>NC_140938.1:23120815-24320815 GCF_014529385.1 Adiantum capillus-veneris | reverse complement strand
CTTGAGGACTTAAGAATGTGTTGCGTTATAAGTTGTTGTGTGAAGTTTGATTTCTAGAATTAAGTTTTTAAGATGTCTTATCCTTTTTTTTTTTTGCTTAAAGTTGAGTACTTGTTTTAAGCTAAGTAAGTTGCGCAACTTATTTTACATATGCCTTTTCTAAAAACATTTTTAAGTTAATAATGTTTTGTTTTATATAGTTTTGTTTCGAAGCAAACAAAGTGATTTAGTTTGTTTGTTTGTTTGTTTTTCTCTTCTTTTCGTGTGTCCCTTGCTTTTATAGTTTTATGAGTGCTTTATTCCCTCTTATAATTCGTGAGTTCAGACTATTCTGAACTTATGAAGGTATATATCTTCGAAGAAAGAACAAGTGAAGAGTGAACCGGCTCCATTGAGCTCGAATTCTATTCCTGATGTTCAAGGGAATGCGGACACAGAAAAAGGGAAGCGTCAACTTCTAGAGGGCCGGGGATCTGTGAAGAACCAACGAGTATTGATTCTCTATGATCTTGGATCAACGGACAACTTTATCTCATTGGATACTAATGAACGCTTACACGAGAAGTTTTGGACAAATTCTCACAATATTTCCCACATTGCGACTTACCTCAACATCATGAGCTTCTATGAGGGAGGCGCTGCATACCTAGCTAGGTATGCCAGTGCCTCTCGAGCAGAAGCTCATGATGTCATACATTGTATGAAAAACACTGAGAAAGACTCCGTTTTCCTACGTGAGAAAATTTCTAAATCTTCTCGTGTTAGGTCTCACACCGGCTTCGGGCTCACCTTGGAACTCTCGTCACGTCCAGATTGGCATTCGAGGGGTTGACAACCAATGCAACTCTCGTGTAAGGACAACTCATCTGAAGATTGGCGAGTACAAGGACCGTGAATCATTCTTGATGGCACCCATCGAGGGATGTGATATCATCTTGGGTATGCCATGGCACTACCATACGCAACCGGTCCCAGATTATGTGGAAAAACCCTCGGTTTTGAGCATGAGGGCAAGAACATTAAAATTTTTGATGATGCAAGGGATTGGCTATTTCCTATTGTAAGCCATTTCTCCATTAAAAAGGAAATAAAGAAGTGCGTTTCTATTTACTTGATTTTCGCACGGGAATAGGATAAAACTAATGAGGGTTCGCTCTATAGTTTGGATATTAAACGTTTTCAATTTATTGAAAGGTATAAGGACTGTTTCACGGACACTGTCACAAGGACGTGGCAATTGCTAATTACTGTCATGAGGACGTGGCAAGTGCTAACCTTAGTTGTTGGTTTCTTTTCGATGATTTTTATTTAATTTTGGGGACCCTCAAGCTATGGAAAGCTTGACGATTAGGAGTGAGAAGGTGGAGAGTGTAATTGTAATTTTGATTATGGTTATGGACATGGCTTCTCTTGAGGAGAGAGGTGTGTGTAGGGGTAGGTGTGAAGGAGGATTAGCTTTGTCTTTCACAGCTCACTATCAAGCTTGCACTTTCAAAAATGTGAAGACAAGTGTTTAATGAGCAAGGAAAGGCTCCTTTTAAGCTTAATTTGATAAGACCCTTATTTTATCAAGTCACTAATGGTTGGACATTGCGTGGCCAGTGTGAAACGATCGACGGTCGAGAGTTTCACCCGTAGTTGGAAAGGGCAGGTCACCACGAGATGGTCAGGTAGTCAACACTAGAATTTGAGTAGTAAAAGGGTATCTAGGCTCATTTCAAAGTCATTTAGGCCCCCTCGCTACACTTATAAGTTAGTGAGTATTAGGAATTAACAATAAAGAGGCAAACTGGACACATGTCCGCTCCTGATGCATTTGCCAGAAGCATCAGCAAAAGAGAACGCCCAAATTGAGAGGAGAGGCTGATTTCTTCCATATTGTGCTACAGTGTGTGTGTGAGTAGTGGGTGCAAGTGATCATAGCTTTAATGGAATGCTTGCTTTCTCCTTGCTCTATGTAGCGCGACGATTTGCTCTCGCGTATCTCTCTCTCCCCCCTTTCGCACATATGGTAATGGCTCAGTAGATGGGCTACTCAGTTTAACCTGTACAGTTCTAAGGGTTTATGTGTGTTTGCCAAGGCAAGAGCCTTCTGAACAGGAACCAGATTAGCTAATTGCTTATCCCCCACAGGTATGCATAGGTCCATCGCAAAGGATTGCAAAATCGGAGAGTTTTCTCGCGTGAAAACTCATCCGATTTGAAGGGGAACTGTCCCATTGCATACGGAAGCACTGAGACACACGTGTACGTGTTTGTTCTGTTCAAAACAGTCCAAAACAGAGAATTACAGCCTGCTGTGTTTTTTGCAGGTTTAGGGTTTCGCACTTAAACTACAAGGAATCGCCAGGGGAGCCTCGGAAAGGCCTTGTGATGCGTGTACAGGGCTGTAGGCACCTAACAGTGGCAAAACAGAAAACTTCAGCACGCTGAAATTGACCTGCAGCTCACCATAAAGCTTCCAGAATACAGGGAAAAGCATCCTAGGCATGTACTTTTGACCTACAATGATTTTGCGCCATTATGTTGGCGAAATTGTGTCAAAACCCTGTGAATACAGCCATGGACAGGTCCCGACAGCTTGGTGGGAGTTAGGTGAAAGTGATCAGATCAATTCTTTGCACTTAAGAATAAAGAAATACTGAAAGGGGCGCCAGTCTTTGGGGCCAATAGGTGTCGGCGTCTCCTTGATAGCTCTCTAGCTTCCAAGCCATGTGTGTTTGAAGTGTCAATTCTCGTTACAAGTTTTTAGTTGCAAAGTTTCTCTTTGTCCTAAAGTCTAAAGTAAAGTTATGGGTGAAAACCAAAGTCTACCGCCCTACAGGCCGGTTTCATTGTTCCGTAGCCAGGACAGGAGCACTTTTTCCTCAAGAAGTGAGCCTCAGTAGGTCTGCGGCGAAGACACAAAGTACATGAACGCGGGATTACATTATGGCCGACAAAGGGAAAGGCATCATGGAAGAGGGTCCAAATTAATTATACAGAGCACTTCTTGTCCCTCTCTACCACTTGCAAGCCTCTCTTTGGCTGAAGCTCTTCTGAAGCTGGTGGCGGCACGGATCTCCATGTGTGTCACCACGACCTGGCAAGTGCTAATTACTGTCACAAGGACATGGCAACTGCGAACCTTATTTGTTGGTTTCTTTCCGGTGATTTTTATTTAACTTTCGGGACCCTCTTTTTGAAGTCACAAATGGTCGGACATTGCATGGGAAGTGTGAAACAGCCGGCGGTGGAGAATTTCACTCGCAGCTGGAAAGGGTAGGTCACCACGAGATGGTCGGGCCAGTCGGCACTGAAATCAGAGTAGTAAAAGGGTGTCTAGGCTCAGTTCAAAGTCATTTAGGCCCCCTCGCTACACTTATAAGTTGGTGGGTACTAAGAATTAACACTGAAGAGGCAAACTGGATGCATGGCAGCTCCAGATGCAATTGCCAGAAGCATCAGCAAGAGGGGTCGCACAAATCGAGAGAGGAGTCTGAGTTCTTGTACATTGTGCTTCAGTGTGTGTGTGAGTAGTGGGTGCAGGTGATCATAGCTTTAATGGAAAGCTTGCCTTCTCCCTTGCTCTATGTAGCGTGACGATTTGCTCTCGCGTATCTCTCTCTCTCCCCTTTGGCACATATGATAATGCCCCACCAGATGGGCTACTCAGTTGACCATGTATAGTTTTGAGGGTTTATGCGCATTTGCCAAGGCAAGAGCCTTCTGAACAAGAACCGGATTAGCTAATTGCTAATCCCCCATAGGTATGCACAGTTCCATCGTGAAGGATTGCAAAATCGGAGAGTTTTCTCGCATGAAAACTCTTTCGATTCGAAGGGTTTATGTATAGTTCTGAGGGTTTATGCGCATTTGCCAAGGCAAGAGCCTTCTGAACAAGAACCGGATTAGCTAATTGCTAATTCCCCATAGGTACGCACAGTTCCATCGTGAAGGATTGCAAAATCGGAGAGTTTTCTCACGCGAAAACTCTTTCGATTCGAAGGGGAATTGTCCCATTGCGTGCGGAAGCATTTGAGACACGCATAGACGTGTTCGCTCCGCTCAAAACGATTCAAAAGAGAGATTTATAGCTTGCTATGTTTTTTTGCAGGTTTAGGGTTTTGCACCTAATCTGCAGGGAATCGCAAGTGGAGCCTCGTAAAAGGCCTTGGGATGGGTGTACAAGGCTGTAGGCATCTAACAGTACCTTCACGCCCTTACGCTGGCGAGAATGGATCAAAACCTGCGATTACAGCCATGAACATGTCCAAACAACTTGGTGGGAGTTAGGTGAAAGTGATCAGATCGTTTCTTTGCACTTAGAATAAAGAAGTATCGAAAGGGGCGCCAGTCTCTGGGGCGAACATTTGTCAGCGTCTGCTCGGTAGCGTTCTAGCTTCCAAGCTGTGTGAGTTTGAAGTGTCAATTCCTGTTATAGGTTCTTATTTCCAAAGTTTCTCTGTGTCCTAAAGTCTAAAATAAAGTGTCGGGTGAAAGCCAAAAGTCTATCGCCCTACGGGCCGGATTCATGGTTTTGTCACCGGGATAGAATCACTTTTTTCTCAACGTGAGCCTCGATTGGTTTGCAACGAAGACATAGAGTACATCAACACGGGATTACACTATGGCCGATAAAGGGAAAGGCATCATGGAAGAGGGTTCCTCTTCATAGGACAAACAGACAATTCCTATTGTGTTTGAGGTTGGCGAGAGTTCATGGCCACGTCTGTCTCTACCCCTTGTTGATGTGAATGCTCCACCAGTGCAGGACTTTATGTAACCGGCCTGTTAAATCCAAAAAGGGCGGTAAACTTTACTTCAAACCTTGATTTAGCTTTCACCCATTATTAGTCGTCTATTCTACCTGTGCTATAATGACACAAGAGAGGGGAATGGGATACAGGCTGCTAGATTGCACCTGTATGAGAAGACCGACACTAGATTGGCCCCTAAATTAGGCGCCCCTTTCGGTATTTCTTTATTCTTTAACAGAGGGAATAAAAGCTGTGGTTCCCTACAAGCTGCCCCGCACAATCTTGGCTGAATTTCAACTGTTCTGGCTTGATTTCGGCATCATAACTGTACTAGGACCCTTCACAGTCAGTATTCCCACGCATTGGATGACTTTACCGACGCATACCGACACTTTGCAAAATCTGGCGAGAATCTGCAGCACGCTGAATTCTCTGTTTTCTGCCCTGAAAATATGCCAGATCACTTGTACAGCGGTCCCCTTGCGTCCCCGAACCTCCTGGGGTATCGGGGTCCGTTTAGGGCTAAAACCCTAAACCTGCAAAAATACACAGCAGGCTGTAATTCACTGTTTCGGACTCCGTTTCGCGGGCCGGTCGCATCCGTAGCAAGTCCTCGAGCTCCCGCACTTGTAGGGCTACTTGCCCTTTGAATCGGACGAGATTTCGCACGTGAAACCTCTCCGAATCACCTGTACCTACGGGGGATTAGCCGCTAGCTAATCCAGTACCTGTGCAAGAGGCTCTTGCCTCGGCAATTGCGCATGAACCCACACAACTGTACATGGTCAATTTGATGAGCCCACTAGAGGGGCATAACCATAAAGAATAGGGGAGAGAGAGAGCAGTTAGAGGTATGCAGGTAATGACATCGTGCACCTCACTATACATAGATGGTAAGCCAGCACTCCATTGAAGCTCTCCCACTTGTGACAGCACTCAAAAACGAGCTCACAGTTGAAAATCACGTTTTTGCCTTCTCTTTAAGTAGTAAACTGGCCTCAGAGTGCCAAGTGTCACTCATTTGTGCATTTTCCTGCTCTAGACCCTTGGGTCTAAAAATATCTCACCTGCAGCCTCTGTTGACTTGGCCACAGAGTAACAAAATGATCCCCATGTCAAACTGCACGTAATGACGCGAAGACATTTTGTCGTCCAAAAATAGCAGTCCCTAAAATTTAGGAGTTTCTACCATTACATTCGTCTAGGTCATTTGACCCTCTTCGTACACTGCAGCCACACCCAGAACTGAAATGTAGTCTATGTAGCAAAGGATTCCGCTTTGGCTGGCCAATGACCCCACCTTGGCTAACCATAGTCCTTGTCCAACCTTAGTGCTCTTCAGCCCTCAGACCTGGACTCTCTCTAAACAATTCCACACTGGCTATGCAATGCAGGGCAGTTAGATTTCCAGAGGGGTGTTTCCAAAAGGTAAGACAAACGAAATTCCCCAAAGAAAGAGAAAAAAAATAAAATGGAATTGCCACTTGCTGGTGACACTTTATGACTGGGCAACTTGAAGGTGATGCGTTCAGGTGTTAGTTGGCTGCCGCCGTGAATGTGTTTTCTCGATTGGTGCAGAACCCAAGGTTTATAGAGTTTTTACAAGCGCCACCAATGCCACATTAGACAAGGCAACTCACACAGCCAGAAGAGCCCGATGAGGCTCAAGCCCACGTACTTCATGCGTCCCAGCACAATAAGGAGCACTCACACGTTGCAGAGTCAGGGTCTCCAAGACAGGTTCCTTTCGTCCATGAACAGGTGGTTAGGACGACAACTCTACAGGTTTTGCTAGTTCAGCCCGCCACCTTTTAGAGACCATACGTTGCATTAAATGGACAGGGAATCAGTTTCTAGGCAATGCATTAGGTTTTTCAATCACCCACGGTACATCCTGGGTATTTCGTGGGTGGATTTGTGTTCCAAAGTATGGCTGGTTATGCGCCTGGAAACCAACAATTTATGCCAGGAACAGTGTTTGGGGGTATGCAAGTCATGATGCCAAACCCCTTGTATGGTAATATCGGCATGCAGCAAGGCTTTCAGAGCAATCAGGGCCAGTTTGGGGTGCCACAGGGCAATTTTGGCATGGCTGGTTTTTCTGAACGGCAGCCAGATATTGCACTAATGACACAAAATGTCAATGGCCAAGGAATGCCGATACAGTGCCCATGTTGCAGACAATTCCTTATGACAATATGGGGGCACTAGAAAAGCCAGAAGCTTTCAAAGAAGGTAGTGCAGTTGTATAGTTTAGCACTTTCAACGGCTTTGAGGATAAGGCAAAGGCTCTTATTTTCCTCCACTAGTTTGATACAACTCATGTAGGAGAGAATTTTATAGAGGCCTCTAGGTCAGGAAAGCTGCCACTCTCTTGAAAGACAATGCGCTTACATGGTGGATGACATTGCTGATGCAAGGACAGGCACACGTCCCATGGGTATACTTCAAGCAAATGTTTGCATCTGCATGGCTGTCAAATAAATTTGAAGCTGATGTCATGACGGAGTGGCACCAACTCACTGCAGCTACTTGCAAGAGCCTATAGGAGTACAATCAGAGGTTTTGCAAAGCTGAGTAACCTCCTACAGGTTTGTGCCACTGATAGAGCAGATTTAGAAGTATTGTTGTGGGCTGCCTAAAGGGCTTCGAGATTACTGTATAAAGAACATACTGGCTACCCTCACTTAGCTTATGGAAGTTGCCAACATTGATCTTGCCTTGTTGAAGGGAGAGGACAATGGGTTTCCGGGCAACGTGAAAGGGGGGCAGCAAAAGAAAAATTCAGCAAAGAAGCCTCTTGTGAAAACGGCTCCTGAAGCGTCACAGGGTTTAGAAAAGGTCAACAAGGATAAGGACTCAGCCGGGACTTTTGAAGCACATGCAAAGAAACAGAAAAAGAGGTCTTTTGTGCGTAAGTTGCTTGATGAAAATTGATGACCGAGAATAAATGCTTTATATGCGAGCAGCCTGGTCACTTTGCTACAGATTGTCCACATAGGAAAAGACAAGCTGACTCATATGATAAAGAGGACAAGAAAGGAAAGAACCCCAAGCCCACGGCAGGTTTAGTGCCAAACATGGTGGGTGACAGGCCAAGCACAGATGCTAGCGAGTTATGCGGAGCATGGTGTAATGTCAGAGATCTCACCAGAGTTATCTATGAAGCTGGGCATCAGAGTTGGAGAGATGGGGTACATAGCAGAGGCAGGGTTGGCATGTCCTGGCGACTCAGAGTGTGTTACTCCAATGATTAATAAGATGCGCCTGTATATTGAGTCGTATGTGGACACAAAAGAGTTTTATATCAGGCCATTGGAAGGGTGCAATGTACTGTTGGGAATTCCGTGGATGTTCCGAACACATGGCGTGCTGGATGTCTACGAGAAAAAGATCACCCTTCAGCATAGGGGCAAAACTCATGTTTTGGATGTAAAGCTCAGAGGGGAGTCTGTCCCTATTGTATCTGCTTCGGCTATCACTTCTGTAATTAAGAATCATCTTTCTGCGTACTTCAATTTTGCACGTGATGTTTTAGATAATTGTCAATCAAATTTATCTATGTTACTTAAAGAAAGGTCATCATTTTTGCTAGAATTTAATGACAGTTTTTTTGATTCATTACCGTTACAATTGCCGTCGGAGAGGATTGAAGTGCGGCTCAGCAGAAAGAGATTATGGGCCAGGTTGAGGAGCTTTTAGAGAAGGGGCTGATTTAACCTAGTTCTGCACCTTTTTGCTCCCTAGTGCGCCTAGTGCAGAAGAAGGATGGCTCTTGGCGCATGTGTATGACTATCGTGCGTTGAATAAGAATACCATCAAGAACATGTTTCCTATTCCCAGGATTGATGATATTCTTGACCGTTTAGAGGGTGCTGCAATTTTTAGCAGGATCTACAGACCTTAAGAGTGGGTACCATCAGATTCGTGTAAGGCTCCGTATGTGCATAATACTGCGTTTAGGACGACATTTGGTCTCTATGGGTTTTTAGTGATGCCATTAGGTCTTACAAATGCTTGTGCTACGTTCAATAGGATAATGGACCGGATTTTCCGCTCGCATCAAAAGTTTGTTGACACATTCTTTGATGACATGATAGCCTTTTTGTAGAATAAAGAGGAGCATAGGCATCTCTTCACCATTGTGTTCGAAGAGCTGCGCAGTCACAGGTTACTTGTCAATCCTAAGAAAAGTGAATTCTTCTTGGAAGAGATCCACTTTCTTGGCCACATAGTGTCAAAGGATGGTGTCCAAATGGATCCCGCAAAGGTTGAAGCTATTAAGACATGGCCAAACTTGAAGACTGTGCAGGATGTCCAAAGCTTCTTAGGAATGTGCTCATACTATAGAAGGTTTATCAGAAATTTTGCAGAGATAGCATTACCTCTTCACGCATTGCAAAAGAAAGAGGTCACTTTCCAATGGACCCAAAAAGAGATTTTAACTTTCAGTCTCTTAAAGGAAAAGTTGACTTCAGATCTCGTGATGGTTTTACCAGATCTCAGGAAGTCATTTGTGGTCGAGTGTGATGCGTGTGGCAATAGCATCAGAGCAGTGCTAATGCAAGATGGTCAGGTAGTAACTTACGAGAGTAGAATCTTGCAAGGGCCAGAAAAGACTATGCAAATCTATGAGAAAGAGTTGTGCATTGTTTAGTTATTAGCACATTGTGTCTACTTGTTGATTGAAATGGGTTGGGACTAAAGATGGAGGAAGGCCTCTGTCACATCAAGCCTCTCCTGAAAAGCACGACATCCTCATACATACAAAAGGTGACCACTTCGACAAACTGGCTGTCATTTATGTGCTCTCTAGTTGGAAGCACTAACTGTTAGGTGTTGATTTTGTTGTCCAGATAGATCATGAGACCTTGTGATACTTCTTGACACAGTCAAAGTTATCCGAAAATTATATGCGATGGGCAAACATTCTTTCTATGTTCCACTTCTAGATTATGCATGTGGAAGGCAAGAAGAATGTTGTGGCTGATGCGTTATGAAGAAAGCCACAAATTTCAGCTGTGTCAATTACCTATCATCATGAGCTTGATGACATGAAGGAACAATGTGCTACTGATGAAGATTTTGCAAGGATCTTTGAACAGTTGCAGGATGGGCAATGTCATGAGCACTACCTCCTCAGAGACGGTTTTATGATGATGCATGGTAGACTATGTGTCACTCGGCCATTGCGACATAAGGTTATGATAGAAAGCCATGTCCCACCGTGTGCAAGGCATCATGGTATATATGCGACAGTGAAAGCGGTCGAGACATTCTTTTATTGGCCTACTTTGAGGAGAGATGTGGATACCTTTGTGCGAGCATGCGTGATTTGCCGAAAGGTCAAGTTTGACATGCAAAAGGCACCAGAGTTATTACAACCACTGCCGATTCCGGATAAGCCATGGGAAAGCATTGCTATGGAGTTTATCATTGATCTTCCAAGAATGCTGTCAGGGAATGATGGTATATCAACCATTATCTGCAGGTTTAGCAAACAGGCCCATTTCATTCCTGTTAGGAAGAAGATAAAATCTGATCAGATGGCATGGTTGTTCATGTACAATGTGTTTAAGTACCATGGTATGCCACAATCAATTGTCAATGTTCGTGATCCTCGCATGACAAATTTGTTTTGGAAAGGATTGTTTGACAACATGGGCACTACGCTCAAGTTCTCGTCTTCGTCTTATCCATGAACTGATGGACAATCAGAATAAGCTAATTCTACTGTCTTGGATCTGCTGATATGTTATGTGTCAGATAATAAGGGCAAGTGGGAACAGTATTTGCCTATGCTTGAGTATGCGTACAACAATACGGTGCATTCGTCCATAGGCAAGGCACCTTTTGAGATTTTGAAGGTGCAAAAAGGTTCCTCCCATTTTGCATACAAAGGACAAGATTTTTGAGGCAGATCGATATCTTGAAAACATGGATGAAATGTATAAGAAAATTAAAGTTACCTTGGAGAAGACTCCTGCAAAGTAGAAAAGGGCTACGGATCCTCAGCGTCGTGAACTACCGTTTTCACCTGGTGATTGCCTACATTTACGGTTTGTAAAGGCTAGGTTAAAGAAGATAAAAGGTGAGGAAAGTTTATTTCCGAAGCTCAGCATGCATTACTATGGGCCTTTTCAAGTGCTTGAAAGATTAGCGATGGTGCTTATAGGCTGAAATTGCCTGACACTTGGAAGATTCATAATGCGTTTCATGTGAGTCTTCTAAGACCCTTTGTGGGTGATGTGCCAGAAGATATGCCACAGGAGGATCAACCAGCAGTCGATGAACTTAATGAGATCTTGGTACCTGAGCACATTTTGACACATAAAGAAAGAAAAGTTAAGGGACTAGTCTCCCATCCTTGCCGTGCTACCGCCTTCCCTCAACCCGCGCCCCCTTATTTTCTGTCCCTCCCCGCGCTGCTCCTCCTCCCCACTTCTTTGGCCAACGAGTACCATTGCTAACCGCTGCCCCTCCGACCCCCGCTTCTCTGGCCATGGAGTACCATTGCTGGTCTTTTCCCCTGCTCGCCCACCTCCATTGCGCTCGTAGCTTCTTAGAGGGCGGTCTTCACTCGGTCCATTTCATCACAGCAGCAGACACAGATGGAGGCTCATGCTCCGCCCCAGAGGGACTCTCAAGAAGCCCCCTCGCCCGAGCCTGCAAAGGCCACCATCCGACTTGCTCTTTCACCGATAGAGCAAGCGAGCCTTGCAGCAGAGGTAGAGCGCCTCCAGACGACGCCTCCAGACGACCTCCGTCATTTGTAAGATTCTTGGCACCAGATCGAGTAGAGGAGAGCTGCATGATCTTCTCCAGGCACACCTTCTCGCAGAGGTGGGCAAGATCTTGGATGTTCAGTTTGTCGAACGCGGCTACTATTAGATAGAGTTTGAGACCTCCGAGATGGCGTCCAAGGTCATCGCGATGAACCCCTTGACCATCTGAGCAGGTTGAGCCCACTTTCGACAGTGGAGGCATGGTTTTGACCCAGCTTCAGATGTTCTGTAGAGGAGACAGACCTTCACATCTCCGTCTGCTTTCTGGCTTGAGGAGGGAGTACCTACCACTTTTGTCCAGGATAGACTCAGAGATTGGGATTGTCGTGGAGACACCTATCACGGGAGCCTCTGTAGCTGCCAGGGCGGCTGGCATTCCCTCAGTACGTGTTCTGGTTAGGGACACCCACACTCTTCGGAAGGTCATCCTATTTCGTTGGGTGAGTGGCGGTTGGTTTCGAACAGAGTGTGAAGTTCGGGCCTCCGGAATCAGTGTTTCATTTATCGACAAATGGGCCATCTTGCGAAGGCATGTCCACGGAGGAGACCTTGACCTACACCACAAGCCTAGTCCCAGCCGTCAAGGGCTGGCCAACAGCAGCAGACAAAGTCACAGAGTACGTAGGCAGAGTAACCCTCCGAGCCTGGGGCTCAAGCGGAGGAGGGCTGGCAGTAGGTTCGTGGTCGATGTCGGTAGGGGCTACCGCCAGGGCGGCTTGCATTCCCTCAGTATGTGTTCTGGTTAGGGACACCCACACTCTCCGGAAGGTCATCCTATTTCGTCGGGTGAGTGGGGGTTGGTTCCGAACAGAGTGTGGAGTTCGGGCCTCCGGAATCAATGTTTCATTTATCGACAAATGGGCCATCTTGCTGCGAAGGTATGTCCACGGAGGAGACCCCGACCTACACCACAAGCCCAGTCCCAACCGTCAAGGGCTGGCCAACAGCAGCAAACAAAGTCACAGAGTACGTAGGCAGAGTAACCCTCCGAGCGTGGGGCTCAAGTAGAGGAGGGCTCGCAGTAGGTTCGTGGTCGATGTCGGTAGGGGCTACCGCACCAGCCTAGCACTCAGAGTGGTCCTCAGGCTCCTATCCAATAGCAGTGGGTTCCCACGGGGAATCGATTCGACCCTCTTCAGCAAGACAAGGTCCCTGCTCCAGCCTCCACCTCAGCGTCACCATCGACAGCCCCTCCTCGTCCTCCTCCCTCTATCTCTACATCTTGCCCTCCTACCTTTGCTGATCCCCCTCGCCCCCCCTCTCCCCCTGCTCTCTCACCTCCTACCGCTCTAGTCCCGCAACCATCCCAGGGGGCAGGGCCTTCCTTGGCTGCTAGGAGATGTCTTGGCAATGCCTTTGCCACGAGTCGCTTGGCGAGAGAGGGACATCCTTTCTTGCGACCCCTCTTCTGGTGCAGACGTCTTCCTTTGCAGCAGTTCCTCGTGGTCTGACGAGCTTCGACATTCGTCGTCATTGGGATTTCTTTGCCTACGACTTTACACGGTTTCTCAGCGACTCCTCACCAGACCTTGAGGCAGCCTGCTTCAGAGTTCATGTACTGTTTCTTGCAGCTAGGGGGATAGAGGCCTTGGATTCAGCGGTTGGCTTCTCTTTTCCCCTATGCGGCAGGGACCGGGTTGAGTGGAGCATAGACTCAGTGGTGGAGTGGTTGCAGCCACATACCCTAGAGTTTTCTCATCACATGGGAGACCTAAGGGTTACAGACTTGCTTTAGACTCTTTGGCCATTGGTCAAGTTTTCTATGACACCTCCAGACGCAGCAGGATGTAGACACATTGTGGTGTACTTCTTTGCTGACACGCAGAGCCTGTCATGCTATGTACACATACATGAGGACTCTTGGACAGAGGAGGTTACTTACGCACGGCTCGGTCTACTTGGGCTTGTGCTAGACACTCTTTGCAGTCACGCCTATCTCGAGGATGCTCGGATGTAGATTACTCCCCATCCAAGCCTGCCTTGAAGATAGCACAGTTAGCTGTTGCGGCAACAACCAGTTCTCTCGCTTCCCATGAGGATCGTCTCATGGAACGTACAAGGATTAGGTGGGCCCTAGTTTCAGTGTCAGAGGGGTCGACTACGTCAGGAGCTTCAGCGATGCCTTGTGGGAGGAGAGATTGACCTTCTTATGCTACAAGAGCATTATCTGTGTGAGAGCCGCATTAGACGTTGTGGTCAGCTTTTGAGTGGACGATATGAGACTTTTTGGTGAGCTGTATTTGGACCTGGAGGCATCCAGGGCGGGGTATGTATGATTATTGCGGATTCTTTGCAGCAGGCCATTGTGGGCAGAGGGATTATTGTGCCAGGCAGGGCTCAGTGGATCACTATGTAGGTTCAGGGTTGTCTCGTGGGCTTCCTGAACATCTGCGTCCAATGTGGCGAGTGCACATGCAGAGTATTGGTCTGAGATTGTTGAGTCTCTGCCGCCGCAGGCAGAGCAACGGTGCATAGGGGGTGATGACTTCAACGTGTTGGAGTACCCCTCTGACAGGATTGGTGGTAGCCATATTACTGTGCATGGAGTTGAGCTGGCAGCTTGGGAGAGGTTTTGTATGACTCTACGGGTTTCAGATGTGTGGCAGCATTCTAGCTTTGTGAGGCTCTGAGACAGCCTGGCCTTCTCTCGTTCGGACCGCAGAGTCGGAGGCGTAAATCTATCTCGGATAGATCGCTTCTACACTAGTGACCACTTCTGTGACTTGGGTGGGACAATTGGCATTCTGGCAGGGACTTCCTTTTCACACCATGCACCAATGATCCTCACAGTGACTGATAGGCAGAGGATGGGGAGCACGATGCTACGCATCTCTGAGAGGGTCTTGTTGGACTCTGCGCTCAGAGAGCGACTGGAAGCTCTTTGGACAAAGAGTTTAGACATGCAGGGTTCTCCTGATGACGGAGTGGCCTCAGGACTTGCTCAGCTTAGTCGATTCTTTCTTCAGGAGTCTTCGGCTCGCCCGGCTACAGTGAGAGAGGAGGAGCAGCGCCTCCAATGCGGCGTTGCTTCCTTGCAGAGGATGCAAGAGCAACATCCAGACAGTCCTTGGTTGGGGGAGCAGTTACAGCAGGCTCGCCAGGAGCTCGTCAGCACAAAGGAGAGGCGCCATGAGTTTGCTTTCCATCGACATGCATCTCAGTGGACCCAGGTGGGTGATCGAGTGACATGCCCTTTCTTTGAGGCAGTGGGACCCCGACATACGCATGCCAAGGTCAACCAGCTAAGGGGGCCCGACGGGGTAGTTGCTTTAGAGCCAGAGGACATGCGTGCAGTTGCTATTGAATTCTACCGTTATCTACTGTCTGCGGAGACTTAGTCAGAGCGTCAGGATGCATGCAGAGAGTTGGTGTGGGCACAGATGCCTTGTCTTGTGACTGAGGAGATGCGCTAGAGGCTTGAGCTACGTCTTCAGCTAGAGGAGCTACACACGACTCTTAGAGCACTCCCTTGTGGTAGCTGACCATGTGAGGATAGCTTGACTCCCACCTTTTTCTTGGAGTACTGGGACTTGCTTGGCTCAGATCTCTGCAGTGCTTTTCAGTTCATCCTACACTCAGGAGAGATGCCTGATAGCATGATTGAGGGCCTGATTTACCTCATTCCCAAGGAGGGTGGCTCCTTGGATGAGATTCGACAGTGGCGCCCCATCACTATCCTCAACTCAGCCTACAAAATTCTTGCCAAGGCTCTCAGTTTGAGGATTGAGCCACGTCTAGAGAGAATTATATATGGGACACGGACAGATTTTGTCAAGGAGCGTAGTATCCTCGACAATATCTTTACTTTTTGGGAGGCTTCTGCCCTCGTGCGGCTCTGTGGTGAGGATCTAGTGATACTTCTTCTTGATTTTGAGAAGGCCTACGACAACATTGACTGGGACTTTTTGGAGGGCACTCTATGCAGGATGGGCTTCTCAGATGCTTGGATCAGAGGTGTGTCAGCTCTGTACAGATACGCACAGTCAGGTACTTTTGTCAAGAGGTAGAGGTGATCGTTTCTTTCATGCTCACACGTTCAGTCAGACAGGGCTGCCCTTTTACCCCCTTCCTCTTTCTGTTCTATGCTGAGGCAATGAGCAGGTCTTCGGTTTCACAGAAGGTTGGTTTACATGGCTTAGCGCGCCCTGTTCGGCGAGATGAATTGCTGGATGTTGAGTTTGCAGACGACTGAGCCTTGTACTTGGATGGTAGTGCTCCTACGCCTGATTGGATGCGAGGTGAGGGTTTCAGGTGGATTCCCCCAGGGACTGCAGTTCTGTACTTGGGCTATCAGATTGGTTTGGACTTGTCTCCCGAGTAGCAGATTGCTCCCCTCCTCCTGTACATCAAGAGGAAGTTGTTACATTGGAGCTCCGCACGACTTTCTCTGGCAGGCAGAGTTGTAGTGGCAAACCAGGTGTTGTTGGCTACTATGTGGTATATCACTTCTTGTGGATCTTTTCGAGTTCTTGTATCAGCCAGGCAGAGAGGCTGATCAGGAACTTCCTTTTGTCAGGACGTGACACTCAGATAGCCCGAGCCAAAGTGGCATGGCAGG
This sequence comes from Adiantum capillus-veneris, assembly GCF_014529385.1. Taxonomy (NCBI): domain Eukaryota; kingdom Viridiplantae; phylum Streptophyta; class Polypodiopsida; order Polypodiales; family Pteridaceae; genus Adiantum; species Adiantum capillus-veneris. The sequence continues at coordinate 24,304,733 of NC_140938.1, read as the reverse complement.
TCATCATTCTTCCTTGTTCTTAGGGAGGATTGGAGATCATAGACCCAGCACAACAGAGCAGAGCCCTTCTTGGGAAGTTTATCATCAAAGGACTTCTTCCAGGAGAGGAGCCCTGGAAGGAGTTCTTGGTTCAATGGCTTAGTGCTAGGGTGCCTCAGGCTGGAGGCCCCTGGCGACCCTCGACTAGATGGATTTTCAGAGAGATGCGCAGAGTTGGCTTAAGCTGGAGACTGGAGGACCGCTTCGCTGTGAGTTTGCTCCGATCTTGGGAGCAACTGCGGAGAGGCGTGGAGCAACATCAGCCTATTTGCACGGAGGAGCGCCTGAGACAGCCCCTTTTTTGGAACCCCTTGGTTAGCACTCAGAGAGGCCACTTGGTTGGTAGTCGGTCTCATGTTTCCTGGGGTCCCATGGCAGAGGGTCCAACACGCACTTTAGGTGACTGGCTATAGTTTTCAGGCTTGTCAGAGGAGCTTTAGGGCATTCAACTGCAAGGCATGAGAGGGGTGCGGAGCATGTGTGAGGACTGCTTAAAGGCAGCACCAGCTGAGTGGCTCACACCTCTCGAGTTGGCAACGCCCAGATGGATGGGGGCCTTCACGCGAGTGGAGGTTCTCATCTCAGTTTGGGCTTGCTCAGAGACTATACCCTCCCTGTTTATCGAGCTACAGGGTGAGGGATGCTTACACCGAGTTGCAGTAGAGGCCCCACAGGTGGCAGAGTGCAGTTTTCAGAGGGTTTGAGTGGTGGGCATCTGTGAGGAGGACTTGTGTCATAGATCCCGACCCAACAGCTCTTGAGACTGGCCACTGGAGGCTGTGGGCTTGGGAGAGCTGTCCAGTGGCACCAATACAGTGGGATCCTGTAGAGTGGCTTTGGAGGGACCCTTTCTCCTCAGCAGACCATCCAGGTGTCCCTTTCTTTCAGTACACTGTTCGATTGGGACGTCACGTACTGGCAACGCAGAGAGAGGCTCATCCTGCTGCAACACCTCATTGGTAGGACGAGGGTCTCACAGCTGAGTTCTTGGGAGTTTTTTGGGAGAGGTTGTGGGACTCCAGATAGCCGAGGTGAGCCACTTTGTTCAAGTGGCTGGTTGCACACCGAGCTACAGCAGTTGGGAGCTGGCTTGTACATAGTGGTCTCTCGGCCACATGTGTAGCTTGCGACCATCTTGTGGAGAGTCAGTGTCACTGTCTTTGGGACTGTCCTTTGGCACAACAGCTGTGGCTTCGTGTTCTTCGACTGATGCTAGCTATTTCCACAGCTTGGCAGTACACTTGGGGGGTAGGTGCTTGGTCCACTCTCACGGGCCTGGCACTTCAGTTTGAGCTATCCTCCACCAGCAGGATGATAGTGATGCAGGGGGATCGACCTACACTCCAGCATGCTTTAGAACTTACTCCACAGAAGTGGTGCAGTGAGAGAGAGGAGTGTTGGGAGCTCATCAGCGGTCTCACACTCTGGTTCATCTGGCAGGCCCGCTGCTTCCGCATCTTCGAGGCTCGCCTTGTACCACCAATAGAGACTGTTCGGGATCTTTGGCTAGAGCTGATCCATACTCTCAAAGGACAGTTTGAGAGACTCCAAGGCAGCTCTGACCGCATGCGGGAGCGCAGAGAGGCTTTCCTTCGACTCTGGCATGTTGGGCCTTTTTTCACCATGGCCCAGGATGTGCTCAGATGGCACTCTCCTCCCATCTCTTGATTTAGCCTCATTGTACATATCCTGTTTTTTCATTGGGAGAGTCTCCCCATCATGATTGTTGTAGCCCATTCTTGTAGAGGTGGTTGTAGTCCTATGGGCAGTTTCATTAACTAATAGAAGGATCTTTTTCTCGGGAAAAAAAAAGTCATTTGTATCTATGTGTTATGACCTTTCTTGCGGGTACATGCGATGATAAAAGCGTGCTAACAATACAAGATCATCAATGGCATGTATATATGGCATGCAATTGAGGACGTTTGTGATTTCAAGAGGGAGGTATGCCACGAGGACGTGGCAAGTCTTAACCTTAGTTGTTGGTTTTTTCTAGATGATTTTTATCTAATTTTTGTGACCCTCTTTTTGAAGTCACAAATGGCCGGACATTGCCTGGCGAGAGTGAAACGAGCGACGGATGAGAGTTTCACACATAGTTGGGAAGGGCAGGTCACCACCATATGGTCGGGCCAGTCGGCACTGGAATTCGGTAGTAAAAGGGTCTCTAGCCTGAGCTCAAAGTCATTTAGGCCCCCTCGCTACGCTTATAATTCGGTGGGTTCTAGGAATTAACACTAAAGAGGAAAACTGGACACGACTGCTCCAGATGCATTTGCCAAAAGCATCAGCAAGAAGGGGCGCCCAAATTGACGGAGGAGGCTAATTTCTTCCATATTGTGCTACAGTGCGCGTGTGAGTAGTGGATGCAGGTGATCACAACTTTAATGGAAAGCTTGCCTTTTCCCTTGCTCTATGTAGCACAACGATTTGCTCTCGCGAATCTCTCTCTCCCCTTTGGCACATATCGTAATACCCCACTAGATGGGCTATTGAGTTGACCATGTACAGTTCTGAGGGTTTATGCGCATTTGCCAAGGTAAGACCCTTATGAACAGAAACCGGATTAGCTAACTGGTAATCCTCCACAGGTACGCACATTTCCATCGCGAAGGATTGCAAAATCGGAGAGTTTTCTTGCATGAAAACTCGTGCGATTTGAAGGGGAACTGTCCCATTGCGTGCCGTAGACGTGTTCGCTCCGCTCGAGATGGTCCAAAACAAAGAATTTACAGCATGATGTGTTTTTTTTGCAAGTTTAGGGTTTCACACATAAACTGCAGGGAATCGCTAGGGGAGCCTCGGAAAGGCCTTGGGAAGTTGGGATGTGTACAAGGTTGTAGGCACCTAACAGTGGCAAAATAGAAAATTACAGCACACTGAAATCGACTTGCAGCTTATCGTAAAGCTTCCAGAATGTGGGGGAAAAACCATAGTTACCGGGAAGAGGAACGGGGAACGGGAACGGGAGGGCCCGGAACGGGACGGGAACGGGGAGGAGGAGGGGGGGGCGGAACGGGAACGGGGCCCGAACGGTCCACCTAGAGTAAGGCTTGAGTTACCTCCGTTCAGCTTAGTCTCAAATAAACTCCTAAACAACCCCAAAACTGTCCCCAAATCTGCCCCCTAACCTGCTCTCAAACTGCACCAAATATGTTCCCCGAACAGCCCCAAATCTGCCCCCAAAAGCCCACATTTTTGCCCCCAAATGCCTACTTTTGCCCGTTCTGCCCCGTGTTTCGCCGTCCCGCCTCGTTCCCCCCATTCCGGAATATTGCCGGAACACTGTTCCGGTTACACCCTGTTCTGGAACGGCGTTCCGTTCCCATCTCTGTTTCGGGAACGGGACTCGTCTGGAACGCCGTTTCGGAATGTTTGGGTTTTGTTCCCCCCCGTTCCTTGTTACACTGGGAAAAACGTCCTAGGCGTGTACTATTGACCGACAGGGATTTTGCGCCGTTATGTTGGCGAAATTGGGTCAAAAACCTATGATTACAGCCATGGATAGGTTGGGACAGCTTGGTGGGAGTTAGGTGAAAGTGATTAGATCGTTTGTTTGCACTAAGAATAAAGAAATACTGAAAGGGGCGCTAGTCTTTGGGGCCAACAATTGTCGGCGTGTGCTGGGTAGCGCTCTAACTTCCAAGCCGAGTGTGTTTGCCAAAGTCTACCGCCCTACATGCCGGTTTCGACACTCTTGCGGATAGGCTAACCCGGAGCGTTCGAAAGATCATCACGTTGATATTGCACTAGGTAGCTCTCCTTCAAACCTATCTCCAAGTCTACCGCCCTACAGGCCGGTTTCGACACTCTTGCGGATAGGCTAACCCAGAGTGTTCGAAAGATCATCACATAGATCTTGTACCAGGTAGCTCTCCTTCAAACCTATCTCCTTATAGGGTAAATCTTACTCAGGAAGAGGAAATTTTGAAGCAAGTCAATGAGCTTTTGGCAAAAGGTCTAGTTCGACCAAGTACTTCGCTCTACTGCTCTCTAGTACTAGTGGTGCAGAAGAAAGATGCACATTTCGATTGTGCATAGACTATCTATCTCTGAACAAGATTCCTCAGATTGATGATATTCTCAATAAGTTGCCGGGTGCGAGCATCTTTAGTTGCATAGATGTAAAGAGTGGACGTCACTTGATACGATTCGCCCCCAAGGATGTCCATAAGATTGCTTTTCGCACTACCTTTGGACTTTACGCATTTTTGCCTATGCCGTTCGGGTTGAGCAATGCTCATGCCACATTCGATCGCATGATGGATCGAATTTTCAGCCCACACCGAGCTTTTACATTACTATTCTTTGATGACATACTCGTTTTTTCGAAGAGCGAGGAGGAACATTGGAAGCACTTGGACATAGTGTTTCAAGAATTGCGAAAGCATGAGTTGCATCTAAAGGCAAAGAAAAGTGAGTTCTTTCGCCCGGAAATGCACTATCTCGGCCATATTGTCCCTCACAACCAAGTGAGTATGGATCAAGCCAAGATCTAGGTGGTACAAGACTTGCCAACTCTCAGTACGGTACATGATGTACATAGCGTTTTGGGATTGCGTTTCCTATTATCGTCGGAGGTTCATCCGAGGCTTTGCTCATGTAGCAGGACCACCTCATGACCTAACTAGGAAGAAGATCCCATATCGATGGGGAACGAGAGAACAATGAGCCTTTGATCAGCTAAAGTATCTATTCACACTAGTCCTGTATAACATTAGCCACTTTTGTGGCTTTTCGAGACTTTTACGAAAAACATTTGAACACTATGTTAGTTATCTAAATAGAAAATGCTTTTAGAGAATTATGATCGACACTCAATTTGAGTTGATAAAAAATAGTACAGGGCTAAATGACGGTCTAAAGGTGTCTTTCCATTGCCATCTTCTACAACTAATTTGGGCGGATGGACAAATTTTTTCTCTTCTCTTTTGAAAGTAAATGAAATCATTGTAAATCAGGCCCAAAATTCTTTGAAAAATCCCTTAATATGTATGTGATATATGCACCAAGATTTTTTACCCCACATACAAAGATTGCTTACATGTTTTACTTCTCCAAGTTAAGAGTGAAGTAGAGTTTTATGTATAATTTACTAATTTTTAAAAAAGTAAAATTTTTATTTTTACTATTTTCATGTAAATTGTGTACTTGGTAACGCTTTTCATATCTTGAACCCATAAAGAAGTTTCATACAATTTTGATGTCATATACCAAAGTTATGTTTCATTTACTAGAATCCTGATGTGAGCCATTTTTGTGGCTTCAGTCAGTTTTGTGGCTCATTACAAGTCTAGTGTTAAGCCATGGTCCTATTCTGATAGTGCCAGACTTAAAGGAAACCATTCGAGGTTCATTGCGATGCTTAGTTGATTGCATCGGTGCAGTCCTTGACCAAGAAGCCCATGCAATGGCTTATGAAAGTAGATGGCTTAAGGATACATATTTGCATGCCTTAATCTGCAAGAAGAAACTTACGATTGTGATTTACACGTTATCTACTTGGAAGCTTTATCTTTTGGGAGCGGATTATGTGATCAAAACCGATCATCAGAGTTTGTGGTATTCTCACATAGCGGAAATAATCTGAGAAGGAGATGAGATGGGCCAACTTCTTGTCTTTGTTTCACTTGCAGATCCTTCACACGGCTGGAAGTAAGAACGTGGGTGCGGACGTACTATCTAGACGGCCAAGGGTGGCTCCTTTTGGAATGGTTACCTCTATCATCACCAAGCAAGTTGCATCGCGATGCCATTGCGAAAGAAAATAAGAGATGAAGCACATGCTTCGCCCTATGCAGGTCACCGGGGTATTCTCCCTACCACCTTAGCATTGGAAAGATACTTCCTTTTGGCCAAGCCTTAAAGCAGACATCGATCAGTATGTGAGAGAATGTTTGGTTTGCCAAAAAGTCAAGTATGATCGACATAAAACGCCTAGGTTACTCTAAGCTTTGCTTGTGCATGGTAAACCGTGGGACAATATTGTCATGGATTTTATTATGGATCTCCGTAAGACTCGAACTGGAAATGTTGCGATTTGGATCATCAAGGAGAGATTTAGCAAGCAAGCTCATTTTATTCCATTCAGGAAAACAATCAAAGTAGATCGCTAGGGTTTTGCTAGCATAGATCTTTAAGAATCATGGGATGCCCAAGTCTATTGTGAGTAATCAAGATCCTCGCATGACATGAAATTTTTGGCGTGCTTTGTTTGGTAACCTTGACACGAAGTTGAATTCTTCCTCTGCATACCATCCCCAAATGGATGGGCAGAGTGAGATCGCCAATTACATAATATTGGATATCTTGAAATTCTATGTGTCGGTCGGACAATGTGATTGAAAGAAGTATTTGCTTCTTGTCGAGTAGCCGTATAACAATACTGTACATTCGTCTTCATAAAGACACTCTTTGAGATTCTTTGGTAAACCTTTGCTTCCACGGATCCTTTCAACTAAGGATAAGTGATTTGTAGCGGATACTGCTTATGGGGAAGTTAAGAGAGCAGTATTATGCTCTCAGTAAAAACATAAGAAAGCTGCGGACCAGCATAGAAGGAATTTGGACTTAACAATTGGTCAAGTGGTTGTACTCAACTTGGAGAAGGCGAGACTAAGGAAACAAGCGACTCATAAAGGGAAAGTGGTAAAACTTTCTAATTGTTATTATGGGCCGTTTAAGATAATCGACCAAGTGAACAATGTGAAATTTTGATTAGAGCTATCGCCTAATTGGAGGATCCATAATGATTTCCATATTAGTTTGCTCCAGCCATATGTGGGACCGTCTCTGAGTTAGCCTATTGCTGAGGAACCTGCTAGGATTGAGGAATTGGAAGAAATACTCCAACTGGAGCAAATCATTCATCATCAGGAGCGGCCACTAAAGTCCAAGAAGATTACACAACGGAAGTATTTGGTAAAGTTCAAGAACTATTCTACTTTGAACGTTAAGTTGATGACTGAACATAATTTAGCATCTTATCTCGAGATTCTGGAAGGATATGTACAAGCACTATAGTTTAGGACAATTGTTTAGAAACGAGAGGGATGTTGCTAAATGGATTATTTTCTTATTTTTTGAGTAATTTTAGATTATTAAAATTAGGATATTTAAATGTGGACACTTGAACTCTTAAAGTTAGAAACTGTAGATCTGCAGGATTTGATAAAAGCCATCAAGAAGGGAGAACTCTGATGTGTCCTATGGTGGGTGACATTAAGTATTGTGAAGGAGTTGTACCGTTAGTTCGGTGAAAGAGACCGAGAAGTGGATATTCCTAATGCGTCACATGATGGGTGACGGAAGCATCGGTTAGGGAATATTCCTGGGTCTGTGAGGAAATCCAAACTGGATAAAGGAATACGTGTAAAGATGCAGCCACAAGAATAAAGATGGCTTCCAAGAAGCTTTTTTCTAAAAAGCAGGATATTTTCAAGTGCTTTCATGGAAAGCAAATGCTTTCTCGCGAGGGAATTTATGTCAGGCATTAAATCCCTGCATGAGGCTGCATCCAGGGACGACTCTGAAGAGTTGTACTGCTTTAGTTTTCAGCTCACAAAGTTTCATTGAGTTTTTGAACAGGTTCACATTATTTTTTAACTGGATTAGCTCATTGCTAATCCCCCACAAGTATGCACAATCCCATCACAAGAGATTGCGAAACAAGAGAGTTTTCTCGTGTGAAAACTGTCCAAACTAAAGGGGAAGTGTCCAATCGCGTGCGGGAGCTCTTGAGACACTCATAGACGTGTTTGCTCCACTCAAAATGATCCAAATCAGAGAATTTCAGCTTGCTGCATTTATTTGCAGGTTTAGGGTTTCACACCTAAAGTGCAAGATAACACCTGGGAAGCTTTGGGGTGGTTACACAAGAGTTGGGGCAGTTGTCAATGACCAAAACAGGAAATTACAGCACGCGGAAATTTACTTACAGCTCACTGGAAAGCTTCTAAAATGCAAGGGAATCTGTCCAAGACTTGTACTTTTGACCTACAGAGATTTTGGCGTGGTTATGCTCCTGAAATTGGGTAAAAAACCTCCAATTTCACCCCTTGACAGGTTTGGACAGCTTGGTGGGAGTTTGGTACAAGTCTTTGGATTGTTTGTTTTCAATTGAATAAAGAAATGCTGAAAGGGTTGCCAGTCTTTAGGGCCTACAGGGTGTTAGTCTTCGTATGCACAGTGACAATCTAGTTGTTGACACATATGTATTCTCTCTTCTTCTCAATTCTTTGTGTGAAATTAGGTCATTGAATTAGTACTGCCCTTTACTGCGTATTGGCTGGTTATAGTGTGTGGCTTGTAAGAGGGATAAGGTCATAGGCTGATTCAATGCAGTTCACTTATTTTCTATGGCTCATGAATAGCATGCGATGGCATGGCATGTATGCCTCACGAGAGAGGATAAGAGGGCAACCCCATGGCTAGGTCCAGCAACAAGAGTGCAGTTTTATGAAGTTTTTGGATGTTTGCTTTTAAATTGTAGAGCTTTGGGACGTCAGCTTTTATAAATGTTGCTTTTGGGCCTCAATGCCTTTAATTATGAGCCTTGGAGGTCCTCTGTGGCAGATCCGTGCAGGGTTGCACGATTGTAGAGAGCGACTCCTTGGTAGTTGTACATGATTATGAATATAAAAAGAAGAACTCCAAGGGGCGCCTGACTTAGGGCCCAATGCTTCTGGGAATGGAACTCTGTCACTTTGAGTCTCCTGTCTACAATGTGATGTTCTCTTTTTGAGGTTCAAGTATTTGCTGTTTCGCTTCAGTTTGGTGAATTTTGGAGCAATTTTACCATTGATATTACCACCTCGTTAGTGGCTTGTCGGGTATAGTGGTGTCAGAGCTTAGACAATTGTTCTGCTCATAGTAATCCGGTCCAAATTTAGGGTTGCATTTAACATTATTCAACACGCATTTTATGTTCTAAGTAGACGTAGACTTATAGCACAAGGTATGCATAGGGTCCGTTGGTTATTATGAGCAATTATTTTATTGCCATGTGGACATAAAAGGCATTGACATAAAGCCTTTTAGTTGTTATGAGATGACGCTCTTACCTCCAAGTAAACTCAATAGTATAGGTAGGATAGTCCTAGGGTTTTGTTATCGAGCCAACAGTCTTATCTATAAGTAGACAATGCAACCCATCAAAGGAGCACTTGTTTCGTGTAGGCACCAATATAGGGGAATGCAACATATCATTTGCGAACATATGGGAACACTTTGTAGCTTATGCAAAGAAGTGCAAACAACTAGCTTGAATCAAACCTATGAGCAGTGTGTGCAAGCATAGAATGAAGGATGCAGCCAAGAAAATCAAATGGCATCACCTCAACACCCCATCAGATTCTTACTCTTTTGCAGTTGGTGGTTGTGTATTGGTGGATGGGAGCCTTGGGTCTAGCAGGTTCTCTACCCACAAAATTTGTGTGCAACATTTGACAAGCAGGAGGATATGTTAAATCTACATCTTAAGTGGACACAAGCCTTCATCGTCTATGGCATTCCTTTCAATGTCATAAGGAATCCCATCTTCCAAGATGCATTAATATCTACAGTTAAAAAACGGTTTGTTATCAACGATTATAATAAAATGGGGGTTGAATATGTGGACAAAGTTAAGAGCAGCACGGAGGCTATACTGAAGGAAAAAGTGATTAACTTTGTCCCAACATTTGGTTGTACTATAACGCTCGAAAAAGCCCTTGATCAACATCATGGTAATTTTCCCCAAGGGTTTAATGTTTCTGGAGGCCATTTATACCTTCTGAAAGAAAAGACTTCCAGCTACTTGATAAAAGTGTACTAGCATGCCATCAACGGGCTTGGTAGGCAAAAAACATGACAGCTATTGTGATGGACGCCTCCAATTACAAGGGTGCAGGCTTAGCTATCCACGAGATATACCTTGAAATTACGTGGGTGCCTTCTGCTACACACATTACATTTGCTACCAAAGGACACTGGGAAAAATGCCATTTCTTAAGTAGGTGCTCCTAGATGCCAATAACGCAGTAAAGTTTATAAGAGAGCACCAATTTTCATTTGTCCTGTTTCGCTGCTAGTCCCCCAATAAAGCGCTTCGAATATTTTGTAGTAATCTTACCATGTTGCACACAACATACAAGCTATAAAGCAGCCACACATAGATGTGTATCATTGGTGTAGTTCCCAGCTTTCTGGCACAGTGTGGACAAAATTGTCGGGGTTAGCAAGCCCTATGTGGAGTTTCTATGGGTTGATGACACCGAGAAGTTTATAATTGGCAAGGTTTATTGGCTGATGTCAAAGTCGATAAAGCAAACTAAAGAGTTTAATTGGTTCATAGCAAGAGAGGACACTGCTAGTGGTTGCAACTCACAACCATTGGGAGTAGATGCATAGATGTGTACATGGTGCAGCTGCACAAACAAGCTTCTAACAGAGAGGCTATGTAGGAAAAGATTTGCCAACAGTTGTTGGGATGAAGGGAATATTTCTTAGAGGGTTTACTTGGTGAGCTACCTCCAAAAGAACCAGGAGATCGTATGATTGATCTTACTCCACGGAGTACCTTTCCGGACCGACCACCTTACAGAGTAAGCTGAGCTTAGCAGGACGAAATCATGAGCGAAGTCAACGACCTGTAGAGAAAGGCTTGATCTAACATTTGTTCCCCTTTTTGTTGACCAGTGCTACTTGTTAAGAAGAAAGACAAGTCGTAGCGGATGTGTGTCAATTGCCAGGCTCTCAAGAATTGATAGATTAGAAGATACTTGATAGATTACAGGGCTCTACTTGTTTTATTTGAATGGTTCTTGGAGATGCATAGGAGATGGTGTTTAGAATGTCCTTTGGATTGTGCGAGTGTTGGGTGATGCTTTTTAGTCTCGCAAATGCTCCTACAATGTTCAATAGGATGCTGGTTAGGAGCTTTGAGAGCATAGGGAGTAGGTGGATACCTTCTTTGACGACATATTGTTTTCTCCAAGACCGAATAAGAGCATAGAGAACATTTGATGTGTGTTTAGAGCATTGTGCAAACATAGATTATAAACTTCTTGGGATATATTGTTTCGTCCAAGGGTGTAGTATAGATGTAGCGAAGTTGAGTGTTGCTAAGTTGATTATTTCCTTATTTTCTGAGTAATTTCTATTTGATGAAAATAGGATATTTAAATGTGTACACTTGAACTATTAAGTTGAAAGTGTAGATCTACAAGAACTGATAAAATCCATCAGGAATATACATCTTTGATGTGTCACATGATGAGTGACATTAAGCATTGCGAAGGAGTTGTTCCGCAAGTTCGGTGGGAGAGAGCGGGTAATGGATATTCCACATGTGTCATGGGATGGGTGATGGGAGCATCAGATAGGGAATATTTTGTTGGTGAGGAGGAAATCCGAGCTGGATAATAATTACGTGCAAAGATGCAAGTACATGAATTCATATGGTTTTGAGAAGCTATGAATAAAAGCAAGATGTTCTTAAGTGCTTTCTAGGAAAGTAAATGCTTTCCCAAGTGAAAGTCTGTCTACATTGCATTTGTGCATGAGGTTGCATCCAGGGTTTCTTGGGGAGTGTTGTGTAAGAATTAGTTTTCAACTCACAAGATTTTACTAAGTTTTTAAGCAAGTTCACATTTATTTTTATGTAAGTGACCGGTTGCCCACTTGCCACTTAATTAGAAAAGCAACATAAAAAGAGGGTGCCCCAATCTGGCTAAAAACAACAAGAGTCCCAACTATTTCTCTCTCTCTCTCTCTCTCTCTCTCTCTCTCTCTCTCTCTCTCTCTCTCTCTCTCCCCCTCACCCAAGTGTAGTAGATTGCTTATGCCATTTCCCTCTTGAATAACAAGCCTTGAGTTCCACTCTCCTCGTCGGCTAGATCTTTAAGGTCTCTTGGGATAGTTTCCTACGACGTTAAGACTCTCTTCTTCTTCTTCTTCTTCTCTCTAGAACGTGCTGCGAGTCACTTTTTTCTCTCGTCTCTCTACTTTAGTCGCCCCTTAATGTTACTCTTGGGAACAAAAGCACCAGCCCTCTCTGCTATTCCTGCCACCCCTCTTAGCCTATAAAAGGAGCAGGGGTGCCTCCACGTCTTGCAGTTGTGGCAAGGCTAGGAAAAGGAGACCCTGTCGTGGCAGATCTGATTACAGAGCTCTCAATAAAACCAGCATCAAGAACAGATTTGTGATACTAAGGATCGATGATATTCTTTTTTTTTTTCCGAGAAAAAGATCCTTCTATTAGTTAATGAAAACTGCCCATAGGGCTACATCCCCCTCTGCGAGAGAGGGCTACAACAAGCATGATGGGGAGACTCTCCCAATGAAAAAACAGCATATATACAATGAGGCTAAATCAAGAGATGGGAGGAGGGAAGAGCCACACAGGTGGACAATAGTGCCATCTGAGCACCCCCTGGACTATGGTGTAGAAAGGCCCAGGGCGCCAGAGTCGAAGAAAAGCCTCGCGGCGCTCCCGCATGCGGTCGGAGCTGCCCTGTAGTCCCTCAAGCTGTCCTCTGAGAGTATGGATCAGCTCTAGCCAAAAGTCACGAACAGTCTCTGCTGGTGGCACAGGACGAGCCTCAAAGATGCGGAAACAGCGGGCCCGCCAGATGAACCAGAGAACTAGGCCGCTGATGAGCTCCCAACACTCCTCTCTCTCACTGTACCACTCCTGTGGAGTAATCTCTGTAGCAGGCTGGAGTGTAGGTCGCCCCCCCTGTATCACTATCATCCTGCTGGTGGAAGATAGCTCAAACTGAAGTGCTGGGCCCGTGAGGGTGGACCAAGCCGCTTGCCCTCAAGTGTACTGTCGAGCCATGGAGAGGGCAAGCATCAGCCAAAGAACACGTAGCCACACCTGCTGGGCCGAGGGACAATCCCAAAGACAATGACGGTTACTCTCTACCAATTGGTCACAGGCTGCACATGCGGCCGAGAGACCACTATGCACAAGCCAGCTCCCTACTGCTGTGGCTCTGTGTGCAACCAGCCATTGGAACAAGGTGACTCGCCTTGGTTGTCTGGAGTCCCACAGCCTCTGCCAAAAAGCTGCCAAGAACTCGACTGTGAGGCCCTCCTCCTGCCAATGACGTGCTGCAGCGGGGCGGGCCTCTCTCTGTGCTGCAAGTATATGACGTCCAAGCCGGACAGTGTACTGAAAGAAGGGGACTCCTGGGCGGTCGGCAGAAGAGAAGGGGTCCCTCCATAGCCACTCACCAGGATCCCACTGTACTCGTGCTAGTGGACAACACTCCCAAGCCCATAGCCTCCAGTGTCCAGTCTCAAGAGCTGCTGGGTCAGGGTCTCTGACGCAAGTCCTCCCACAGATGCCCAAACTCGGATCCTCTGGAAACAACACTCTGCTACCTGCGGGGCCTCTACTGCAACTCGCTGTAATCGTCCCCCACCCTGAAGCTCGAAGAACAGGGCTGGGACAGTCTCTGAGCAAGCCCTGACTGAAATGAGAACCTCCAGTCGTGTGAAGGCTCCCATCCACCGGGGTGCTACAGGCTCGAGAGGCGTGAGCCACTCAGCTGGAACTGACTCTGAGATGTCCTGACACATGCTCTGCACCCCTCTCATGCCTTGTAGCTGGACAGCCTGCACCTCCTCTGACAAACGTGTGAACTCTAGCCAGTCACCTAGAGAACGCGCTGGACCTGCCTCCATGGGACCCCAAGAAACATGAGGCCGACTCCCAACCAAGTGGCCTCTCTGAGTGCTAACCATTGGGTTCTAGACGAGGGGCTGCCGTAGGCGCTCCTCCGTGCACGTCGGCTGTCTCTACTCTAGGCCACGCCGTAAGAGCTCCCAAGATCGAAGCAAACTCACAGCGAATGTGTCCTCCAGTCTCCTGCTCAAACCAACTCGGCGCAGCTCTGAAAAGATCCATCTGGTCGAAGGTTGCCAAGGGCCTCCTGATTGAGGCACCCTGGCACGAAGCCTCTGCAACAAGAATTCCTTCCAGGGCTCCTTGCTTGGAAGAAGTCCTCTGACGACAAACTTCCCAAGAAGCGCTCTGCTCTGCTGTGCAGGATCAATGATCCCAAGCCCTCCCTGAGAACACGGAAGTGTGATGACCGACCAAGCCACCTTGGCTCGGGCAATCTGAGTATCGCGACCTGACCAAAGGAAGTTCCTGATCAGCCTCTCTACCTGGCTGATACAAGAACTCGAGAAGATCCAGCAAGAAATGATGTACCACATAGTCGCCAACAACACCTGTTTGGCAACTACTACTCTACCAGCCAGCGAAAGTCGTGCTGAGCTCCAATGTAACAGCTTTCTCCTGATGGATAGGAGAAGAGGAACAATCTGCTGCTCGGGGGACAAGTCAAGACCAACTTGACAACCCAAGTACCGAACTGCAGTCCCTGGAGGAATCCACCTGAAACCCTCTCCTGGCATCCAATCTGGCACAGGAGCACTGCCAACCGAGAAAGCCACTGTCTTTCTCCAGTTGATCAATGCGCCCGATGCACAGCAGAAGGTCTCCAAAGCCTGCTCACATCTGTGTAGATTGGCCTCCTGGCCCTCTAAGTACAAGGCTGAGTTGTCGGCAAACTCAGCGTCCAGAAGCTCATCTCCCCGTATAGGGAGTGCTAAGCCTCTCAAACCAACCTGTTGTGACACCAAAAATTTGCTCATCGCATCCGCATAGAACAGAAAGGGAAAAGGGGCAAGAGGACAACCCTGTCTGACCGAACATGTGAGCATGAAGCGCTAACCTCTACCTCCTGCCAACAACACCTGACTCTGAGCCTGTTTGTACAAAGCTGACACCCCTCTGATCCAAGCATCTGAGAAGCCCATCCTGCGTAGCGTGTCCTCTAGAAAGTCCCAGTCAACTCTGTCGTATGCCTTCTCAAAATCGAGAAGAAGAATCACAAGGTCCTCCCCACGGAGCCGTTCAAGGGCAGAAGCCTCCCAAAAAGTAAAGATATTGTCAAGGATACTGCGTTCCTTGACAAAACCTGTCTGAGTCCCATGTATAAGGCTCTCCAAAAGTGGCTGAATCCTCAAACTCAGAGCCTTGGCAAGAATTTTGTAGGCTGAGTTGAGAATGGTGATGGGGCGCCACTGTCGAATCTCATCCAAGGAGCCACCCTCCTTTGGAATGAGGTAAATCAGGCCCTCACTCATGCTATCCGGCATCACTCCTGTGTGGAAAATGTACTGAAAGGCACTACAAAGATGTGGGCCAAGCAGGTCCCAGTACTCCAAGAAGAAGCTGGGAGTCAGCCCATCCTCACCTGGACAGCTACCACGAGGGAGGGCCCTAAGAGCCGTGTGCAGCTCCTCAAGCTGAAGAGGTATCTCTAGCCTCTATCGCATCTCCTCAGTCACAAGACAAAGCATCTGTGCCCAAACCTGCTCACTGTATGCATCTTGTCTCTCTGACTGGGGCTCAGCCGACAGTAACTCACGGTAAAAGTCAGTAGCAACTGCACGCATATCCTCGGGCTCACAAACAACTGACCCATCGGGTCTCCTCAACTGATTGACCTTGGCATGCTAGTGAAAAGTGGCTAAGCTGAGCTAGGCCTGAGGCCACTCTGTCTGCAGGTGGAGCCTGGCTGTCCATGCCCTCTGTCCAGAGATCCTCGACCCTCTCTCTGAGTGCTGAGTCCAACAAGACCCGCTCTGGGATGCGAAGCATCGTGCTCCCACTCCTCTGCCTGCCTGCCACTGTGAGGATCACTGGTGCATGGTCCGAGAAGGATGTTCCTGCCAGGATGCCCACTGATCCCCCCAAGTCACTGAAGTGGTCACTAGTGTAGAAGCGATCTATGCGCGATAGATTCACTCCTCCCACTCTGCGGTCCGATCTAGAGAAGGCAAGACTCTCTGGAGGCCTCACAAAGCCAGAATGCTGCCACGTATCCGAGACCCTCAAAGTCATACACAACCTCTCCCAAGCTGCTAACTCGACTCCATGCACGGTAGCATTGCTGCCTCCGATCCTGTCAGAAGGGTCCTCCAACATGTTGAAGTCCCCTCCTACACACCATTGGTCAACCTGTGGCAAAGACTCAACAATCTGTGACCAAAACTCTCAACAATCTGTGACCAAAACTCTGCACGAGCACTCGCCACATTGGGCGCATAGATGTTCAGGAAACCCACAAGGCCACCCTGAACCTGCATAGTAATCCACTGAGCCCTGCCTAGCACAATAATCCCTCTGCCCACAATGGCCTGCTGCAATGAGTCCGCAGTAGTCATACATACCCCACCCTGGATGCCTCCAGGTCCAAAAGCAACTGACCAAAAGATATCATAACGTCCACACAAAATCTGACCACATCGCCGAATGCGGCTCTCAGACAAATGGTACTCCTGAAGCATAAGGAGATCAATCTCTGCTCCCACAAGGCAACGCTGAAGCTCCTGACGCAATCGGCCCCACTGTCGCTGAAATTGGGGCCCACCTAGTCCTTGCACTTCCACGAGACGATCCTCATGGGGAGCGAGAGAGAACAGATGCTGCCGCAGCAGCAAGACGGGCTATCTTCGAGGCTGGCTTGGATGGCGAGTAATCCGCATCCGAGCGTCCTCTAGATAGGCGAGACTGCAGTGAGTGCCTGGTCCAAGCCCAAGCAGAGCGAGCCGTGCGTAAAGCAACCTCCTCTGTCCAGGAGTCCTCATGAATGTATACATAGCAAGGCAAACACTGCGTATCAGCAAAAAAGTACACCACAATGTGTCTACATCCTGTTGAGTGTGGGGGTGTCACCGCAAACTTGGCCAGTGGCCACAAAGTCTGCAGCAAATCTGTAACGCGAAGTTCTCCCATGTGATGAGAGAACTCAAGAACCTGTGTATGCAACCATCCCACCACTGAGTCGAGGGACCACTCTGTCTCAGTCCTGCCACAGAGGGGGAAGGAGAAACAACTGCTGAGTCCAAGGCCTCTGTCCCTGTAGCAGCAAGGAACAAAACGTAGACCCTGAAGCAGGCTGCCTAGTGGTTTGCTGCGGAACCGCCGAGAAAGCGAGTGAACCCGTAATCGAAGAAATCCCAGCGGCGTCGGAGGTCAATGCTCGTCAGACCACGAGGGATAGCTGCAAGGGAAGATGTCTAAATCTGCAGAGGGGGCCGCAAGAAGGGCTGACCCTCTCTCGCTTGGCGACTCGTGGCAAAGGCGCTGCCAAGAGATCTCCTAGCCACCGGCGAGGGACTAGTCTCCTGAGTCGACTGTGGTGCTGGAGCAGGAGGAGGGGGAGGAGGAGTTGGGGGGGGGGGGGGGGGGGGGGGGGGGGGCGGAGGAGAAGAGAAGCGGGGTGGGGCGACAGAGACAGGGGGGCGAGGTCGGGAGTGGGCGGGAGCAGAGGGCGGGGGAGGGGATGAGGAGGAGGAGGGAAAATCGGAAGGCGGAGCGGCTGGCGAGGGTGAGGCGGAGGTGGAGGTTGGCATAGGGGGCTCCTGTTCAAGAGGACCAAAGCGGTTCCCCGTGGGGACCCACTGTTGCTGAGTAGGCACCTGAGGGCCACTCTGAGTGCCAGGCTGTCTCTGTGGCCCCTGGCGTCGACGGCCACGGGCCTGCTGTCACCCCTCCTCCGTTGGAGCCCAGGTGGCTCTGAATCTGTGCGCTGTGTCGCTGGCTGTGGCTGCGGCCCAGCCTTGGCAGGCTGGGGCTGGGGCTGAGGCTGAGGCTGAGGCTGAGGTGCGGGTCGTGGTCTCCTCCGTGGACAGGCCTTCGCTAGGTGGCCCATCTGTCTGCAAATGAAGCATTGGTTCGGGAGACCCGAGTACTCCACACTCAGTCTAAACCAACCCCCACTCACGCGAGGCAGAAGGATGAATTCGGGAGCGTGTGGGTATCTCTGACCAAAACTCGAACTGAAGGGATGCCAGCCGCCTTGGCAGCTACTGATGCTGTCGTACGAGGTGTCTCCAGGACAGTCTTGATGGCGGAGCCAATCCTGGAGAGAAGTGGAAGGTACTCCCTTCGTAAACCGGGAAAGCAGACTGAGATGGGGAAGTCCGCCTCCTCTACTTGCACATTCGAAGTCGGGTCAAAACCATGTCGCCACTGTCGAAAGTGGGCGCGTGATGCTCGGATGGCCAATGGACTCATAGCTATGACCTTGGAGGCCATCTCGGAAGTCTCGAACTCAATCTAGTAGTACTCCCGTCTGAGAAACTGGACATCCAAGATCTTGCCCACCTCTGCGAGGAGGCGGGCCTGGAGAAGGTCTCGCAGCTCTCCTCTGCCAGGACGGGTGCCGAGAACCTTGGAGATGACAGAAGTCGCCTGCAAGCGTTCTACCTCTGCGGCAAGGCTCGCTTGCTCTGTCGGCGAAAGAGCAAGTCGAATGGTGGGCTTAGCGGGGTCGGGCGAGGGGGCTTCAGGCGAGTCCCTCTGAGGTGGAGCTGGAGCCTCCATCTGTGTCTACTGCTGAGTCGAAGAAGTGGGCGGTGAAGAAAATCTGCGAACGAGGACGCCAAGCACTTGTCCGAAGAGAAAGCGTTGCCGAGCCAGGTGCCAAAGACGGGGGGGCGGGGGGGGGGGATGGTGGGACGGCGAGGGCGAAGTGGGCAGCCGGGTAATGTGCGGGTGCACAAGCGGCAGCGAGTGGGGGGATGGGGTGGGGATGGCAACGCGAGAGGAGGGCAGCGGGCAGCCTTTGGGGCAGCGCGAAAACGGGGGGGGGGGGGGCAGCAGTAGCGAGCACCTTTGATCGATGATATTCTTGACCGACTTTAGGGATTCTCTTTTTTTAGCAGGATTGATTTGAAAAGCAGATATCATCAGATTCGAATTGCGCCGGGAGATGTCTACAAGACAACCTCTTGGACGAGCTTCGCTTTGTATGAATTTTTGGTGATGCCTTTTGGCCTTACCAATGCTTCAACGACTCTCAACCGAATGATAGATAGGACTTTCAAAGAGTATAGATCATTTGGTGGCACTTTCTTTGATGACATTACAGTCTTCTTCAAGGATGAAGCAGAACATAGACACCATCTGCTATAGGTTTTTCAGGCATTGCGAGATCACAACTAAGTTATCAATTGCAAAAAGAGTGAATTTTTCTTGCCGGAGATACACTGTTTGGGACACATTGTCTCAGTAGCAAGAGTACAGCTAGATCCGCCCAAGATTGAGACTATACCTGATTGGTCCGATTTGAAGAATGTTCATGAAGCTATAAGCTTCTTGGGCTTGTGTTCTTGCTACCGGCGGCTCATTCGAAAGTTTGCAGAGGTACCTTCCCCTTTGCACATTCTGACACAGAAAGGAGTGCCTTTCTCGTGGGGACCCAAAGAGGTGACTACCTTTCAGACATTGAAAGAGAAATTGACTACTGGACCAATATTGACTTTGCCAGATTTGCAAAAGTCAGTTGAAGTATATGGTGATGCTTATGGTCGTAGTCTGAGAGCGGTCTTGATTCAAGATGGCCATGTGATTGCCTATGAAAGCCGATTGTTTAAATTGACGGCACGGATCTATGAGCAAGAGCTTTTTGTAGTGATCCATGCTCTTACTCAGTGGCGGCATTACTTACTCGGAGCCGATTTTACGGTCTTCAGTGATTATTAGAATTTACGCTACTTCTTGTAATAGAAGCAGATTTCGGAAAAGAAGATGCGGTGGGCTAACATCTTGTCACAGTTTCACTTCCAGATTGTCCATGTACAGGGACAAAAGAACTTGGTGGCAGATGCTTTGTCCCGGAAGCCGTTAGTCTTGGGTATTTCTGAGATTCATCATAGAAGCTTCGAGGACTTGGTTGATTAGTACGCCACATATCTAAATTTTTCTGATGTATTCAGTCGAATACAGAATGGGGAGGTAATAGCGGGATATTCCATTCGGGATGGCTACTTGATGAAGAAAACTATGTTGTGCGTTATACACCCGTTGAGGGAAAAGGTTCTAACCGAATGCCACTGTCCACCATCTACGGGTCATTGCGGCATTGATACCACCTTGAAAGATGTGGAGTGCTACTTCTTTTGGCCGAGACTCAAGAAGGATGTGGACAATTTTGTACGTAGTTGCTTGGTATGCCAGAAGGTCAACTTTGACATGCATAAAGCACAAGGATTGTTACAGCCTTTACCCATTCCCATCCGCCCTTGGGAAAGTATTGTTATGGATTTCATTTTTGATCTCCCGAAGACACAGAGTGGGCACGATGGTATCTGGACTTTTATTGACAGATTTAGCAAGCAAGCTCATTTCATTCCAGTGAAGAAAAAAGTCAAGCCGGATCATTTAGCGAGACTATTCATTGCACAGATTTTCAGATTACATGGCATGCCGGAGACAATAGTCTCTGACAAAGATTCCCGATTCTCGACTTTGTTTGGGAAGGCTATTTGGGAGAACATTGGCACACGTTGCAGTTCTCGTCATGTGTCCATCCGTGGAGAGATGCGCAGTCTGAGATTGCAAATTCAGTTGTATTGGATCTTTTGAAGTCTTACATTTCCGATCAAAAGACTCAATGGGAAATTTTTTTACTCTTCCACGGGGAAGGCGCCATTTGAGATCATTGAGGGTGCTCCGAAGGTTCCACTCTTCCTTAGTACGAAACATAAGATTTTTGAAGCCGACCAGTATACGAGGGACTTGGACAATGCATTTGCCAAGGTCCGGGAGGCTTTAGCAAAATCTTAGGAACGACACAAGAAGGCAGCAGATCAATTCGTTGTGATTTGAAATTTAAGGAAGAGGATTGGGTGCTCTTACGTTTTGAGAAGGCACGCCTTAAAAAGGAAAAGGGAAAGGAGCGGCTTTTTCCAAAGCTTAGCATGAGGTACTATGGCCCTTTCCAGATAAAAGAAAAGATAAGTGATGTCTCCTTTAGACTGAAGCTTTCCGATACTTGGAAGATTCACAATGCATT
Source organism: Adiantum capillus-veneris (assembly GCF_014529385.1). Classification (NCBI taxonomy): domain Eukaryota; kingdom Viridiplantae; phylum Streptophyta; class Polypodiopsida; order Polypodiales; family Pteridaceae; genus Adiantum; species Adiantum capillus-veneris. The sequence continues at coordinate 24,283,830 of NC_140938.1, read as the reverse complement.
TCATGTGAGTCTATTGACGCCTTTTAAAGGCGATGTGCCCGATGATGGGGAGCCTGATGAGCAACCCGAAGTGGAGGAAAGCAAGGAGATACTCGTTCCATAACAGATAGAGGCTCACAAAGACAAAAAGATAAAAGGTAAAGTGATTAGGCGGTTCTTGGTTAAGTTCAAGAACTATCCTGCATTGGATGCGAAGTGGATGGAGGAGGAGGACCTAGCAGATACTCCTCAGATTTTGAAACTTTACCTTGAAGCATTCGGTTTAGCATAGTCTACTCCGATAGAACCCTGATTTCAGCATGGGTGAATCTAGTGCAGCGGGTTTGCACAAGAGGGGAGTCACTCCACTCCTTTGTCAACGGATTACCCGGATTTTGAATAGAGTCATTGATGTCTCCTTTGGGTTTCAGAGATACTAAAGGGGTGATTAGTGTTCTGCTTTATGACTTTATAACTCGAATTCCCGAAAATGAAAATGACTGATTTGTACTTTACTTGTTTGAGTGCAGGAACTTAAAGACAAAATGACTGCAGCATTTTGGTCTCATAAATCTCTATAGACCTGATTGCAATGAGGATTAGTTAATCGAGCATCCATGAGGCCGGGAATGGATCTAGATGCGATTACTAAATACATTGCCGATTGATCCTGGTTTGAGATTTGGAATGAATTTGTAAGTGATTTATCATGTGATGTCTTGTGATGTCCAATGATGTGACTGTCGTTTTGTACAAGTGCTAGATGTGTTGTGTCTAGTGCGTCGGTACTAACAATCAATGTCTACTAAGACTGTTTATGGACTTTGTCTATTTTGCAGGGGTTATCGAGGGCGATTACAATTCTTTCAAGATGGGGGTACGTCACAAACTGGTGATGTGGCAGGCCCATGAACACACACACACCCTGCTAGCATAGCCTCGGAAAACGCATTGTAAATGCACCGACAGGTTGACACGTGGCAAACTTTAAGGACGTCGTAAATTCCATTGACTGCTCACGTTGCAGATTCTCCGCAATTTCCGTTGCGTTGCTGATGTGGTAGTGCGTACAGATTTCCGGAAATTACATTGGCTGATTTTGGCAGCTTTTGGGCATAATGCTTTTGAGTTTAAAAGATTTTTGGGGCTCTGCTTTTGGGCATCCCTTGTAACAATAAATAAGTCTTTTGGGCCGCATTACTCAGTGCATCTCGACGCAGAGTCTGAGTTTGAGATCCCGAGACTCACTTGTACTTTGCACACAGATTAATATAAAAAGAAATACCGAAAGGGGCGCCAGTCTTAGGGGCCAATACCCCTTGGCATGGAACTACGTCGGGCCGTGTCGTCTGTTGTGAACTGTTTTAAAGTGAATCTTTGTTGTGTCGCGATAGAATCTTGACTTGGCGTGCTCAAGTTTGTTATAGTGGACCAAGTAGCTACCCCAAATGTACTGTCGTGCTGTGGAGAGGGTTGAGATCAGCCGAAGAACCCCAAGCCAAACCCTTGTGCCATGGGGCATTTCCACAGACAATGACACTGACTCTCCAAAGAATGGTCGCAAGTTGCACAAACTGCCGAGAGGCCACTTTGTACCAGCCAACTCCCCACTACCGTAGCTCCGTGTACAACTAGCCACTGGAACAAAGTGACTCGCCGTGGCTGTTTGGAGTCCTACAATCTCGCCCAAAAGCCTGACAAGAACTCAACTGTGTGACCCTCCTCCTGCCAATGAAGTGCTGCACTAGGACGAGCCGCTCTCCGTGCTGCCAGTATGTGACACCCCAGTCAAACAGTGTACTGAAGAGGGGATCCCTGGGTGGTCGGCCTAAGAGAACGGGTCTCTCCAAAACCACTTTTAGGATCCCAGAGGGCAGCTCTCCCAAGCCCAAAGCCTATAATGGCCTGTCTTAAGAGTTGTTCGAACAGTGTACTGAAGAGGGGATCCCTGGGTGGTCGGCCTAAGAGAACGGGTCTCTCCAAAACCACTTTTAGGATCCCAGAGGGCAGCTCTCCCAAGCCCAAAGCCTATAATGGCCTGTCTTAAGAGCTGTTGGATCAAGATTTATGACAGAAGTCCTCCCACAGATGCCCACTACTCCTATCCTCTGAAAACAACACTCTGCAACCTGTGGAGCCTCTACTGAGACTGTGCAGTCAACCCTCTCCTTGGATCTCGAAGAACATAGAGGGTACACTCTCTGAGCAAGCGCAAACTGCAATGAGGACCTCCAGTCGCGTGAAGGGCTGGGAGCTGCAGTCTCTAGAGGAGTGAGCGACTCAATTGGCAAAGCCAGTGTGATGTCCTTGCACATGCTCTGCACCCCTCTCATGGCGTGCAGTTGGATGGTCTATACCTCCTTTGGCAAACCGTATAACTCAAGCCAGTCGCCTAGAGTGCGTGCTGGACCCCCTGCCATGGGATCCAAGAAACATGAGGCCTACTACCAACCAAGTGGCCTCTCTGAGTGCTAACCATGGGGTTCCAAACAACGAGCTGTCTCAAGGGCTGCTCCGTGCAAGTGGGTTGGTGCTGCTCTAGGCCGCTCCGCAGCAGCTCCCAAGAATGAAGCAGGCTCATAGCAATTTGATCCTGCAGTCTCCTGCTCAGACCAACTCTGTATATCTCTATAAAGATCCACCTCGTGGACGGGCCTCCTGCATGAGACACTGGAGCTCTAAGTCGTTGAAGCAACAACTCCTTCCAAGGCTCCTCCCCTGGGAGTAGTCCTTTGACCACAAACTTCCCAAGAAGGGCTCTGCTCTTTTGTGCTGGGTCTATTATCCCTAATCTCCCCTGAGAACATGGTAAAGTGATGACCTGCCAAGCTACTTTGGCCCGGGCTAGCTGAGTGTCGCGCCTTGACCAAAGAAAATTCTCGATCAGCCTCTCTAATTGGCTGATACAAGAGCTCGAGAGAATCCAACAAGAGAATCCAACAAGATGTAATGTACCACATAGTAGCCAACAACACATGGTTGGCCACTACATCTCTTCCCGCGAAAGAGAGCCGTGCCGAACTCCAATGTAGCAACTTCCTCCTGATGGGGGGGGGGGGGGGGGGTGCTCGGGAGAGGAGTCCATGCCAACGTGACAACCCAAGTAGCGAATTGCAGTCCTTGGGGGAATCCATCTGAAACCATCACCTGGCGACCAAGCAGGTGTAGGAGCACTGCCGACCCAAAAAGCAAGTGTCGTTCTCCAGTTGATCAGTGCGGTTGATGCACAACAAAACACCTCGAGAGCCTGCTCACACCTGTGCAAATTGGCCTCATGGCCCTCCAAGTATAAGGCCGAGTCGTCGGCAAACTGAGCATCAAGAAGCTCCTCTGCCCTAATAGGGAGCTCAAGACCACGCATGCCAAATTGCTAGGAAGTCAAGAATCTGCGCATCGCCTGATCATAGAACAAAAAGAGGAAGGGGGCAAGAGGGCAACCTTGTCTGACTGAACACGTGAGTAGGAAGTGCTCCCGTCGTCCCCTTGCTAAGAGCACTCGACTGTGCGCTCACCTGTAAAGAGCTGACGTAAGTCCCATTCAACTCTGTCGTAAGCCTTCTCAAAGTCGAGAAGGAGTATCACCAAATCCTCTACTTGGAGACGCGCGAGGCTGATGCCTCCCAAAAAGTGAAGATGTTGTCAAGGATGCTACGCTCCTGGACAAAACCTCTTTGAGTCCCATGAATGATGCTGTCTAGAAGTGGCTAGATCCTCAAACTCAGAGTCTTAACTAGAATTTTGTAGGATGAGTTGAGGATGGTAATGGGTCGCCACTGCCGAATCTCGTCCAAGGAGCCACCCTCCTTTGGAATCAAGTAGATCAAACCCTCACTCATGGTGTCAGGCATCTCGTCAGTGTGCAAAACATACTGAAATGTGTTGCATAGATCTGACCAAGCAAGTCCCAGTACTCCAAGAAAAAACTTGGGGTCAAACCATCCTCCCCTAGACAACTACCATAGGGGAGTGCTCTGAGGGCCTCATGGAGCTCCTCAAGTTGGAGAGGAAGCTCAAGTCTCTGTCGCATCTCCTCGGTAACCAGGCAAGGCATCTGTGCCGAAACCTTGTCCCTGCATGCCTCCTGGCGCTTTGACTGAGGTTCAACTGACAACAGAATGCTGTAGAAGTCAGTAGCAACTGCACGCATATCCTCATGCTCGGAAGCAACAGATCCATGGGTCTCCTTAATTGGCTAACATTGGTGTGCGCATGGCGAGGCCCCACTGTCTCAAAAAACTCGAGAGTAACTCTGTCACCCACCTGGGTCCATCGAGATGCTTGGCGATGGAAGGCAAACTCATGGCGCGGGTCCTCAATGCGAGTCAACTCCTGTCTGGCATGTTGCATCAGCTCCTCTAACCATGGACTGTCTAGATGCTGCTATTGCATCCTTCGTAATGAAACAATGGCCCGGCGAAGAAGCTTCTTATCCTCGCTGGCTATAGCCAAGCGAGCTGCAAACTCTTGAAGGAAGAAGCGACTAAGCTCTGCCAGTCTAGATGCCAGTCTATCAACAGGGGTGTCCTGCGTGTCTCGACTTAGTCCAGCAAACAAATGCACCACAATGTGCCTACAACCCGCTGCATCCGGTGGCGTCACGTTGAACTTGGCAACGGGATTTCTTAAAGATAATGCTATGCAATGGTGGAGTTCAATTGCGACACAACCGCATGCTCCAAGAACCTGGCAAGCTTTCAAGACAGTTTTTGCACGTTGTTACATGACTTATATGTTTGAAGTCCGGATTTTGGCAGAGTGGGGCAACCTGAAAATGCTTGCCATGGAAACCATGTCGACCATAACCAAAGGTTTCTCGACGTGTACCTTCCTGTGCCCTTCTTAAGATCTGTTCCCTTGGAGGCCCCATACAAGCGATACACTATTGGACTACCATCACCATTGCAGGAATACTGTCTCTCCAAGCAAGTCTCCACCATGCAAGAGCTTATGGACCATGCCGTGGTCGACTACAAACTCATGAAGGGAAAGTTGGAGTTTACCACAGAAGAACTTTTGGCCACTAATCACAACTCTTGACAACAACGAACAAATTCTCAGGAGTCTCGCGACACCCAACCTCAAAGGCCTCGTCTGACACGTCAACGAGAAACCCTTTTACAAGAAGGCTTATGCTTTGGATGTTTTCAAAAAGGACATATATTAACTACATGTCCTAAGTGAGCCTCCACGTCCTCTAGCAACCTTCTGCTCGCACGACAGAATGATCCTTAGGGCCACCGCCAGCCAAGAGAGCTAGACCCGCTATTGGACTAGTCCCTGATATCTATGGCATACGCCTTGAAAGTACAAATGAATTGTGTCGAGCATATGGCAAAGTCAATGGCTCTAAGCTCTTATTTTGTTTGACCCCGGAGCCACAGAGAACTCCATCCATCTAGAATTAGATACTTTATAGTTCGATACTTTTGAACATTGTTCGAGAAAGTATTATTTGAAATGGATGCTATCTTTTTTAAACCTATCTTGGTGCCAATTTGAATTGTTTGACTTTAGTTTTTATACTAGTTTCAATGATTGGTGATTTTACTCCCGGGTGGAATAGTGAGAAATGTTGTTTTGGTATTGGTTGAATCTCGAAACGACGCAGACGGGATGTCTGGGCGCCGTTTTGTTGTATACTAGAAAACCTCGGAACGACGTAGATGGGATGTCTGGGGAGCGTTTTGTATGCTAGAAAACCTCCAAACGACGCAGATAGGATGTCTGGGGAGCGTTTGGTTTTATGCTTGGATTTCCAAGCGCGCACGCTGCGGTCTGAGGAGCGTTTGGTTGTAGCAGTCCTCTGAACTTATGGCCCGGACCTTTTTAGGTTATTTTTGGGGGGAGTGACGAGGTAGTCGTTGAGTAGGTTCATACCGGAGACCATATTTGTCTGGTGGAAGTGCTTAGCGGCGCTGTTTGTTGTGTCTGCAACATGCATATGTGAGCATTTGTGTTGCATTGTGATGTGCCAATCATTAAATATTCCTAGTTGGATGAGATTGCCTAGGTATGTAATTTTAGTGCTTCAAAATAACCGTGGAAGATCAATGCGGTATGGGTGTGATGGCTAATTTTACTACGCAGGAATATCAAAAGTTACGATCTGGACGAAAGGAGAAGCCAACTCTTTAACAAAAAAAGCAAACGAATTGTCACTCGGAATTTTTTGAGCTAACTTGAGTTGTTTTGCAGATATGTTGTAACTGCGGACGATTACTCTCTTGTAAGAAGGGTGGGTGTCACAAATTGTTGACATGTCAAGCCACTCAAGAACGGAGTTGACTTTCAATCGCGACCGAGGGGCCTAAACCCTAGAAAAAGCAAAAGATGAATTGTGCGGGGAACTGATGACGTGGCAAAGCTGTACGGAATCCTGGATTTCATGCTCGCATGCCTGACGTGGCAACTGTATGGATTTTTGCAATTTCCACTGACAGTGCTGACGTGGCAGTTGCACGGATTTCGGTGTTTTACGTAGATGACGTGACAACTTTACGGATTTCCGCAAACTGCGTTGGAAACTATTGACACTTTTTGACGAGTTGCTTTTGAGTTTAAAGCTTTTCATGTAAACTGCCTTTAATGGCCTAGGGCCTTTAAATATGAGGCTAGGGCTCATGCTTTGACACACTTCTGGGAGAAGGTGCAGAGCGTGGAGTACCGGCTTGTACTGTTTTGATGCAATATAAAGAAATATCGAAATGCCCGCCAAGGTTTGGGGCCAATACTCAATGGGGTGGAATTCCTCCACTCCGTGTCGTGTGTCGTCTCTCTCTTTCAGTTCAATTGTTATTGAAGTGCTAAAAGTCTGTTCAGTCTGCTCTTTTCTATTGGCACGTGCTGCCCCGTCTTGTGATAGTTGATACCCCTACACCTAAAGAATAGAGCCATAGAATTGGGTAAAGTAGAGAAGCAAGGGAAATGGGCAGTTTACAGAGCAGGAAAAGCTATCATTAGAGATTCAAGAGTCCACCACCCCTACAACTAAAGAATAGAGCCATAGAACTGGGTAAAGTTAGAGAAGCAAGGGAAATGGGCAGTTTACAAAGCAGGAAAAGCTATCATTAGAGATCCAAGAGTCCACCAAGACATGGACTTCACATTTGTAGCATCTAGACACCTTAAGTACACGGTGATTGATACTATTGTAATATTTCTCTCTTGTGAGTCATGAGAGTTTTGAGGGTACGGTGTACATGCACATGCACATGCACCTGCACATGTAACTTGGAGAGAGAGAGAGAGAGAGAGAGAGAGAGAGAGAGAGAGAGAGAGAGAGAGAGAGAGAGAGAGAGAGAGAGAGAGAGAGAGAGAGAGAGAGAGAGAGAGAGAGACGAAATAGGAGACACAGGAAGGCAGAGTTCCTTTTCAAAAGCATTGGCTTTTGCTAAATGGACTATTTTGTTATTTTTTGAGTAATTTGTATTTATTGAAATTAGGATATTTAAATGTGTACACTTGAACTGTAAAGGTTAGGAACTTTAGATCTACTGAACTTGATAAAAGCCATCAGAAATGGACAATTGTGATATGTGTTATGAAGAGTGACATTAAGCATCGTGAAGGAGTTGTACCAGTTCGGTGGGGGAGACCAAGAAGTGGGTATTTCTGACGCCTCACATGATGGGTGACGGAAGCATCGGAAAAGGAATATTCCATTGGTATTGGAGGAAATCTGAAATGGAAAGAGGAATACGCGTAAAGTCGCAGGTACAAGAATAAAGATGGGTTCTGAGAAGCTTTTCTTAAAAAACTAAATATTTTTAAGCGCTTTCTGGTTTACGCGAGGAATCCAGGTCTGCATTGCATCCATAGTTTTTTTTGAGGTGCCCAATTGGGCAATCAAGCTTTCGGACGCATCCGCGTGAGAAAGACGCCCGATTGGGCATTTCGGACGTGGACAGTGGAAATTGAACGAAAAGGGCAATTTTGCCAAATTGCACATTTCGCCTATGTGAAAGCCTACGCGCTCGATTTCTGCAGACACTTGCGCGGCTGCGGCTATTTTTTGCACACCCAGCTCCACGCATTGTGGGCTTCTATCTACCTTGGCAACATGACCCTGTGGGCAGCTGTGTATCAAGCCTCAAGGTTTGTAGATGGGTCGAAGCAGGCGTCTCGAGTGGCAATATGTGAAAAAACTACAAGGCTCAAAAGAAAGGACAATGAACATGTAAATGTATCTATTGTGGGCATACTTGGGACAGAGGTCCCTATCGTATTCGCGCACATTTGTTCTCCATCTCCGGCCGTGGTGTAGGCCCATATGAGAAATTGCCAGAGGTAGTTAAAGAGATTGTCTTAAGATTACATGCAGATGTAGCTGATGATGTGAAGGACTCAAATGCATATGTGGATGCTTTGGTGGATGATTTGGGAGGTGATGCCTCGCAATCCAAGGAGATGCGTTAGGTTCAATGAGTATCCATGCATTAGGAAGTGCACATGTAAGTAAAGGTGTAAGGCAATAGCACAAGTTGGTCCATCTTACGTGCCTCCCTCGTACAATGCTTTGTGTACCACACAGTTGAATGATGAGGTGAAACGCATTGGTCATGAGATCATGGGTGTGCGCGATAAATGGAAGAAACATGGATGCACAATTGTATGTGATGGATGGTCTGACATTAGACGCAAACCAATCATTAACTTTCTTGCATGCTCCATACATGGCTCTGTGTTTTTGAAATCTGTGGACACATATGGTGAGATAAAGACTTCAGAGTTTATTTTTAAGCACCTCAAAAATGTGATTCCTGGGGTAGGACACTCCAATGTTGTCCATTTATGCATGGATAATGCAAGTAATTGTATGGGGGCTGGGCTAATGGTTGAAGAGAAATGGAAATACATTTTTTTTCACAAGATGTGCATGCCATTGCTTGGACCTCTTGTTTGAAGATATTGGGAAGCTTCTGTGGATTGCAAAGATTCTTGATGATGCAACAAGGATTGTGACATTTCTCAAAAGAAAGTCCTCCGCCTTGGCATTGTTTCGAATGCTTAGCAAGTAGGAATTGGTGAAGTCGGCTGCCACTCGATTGCCTTCTCCTTCAGCAGGTTGGCTAGTCTTGTGGATGAGAGATGTATGCAAGGTGTACATAGGCTTATGATTGATGCAAAATTTGTGAAGATGAAGGTGTCCAAGATTGTAAAGGCCATTGTGGTCTCCGACATTGTGTTTAATGCATCCTTTTGGCAAGAATACAAGTTAATTTTGAAGATTTGTGCTCCTATCTTGAAGATCCTTTGTTTGGCTGATAGGGAAGGAGCCACCATGGGGCTTGTGTATGAGCTTACAGATTGCATGGTTGAGCAAATTGAAAACATGCAAGGTGTTGATGCGGCAAGGATGCAAGAGATCAAGGATCTGTGCATTGATAGATGGAATATGATGCACACACCATTGCATGCTATGGGATACTTGTTGCATCTTATATGGCGAGGAAGAGGGCAATATACCGACAGTGAGGTTCATGACGGGTGGCTGACATTTTTGGACCAGTACACCAAGGGTGATTTGACCATACAAGGTATCCTCATTGATGAGTTGGACACTTTCCTCAATGAAAGGATAGTCATTTGCTCATCCTATTGCAAAGGATCCAAAGAGAATGCAAGAAAGTGTGAGATTTTTGGGGCTTGCACACCCACATTGCAAACTCTTGCACTTAAGGTGCTTTCTCAAGGGACATGTGCCTCTCTATGTGAAAGGAGCACCTTCTCTCTCATTCACACCAAGAGAAGAAATAGGCTACTCCCTACTCATACCGAGAAGGTTGTCTACATACACACCAACTTGAGGCTCATATGCAAGATCAAAGAGCATGGCTATGAGAGAATGGAGGTCACTTTGGAGATGGTCAACAAAGAGAAGGATGAGGAGAGTTTGCTTGAGTTATAGGAGATTCAGGAGGCTATTGCACAGAGCACAAATGATGTCATGGAATCTCTTCCGATTACTAGGCCCAACGATATTGGGACATCAGGCTCCATTTTTGAGGATGAGGATGCGGATGATGAGGTGGCCTACGATGAGAGTTAGAACTCATTGCGTTTTGCTCTAGCCTCGGCCCTCTACATATGTTTGGGATATACTATGTAGCGGCTTGACTCCACCCTCTAGGATCTACAGTCCGCTTATGTTTTATCATTTGGAGTCTACAATCTTTTTTGGTTTTGGAAGCTCCATATTTTGCCACCTCTTGCTTTGCAAGTTTGCTCCAGTATCTACTTTGTCACTCTTGAGTCTCGACTCCTCACTCGTTGATTGAAATTTCAACTAGATTCTACATTTTCTATGGTGTTTTAATGCATTCTATGGTTTTGTGGTGCTCTCTAGTGTTGTAATTGCAATTTGTTATATATATACACTATTTTTTAGGGCGCTGTATGGTTTTCCACGTATGGAATTTTTGGGAGGTCTGAATCGTGTTTATTTCGGGCTTCCATACGCGCCCAAGTGAGACGCATAGATGACGTATGGAAAAACTATGATTGCATCTGTGCCTAAGAATTGCATCCGGGGACGCCTGTAATGTGACTGTGTAAGCATTAGTGTTCAGCTCTTAAGTCTTAAAGTTTTTGAAGAGGATTACACTTATTTTAAAAAAAAGTGACCGGCTATCCTCTCATTAGTTTAAATAGACCAAGGCCAGAAGAGGGCGTCCTAAAACTGCTAAAATCAGCCCCAAAAACTGCGATCTTCCTCTACTCTCTCTAGAAACTTGCCGTCAGCCCTCTCTTTCTCTTTCCTGTGCTTTTTCTGGTGCCCTATCCATTGGTATTGTTGCAGAAGCCTTAGTAGCTATTTCTGCTGGCCCAAGGTGCATATAAAAGCAACCCCCAACGTTAACTTTCTCCTGAGATGTTCCAGTGCTAAAGCAAGAGGACCCTGCCGCCGCCGAGGATTTGCAAGTGATTGCGTGGGGTTGACGTGCAGAGGTCATTTTTCCGTACTTGGAGCGACATATAAAGATTGCGAATGCATTTTCAAGTTGTTTCGTGTGCAGGTATTCCATCAGGGAGAAGGAGCAAGGAGGCCTTGGCCTACACTCGGGGATTCCTCAATACTGTGTCAATCTTCTCCCTCGTCGCTTTTGATTGAAAGTTTATTTATTTTCAGCTTGTTGATTATTTGTGTGCGCTCTCGTTTGTGGCATTGGTCCTCAAGACGAGTGCCCCCGAAGGGTTGCAAAAGTGGCTAATACAAGAAATTACAAGTGCTTAAGGCCTTCTTGATCTTCGCAAGTGCTCAGGCTTTCGTCATCTTCAAGAAAGCTCAAAGCCTTTGGTTGTCTTCACAAATGCTCAAAGAGAGAGATCGCCTGAAAACTGATGGTCCTTTTTCCCTTTTTTAACATGCACTGAAGGGGGTCTTTATATAGGTACTAGCCTAGCCTTTTGAGTGCGCTTGACTGATAATCGATTGCGCACTGCCTGAAGGTAACCGCTTGAAACTTGCCTATAGCCTTACTAAAGGACGGTAAACTTTAGCTTTCACCCATAACTATATTTACCTGCACTTTATCACACAAAGAAACTTCACAATTGAACCTGTAACTGGAGTTGGCCACTTCAAAACAATCCACGACTTGGTAGCTAGTAGACAATGATACCCTGTTGGCCCCCCTTTCGGCATTTCTTTATTCTTATTGCAAATAAATAACCTGAACACTTACAGCAAACTCTCACCAAGGTTTCGTAACCTGTAAAGGGCTGAAATTGCAGGTTTTCTACCCAATTTCAGCAACATTATGAACCAAAACCCCTCTAGCATGCTGTAATTTTTCTTTTTTGGTCACTGTGATATGCCCAAAGCCCTGTTGCACCTCGAGGCTCCCTTGCTGCTTCCAGTTTAGGTGTGAAACCGTAGACCTGTAAAAACACAAGTAGCTATAATTCTTTGTTTTGGATCATTTTGAGTGAAGCAAACACGACTACGCATGACGTGTCATGACTAGACAATCCCTAGCAGATAAAAACGACTTTGCAAGTTGTTCCAACTGATGGGTTCCCTTCCGACGGGGGACACAAGGTGATTAAAATAAAACTAGAAGATCAAATCGCGTGGAAAGTGCTCGCGTGGCAGGTTGTACGGACGTTCGCTAAACGTGCTGAATGCTACGTGGCGCAAGGTACAGATGTTTGTGATTTGTGCTGCTAGCTTTTGGGAGCGCTAGCTGGTGGACCAGATGCTTTTGAGAATTCAAGCTTTTCATGTACTACTCTTATAGGGCTCAAAGCCTAAAAATTTGTACCAAGGGCCACTCTTCTCCAGAGAGCACTGAGTAGAGAGGACCCTGGGACTTTGTATTTTGCACAATCATTAATATAAAAATAAATACCGAAGGGGCACCAGAGTTTGGGGGAAATACCTCTGGGTACGGAACTACGCCGTGCCGTGCCGACTCTATTGAATTGTGATAAAGTTTATAAAGTTTTTTAAAGTGATTCTCTCTTGTGTCATGCCTGTCCACGTCTGTTACAGTGGTATCAGAGCTCATTCGATTTTCCTTCCAAGGAGAATCCGATCCATTCTATCGCGACGCACATGGATACAGTCGACGAATCCCACAAAGAGCGGGACAACCCATGTGGCAACTCAGGGTCTCGTGAAAGCACGGAAAATTCAAACAGACGACGGCCACTTTCTAGAGATTCAGAAGAAGAGTATGGGCCACCCCGTCCCACGGAATATGAACGAATGGAGATGCTCAGTAGGTTGATGCTTGTGCTAAGTAGATGCTCCAGTATTCTAAGGATCCCCAATATGCGTAATTTGTTATCCGAAAGCTTTGAACAAAGCTCGTGTTCATGGATGTTCACTGAAGATGAACTCGAAAGACGAGTCAACCAACCTTTGAAGACCAAGAAGCATTCAAAGGGACACAATCGATCTGGAGACTATCCTGGCTACCTAGGTCACAAGTCTACTCTCAAGTTTCTATAAATGCACAAAAAACAAAGAAGCGTGTACGCTTTGAGTGTGTGTTTAGCTCGTCCTTATCCTCTCCTGATAGTTCGGACAACTTTTCCTCTTCAGATTCCAGTGAGGAGGTTAGAAAGGGCAAGAAACGATGAAAGATCCAAAGGCATGGAAAGAACAAGAAGAAGGCCAAGAAAAGCAGATACCACCGAAGATCTATATTTGGATAGCTCGTAAGAGATGTCATCCTCTTCTGAGAGTTTGGACTCCGATGAACCGATGTTTATTCTAAGAAGCATTTGTATAGAGCCAACCAATACGATTTTCTCCACGACGAGAGCAAGAAAACCAAAGATTCCAAGGGTCGGAGGGCCGCATCCTATCTGAAAGGAAACACACAGACATGGTGGTCCACTCTCTTACTACACAAGGAAGCACCGACAAAATGGCTGAAGTCAGATATTTTGAGATACCTTCTTACCGGCCTCTTCTCTAAAAAGATCACTTTTAAGGAACAGATTGAGCGATTTTTCTATGGTCTACCCAAAGAGATACAAGATTACTGCTTACTACAACATAAAAACAGGGGACGGGGGGGATGCGAGCCTTAGAGGCAGGGACGAGACGTGGGACGCCGGGATGAGACATGGTTTTGGGACCTTGAGAGTTCGTCACAAGAGGTGGAGAGGAGACGCGTCCCGGGACGCACGTCCCCAGTGACAGATCCGTATGGGACGCGAGCAAGGGCCGTTTGGGCGGCGGGTGGGAATTTTGAATTTTGAATTTTAAAATCAAAACGGCCGTTAAGGCCTGAAGGGACGTTTACCTTGGAAGTTGGGGGGGGGGGGGGGGTGGGAGGGGGTTTTTATTTAAGAGGACTCAACGTCCCAACTTCCAAGGGCTCACGGGGCAAGCCTCATACATGATCACATACCCATTGCCCAAGGGCCAAGACTCTCTCCTTCTCCTCTCTCTTTTCCATGGCCATCGGGCCCAAGGCGGCAAGGCCTCAATCCTGAAGGCTCATAGTCACCATAGCCTCATACTACATACCCAAGCATTGAGCCTTGCCCTCCCCTCTCGAGTCTCTCCTTCCCTCTCTCTCCCTCCTCTCCTCCTCTCCAAGTCGAAACTTTGCAACCTTGAGGCTTGATTCCTTGAAGCCTACGCCTCTCTCCTTTTGTAAGAGCGGCGAGCTTTCTCGAATATCTATCATCTATGGCATCTCAAGATGGATCCGACGCTTCTCTAAGCCCTCTTCCTCCTCCTCCCTCCGGCCCCGCCGTAGCTCCTCAATCCCCTTCCTCTGCCAACGTCACATGGACATGGTGGAGTGAGGTGATTGCTCCCAAGTCCGGTGTTGGAGGTGGAAGCAAGCCAGGGAAGTGCCGTCGTTGTGGCTACGAATGCAACGGTTCTGTGAGGAAGGTGCGCGCACATTTCCTTCACGAAAAAGGGCATCAAGTTCAGTTTTGCTCGCAAACCGTCTCGGATGAGGAGAAGCAAAAGCTCCTACACCTTGAGAAGACTCTTGAGAATGTGAAAGAGACCAAGAAGAATCGCAACAAGCGCAGCACGGTGAATCCGAGGGAGATGGCCAGGGTGGCTTTCATGCGAGCATGGGCATCCCCTTCTTCGGCATCATTTTGTGCATCAACGGGTACTGACGGAGACCACCCACCTCCACTCTCTACCAACCCTTTATCGTCATCTTTCCCTCATTCTTGTCCATCCAAGCGGCAAGCAACTCTTAAAAAGAGGTGGAAACCGGCCTTGAAAGAGGAGGTAGATGTGGCCGTGGCAAGATTTTTCTACCACGACCATATTGCTTTCAATGTGGCACGGTAAGCTCTATAGACTATAACGTATAAGGCTTAAGCTTTAATCTTTAGTTTGTACAATGTATGTCACTAATGTACACTTTTCTTTTGACAAAAGGTCTCCATATTTTAAAGAAATGGCACGGAAGATCAAGAGTTTGGACCCATATATGTCCCTCCCTCTTCGGAGAGCTTGTGCATCACTCTTGTTGATAGGGAGAAGATGGTGGTGGAGGCGGCATGTGCATCCACAAGGGCTTCATGGAAGAAGAATGGGGTATCCCACATTGGGGATGGGTGGAGTGATACCCGTCGTGGCTCCATTCATGGCGTGGTGGCATATTCTCGAGGGGAGATGTTTTCATTGACTCCCATGATGCATCGGGACCGGGAAGAGTGTGCAAGTACTTGCATCTGAGTGGGTGCTTACCATTGAGAAAGTGGGAAAGCATAATGTCATTGCCGTCGTCACCGATGGAGAAAACAGCAATCGTGCCGTCGGAGCTATCATTGAATCCCTTTATCCAAAAACCACGGTCACATATTGCATGGCTCATCGCCTCAACAATCTTCTCAAAGATATAGGCGCCTTGGAATGGATTTCCCTCCGTCATTGAGCATGCAAATACGATGGTGACTTTTGTCAACAATCATCAAAAGGTAATTATTCAGTGTTAACCAAGTCTTATTTCAGTTCGAATCTAATTTCAATGTGCAATGCCAATTCTCATTTTTAATGTTGAATTTTCTAAATAGGTGAGGACTGAATTTTCAAAGAGGTCAAACCTAGCTCTTTTCAAACTCGGAGACTCCCTTCGCCTTCAACTTCAGTATGCTCCATTGCTTGAGTGTGTGTAGTGGGGCATTGAGGGGACTCTTCATTAGTTACGAGTTCATGGCAATGCCCGAGTCAAAAGTGTCAATGGAGTGGCATGCCGAGCCACAATCTCCAAAATGGTGAAGCCTATCATCCACCTCTTGCGAGTGTTGGATTCCATGAAATCTTGCATCGGCAAGATATATGAGGCCACGATTGCCTCTCTTGAAAAACTTGTGAGCGACCCTAATAGGTAGTCACGAGTCACTTTTCCCTATGCTTTACAAGTTTACTCTCTTGAGCTTGTTTTGAATGTTGATTCAAGCCTTCTGCATGTGCTATATACTATGTATAATATAGATACGAGGAGATCCAAGAATTATGTGTGTCAAGGTGGAAATTCCATGCGACCCGGCACAAGTAGCCCGATGCACAAGCAACTCGCTTTGAGATGGCAAGTGCTCTTTGGTGGGAGGAGTTTGGGGTGGGATTGGGCGGTTTACAGGATTTGGCTATTCGCATTCTTAGCCAAGCATGCATCACGAGTTGCTTGAAGCAACTTTGGAGTGTGTATGCTTATGTTGCCTTAAAGAAGAGGAATCGTCTTGATGTGTAGAGAGCTAATGATCTCATATATGTCTCATTAAATTTGAATATGCTTTCCAAGTCAGACCAAAGTGATGATTTCGTTGAGTGGGCTCTTGCAGAGGATGATCCGCAGTAGTAAGAGAATGAGATGGTAGCGTATCCGAGGGTTCCGACGAACTAAGGGAACCAAATGTAAGTTCATCAGACGATTTTGGAGAAGATTAGGGATCATATGATAATGCGTCTCATGGTTCCAACGATTGAGATTGACATGCCAACCATAGTCACCCAGAATAGGAATCGGAACGGGGAACGGCAACATGCATGAAATGCCATTCCTTGTTCCGGATACTCATCTTTAAAACATGGAACGAGGTTCTAGAATGGGAACTTGGGATGGGAACGGCGAACAGGGACGTGAAAATGGCCATTCCCTGTATCTATGATGCCAACGAACAGGGGAGGCCACTGAGGCTACCCACAAGTGCCAGGACACTAGGAAAGAAAGGAAAGGGAATCTGTTGGTAGATGAGAGAATTCCACAATTCCAAATTGAGATGCCAAGGATAGAGAGGCCAACAGGGCTACCAACAGGTCAAAGGGCACAAGGAAGGAACAAAAAGGTTAGCTAGGTCCATCGGATAATTTGGTCAATGGTACCTTTTGGCCTTGGATGCAAAGTGGATGGAGGAGAACACCGCAAATTCTCTTCAGAGAGAGTTGTACCTTGAAGCTTTTGGGCCATTACCAAAAGTTACCATTGAAATCAGCAAGTTGAATTTGGTGCGGAGAGGACTGCACAAGGGGAGCCACTTCACTCCTTTTTCACAAATTGCCTAGATTGAATAAAGTCATTAATTTCTCATTGAAATTTTAGGGTACTGAGAGGCTGACAATATTTTGGAGAATGACTTTTTGACTTTATGAATTGTGTGCAGTGAATTGAAAATTTTCTTAAATGAATTGAAAACGTGTGCTCTTTCATGTGTGTATTATTAGACATCTAGAGAAAGATGAAATGTCTGCAATATTTTGTCTGATGAATGATTTGAACTTAGTACATCTAATTGAACTGAATGTGAACTGAATGAGATTATAGTGCATCAAGATGTCTATCTAGATGAGATCACTGAATATTGTTATGAGTGTGTCACCAGCGTGTGACTACTATCTATCCTTTTTGTTGATTTCTTTCTTATTATTTATTTACTTTCACTTTTTGGAAACACCCTTCGGGAAAACTAACTGCCCTGCATTGCATAGCTAGTGTGGAACTGTCCAGAGGGAGTCCAGGCCCGAGGGCAAGAGAGCACTAAGGTTGGACAAAGACTATGGTTAGCCAAAGTGGGGTCATTGACTAGCCAAAGTGGAATCCCTTGCTACCTCCGGAATGACAAGGAGAACATTTTCTTACTTTGCCGTGAAGTCAATTGGGTAACCGGTTGGGAGATGTTTAGGCGGAAACCCCGAAACGGGGAAATGCTTGTAAATGCGCCAAGTGGCACATTCTGGTGCACTTTCCTCATGCATGGAGAAGTGGCGCTGAATGTGAAGGGAAGAGAGGCTCATTTGTAGATTTTGTCACAGGTTAAGAGCTATGGAGTGCTTCCTTTCCCTCCTATGTACAGTGCGGTGCCAGGAGTGATGCCCTGCATGCTACGGACTGCCCTCTCTCTCCCCTATGGCAGTATGTTATGCCCCACTAGTGGGCTTTACAATTGACCAATGTACAGTTGTGTGGGTTCATGCGCGATTGCCGAGGCAAGAGCCTCTTGCACAGGTACTGGATTAGCTAGTGGCTAATCCCCCGCAGGTTTAGGTGAATTCGGAGAGGTTTCACACCAGAAATCTCGTCCGATTCAAAGGGCAAGTAGCCCTACAGGTGCGGGAGCTAGAGGACTTGCTACGGATGTGATCGGCACGCGAAACGGAGCCCGAAACAGTAAATGACAGCCTGCTGTGTATTTTTGCAGGTTTAGGGTTTTGGCCCTAAACGGTCCCTAATACCCCTAGGAGGTTTGGGGATGCGAGGGGACTGCTGTACAGGTGATCTGGTGTATATTCGGGGCTGAAAATAGAGAATTCAGTGTGCTGCAGATTTTCGCCAGGTTTTGCAAAATGCGTGTATGCGTCGGGAAAGTCGGTCAATGCGTGGGAATACTGATTGTGAAGGGTCCTAGTACAGTTATGTTGCCGAAATCGGGCCGGAACAGTTGAAATTGTGCCAAGTTTGTGCGGGGTAGCTTGTAGGGAACCATAGCGTTTATTCCCTCTTTTAAACAATAAAGAAATACCGAAATTGACGCCTAAGTTAGGGGCCAATCTGGTGTCGGTCTACTTATGCAGGTGCAATCTAGCAGCCTGTATCCCTCTCCCCTTTGTTGTGTCTTGAAAGTACAGATAAAGTGGGCGTCAAATTATATGGGTGAAAGCAAATAAGGTTTAAGTCTAAAATCTACCGTCCTTCTTGAAAGTACAGGCCGATTTCATGGTTCCATCGCCGAGATTAAATCACTTTTTCCCATAGAAGTGAGGCTTGGTCAGTTTGGGCTTGAAGACATAGGGGATCATAGACCAGACACAGGAAATTGCAATTTTGGCTGACAGACCAGATGATGTGACTGAAGAGGTTTCCTCTTCTCAGGGTCAATAGACACATGAAGTGGGTGAGTCTTCAAGATCACCACAGACCGATGATGATATATTCAGGACCCAGTTGGCTACTGCTGTGGCTATGTTCACACAAGTAATGCAGAACTCGAGGTTTTTAGCCTTTCTGCAACCTTCTCTTCCGTCTCAGCAAGTTGGGTCATTGGATCATATTCAAAAGCCTGTTAAGGCTTGAGCACAGGTGATTCATACTGCAGAGTCAATGGAAACACCTGTACACTTGACGGAGAACATGCAGTCTCCACAACCTGTGCCTAAGGTGCAAGAACAGGTGGCTGAGATGCCAGTCTTGCAAGCTGTACCAGTTCAGCCAGCCACTTTTCAACAGCCTATAGCTGGTTCTAATGGGCAGGGAAGCAACCTACAGGCTATGCAACAAGTCTTCCCACCACCTTCAGTACACCCTGGCTATTTTGGAGGTGGATCGGTATTCCAAAGCATGGCTGGTCATGCACCTCGAAATCAGTTTTACACGCCAGGAACAGTGTTTGGGGGTGGTCAAACGATGATGCCTAACCCCATGTATGTTGTCACGGGCATGCTACCAGGGTTTCAAAGCACTTAGGGCCAATTTGGGATGCCACATGCAGAATTTGGTATGACTGGAATTCCAAATCAACAGCCAAATATGGCATTTCTAGGTCAACTTAATTGCGGTCAGGGAACACAAATGAACCCTAACAGTGTTCCCATGTTTCAGTCACTTCCATATGACAACTTAACGCCGTTGGGGAGGCCAACACCGTACAAAGAAGGTGGCAAAGGTGTGACATTCACGACCTTTACAAGGTTTGATGACAGGAAGAAGGCTCTCTCATTCCTCCAGCAGTTTGACAAGGCCTATGCAGGGGGAAACTTTACAGAGGCTTCAAAGGTCCGCAAGGCAGCCACTTTCTTGACAGGAAATGCGGGACAATGGTGGACAACTTTATTGCTGCAAGGGCAAGCTTCGTCCACATGGATTTACTTCAAGCAGATTTTTGCAGCAGCATGGTTATCTGATGACTTGGAAGGAGATGTCATGACAGAATGGCACCAACTTAATGCTGCTACTTGCAAGAATCTGGATGATTACAATCGGAAGTTTTAGAAAGCTCTACTTCCGGTAACTTCCTATAGGTTTGTGCCATTGACAGAACAGATTGAAAAATACTGTTGTGGCCTACCCAAAGGATTGAGAAAGTATTGCACGAAGACCAAAGTCACTACTTTGACGCAGCTCATCGAGGTAGCAAACACTTACAATGGTTTGCTCAAGGGAGAAGATTGTGAATTCAATACTGGCGTCAAGGAAGGATCAACCAAGAAAAATTCAGCGAAGAAGTATGTTCCCAAGGAGGTTCCTAAAGTGACTCAGGAGCCGGCCAATGCAGGGAAAGACAAAGCTACGGCTGAATCAGAAAAGGGACCAACGAAGAAATGGAAAAGACGTTTTCCTCGCAAGTCGGAAGAGCAAAAGAAGGTCCTAAGGTCAGAGAAACAATGCTTCATCTGTGAGCAGCCTGGCCACATTGCTTACAATTGTCCTACAAAGAAAAGGCCAGTTGATTCTGAAGACAAGGAGGACAGGAAAGGAAAGAAGCCCATGGCTGGTCTAGTGCCAGATATGGTGGGCGACAAGCCAAATTCAGATGCAAGTGAGCTTTGCAGAGCATGGGGAAAGGACAGGGATCAAACAGTGCTTATCTTCTTTGATCCAGGTGCCAAAGCCAACTTCATTTCCCCAGAATTGGCTTCAAAGTTGAGAATCAAACATGAAGAGATGGGGTATACAGCAGAGGCAGGTTTGGCATGTCCTGGCCATATAGAGGCTTTGACACCCATCATTGGAAAGTTGCGCCTACATATCCAGTCCTATGTAGATGCTGAAGAATTTTACATCAGGCCACTGGACGGATGTGATGTGTTGTTAGGTATTCCTTGGTTGTTTCGTGTACAGGGAATCATGGATGCCTACAACAAAAAGATCACGGTACAGAGCAGGGGAAAGACTCACATTCTGGATGTAAAGCTTAAAGGGGAGTCTATTCCCAGTGTATCAGCTTCTGCTATTACTTCTGTAATGAAAAAGCATCTTTCTGCGTACTTGGTTTTTGCACGTGAAGTGTCAGATTGTGATGAATCAAATTTATCTGTGCTAGATAAAGAAAGGTCAATGTTTTTACAACAGTATAGTGACTGTTTTTCCGATTCATTACCGTCTCAATTACCGCCAGAGAGACCCGAGGACCATGCGATAGATTTGGTGCCAGGCAATAGCCCACCAAATAAGCCTCTGTACAGGGTTAGTGCGGCTCAGCAGAAAGAGATAATGGGCCAAGTACAGGAGCTGTTAGAAAAGGGGCCGATTCAGCCCAGTTCATCCCCATTCTGTTCTCCAGTGTTGTTGGTGCAGAAAAAGGATGGCTCATCGCGTACGTGCATCGACGACCGTGCACTGAACAAGAATACCATCAAGAATAGGTTCCCTATACCTAGAATTGATGATATTTTTGACAAATTAGAAGGAGCAGTTATGTTTAGCAGGATAGATCTAAAGAGTGGGTACCATAAGATCCGCATTAGATCAGAGGATGTGCACAAAACTGCTTTTAGAACAACGTTTGGCCTTCACGAATTTTTAGTGATGCCCTTTGGTCTCACAAATGCTCCTGCTACGTTCAATAGGATGATGGACAGAATTTTCTGTCCACACCAGCAGTTTGTTGGACATTCTTTGATGACATGATAGTCTACTCAAAGAATGAAGAGGAGCATAGGCATCACTTGGTCATTGTGTTCAAAGAGCTACGCAGTCATAGGTTGCTCATCAATGCAAAGAAAAGTGATTTTTTTCTGGAAGAGATTCACTTTCTGGGACACATTGTTTCAAAGGATGGTGTCAGAATGGATCCTGCTAAAGTTGAAGCGATGAAGTCATGGCCAGATTTGAAGACGGTGCACGATGTCCGAAGTTTCTTGGGACTATGCTCCTATTACAGAAGGTTTATCCGAAATTTCGCTATTGCTTCACCTTTACATGCTCTTCAAAAGAAGGTAGTTAACTACCTTTAGATGGACACAGAAAGAGATTTCAACTTTTAATCTCTTAAAGGAAAAGATGACTTCAGATCCAGTCATTGTGTTGCCAGATCTTAGGAAGTCATTTGTGGTCTAGTGTGATGTCTACGGTAGTAGCATTGGTGCAGTGCTAATGCAAGATGGCAGGGTAGTAGCCTATGAGAGCAGAATTTTGCAAGGGCCAGAGATGACCATGCAAGTCTATGAGAAAGAGTTACTGGCTGTGATTTACTGGCTAGGTGCAGATTTTGTTGTCCAAACAGACCATCAGACCTTGCGATACTTCTTGACACAGACAAAGTTATCTGAGAAGCATATGCGATGGGCAAATATCTTGTCCATGTTCCATTTTCAGATTGTGCATGTGGAAGGCAAGAAGAACGTTGTGGTTGATGCCTTGTCAAGGAAGCCACAAATTTCAGCTGTGTCAATTCCTTATCATCATGAACTTGATGATATGAGAGAACAATATGCAAATGATGAAGATTTTGCAAGGGTCTTCGAGCAGCTAATGGATGGACAACGTCATGAACACTATCTTCTCAAAGATGGGTTCATGATGATGCATGGCAGATTGTGTGTCACAAAGCCATTGAGACGCAAAGTTATGGAAGATAGTCATGTCCCACCGTATGCAGGGCATCGTGGTATTGATGCTACAGTTAATGCGGTTGAGACATTCTTCTACTGGCCTACATTGAGAAGAGATGTGGATGCCTTTGTGCGAGAATGCTTAATTTGCCAGAAGGTCAAGTTTGACAGGCAAAAGGCACCAGGGTTATTGCAACCACTACCTATTCCAGATAAACCATGGGAAAGTATTGCTATGGATTTTATCTTTGATCTTCCGATAACGCAGACAGGAAACAATGGTATTTGGACCATCATTTGCAGATTCAGCAAACAGGCTCATTTTATTCCTGTCAGGAAGAAGATAAAGCCAAATTGGATGGCACGCTTGTTTATGAGCAATATTTTCAAGTATCATGGCATGCCACAGTTGATTGTTAGCGACCGTGATCCACGCATGACAAGTTTGTTCTGGAGAGGCTTGTTTGAGAATATGGGCACAACGCTCAAATTCTCTTCGTCATTTCATCCTCAAACAGATGGGCAATCAGAAGAGACAAATTCTACTATCCTAGATCTGTTAAAGTGCTACGTGTCAGAGCATAAAGGAAAATGGGAGCAGTATTTGCCATTGGTGGAGTATGCATACAATAATACAGTGCATTCATCAACTGGCAAGGCACCTTTCGAGATAGTTGAAGGTGGGAGGAAAGTTCCTTCCATACTGCATACAAAGGACAAGATATTTGAAGCAGATAAGTATGTTCAGGACATGGATGAAATGTACAAGAAGGTCAAAGTGGCCTTGGAAAAGACTCAGGCAAAGCAAAAGAAAGCAGCTGATCGTCACCGTCGTGAAGTGGTATTTTCACTTGGTGATTGGGTGCTTCTACGCTTTGAAAAGGCAAGGTTAAAGAAGATGAAGGGCAAGGAAAGACTGTTTCCAAAGCTCAGCATGCTTTACTATGGGCCTTTTCAAGTGTGCCACATAATCAGTGATGTTGCATATAGGCTGAAATTGACTGACAGTTAGAAGATTCACAATGCGTTTCATGTGAGTCTTCTCAGACCCTATGTGGGTGATGTGCCAGAAGATATGCCAGTTGAAGATCAGCCGGAAGTCGAGGAACTTGACGAGATCTTGGTCCCGGAACAAATTTTGGCACATAAAGAAAGAAAAGTGAAAGGCAAGGTTGCTAGGCATTACTTGGTAAAGTTCAGAAACTATCCACCAATGGATGCTAAGTGGATGGAAGAAGGTGAACTTGCAGAGTCACCAATTGTGTTATCTCTTTACCCTGAAGCCTTCGATTTGCAACCTACCTTGACCCCTTGAGTTTCAAAGCTACATGGATTGCCAGTGTGACAATGGCTTCTGAAACAAATGATGTACATCGTATCTAAAGTGAGCTCAAATCAAGTACATGTTACATGAATGTTAGAGCTGTACAGATTGTGAGTTTGACAATTGCTCTTATGGAATGTCCAGAAGTTTGGTTAGTGCTATAGAAGTGAGTATTTCTAGTCAGTTTGTCAAGGATACAGTAATTGCTTCTATTAAAGGGTACATGTGTAACTGCATTCTTAAACTGTCGGTTTGGTATGCTCGAAAGTGTTACTGGGCCCAACGTGTACTATAAGACAGTGGCAAAATGTGTCGCTACCATTTTGTCATTGGAAAGTTAGTGACTCAAAGCAATGATAGAGTGCGAAGCTACCACTATGTCATTTGGATGTCACCAGCGTGTGACTACTATCTATCCTTTTTGTTGATTTCTTTCTTATTATTTATTTACTTTCACTTTTTGGAAACACCCCTCGGGAAATCTAACTGCCCTGCATTGCATAGCTAGTGTGGAACTGTCCAGAGGGAGTCCAGGCTTGAGGGCAAGAGAGCACTAAGGTTGGACAAAGACTATGGTTAGCCAAAGTGCGGTCATTGACTAGCGAAAGTGGAATCCTTTGCTACAGCGGCTACATTTCACTTCCGGGTGTGGCTGCAGTGTACAAAGGGGGTCAGATGACCTAGGAAGATACAATGGCAGCATCTCCTAAAATTTAGGGAACTGCTATTTTGGGACCTGAAAATGTGTTTGCGTCATTACCTCCGGAATGACAAGGAGAACATTTTCTTACTTTGCCGTGAAGTCAATTGGGTAACCGGTTGGGAGATGTTTAGGCGGAAACCCCGAAACGGGGAAATGCTTGTAAATGCGCCAAGTGGCACATTCTGGTGCACTTTCCTCATGCATGGAGAAGTGGCGCTGAATGTGAAGGGAAGAGAGGCTCATTTGTAGATTTTGTCACAGGTTAAGAGCTATGGAGTGCTTCCTTTCCCTCCTATGTACAGTGCGGTGCCAGGAGTGATGCCCTGCATGCTACGGACTGCCCTCTCTCTCCCCTATGGCAGTATGTTATGCCCCACTAGTGGGCTTTACAATTGACCAATGTACAGTTGTGTGGGTTCATGCGCGATTGCCGAGGCAAGAGCCTCTTGCACAGGTACTGGATTAGCTAGTGGTTAATCCCTCGCAGGTACAGGTGAATTCAGAGAGGTTTCACGCCAGAAATCTCGTCCGATTCAAAGGGCAAGTAGCCCTATAGGTGCGGGAGCTCGAGGACTTGCTATGGATGCGACCGGCACGCGAAACGGAGCCCGAAACAATAAATTACAGCCTGCTGTGTATTTTTGCAGGTTTAGGGTTTTGGCCCTAAACGGTCCCTAATCCCCCAGGAGGTTCGGGGATGCGAGGGGACCGCTGTACAAGTGATCTGGCGCATTTTCGGGGCTGAAAACAGAGAATTTAGCGTGCTGCAGATTCTCGCCAGGTTTTGCAAAATGCCTGTATGCGTCGGGAAAGTCAGTCAATGCGTGGGAATACTGATTGTGAAGGGTCCTAGTACAGTTATGTTGCCGAAATCGGGCCGGAACAGTTGAAATTGTGCCAAGTTTGTGCGGGGTAGCTTGTAGGGAACCATAGCGTTTATTCCCTCTTTTAAACAATAAAGAAATACCGAAATTGACGCCTAAGTTAGGGGCCAATCTGGTGTCGGTCTACTTATATAGGTGCAGTCTAGCAGCCTGTATCCCTCTCCCCTTTGTTGTGTCTTGAAAGTACAGGTAAAGTGGGCGACAAATTAAATGGGTGAAAGCAAATAAGGTTTAAGTCTAAAGTCTACCGCCGTTCTTGAAAGTATAGGCCGGTTTCTAAGATCATCAAGAGTTCGGGAAGGATGAGATGACTGCACATTGATCTAGGTGTATGAAGAGTTCTTGACGGAATGAGACGGCTAGATTGAATGATTGAAACACGGTGTTCAATGTGAACTAAGTGTGTGATTTGTGAATTCCATGCTGTGTGGTTGTACTGTCTTGTGGGGATGGTCATGGGCATGGTTCTCTTGATTGAAATGTGAAAAGAAAAGATTTGAATCTAATAGTAACAAGATTTGGTAGATCAAGACATCCGTGAAAAGATTAGTGTGGTCTGGATGTTTTTACTGATGTAATTGAGGGCCATTACAATTCTTTCAAGAGGGGTGAATATCACAAAGTGATGACATGGCATGCCCAACTGGAAGAGAAATTGTCGAGTAGACAAGAGAGACTAAATCGACCAACTTGAAGAACTTATGCGCAGCGACCATGGTGCTTAAAACCCTAAAAACTTCAGGCTTGAACTCTGAGGAGGTTTTTCGTAAAACGCGCTGCATGTTGACGTGGCCCATTGTATAGATGCTGAAGTGGCAACGATTGTATGGATTTTATGTGTTTTGGGCTGTTGATGCCATATGGTAGACTGTACGGATTTCGACAAATTACGCTTGCAACTTTTGGCAATTTCGAGCACTAGCTACGGCGAGCAGATGCTTTTGGGGTTTAGTGCGTTTGAGAGAATTGCTTTTAGGGCTCTCCTTTTAGGAATCCCTGGTACTGCTTTTAGGAGTCTCACTCTGCAGAGCATCTGCACGCAGAGTTCGAGAGCAGAGGACTCTCAAGAGTTGTACCGTTGCGACATAATATTAAAGTAATACCAAAAGGGGTGCCAGTCTTTGGGGCCATTGCTTGTGGACGTAGAATTCCGTCGTGCTCTCTCTCTCTCTCTCTCTCTCTCTCTCACACACACACACGCGTACGCGCACACACACACACACACACACACACACACACACACACACACACACACCAGAGGCATACTGCTTGATCGGGCGATTCGCCCACGAATGAGGGGGCCCTCTCGACATCGACGTAGATTGGAGAGAGAATCCATACCATAGTGGGGCGGCATAGGAGCCGTTCCGACAGAGTGCCTACCTTGGAGGACATTGAATCTCTATAGCCTTTTGGATATTGATGTATATGTATATGATGTTGACTGTCAGAGAGCTCCATTGTATCAGCTCATCCTTTGTATTCCCTATGTATCAGCTTTCACCCCAGCCCTACCCACTATTTTCTTTTCAGTTCTTTGTACTTTTTGTACCCAGACGTGGTATTAGATTCACCACATGTAACCTTTTGGTCTCATAGGTCATTTTGGCCTTTTGAAGACAACAATATTACATTTCATTTCATTTCTCTCTCTCTCTCTCTCTCTCTCTCTCTCTCTCTCTCTCTCTCTCTCTCTCTCTCTCTCTCTCTCTCTCTCTCTCTCGCGCGCGCGCGCGCATGCGTGTCACGGGGACGTGGCAATTGTTAACTATGTCACGAGGACGTGGCAACTGCTAACTTTAGTTGTTGGTTTCTTCCCAAGGGGTTCTGTTTTGTTTTTTGAGATCCTCTTCTTGAAGTAGCAAACGGTCGGACATTGCATGGCCAAGGTGAATGGTAGTTTCACCGGCAGATGGGTAGTGGTCGGCATTGGAATTCGTATGGTAAGAGGATGTCTAGGCTCAAAGCAAGATCATATAGGTGCCCCTGTCGCACTTAGCAAGTTGGTTGATACTAGGAAGTGAACTCAATTAAGGCGTAAAGTCAAGGTGGGACTACCAACAAAAAGTATCTGATAGTTGGGCCACATTGCACTTTTGGAT
Organism: Adiantum capillus-veneris; assembly: GCF_014529385.1. Classification (NCBI taxonomy): domain Eukaryota; kingdom Viridiplantae; phylum Streptophyta; class Polypodiopsida; order Polypodiales; family Pteridaceae; genus Adiantum; species Adiantum capillus-veneris. The sequence continues at coordinate 24,256,361 of NC_140938.1, read as the reverse complement.
GCGGTCCTAATGAGGATAGATGGTCAGAAGACTAGTGGGAGCCCAACGGAAGCATCTCCTAAAATTTAGGGAACTGCTATTTTGGGCCGTGAAATGTGTTCGTGTCATTACCTCCAGTATGACTAGGGGAACATTTTACAACTCTGCCGCGAAGTCAACTGGGCAACCGGTCAGGATATTTTTTAGCGACGAACCCGAAACGGGCAAATGCTTGTAAATGCGCCAAGTGTCGATTTTTCATGAACTTTCCCCTTGCAGAAAAATGGGCGCTGATTTTTAAGCTGGGAGAGGCCTCATTTCAGCTTTTGTCACAGGTTAAGAGCTATGGAGTGCTTCCTTTCCCTCTCATGTACAGTGTGGTGCTAGGAGTGATGCCCTACACACTACACACTGCTCTCTCCCCCCCCTATGTGCAATTATGTGATGCCCCACAAGAGGGCTCCTCATTCGACTGATTTACAGCTGTGTGGGTTCATGCTTTTGTGCTGAGGCAAGAGCCTCCTTGAGCAGGAACAGGGGTAGCTAGCTGCTACTCCAAAGCAGGCACTGGTGACGGTCATAACCTCACCATACAGGTGCAAAATCAGCGCTGTGTATGCGCTGTAATTTTACTGTTTTTCAGCCATACGGATGCTAGAACCTTTGGGAATCGTGCCCCACTGGCATAGGACAATTAGGGGACTGTTTGGGGCTGAAAACAGGGCAAAAACCAGTAAATACAGCGTGCTGAATTTACTGTTTTCGGGCAGGAATCAGAGGGTATATGCCAGTAGAAGCGAGTTCGAGCTAGGGAATTGGTTTCACGCAAGTTTAGGGGTTGTTATGCTGTCAAAATTTGGCCAAAACAGGCGGTATCTAGTGGGATACAGTTAAAGGATTCCCAGGACTCTTCTTTGTACTTTACCCTCCTAAAGAATAAAGAAATACCGAAAGGGGCGCCAAATTTGGGGCCTACAAGTTGTCGGCGTCTGCTCAGAGCATTCTAGCTTCCGAGCCGTGTGTGATTAAGTGTTAATTCCCGTTACAGGTCTCCTTTGCAAAGTGCTCTATGTGTGTGTCTACAGTAAAGAATTTCGGGTGGAAGCCAACGCCTACCACCCTACAGGCTGGTTTCAGTGCGCGTGCGCTCTTGTAAAGTTCAGTGATTTTGCAGTTTCTGTTTGTATGTTGCTATTGGTTTCTCCCTTGAAGTGTCCAAGCCATGTATTCCAATGAAGCTTTTGTTCAAGCTACATTAAATCAATGCAGGGTTTAAGGATATCAAGCGATCATAGATTTCAAGCAAATCTAGCCGATTTCTCGAGGAACAAGGCTGAATCTTTGCAAACTCATTGAAAGGGAATGAGTGTACTTGCAGGGCATTTGACCGGGTACCTCCATGATACTTGGCTTTTGGCAGACGGCAGGGTACCTCCATGATATTCGGCTTTTGGCGGACTGCAGCGGCAAGAACAACCCGGACAGCTTGGTAGGTTTAGGTGTGCTGAGCAGGGCAGCATGAGCACAAAGGGACAGCCGAGTGGGCAGGGCAAGGGGAGGGGTAAACGCGAGGCTCAGTAGCCAGCAGATGGAGGCTTTAGGGTTCACAGTGCTGCATACACGGCTGAGCGTGCAGGCTGAGGGGAGAGCTTCATGAGGTTGAGTAGAAAGCAGGCAGCGCAAGGCAAGGCTGACCACTAGGGCATGGCGGGGCAGCAGGGCGGAGGCTTTAGGGTTCGCGGGGCTGCAGACTAAGACCTTTGAGGTTTGCGATGCTGCATTCGCTCTCTCTCTCTCTCTCTCTCTCTCTATGTATCACATTAATAAGAAACTAGAGGATTTTTATTGTGACAATAGCTCCTTCATTGTAGTCTCTTTGATGAAACAGTTTTATGAAGTTTCTACATGGGGACTTTATATAACAAAGGTAAATGCTCATAGTGCGGTGAATTACCTTGGGGAAATAGCCTTGTATTGGCGCACAATCATGGTTGATTGCACGGTCTCTCTCTAAGAAACCACATCTGTCCCCACTCCTACAGTCATCAACATGACTCTAGAAGAAGAGCAGCGAAGGAAAACTAGAGCTTTGCATATACGAGTAACCGGTCTAAAAGACCGAGATGATGTGGCGAGGGAAGTCGAAGAACTTCTCCGCATGATGGGGAGTGAGGCTACTGATACAAAGGCATGGAGGGTAGGGTAGAAGAGGCAAGGAAATGGGGAGACTTCCAAGGAGAGAGCTTTAATCATGCGTTTCCCATCCATGGAGGCAAAGGACATCTTGAAGAGGCGTCCTACACTTACAAAAACATGCATATTCCTTGGAGATGACCTCACTCTCACACAACTTGCGCATATGAGAGAGGTAATGCCAGAGATTCAAGCGGCGAGAGAGAAGGGAAAGACGGCCTTCTACAGAGATGGTCGGGTGGTGATTGTAGAGCGGCGCTCCACATGACGGTGCGAGACCTATGGGACCACACTCAAAGTTGCCACTTGGAATTGTAATGGATCTATGCGCCTTGATGTGGATGCTTTTGAAGATAGTTTTATGGAAAGAGACATCGTTTTCTACTCTTGAGACATATCAGGCCCCTCGGCAGTCTATGCCTCACATTAGTGGATATCGATGGGAGACAGCCTGTAGACAGGAGACACGATCAGAGCACGGAGGGCGGGGCTCAGGAGGAGTGGCAGTGTTATTCAGGGAGGAGTTGCAACCATTGATACATATAGCTCGTAGGGATGAGCAAGCTAGGTACATGTGGGTGAGATTGAGAGCAGAGACAGGCAGATATCTTTACATTGCTATTTGCTTCTTTCCCCCGAGCACGTCAGTTTATGCACCACCCAGAGGACAGTCCCCCTTCTCTATTTTGGATGATGACATTTGGGAGTTCTCTAGAGATGGTGACATCATCATTCTAGGGTACTTCAATGCTAGGACTTCCGATCATCAGACAATATTTTATGATACTTCAAAGGAGATGCTGAGAGAGCTAGATGTTGCAGAGACGGGCCTGTCCAAACTATCACAGGACGGGGAACACACTGAGTATGGACGACACTTGATAGACATGGGGACTGCACACGGATTGGCCATCTTGAATGGCCTACAGAGATTTCCCGCTGCGGGGGGTTTTACATGCTTTCCACACAGACATGGAGCCAACACAGTGGATTATATCATGGCACAGCCGAGCCTCATCTCTCATATCCAGGATCTCACGGTTGGACCCAGACCTGTGGGTGTGGCAGTAGATCATGCTCTTGTGTCGTTTACCATCTCTTTTCAGTTTAGTGTAGCACAGAGGCCACGGGCAGTAGCCCCTACTCACTACACCTTCACGCGGGAGATGGACTCTGTATACATAGATGGGATCTACAGAAGCCTGTGCACAGAGGAGCCAGGGTGACCTTTGGAGGAGCTTACTACTATACTGATACGGACACTACATGGTGCAGTAACAGAAGCATACCCACATACGCAGCCTGAGCAGAGACACTGTTCGGGGAGCATGCCCCAGAACAGCTGGTATAATGAGGAATGCCGGGACACTAGAGCCAGACTTCAGAGGGAGGTACTTTTGGGGGACATCACTCACAGATTGACTTCCGACGCCTAGTGCGGCGGAAGAAGAGGGCATTTTTGGCTCGCCTAGAGCAGGATCTATACCAGCTATTCTTGAGTCACGACTCGTGTAAGGCATGGCGGCTCTTTCATGAGCACAAACCCCCCCCCCCCCCCCCCCCCCCCCCCTTGCCATTACTTCCACAGAGGCCTGGGGCCAATACGCATCATCTCTATACACAGTTCCTGAGCAGCCCTCCCTTCCCGACCCCCCCGATCCATGTCCACAGACATGTGCTTTTTTCACCGTTGAGATGGTGAGGAAGGCCATTGACAGGATGAGGACTGGGAGAGCTTATGATCATGATGGCTTAGTGGCTGAGCATTTCACGCATGCCACAGATCTACTAGCAAAGCTTCTAGCAGTTATGTTTAACCGTGCCATGTGTGAGGGCTTGCCTGATACTTGGAGCCTATCTACTATTGTACCTATCTTCAAGTCGGGAGACCCTATGGAGCCTGGGAATTATCGCACTATCATGATTGGACACACATTGGCACGGTTGTACGCATCTATTCTTGAGCAGCAGTTGAGTTGATGGGCAGAGAGGGAGGGGATATGCGCAGCCGGGCAGGCAGGGTTCAAGAGGGGTTTTTGTACCTTTGACCATATCTTGACACTCAGAGCCATCATTCAGGAGGGCAAATCACATGGGAGACAGATCTATTGTAGCTTTGTGGATTTCCGCAAAGCATTTGACACAGTACCCAGAGCTAGATTGATGCGTAGATTACAGCAGATGGGAGTACCCACAGAGCTCATTTGGGGGTTCATGGCATTATACAGGTCAGTAGTGGGGCATGTACGCACCTCAGAGGGTCTTTCCACACCGGTTCTCTCCACTATTGGGGTGAAGCAGGGTTGCCCGCTCTCTCCTACTCTATTTGGTATGTATGTGGATGAGGTTTCTGACCACATTGAGAGGATGGTGTTAGAGGTTCACAACTGGCACGAACATGGATTCCACTATTGTTATATGCTGATGATATTGTGTTGATCTCCGACTCTCCGGAGGGGATGCAACGTCACTTGGATGCTTTGCATAGGTTTGCCCAGGAAAGTGGTTTGTCCGTCAACCTTGGTAAAACCAAGGTCATGGTATTTAATACCACCCCACAATGGATCAGGAGGTCAGCGCCCGCATTCACATACGGCCAGGAGACAGTGGAGTATACAGATGCTTATACTTACCTTGGAGTGGTTTTTAGTGGGCCAGCATTTTCACTGAGGAGGGCAGCAGAGACTAGATTGACCAGAGCCCTGCAGCATTGGGTAGATTGGAAAGGATGTGTTCACAGGTTCAGTTTCAGGAGCCTCGGACGAAGCTCTGGCTCTTTGACACTTTGGTGGCTTCTGGATTGCTTTATGGAGCTGAGATTTGGGGACCTTCATTAGATCATCACGGGAGGACAGGCCGCACTAATGGATGGAGGGACATGGAGAAGCCTCTGGTCTCTATGATCTCGCAGCTCATTAGAGCCAAGCCTTCAGTACCACGTGCCATTGTACGAGCAGAGCTAGCTGCCCCCCCACTAGTGGTTGAGGCACTGACTAGATCTGTCTCCTTCATACACCGCATGTGGGAACTTCCCAGAGACAAATATGCCCGCCTTGCACTTGAGTCCTCTCGACAGTTAGCCATGTAGGGAGATACAGCATGCTGGTATGGGGAGATGACATCATGGTTTCAGGCACATGGGTTCAACATAGACAGATTGCCTCCTTTCCAGTACTCACTGGATGCACCCTCTCTGACTCTTACACAGGCCGAGATCACGAGGCTCATCTGCCAGGACCTAACTCAGCTAGACACCAGGAGGACATGGATACAACCAGCATAGGAGCTGGGCACGAAGATGGCTTTCTACAGAGAGCATCTTCTCCAGCTTACGGAGGACGGTTTTGTGACGAGGCCCAGTTACATGGACACCCACCTGTCTCATGGGGTACGATGTGCTATTGCCCAGATACGCACATCTTCACACCAGCTGCGGATCGAGACTGGGAGATACAGTGGAGTACCAGCAGAGGCCAAGACATGCCCTCTATGTGACATAGACGCTGAGACAGAGTTGCACTACACATGACACTGCCCCATCTACTACGAGATACGAGGCCGCTTCCACTGCTTGTTCAGAGAGGGCTTTGGACCACTCTCCAGAGTCATGCGGTACGAGGATCAGAGATGCTTGGGTTTGTTTTTGCTCGAGCTGCGCAGACACAGAGAGAGCCTGATGAGAGGAGAGGGTAGCCAGTCTCAGAGACAAATCAGAGACTTCTTTAGAGCAGACACTGGACACTCGGAGGAGTTACTACCACAGTAGAGCTCGTCGCCTCACACTAGAGGCACACTGATCGACCGGACGACCGAGCTGAGGAGATCCAGACGCCCGCGACTACGGAGGACTACACAGCACGGACGAAGGCTGCATTAGAGGATTGGGATCACTTTGGCTCGACATGCACGACGCCCGGTCAGACTACTCACCATGGAGGAGATTGATGAGATCCGCCAGCGACCGATGCGGGATCTCTTGTGATTTTAGCTATCCCAGCTAGCTGATTAGTTCACACCTTGGAGTTTAGGATTCCATAGTAGTCATTTTGTCATATTGTCATTTTCATTTTATTTTTTTACTTTTGTTACTCGGACTTTGTATCAGATCCACCACATTGTAACTTTTAGGTCTCATAGGTCACTTTGGCTTTTTGAAGACATTAATATAACATTTCATTTCATTTCATTCTCTCTCTCTCTCTCTCTCTCTCTCTCTCTCTCTCTCTCTCTCTCTCTCTCTCTCTCTCTCTCTCTCTCTCTCTCTCTCTCCACTATATCTATTTAAACCAAAAAAATTCCCTCTTTTCATAAATCTTCTCCGTGTGCTCTAATCTCCCTCTCCTTCTCTCCCTTATTCTCTCTCTTTCTCTCTCCATTTTACTCTTTTCTATCTACTTTTTTCTACTCTTTTTTTTCCGTCTACTCTAATCATTCTCTAGTCTTTCTATTTTCTCTTCTCCTCCCTCTTATCTTCTACTCTAATCACAAACAAACTTAATCTACTCTAAGTTTCATTTGCAAACAAAGCGCTGTTCTTGAAGCCTACAAGATTCACGGGGAGATTGGGGGAGTGCTTTCGAAGGGTAGTTGTTTGAGAGAGCTCTGCTTGCAAAAAGTGATTGGACTTGGCTGTACAAGAGGAGGACTGTAGAAGTGCAACTAGCTCACTTAGAAAGGTAGTTGCACTTGTGTCTTTGAGGTCTGCAAACGTCGGATGGCACCCAATGTGAATTTTGATTGTTATGCCTTGCTCTTTCAACATCCAAAGTGCAACATAAAGCAACGTTTTACAAACAAGGTATCATGAACTCTGTCGTTTTAAATGAAAAAGTTGACAGTTTTGATGATTTCGCCCCCCTTCCTAATATAAGCTATGTGAACAAGTATGGTTACTTGTGTCGAATGGCAATGCATAGACTAGATTTTATTCTGCTGTCTGAAAGAGTAGTTCTTTGCAAAGTAGATTCCCTGATGACGCAACCACATCATCAGGGAATCTATGAATACATTCTTTAAACTGGTGTGATTGCCGGGAACGTAGTTGTGAGTAATGAAGATGATTAGCTTAGATTCAGAAGTGCAAGAAACTCACATGTTTGCATTTCCTTGTTTAGTAGATCTTTCCTCTTCTTCGTGTTAGCTTGTTTGTCTATACTTTCCACAAATGCGAACACCTTTACTATAATGGATAGTCATCCCTTCTTTTCTCCAGAGGATAGCAAACCAGTTTCTTGACTCCACAGTTTTTGGCTCCTTTGGAGAGCCCAGACAGGATACAAATGAGGACTAAAGGCCTTATTCACACCTGGAGAGGGGTCTTCCATATATATGGATCTTGGAGGTTTAATTGCTAAAATCATGGATCAACTGCCTGACATTTCTTCCTCTCATTTTCCGAGCTAGAAAGAGGGTATGTTGTGTGGGGATGGCTCAACCCTCACCCTTAATTGTTGTCACGTCTGTGTGGGAGAGATGTAGCCTAGTGGTGTTTTCACTAGAGCGATGGTAGGATTCTTTTGTTTAATTGAAAGCTTTTTGACAAATATATTTTAAATCTCTTTGACCGATGTTTTGCAGCCAAGCTTTCATATAGCTCCATGCCCACCTAAAGAAGTTAGCATGCGGGCAGACGACACTAAATCTCTTACTTGTGGGTAAAGAATGTTGCCTACTATTCCAGGTAGTCTTTGATGATTTGTATCAAGGAATCGACCTAAACAGGTGGATTGCTTTGTGATCGGTATTACAGGTATTCTATCATTTGGAATTCGCATGACTTTCACGAGGTGATTCTTGGAACCACAGGCAGAAAGCAGGGAGCATCATTGAGGGGTGCACTGTCATCTGCAACTGAGTCATCTATTTCAAGGTGAGTGCGTACAAGATCAACCACAAAGAAATATTTTTCACGGAGCCTCTTGTGCAAAAAAGCATTGCTGACTTCTCTTTTTCATTTTATTGTGTTTTGTATCTATTGCCTGTCTGTGCTCTACACTTCGAAGTTGCACTATAAGCCCGAGGTGTTGCTCTATTCTTTGGTACACCCTCTTAAAGTGCGCGTCTCCATTGAATAGCAAATAGATGGGGGATGTGACTTTCTGGGTAGGTGGAGCAAATAGTCTGAGGATTTCTGTTATGGTATTTTACAATGTGTCCTTGCTGAAAGTATAGGTAACATAGGAGAGGGTGCTGCTCTATGTCTATACATGTTGTAATTAAGGCGTCCCAAACTCCTCCCCATCGTGGGAGAAGCCGTGGTAATGCGATTGTAACTGCAAGTCCACCTTCCAGATTAGAAGGGATGGCCATACTCCGGCTCCATTTATCGTCTTAAAAATGGTCCTGTTAACATTAATAGAGCAGTGAGCAAGAACCACATCTGCCTGATCAGATGACGCAAACGGCTCGTGAATGAAGGGAAGACATTGACAATCTTTAATTGCACATGAAGAAGTGCTGCCTTTAGATACCTTTGTAACTCCTTCGCAAAAATCTTCTCCAATCACAGCGCATATCAGACGGCAAGGCTGGAGAGAGTCCGATGAGAAAAAGACCCAAGGGTTCTTTAATGCACATTTTTGCTTAAAAGTCTGCCATGTTCTCTATGCAAGCTGCAGATGGAATCAGACGAATGGGATGGAATCTGGTGACCAGCTTGCTTCTCCAATGTCAAAAGCCCTGGAAAACCCAAATTCACAAAGCTGTTATGTACCCTAACTTCTACTCTCACCTCGTTGCCTTGTGCTTTGTGTACTCACCCCTTAGAAAAAGAATAAGACCTCTACTATGTGGGATTGCCAAAGGATGTTGCAACGACCGCGGTGGGCTCAGAGCAGTGCGTGCTAAATCAGCTGACCAGATTGAAACAAGAAACCTAACCGGCTAATGGGTCAGCGCTATCAAGTGCTAGCGGTGAAAGTGGCAGAAAAGGTGAGGGCAGGGGAAGGGGTAAGGTTCAAATGTTGAGGGCAGAGTCTGAGGGCCAATGAAGGGTGTTAGTAATGAAAGCCATGTGCTTAGGATGGTGACCATAAGGTTGGCGGGGGGACTGAAGCACGGCCTCAATGATACTAGGGCAGGCACATAGATTTGTGGAACTATGAGCTGAGCAAGGACTTCTGTGAGAACCACCGCAAAGAAACCATATGAGTGATTGCAATTATTGAGGAGAAAAGGATGAGGAGGGCCAGAAAGCTCAATGTGCGGGTGATGGGAAATGGTGTGGCACCCGCGCATGATGCAATGGATATATGTAAGTAGCTAGGCTATTGTCAAGAGAGCAAGGCATTTTCCGAAGCATGATATATCAGGAAAGGGTCCAAGAAACGTACTTTCATGCTTTAATTTGGGAGTGAAGAAGCGAAGGTGACATTCATGAAGAGGAGGGTGATACTACAATGCCTGCCTTGGAGCCTGAGCTGTTGATGATAACCTCACAAAGCTTCAAGTGGAACGTGTTAAGAGTTCAGATTCCTGTCCGGTGGTAGCTCCAGTATCTCCCAGGAGTAGATTAGGGAGTGAGGGATGTTTTGTGGCTATGCCTGGCCATACTTGAGGTAGACGTATCTGTTCAGGGTGATGCGCGCAGCACTTCACTGTGTTGCTCACCCGGTAGGCTGATATGAGGCGGCACCCCCGTTCCTAGGGTTTCACGGGGTCAAAATCTTGAGTCTTCTGTAGTTCTGCTACTAAATATGTGTCCAGGTCACTTTCAATGAGTTTTTACATACTTATTAGCATTTTAGGCTATTTATGGGATCGTGGGGTTTTCTGGCTAAGTTAGGAAAACTTATAATTTGCCTATATAGGTAGCTGCCCCTTGTACTTTTGGCATGTTATTCAAGTGTCACTCTTCTTGTCTTTGGTGGTGTTGCTTTTCTACTAACCCTTCTGCTTCTTGTTGGAAGAATCGGTCGAGGCTTGGGAGCCTGATTTCTTCTGCGTATTGAACGGCTCCTCATAGTCCAATACCATTGGAACAATCTCGTCCCAAGAGATAGTATTCAATCGACCACTCGTCATCAACGAAGAATAGAGGTTGGTGTACCAAGGAGGTAATTGGGCCAAGCGTGACTGGCCATGTCCTCTGAACTGTTAAGCTTTCGCATATGAAGTATCTCTTGTTGAAGCTCCCGCATCTTGTTGATGTGATCCTGCATGGAAGAGTGCTTCGCATCCAAGGTCCTCAACTGCACCTTGAGGGCTATCTCCTTCATCGGAGAAACTCGATTATAAATGGAAGAAAGCCGATCCCAAATCAACTTCGCATCTTTCATCAATCGTATATGGCTAATAATTGATGGTGTACTGTTGACGATAATGAAAGACCGGATCCGTGCATTGACACGCTCCCATAACTTTGCTCCCGTTGGGTTCGTTGGCTTTTGAAAGTTGCTTGAGACAAAAGCTCCAAGCTCGTAAGAGTCAAAGACCGCCATCATGGTAGCTTTCCAAATGGCATAGTTGTCTCCATTCAATTGCCGATCCGAGGAAAGGTAGGGAGTGTAGGTATCTTGATTGGTTGATCACCTACGCCGGAATAGAACTAAGACCAATCTCCCCATTCCTCATTGACGATGTTCTCACCGCTGCTAATCCCATCCTCAAGATGTACTTCGTCCACCATGGGTTGATTGGGTTTCAGAATCATCAATCCTCTCTATGGTTCTGGAGTCTTTAGGCATGTGATAAGGCTAAAATCTGAGAATCTGCCCACTACAGTGAAAATCAGCCCGAAAAAAGTGAAAAACGTAGAAAAAACAACAAACAAACAAACGGTCTCTTTTTGTCGCGAAAATCAGCACCACGAACTCTAAAAAATCACCAATCCGATTCGAGAGCACGTCGTGGCTCTAATACCATGTGAAAGATCCACCGGAAAAAGGGTGAATCGGGTGATGAGCTTGTATGCAACCGGGAGCAAGCCTCGACGGTCAGGTACCCCAATTTTACATTATAAACTTGCACAAATCACCGATCCGATTCGAGAGCACGCCGTGGCTCTGATACCATATGAAGGTGTAGTGGAAAAGGGTGAATCAAGTGATGAACTTGTCGGCAACCGCGAGCAAACCAACTCTCAGTGACGGACAGCCAATAGATCTCGGATCTATCGCAATGGATCTCCTCGTCGTCAACTCCTAGCGCGTACCGCCCACTGAACGGGCACGGGAACACACCACGGGTAGTGCCACACCGAAGAAGGTGTGCACACGATGTGGAAGGGAAGCGCTAGCAAGGGAAGAAGAGATCGCTAGGTAAAAACGCTAGAGAAGGTGAGATCGATGTGGAGAGAGAAAACGCAGAGAGGAGAGACGTTGGCACACCCAAAACGCTAGCAAGTTGTGGGCATTTCATGTTTATGTCCTTTATTAAACTTCCAATGTGTGTACATAGTTGTTGGATTGGTCGTTTGACTATGTCTATTTTTTGTTTGACTATAGTTTCTTTTTGGTAATCAATATGATTACACATTAGAATCGAAAAAGAAAGAGAGCATTGTTAACGTATTCTAGAAGTCAAATTCGATGTACATACAAAATGGCATACATGTATGTCCTTTAGGTATCCAACGAAAAGGACAAAAGTGCTGAAAATAAACCTACTATAAAGTAAAATAGACTTACATGGCGGGGTGTGTATATGGATAGACGAACGGAGCTCTAACTTGAATAGATGTGGAACTATATGGGTAAGGGAGTACAACTATGATATGCAAATTGCAAAGGGCTGGAGCTAGCTCCATCCAGGGGTGTTGCTACTTGTACGGCATGCATAGGATGGTAGGGAGTGGAGAGATCTTGCGGCATAGCAGTAAGGTTTGAATAGGCCCCCTCTATCTCCCTTTTTCTCGTCTATTCATGTCGTAGTCAGGTCTTTCTGATGGCCTTTTGATGTACTCTCTAGGCCTAGTATCCTAGCGTCCTATTCCTTTGGCGCCTATGTGCTAGAACAGTCTCTGCTTGCTCAATGATGTAGTGTGGTCTCTCTCCAAGCGTCTGTGGGTGGAATTGGGGTACCTGACCGTCGAGGCTCTGTATCGGATAGTAAGATTATGTCCCTGGGCCCTCCTCTGTCTCAATTGAAGTAAAATAGACTGGGGGTCATATACAAACCTGCACCTACTCTTGGGCACTGACGACGTGAGTAGGTGATAATCTTATTCTTCCTGTTTGGACAAGCAACGAAGTTGAGATCACATATTGTCAAGTTTGGTTCTTTGCTCTTCGTAGGTTTGTAGTAGTATTCATTTTTCGATTTCGTATTTAGCTAACCTGAGGGCTTAAGAATGTGTTCCTTTAGAAGTTGTTATGTGAAGTTTGATTTTTAGGATTAAGTTTTTAAGATGTCTTATCCTTTTTTGCTTAAAGTTGAGTGCTTGTTTTAAGCCAAGTAAGTTGCGTCAACTTATTTTACACATGGCTTTTCTAAAACATTTTTAAGTTAATAATGTTTTGTTTTATCTAGTTTTGTTGCGTAGCGAATAAAGTGATTTGGTTTGTTTGTTTTTCTTTTTCTTTTCTTTTCTTGTGTCCCTTGCTTTTATAGTTTTATGAGTGCTTTATTCCCTCTTATAATTCGTGAGTTCATACTATTCTGAAGTTATGAAGGTATATTTAATTGTGGAAGGTACCTTTTCCAATTAGATTGCCTGTGAGAGACATAAGCTCTCAACATGTCTTCTAACATTTGATGATTAGCATAAGTAGTAACTCAATCACGAGCTGTCCTTATACTATCCTTGGCCAATTCGAGCATCTCTTGCATATCATACAAGAAATCTCAAGCTTGACGATCTTTGATTTTTTCTAAGCCAATAGCAATTGGGAATTTAGGCTTAAACTTATACGTTGACATGAATGTGCTTAATCTAGTAGTAGAATGCTTGCTACTATTGTAGGCAAACTTTAATTGTGGAAGGTACTTTTCCCAATCAGACTGCCTGTGAGAGACATAAGCTCTCAACATGTCTTCTAACATTTGATTTATCCTTTGGGTGTCCATCGAACTCGGGATGATCGGACGGCGACATACTCAACTTCGTCTAAAGATGAGCAAACACATCGCCAAAATCGCCCAGTGAACTTAGTATATCGATCGTTGACGATATCTTATGGGGGAGACCATACAGCTTATAAAGCTGATCGACAAATAAAACCGTAAACTCATGGATTTTTATTGTCGAATTCTTGGTATAAACTTCGCCTTTATTGTGAGTCTATCAACCAAAAGCCAAATGACACCATTGCCACGACAAGTTTTTGGCAAATCACCAATAAAACCTAGAGAAATACTTTGCCACTTGGCATCAAGGATTTCCAATGTATGTAGCAAGCCAGCTTTCTTAAGGCCCTCTGCCTTATTGACCTGACATTGAGTGCATCTCTTTGTTGCGAGTTTTGGCATCTCAAGTGAATTGCCCAATGTGATCCCATTATTTATTTTAGCTCTTAGATGTTTATTTTACTTATTTGTCAAAGACTCGTTAGGGAGGTTCGTATATATGCAACCCCTTGCCTCCATTCTACTACAAATTCACTTATTCATTGCCAAGGTTGATTCTCTCTCTCTCTCTCTCTCTCTCTCTCTCTCTCTCTCTCTCTCTCTCTCTCTCTCTCTCTCTCTCTCTCTCTCTCTCTACCCTTCTCCTTGGTCTCTACGCTTCCGCATCGTCGACTTTGACACGGTATCAGAGCCCTTGGTGGAGCTTTGTGCTTGAAGACCCTTGGCTGAGGACGAACTACACCGTGAAGAAGAAGAAGCTCGTCGCTGCTGCCTTGCTCCCATACACTCTGCCGTTGAGCGTTGCAGTACGATGTCGCGTTTCCTCTCCCCCCTCTGTCGTCGCTGCCCTAAGCGCCATCGCTATCGTTTGTAAGCGCTTGTGAAGTCTCACTGGCAACGCCCCCTCCCCCTTGTTGCCCGCGTGCGTTTTGAAACGCTTGATCGGACGCCACCCTTATGTATGTGGAGATCGACGCGCTAACTATCTGTCAGCAACGTTATGATACGCATCGCATTGAGGCACTTAGCAATATGCTTGGCGATGGCACCACAAATCTTCCCGTGCAGCCAGCAGTTTAAAACGTTGCCTTTCCCTCTCGTTACCGACGACCCTCCCTCTCTCCCTTTATTGATCCGATACAATCAAGGCTCCTTGCCAACACTTTTAATTGCAGCAAGTGGACTTTCTTGTGGAGTTGGAGTTGCGAGAGGGGAACTAAAGTGCCTGCTTGATCTGCTTTGGAAGGAAAACAAACGGCGCGCAAGGGGCAGTACAAGAGTAAAATTTGCAAAAGGCATTGGAAAGAATCTCTGAGCGGTGCGGTGACTTTGTTGTGGAGCGGCTTGGAAGAGGCGAGCGGAGTTTGGAGCGTAAGAGAGGGACATTGGATTTTGCAGAGCCACTTGGGATTAGCAGACAAGTGGACCGGCTTGGGAATTTGAACGGTTTGGAGGTTTATTTTGCGGCTTGGTTAGTGCGGCCACTCTTGGAGTGCGAGTAGGATTGCCAGATTTCCATATCTTGCAACTTACACATGGCCCCTATCACAAACCGATGACGTGGCTAACCCCGGACACACACACAACCACTGAAATGCGCCGAAAAGGTTGACATGGCAGTTTGCCACCGAGAAAAGCGCCAGAAAACTTGCTGACATGCGGACATGGCAGTGTATGGAAATCCGGAAATTGCGTTGGCTGATTTACGACAGCTTTTGGGATTGGATGCTTTAATTTTTGAAAGCTTTTGGGATAATTGCTTTTGAGGTTATAAGCTTTTGAGTTGAAGTGCTTTTGGGGCTCTGCTTTTGGGCATCCCTTGTACCTTTAAATAAGTGGGCAAGGCCTCACTTCTCAGAGCATCTGGACGCAGAGTCTGAGAGTGAGTACCTACCCACTCTCTTGTACTTTGAACACAGATTAATACAAAAAGAAATACTGAAAGGGGTGCCAGTCTTTGGGACCAATATCTCTAGGTACAGAACTAAGCCGGGCCGTGTCGACTCAAGTGTGAATTGTGAACTATTTTGAAGTGAATCTCTACTATGTCGCGGTAGAATCTTGATTTGGGGTGTCCAAGTTTGCTAGAGTGGTATCAGAGCATAGAAAACTTCTTCTTCTACGGAGGATCCGATCCTTTTTGCAGCGCATACAGCTCTTGGGAAAGAATCTTCTGTCCCGACCCCGGACTTATTATCCATTCCCACCCTTCATACATCGCGCATCGGGCGCGCTCCCGTCTTCATCGCTCTGTCTTACAGCACATAAAGCCATAAAGAATCCCAGATTATACATGGGTTCTCGTGAAGAATCTTCGAGAGATGACACCTCTGAGTGGGAAGGCAAAGAAAAGTTGAAAATCCGGCGCGGGAATTGAAGAAAAGAATGAAGATTTGGGCAAGAATAATTTCGGACAAGTTTGCTTGAAACGAGTACAAACGTCAATTGCAGATTGGTATATGTGTGAACAGATTGATTAAGTACTCCTCCCGAGATTGGCGAAACACCTGAAGAATTACCCGATTGATACAATTTACTCGAGATGGCGTATGGCCATTGCTTCTCCTCTCAGGTACGAAGGAAAGCCGAAAAGACGGACGAGTGTAGAAAAGCGGAACGTGTACTCGCAGAAAGACATGAACAAGCACTCTTGAAAAGAAGTATTTTTACAGATCCAACCAATATGACTTTCTCGAAGACAAAAGCAAGAAAGTGAAAGAATTCAAAGAAGGTGGACACTCAATTAAGTTTGGACACTCAATTCCGAGATGCTCCGAGGGCTTTAGCTTTCATTCAGCAATTTGACATAGCTTTCTCCGGAGGGCATTACTCAGGGCACTCCAAGATTGAGAGGGCTACCTCTTTCTTCAAGGGAAATGCTCGAACATGGTGGTCCACACTTCTTTTGAGGAAGAAAGCTCCAGTTAAATGGTTGAAATTCAAAAGGCTCTTTATTTCTTCTTGGCTGACTCGGGAATACGAACGAGATATACGAATCACTTGGAATCATCTTCAAATGACCCAGGGAGATTCTTTGGAAGTGCACTTATTGGGAGAGATTTTGGAACTCTTTTCTACCAACCTCTTCATTTAAGTTCTCTTTTAACGAACAGATTGAGCGGTTTTGCTGTAGACTTCCTACAGAGATCCGAGACTATTGTCTGGAACAAAAGTCGAATTCTATTCAAGAATTGATGGGTCATGCGAAACGGGGTTTTGCGATACATTCGGGAAATTTGACTTACCCCACTGATGAGATCTTGACTTAAAGAACCCAATAGGCCTCCCACAACAAAAGTAGAAAGAGAAAGAGTTCCCAGGACAAAGAATCGAAAGATACACGTCCTCGACACTCTTAGAGAAAGGGCTATCTATCTCAAAGAGGGGAAGTGTTTTGGTTGAGGGGAAATTGGACACATCTTTGCAAAGTGCCCCCAAAAGGCACAGGAAGAACAGATTGAAGACAGACCAGAGAGTTCTAGAGCAGCAGAGGAATGTGGCAGAAAAGGCAGATGAAAGCAGAAGTGGTACTACATTCTAGGGGGCCTGAACCGAATCAGATGAACGAAAGTACAAAACTTTGCCGCACTTATGGCAAAGTGAACGATTAGGAAGCCCTCTTTTTTTGTGATGGAGGAGCCAAGGCAGTTCTTTTCACTTGAATTGGCAGCTCGATTTGGAATTACGCTCGATAGGCTGAGGCCACAGGCGGAGGCAGTTCTAGCGGCATCTGGACGGGATGTTGCTATTACACCAATCATTGGCAAACCTCATTTGCAATGTCAGGGGTGTTTACGGCATGAGGACTTCTACGTTATGCCTTTGGGAGGTTGTTTGATTCATCTGCTAGGCGCATGATGTGGAAATCCAGGTTCTCTTTGTAATTAGCTAGCTCGAGCGTCGAGTTAGGAACAATCCGATTCCATACATCCATATCTTCACCACGAGCCATCTTCACGTGATAGTCATGGTCACTGTTCCGTGTCTACAGGCACAGTTTCTGTACCAATTTGCATCTGCAAAATTATGTGAGCTCCCATTATCAAGGAGTATGATCACATCGTAACCATTGATCTTTTCGGGAAAATGGAGAAGATCGTGCTTATCAAACACTTTGGTGCTAACAATACAATTAGTGCATAAACTATGTAAGATTTCAACTTGAGTAACATCAGAGTTACCTGAGATCTCGTGAATTTGAACTGAAGGGTGTCCTTGCGGTTTCTTGGGCTTCTTCTTGGGGCAGTCTTTAATCAATTTGGTGGTCCATCTAGCCACAACCAAAGCAAGCTGCCTTTTCCACTGCATCAACAATGGTAGCATTCTTGGCTTTCTTCTTCTCTTAAGCACCAAGGGAGGTGGTGTCAAGAGAAGGTTTGGACAGCGATTTGGACCTTTGCTAGGGTCAGGGCTCCTTCCTCAAAGTGCCCTCGCCAAATTGTTGATCAGAAGTTCTTTCCTTCTCATAATTCGTTCCATTTGATACTCCATTTATCAAATGGAACGTCCTAACCATTGCCACAACATCCTCGACATCAGTCCGGGCTATATCAAGGCCCATTGGTAATCTTCATGCAGACCCAGCAGATACATATATATAGCATGTGCGGAATCCACCTTGCAGAAGGTGATTGCTTCTTTGAAAGTTGTTGTATACTTATCAAAAGATAGAGTTTTCATTGAAAGATTCTGTCTGTAACTTTGCATAGGCTTTCAAAGGATCCAGTTTTGCGAAATCCTTCATGAATTTTATGCAAAAATCAGCTTACGTAGTAGACTTGTGTGTCATATCACGCCACCTGTAAGCACCTTATTTTGCAAATAGAGAGGAATCGTCTGAATCCTCCGTTCATCATGCTCTCCATAGAGATCAAAGTACGTAGTCCAATGATGGAGCGAGTTATTTACAATTAATTCCATACATTGTTTCTCTTCCCCTGAGAAATTGGTAGTCTTGTATGGAATTGTGCAAGAGAGAAATGCAACAAAGTGTGTGCCCACTTGTGTCTAGCACGGGAAGGAGACTCCACGCTGGCAATTCCTCTCTTTGTGCAAGGGTTCTCTCTCTTCCTCAGGCTGTACCAACACTCTCTCTCTTCGCTCCACACTGGAGGCAACAAAAGGAGAACGCTATAGAGAGAGGTCAATTCTCTCTCTCTCTCTTTTTTTTTTTCTTGTAAAAATCAGGGCTGTATATTATTGAGTACAATATAATCCCCAACGGATGCCAAAATAGCCTGTCACGTGGGGTGTACAAGGTGAATGTAAGGGTGAGAGCCACTATAGTGACAACTCGACTAGTACAATCTCATGGTGGTCTGTGTGATGAGTGGAGGAGAAACCACTGAGGGGGGGCATAATGCCATATAATCTGACCACCTGTAAGTGTGAAAAAGAGTGGAGCTCGGGCCGAAGGAAGGCAAATCGTCGAGCCTCGGCTGCTCTAGATGTACCAGAGGAAGAATCCCACTGCCAAATCAGGGTGTGAATGATGTACAGCCAAATGGCAGTGAGGGTATCCTGAAGGAGCTGTGGAGCCGCACTGAGAATGTGAAGACAACGAGCTCTCCAAATATTCCATAGTGTAATGCTAGTGATGACTGAAAAAACTTCATCACGTGTCTGAGGATCCCCTTGCCATGCGATCTGTGGTAACATAGCCAAAGTCCCTCGCCGATAACAAGTCGAGGTAAGCATAACAGCTGGATCTGTGTCTGAGCCCTCGTAGAAAAGATGCGGTCCGGGCATCGGTATCAACCATGAGACAGAGCCCCAAGTGAGAAATCCATCCTGAACACCGGCTCTGCTAAGTAAAAAGCAAACTGGTAGCCACACTATATGAGAAGAGGAGCATGACCAAAGACAGTGTGGAGGTGACTCATGTAGTCGCGAAGGACATCGAGTGCATAACGGATCATTACCCATAGTAGCTAGCCAAGTCCCAACTGGAAGTCCTGCATGTGCAATCATCCACATGAAAAAAGAAATACGACGAGCCGCATGTAAATCCCAGATGGCTGACCAAAACTGCTGTAGATAGGCATGGGAGAGACCTGAATGTAACCAGAAACGCATACGAGTGGGCTGCTCTGGGTGCTGTCTCATCACTGCTAATCTTCCTATGCTGACAGTGTACTCAAAGAATGATACAGGTGCAGTGGTGGGGTTAGAGTGAGGCCAATGCCACTCTCCTGGGTCCGAGTAAAGCTGAGATAAGGCACGACCCTCCCACACCCAAAGCCTCCAAAGGGTGGCATCAACGGATGCGAAACGGGGGTCAACACAACGACGCTTCCCGCGAGAGCCAACTACTCATATGGCCTCCCATCGAGCGCCGGGGTAGACAAGGTGCAAAGAGGTGGTAGCATATGTCAATCTAGCATGAATCCCCTGAGAGGAGTCTGAATCAACTGTGAACAGCATGGTGTCTAAACGAACTAATAATAGAGTGCTCTGCGCAAAGAGACCTTCCCAGCCACTATGTGGAGGCATCTGAACCGTGCCTCGCATGACTGTGTCCCACTGTGAAGGAACGGCGGAGTCAATGTGAAGTAGTCTGTCTGTCACCCCACGACCAATGTCATAATGTTCTGCTACAAAATTTGCATCCAGCATACGCATCTCATGAAACAACCGCATAGAGGCAGCAGGGTCAGTGTCCCAAGCAGCCCAGTCAATGTGAGTCCTCTCTGCAAGCTAACGGGGTGGGTTAACCGAAGAATCAAGAACTGCATCATTCCAAATGAGAGGCTGGCGCTCAATCTCCTCACGACATGAGGGAGGTGAGCGTATGAGAGCTCGTCGGATGGAAACCCAAATCTGAAGGAGTGATCGGATGAAGGGTGAGAGTATTGGTGGACAAGGGGGCATCCGTAAAGAGAAAACGATACCCTGAATGCCAAGTATGACCGTCTCTAGTGCTGAGGCGTGGAGTTGCTGTGCAAAGAGCGGCCTGAAGAAGCATCTTCCAAGGTTCTTGGCCGGGAAAAAGACCCCAAACAATAAACTTGGTAAGAAGGGCGCGACTCTGTAATTCTGGATCAATAATGCCAAGGCCTCCCTCTGACCTAGGTCGAATAATCGTGGATTAGCGAACTCGAGCACGAGTATCAGTAGTCCCATCTGTGCCACTCCATGAAAAGTTCCGCACTAGTTTGCGGAGCTGAGCTATCACTCGAGAATGTAGCATCCAACAAGAGGCCGTATACCATACTGTAGCCAGAATGACCTGGTTGACGACCAATGCACGGCCAGCCAACGACAGATGACGTGAAGACCAATGACATAGCTTCCTGCGAATAGACTGTAGTACATGTGCAAACTGCTGCTATAAGGAAATGTCAAATCCAACCTGAAAGCCCAGATATCTGCATGTCTGACCCGGCTGCAGCCATGTGAAACCATCAGCTACCCCCCAAGTAGGTATGTCATCACTGCCAACCAGTAACCCATAGGATTTATGCCAATGACATAGCTTCCTACGAATAGACTGTAGTACATGTGCAAACTGCTGCTGTAAGGAAATGTCAAATCCAACCTGAAAGCCTAGATATCTGCATGTCTGACCCGGCTGCAGCCCTGTGAAACCATCAGCTACCCCCCAAGTAGGTATGTCATCACTGCCAACCAGTAACCCATAGGATTTATGCCAGTTAATACGTGCACCACTGGCAATGCAAAAAACCGTTAGGGCCTCCCGCATGGCATTAAGAGCTGCTAGCAAATAGTGCAACATCAGCATAGTGTCATCAGCAAACTCCTAATCGATAAGGTCCGGAGCTGAAGGTACTAGCATGGTCAAGCCACGAAATGCATGACTCCGAGCACGAAGAAAATTTGACATAGTCTCTCCAACAAACAGATACAGATATGCTGCTAAAGGACATCCCTGTCGGACAGATCGAGAGAGCTCCACTGACACGACCACCAATAGTAATAGCACTGCTGGCAGTCCTGAAGAGAGCGGAAATGCCTGCGATCCATCTCGAGGGGAAACCCATCCTAGCTAATGATCCTTCGAGAAAGTCCCACTCAACACGATCGTATGTCTCGAAGTCCAGAATGAAAAAAGCGAGAGGTTCAGAAGATGATTTGGCCCACTCTACTGCCTCATAAAAAGTGAAGATATTATCCAGTATGCATCGATCCATGACAAAGCCTGTCTGAGAAGTATGAATAATATCTGGTAAGAACGGTCGCAAGCGATGGTATCAGTAACGCTAATATCTTATAGACCGAAGGGAGTAGGGTAATAGGTCTCCACTTGCGGATATGAGTGGTGTCACCCCCTTTCGAAATAAGAGATATGAGACCTGAGCAAAGATCCGAATGCATATATCCTGATGCAAAGATGTCCTGACAACCGTGAAGCAGTGGTATATGCAATACATCCCAATAAGTCAAAAAGAAAGCTCTAGTGAGGCCATCCTCTCCTTGACAGGAGGATGGATCTAGACTCTCGATAGCAGCATGAAGCTCTACAAGTGTGAAGGGTGCCAACAAGATCTTGGCCATAGTATCTGTACAACGGCGTCGGGTGTGATGCCAGATCTGCTCACGGGCAAGTAAAACCTCAGTAGTGCATACATCAGCAGTGAACAATGCCTCAAAATAATCTGCAGACATATCAAGAATAACATCAGGATGCATTTGAAGTGTCCCCTAAGCATCGCACAAAGTCCGAAGGGTGGTGCCAGGAGGGCGCTCTTTATGCGTAGCGAAGAAGGCTTTATTCATTCGATCAACTTTAGCTATCTAATGAGATACTGAAGCATGATGAGTGAACTCAGACCTAGCGTCCTGTACGCGACGAATTTCCTCTGTGAGCTCTGTCTGTCTAGTAGCGAGATAAGCATCCTGAGGCCTCTCCTCAAGCAAGCGCTGTGGAACCAAGAGGAATGTGAAGATCAGACTCGCGTACTCTCAACTGTCGATGAATAATAGCATTTTGATCACGGTAGTAAATACTAGACTGAGTAATGCAATGAGCAAGGAACTCTCCAGGGGGACCACAATAAGAAGCATCCGTGGACCATAAGTCACGAGTTTGTTGCTGCAAAACTTCATTGGTGAGAACATTGTCAGGGATGCGGCAGCCCCGTCTCTGTGCAGAGGATCTAGTGAAGGAGATAAACAATGAGATGGGTAAGTGATCTGAGAGGCTGGTCCCTCTCCAAATAGTAGTAAATCCACCTAGAGCTGCTGCCCAAGGGCCAATGTAAAAACGATCAAGTCGCTCTAATAATCTCCCCTATTGTCTCTGAAACCCCCACGAGTAATGAAGTGTAGCAGGGTGATGACCAAAAGAGGGTATGTGCCAGGCATCAACACCTTGAATAGCTAGAAGAAATCGATCCCAAGTTGATTGCTCATTGGGAGAAATGGATGATAGAACAGGAGGTGTGATGGATCGCCAATCAAAGTCGCTCTCGACATTGTTGAAGTCGCCTCCAACAACCCAAGAGTTTACTGCAGGTAGAACAGTAGCCAAGGAGGTCCAAAAAGTAGTCCTCTCACGAGGAGTAGTGGGTGTGTAGACCGACATAAAACCAATGATAGAGTCGTGAATCCGAAGAGAAACATAGACTGCTCTGCCAGCGACAAGGGTGCCACGCTGCTGAACTGAGGCCAAGTAACGTGGCCACACTGAAATGCATAAACTACAACTCTGTCCATGAATGCCCAAAGCAGGCTCCCAAAAAGTGTGAGCGCCGGAGGGCATTAGATTACCAAAGGGAGTGGCAATCTTATGCTCCTGTACTAGTAATATATCCACAATGCCTACTACATGAGCGTGTAAATCTCTGCGAAGTAAAAGCTTGCGGGAACCTCTTACCCGAGAAGTCTGTAAACCCTTAGCATTCCAAGAAACTACATGTAAATCCATAGTCTGCATGAAAGAATTGGTAAAGCATCTGACTAACTGCGCATCTTCTTGGAGGCAGTTGGGCCATCCAAGGGGTTAGCTTCGGGCGGTAGGAAAGCAACCCGCAAGCCCTCTCTAAAATATGGCATCTCATTGCACCAACTGCGGACCTCAGCTTGTTTACATTGCATTACCGATGCTGCAGCTTTGACACCCCAAATGCGCATAGACATAGGAAGCACCACATCTGAGGATACATGAATGACCATAGGCATTGAATAGCAAGCATAAACATGACTCCATTCCATAGCACCAATACAGGAAGGGAAGTGTGGAGACATTACATCCGGAGCGGAAGTAGACAACCATGAATGAAGCTGAGCCATAGATTGGGCATGCACAAAATGTAGAACCTGATCCTCAGAACATTTCTGAGCCTCGTGGAATGGAAGGAAAAAGGAATGGGTGGGCTGAGAGCGACTGCCTATTAAAGAGGGAACACAACCTGGCTTGTGATGCATAAGGTAGAGTTGCACCCGCAGTGGTCCTTCTGAGTTACTGCACATTTCAGCCCGATGAGTGCCCCAGGAAAGAGGGCAAGAGCTGAGAAAACTACGTGGGACGTAAGTATGAGCGGCTGAGGGAGGGGGAGGACCAGAAGGTGGAGGGGGGGGAGCAAGGGTGAGAGGGAGAGGAGGAAAAGGGAGAGGTAATAGCGGGGAATGATCCATCTGCATGGGAATAGGGATCTCGGGAAGAGGGGACGGAGCGGATGAGGGAACCGCAAGTGAAGGAGGAGCTGGTAGCAGAGGTAAGTGATCCTGTGCTGAAGAAGAAGAATGGCGAGGAGAAGCAGGGGGTAATGGGGTGGTGGAAACTTGAGAGGGAGCAAGAGAGTTAACATTGGGGGCTGCATGCGGTGTAGGTTGCTGACGAGGACGGAATGAATGGTTACGACCATAGTTACCGAGGAACGCCCCCTAGCCCCCGTTCCGGCGTTCTGGGGGGGCAGTTCCCTTCCCGAACGTTCCGAAACGTCCCGAAACGTTTGACGTTCCGGGTGGCCAGTGCAAACCGGAACTGCCGTTCCGGAACGTTCCGAACGCCCCCAAAACGTTCCGGAATGCCCCTGGAACGGCCAACGGCTACAAACAAATTTGGCAAAAATTGAAAAAATTGAAGTAAATGTTTGGGCTTCTTTTTGAAGTGTGCAAGGCCTCAAGGACTCATAAAATGCACCCCCCTCCCCCTTTCTCTCCACAAGCTAATCCTCAAGGCTCAAGCTCTCTCCCTCTCACACTCTCAAGATCTCTCCCTCTCAAGACTCACTCTCTCAAGGCTCAAGGCTTTAAGCCTTCAAGCTCTCTTCCTCTCCCTCCCACTCTCTCAAATCTCTCCCTCTCCCTCTCACTCTCTCGAGTCTCTCCCTCTCTCTCTCTCTCTCTCTCTCTCTCTCTCTCTCTCTCTCTCTCTCTCTCTCTCTCATCATCTAGTCATAGCAAGATTGAATGGTCTTCAAAATGAGTTTTTTGTGAGTATTAGAGTCAAAGCACTCTAATACTCCTTGTATTTAAACACAAGAAGCTAAAAAATGCACTATTTGGGTGTTTTTTATACCTCCCGTTCTGCGACGTTCCCGTTCCGAACCCCTAGCCGTTCCCCCGTTCCGCGGGGATCCCATCGCCGATCCCGTTCCGCGTTCCGGGTAACTATGGTTACGACCCACTGTCTGCCATGCAGTCTCAGTAGGAACTGAAGCGGAGGGAGGGACATGGAGGGTCGAAGCTCGAGGAGCACCTGCAGGCTGTCGAGGTGCTCGAGTAGTAGTAGGAGAAACCGGTTGTTGACGTTGACCACGTGACTGAGCATGAGTGCCAGGAGCCTGCTGTTGTTGTCGTCGATGGCGTGGCAGGGTGGGGCAATCTCTTGCCAAGTGTCCCATCTCGTGACAACGTAAGCACTGCCCTGGGCGGCCAGTGACTACCATTCGGCAAGAGTAGTCTCGATCGCGCACAGCCACAGTAACTGTATCTGGTAATGAAGTATCCCCAAACACCAGGACCTGAATGCGAGGTGGACCAGAGGAGAAGATGCAGGATCCTGGAACTATTGTGCCAAAATGAGCAGCAATCATCTGAAGGAGATGCTCATCAATAAAATGGAGAGGCATATCCGGGAAGGAGAGCGTCAGAGGGAATCTGGGAATAAGGTGTCGACTGTCAAACTCCTCAGTAGTAAACTCGGGATACCACCTCGTCAAGTATATCATCCTGCGATCAGAGAGTAACGGAGACCAAGCCAGGAGAGTTGAGGCAGTGGCGTGATCTGAAAGACGTACCATGAATATGCCTCTGCCAAGAAATGTAAGCTCCGAGACCCGTCCCTGAGTAGTGCCCAATGCAGTCTGACACCAATCACGTATAGAAGAGCGAGGTGGAGATAGACCAATCATCCGGCCAACCAAGGCATGTTGTGCCAAGTGTTGTATTTTGGAGTCAATGCGTGTCAACAGGTCGCCAGTACAGTCCACACGACAGGCAAGTGGTGATGGAGTGCCGTGCGTAGCACTCGGGACTGGCAAAGCCGCCATGAAGAATGGGCTAGACTGGCGAACGGGAAAAGGAAGACCCGATAGGAATTTTGGAGGCTTTCTCTCTCTCTCTCTCTCTCTCTCTCTCTCTCTCTCTCTCTCTCTCTCTCTCTCTCTCTCTTTCTCTCTTTCTCTCTAACTCTTGCAGGCGTTAGAAGGATGCGCATAGTTAGGGTTTGGGGTTGAGGCAGTTAGGGTTTGTGGGATTAGGGTTTCAGGGAATTAGTGTTAACGGGATTAGGGTTTCGAGGAATTAGGGTTTGCAGAGGTGGGCTTCTAGGGCGGCTGGCAGTTCGCGAGGCAGGCAGTGCAGGGCTCGCACAGGCACCAGGGCAGAGATTGGCGCGCAACAACCCAGCAGCAGGTTTTCGCGCGAACTCTGACAGGCAGCAGGGCGTGCGTGACAGGGCTGCTCTTGTTGCGCGTGCAGGCAGGGCAGCATCAGTCACGGCAGTGCAGCAGCAGGTCACGCGCAGGCAGTGCAGCAGCAAGGTTTCTCTCTCTCTCTCTCTCTCTCTCTCTCTCTCTCTCTCTCTCTCTCTCTCCCCCCCCCCCCCCCCCCCCCCCCCCCCCCTCTCTCTCTCTCTCTCTACATTGTGCTCTTTCATACAAAAGAACACGGAGAGAGCAATAAGAGAGGAATACGCTGAATTTACTCCAAAATCAGCAAATTAAAGGGCAGTTCTATGATTTTCATGGAAAATCACATAAAAAATCACCGAACGCTTTGATCTATTGCATAAGAATAGAAGAAATCAATTTTCTAATTTCAGCATTCCCACCTATTAAATTGCTGATTTTTTTATCAAAATTCAGCAAAAAAATAAATAATTTTCACCTGCGCACATGCTTATGAGAAGAAAATCAGATAAATAAACAACATTTCATCAAAAATTTCATAAAATTGAGATTATCTGACCCCAAATCAATTCATAGGTGTGCACGTTGTCCTTTCTGCAGCCATGCCGGCTCTAATACCATGAAACGAACACTCGGAGAGAATCTCCTGGCTACACGGGCCGCCTATAGATACGTGTCGGACGAACCATTTGACCATAGCCACCATCTAGCAACACCTCCGTGTTGGCCAGCGTCCGAGGACATAGGCGTGCACGTGTAAGACCGAGCTTCCCATACCACCCGGCCTCACCTCCTCGAGGTGACCTCACACACTCCTAGCCTCACGGGCTAACCACTGGCACTCTATTAGGGGGGGTCGATAGTTACAAATGAGGCCTTGGCCTCCCTATTATAAGTGTGGCTGGCCACATTGGCGGGGTTCACACTACGTCGGCACATCGGCCGGGTGCCCATCCCGATGGTGTCTTAGAGTAGATCCCCTCTCCCTGTATGCGGGACATAATAGAGCTAGAGTGTATGTATCGAAAGATAAATATATGGGCTTTCAGGGGGCATACGACCAGGCACACTCGTGGGTTAGCTGGGAAAATTCCAAGATTACCTAAAGATATGAGGGAGCCCATTTGGGGTGACTTGGGAGCAAGGCTGAAACAAAAGCTAAGTGGCTCTTGTGCATTTAGACATTTTAAAAGTCAGTAAGATGTGCAAGGCTGGGGGGTGAATTTGAAGCTGCTCTCAATGTTGTTCATATCTGCTCTCCCTTACACTTCTTCGCTCATTCTTCTCTGGCCCTCTCTCCATGCACTCTTAGCACTCTTATTGCAATCTACATATTGCTTCATGGTAGTCATCCATAAGGCAATATAACCATGAGCTCCATTATGCATAGTGTTGACTAATAGTACTATATTCCTACTAACCAGTACCTGCAACGTGGGTGTAGAATTACAGGAGAAAGATGTGCGCACATGCAGTCATATGCAACACACATTCGCTTACACACAGTAACACAAAGACCTTTTGATGGAGTGTCTCATGGTGACAATGTTATCTTGGAAAATCAAACTTACTGAGTGCCCTTGAAAAATATAAACGATGTAAGAGAAGAATATTTGTGCTCTTTCAGTGAGAAGCTGAATTTATTGCACAAAATCAGGACAGCTGGTTCCAGTAGTGTTATGGAGGCACATTGTCAATAGTTAGGAATGTTAGTTGTGTCAGTTACGACCACAAATTTTTGAATTTCTTAAAAACAAAATCTACTGACAGGAAAGGACTCATGGAATTATATATCACAATCCAGGCTCAGCTGTCACCACATGATAACTTTTTGGAGTATTCCTACATTGACTTGAAGGTACATCCAACTGTGTCTATTATAACTAGTGAATTTGAAGGCAAGCTTTATTATGGAAGGTTCAAATGAGTACTTTCTTGCTCATGTTTTGTAAGGCATGGAACTTAAACATCATTCATTGATCCTTCTGTAATCCTTTCAGCAACGGGCAGTACCATACACTCTATCCAAGAGGTTGATTTTAAGTGCCCCACCTTTTGACAATTGGGCTTTGAAGCCATCATATCTTCAGTGTTTCTTCCTTAGTAAAGAGTAGGGATACTCAATATGGCAAATGAACCAGTGTTTGTTCCTCAAGCTCCAAAGCCAGACGGAACAAGAAAGCATAGAAGCTGGTTCAATGCTGATGGGGCTTGGAGTGCTCAACATGACAAGGGTGCATTTCCCTACACAAGGGAAAGATCAGACAGAAGAATTTAATTGTTTGTCAACGAGTAGTCGTGGTGTCAATATACTTATGGTCATCAATCAATAGAACTAGATTTCTAAGATGCCTAATAGACTGAAGATGAGTGTTCTTAACAATTTCGCACCATACCTACGGCTTCATTACAAACAAGCATTTTTTTGGGGCTTAAGAAAACATTGTGCAAATTTGATGTGGCACTAATCCAAGTGGAAATTACTAATTTGTGAGAAAAGATTCTTTTTGTACTCTCTCTCTCTCTCTCTCTCTCTCTCTCTCTCTCTCTCTCTCTCTCTCTCTCTCTCTCTCTCTCTCTCTCTCTCTCTCTCTCTCTCTCTCTCTCTCTGTGTGCGCTGCTGCTGCCCCTGCCCCTCGTGCTCCTTGCCCGCCAATGCCCCGCCCTCGCGCTTCTCCCCCTGCTGCTCCCGCACCCTCTCTCTCTCGCGCTCTCTCCCGCACCCCCTGCTGCTGCTCCCCCCCCCTCTCTCTCGCGCTGCCCGCCTTGCTCCCTCTCTCTATCGCGCTGAGCCCCCCCCCCCCCCCCCCCCCCCCCCCTTAATTTAACTTAATTTTAACTTACTCCCCCTCAGTCTATCCCCCCCCGCCCCCCTTTTAACTTAAACTATTAAACTTTTAAAGTTCTTTCAGCTAGCCCCCCCCCCCCCCCCCCCCCCCCCCCTCCCCCCCACCCCTCCTTTCAGCCCATCTGTCGCTCCTCTCTCTCTCTCTCTCTCTCTCTCTCTCTCTCTCTCTCTCTCTCTGATTCTTTGGGCCTCACCGGAATGGATCCACTTGAAGAAGACCTTGCACAGGACACAGAAGCCGCCAATGTCTCATCTGTTTGCAAGCTGCGAGCAAAGGAAACCTTCATGCTCACGAATAAGCGGATGGCGCAGATGGAGAGGGAAATGAAGGAGTGGAAAACAGAGATGGAAGGATGGTGGAAGGAGAAGGCCAACCTCCTTCAGATGGTCTTCAATGAAGGCGCACAGTCGAAGAAGGAGAAAGAGAGCCTTAACGCAGAAATACAGACACTCAAAGAAGAAGTATCAGCCCTCAAACAGGAGAACCCAAACGCCGAGATACGGGTACTCAAAAAAGAAGTCTCAGCCCTTAAATAGGAGCTTGCTGATAGAGTAAGCAATGGACTAGAGGAAGGCGAATTTCAACCCTCGGTAATTGATGAAATCAAGGAAATTAAGGAATAGGTAAGGTTGATCACAGAGGAAGAGAAGCTGAGTGTGGCAAAGACATCTTCATGGGCGGAGATGATAACAAGGACATAGAAAAAGGCCGATGAGGCTGAAAAATGGATCCAGGTCGCCAAGAAAGGGAAATGTCAAGAAACTCCTTGTACACCGACGCTTATTAACATGACTCTCAAAGAGGAACAAAGAAGGCGGATGCGAGCACTGCATGTGAGAGTGACCGGTCTCAAGGACATAAACAATGGGAGAAAGAGGTCACAAGCCTTACATCCATGATGGGGATGGAAAAGCCTTTGCACGCAAAGGCATGGAGGGTAGGTAAGAAAAGTGATGGCCCGGGAGAGTCTTCAAAGGGGAGAGCTCTCATACTACGCTTCCCCTTGTCGGAAGAGAAGAAGGAATTCTTGAGGAAGAGGCCTACTCTCAAAAAGACAGGTATTTTTCTCGGTGATGACCTGACCCTCTCACAGCTCGCACATATGAGAGAGGTAATGCCAGAGATTACAGCGGCAAGGGAGAAGGGAAAGATAGCCTTCTACAGAGATGGACGGGTGGTGATTTTAGAGCGGCGTACTGCATGACAGTGTGAGACCTATGGGACCACAGTGAAGATGGCTACCTGGAACTGTAATGGGTCTATGAGGTTGGACGTGGGTGCATTTGAGGAGAGTTTCAAAGACAAGGATATTGTGTTCTTCTCAGAGACTCATCAGGCCCCTGGACAGGTAATGCCACATGTGCTGGGATACAGAGGGGAAACAGCTACAGGACAAATGCGAGATCTGAGCACGGGAGTAGAGGTTCAGGAGGAGTAGCAATGCTATTCAGAGAGGAACTACAACCATTACTGCATATTGTACGAAGTGATGATCATGCTAGATATATGTGGGTGAGACTGAGACCTGACGCAGGTCGATTCCTATATATTGCCATATGTTACTTTCCTCCCAGTACATCAATGTATGCCGCATCCAGAGGGCAGTCGCCTTTCTCTATCCTAGATGATGACATTTGGGAGTTTTCAAGGGAGTGATATCATTCTCCTAGGGGACTTCAATGCCCGAACGGGCAACTCGCAAACAGTCTTCTACGACACCTCACATGAGGTGCTTCGAGAGCTGGATGCGGGTGAGTTGGGGCTTGACAGATGCTCAGATGACAGAGAGCAAACGGAGTATGGGAGATACCTCATGGAAATGACGACCACACATGGATTAGCCATACCTAATGGCTTACAGCGATTTCATGGAGCAGCCGGTTTCACATGCTTTCCACATAGACATGGGGCCAGTACAGTAGATTATGTTATGACACAACCGAGCTTTATCCCCTGCATTCAGGATTTCACAGTGGGAGCCAGGCTAGTGGGCATAGCAGTAGATCATGCTCTATTGACACTGCCTGTTGAATTTCAGTATAGTACAACCCAGACACCAGGAGGCAGGCCATACACCCGCTATACATTTACAACAGAGACTGATTTCGTTTGTATAGAGGAGATCTGGGACCGTCTATTGGAAGGCACAGCTGGCAGAAATGGTACAGGCCTCTCAGTGGAGGAGTGCACCAATATACTGACTGAGACACTGCATGGGGCTGCATCAGTGGCATATCCACACACTCAGGCGGGTAAGAGACGACATGCTGGGAGCATGCCACAGAATAGTTGGTATGACGAGGAATGCAGAGAGATGAGGGCACAGCTTCAGAGGGATCTTCTGTTAGGAGTCATCACTTACAAACAGTCTCGGATTGCTTTCCGACGCCTTGTGCGACGGAAGAAGCGAGCTTACCTAGCTCAGATGGAGCGAGACTTATATCAGATGTTCTTGAGTAGGGACTCCGGAGAGGCATGGCGACTCTTCCATGAGCACTCTCCTCCCCCAGTGATTACTTCACCTGATGTGTGGGGCCAATATGCGACATCATTATATACGGTTCCGGGACAGGAACCCCTTCCAGACCCTACCAAGCCTTGCCCAACTACGAGCACTTTCTTTACGCCTGAGATGGTACGAAGGGCCATCGACAGGATGAGGACCGGGAAGGCATATGATCACGACGGTCTAGTAGCGGAGCACTTTATACATGCCAAGGATATGCTGATGGAGGTTCTCGCAGTGTTCTTTAATCGTGCCATGTGTGAGGGATTACCTGAGACCTGGAGGTTGTCTAATATTGTGCCCATCTTCAAGGCTGATGACCGTACAGAGCTTGGGAATTACCGCACTATTATGGTTGGACACACATTGGCACGACTGTATGCATCTATTTTGGAGCAACACCTGAGTAGCTGGGCAGAGGGCGAGGGTGTACGAGCAAAGGGTCAAGCCGGCTTCAGGAGGGGTTTCTCCACTCTTGATCATATTCTGACACTCAGGGCCATCATTGAGGAGGGCAGAGCACATGGGAGACGGATCTATTGTAGCTTTGTGGATTTTCGCAAAGCATTTGACATGGTACCAAGGGCTCGATTGATGCGCAGACTGCAAGAGATGGGGGTGCCCATAGAGGTAATTTGGGGGATAATGGCTTTGTACAAATCAGTGGTGGGACATGTACGCACTCCAGATGGGGTATCTGATTTAGTTCACTCTACTATTGGAGTGAAACAAGGTTGCCCATTGTCTCCTACTCTATTCGGTATGTATGTGGATGAGGTGTCTGATTACATTGACAGAAAGGGTGACAGGGGGTGCCCAGTTAGCAGGGACGTGGATCCCATTGTTGCTTTATGCTGATGATATTGTACCGATATGTGACTCACCAGAAGGTATGCAACGACATCTGGACGCACTACTTAGTTTTGCAAAGGATAGTGGCGTGGGTGTAAACCTAGGCAAAACAAAGGTTATGGTGTTTAACACCACACCGCAATGGGTCAGGAGATCAGTACCTACTTTCAAATATGGTCAAGAGATTGTGGAGTATACAGATGCATACACTTACCTGGGGGTAGTCTTCACGGGGCCGAGATTTTCGTTGAGAAGAGCAGCAGAGACTAGACTAACTAGAGCCGGTGCGGCTCTGGGAGGAATGGAGAGGATGTTATATGGGACAAAGTTATGGCTCTTTGATACTTTGGTAGCCTCTACTATGTTATATGGGGTGCTGGTTTGGGGACCTTCTATACGCCAGGATGGGTGGAGGCGTATGGAGAAGCCCCTGGTATCTATGATCTCTCGGCTGATTAGAGCCAAGGTTTCTGTACCGCATGATATCATTCGAGCGGAATTAGCTGCCCCCCCTATGGAGATTGAGGCGCTCACAAGATCAGTCTCCTTTGTACACAGTCTATGGGATACTACCAGAGACAAATATGCCACGGTGGCTCTAGAGTCCTCCAGACAATTAGCTTTTAATGGGGACACATCATGCTGGTATGCTCAGATGACATCATGGTTTCACCATGGATAGGTTGCCTCCTTTTCAATACTCTCTTCAGGCACCCTTGAGGTCTCTGACACGGATAGAGATTAATAGACTCATCCGTCAGGATTTGATCCAGCTGGACACGAGAAGGACATGGATAGAGCCGTTACAAGAGTTGGGCACAAAGATGGCTTTCTATAGAGAGCATCTTCTCCACCTCACGGGGGATGGGTTTGTGATTCGACCTAGCTATATGGACACGCATCTTTCGCATGGTTTGCGTTGTGCCATTGGCCAGATACGCACGTCCTCACATCAGCTCGAGATTGAGATTGGCAGATTCAGAGGGACACCGGCAGATAACAGAATATGCCGCTTATGCCATCTAGAGCCAGAGACAGAAGTACATTACATATGTCATTGCACAGTATACTATGAGATACGAGGTCGTTTTCACTGTCTATTCAGAGAGGTTTTGGGCCTCTATCTAGGGTCATGAGTTACGAGGATCAAAGATGTCTTGGGCTTTATCTACTTGAGTTACACAAGCATAGAGGAACCTTACTGAGGAGAGGTGAAGACAGACATCCCTAGAGACAGATCACAGATTTCTTTACACTAGATAGTGTACACCCAGAAGAACAGACAAAGGAGCAACCAACGACGGTGGAGAGGTCTACCCGCAGTACTGGCATTCTCATAGACCGAGCATTGGAGCTAGGGCGATCTAGACGACCCCGAGGGAGGAGAGGAGCTACACAATTTCGAATGAGGCTACGGCAAAGGATTCAAGCCATACTCTTTCGTCGTCCAGAGTGCAGATGAAGATGGATCTCTACTCCCCTCCCATATTGTCTTCACATTGTACTGCTTAGTTTAGGATCCCGCAGTATTTATATTTTGTTATCCTAGTTTAATTTATTTTGTTAATCTGACTTTGTATCAGATACACCGCATTGTAACTTTCTGGTCTCATAGGTCACTTTGGCCTTTTGAAGACGTTAATATAACATTTCATTTCATTTTTCTCTCTCTCTCTCTCTCTCTCTCTCTCTCTCTCTCTCTCTCTCTCTCTCTCTCTCTCTCTCTCTCTCCAGCTCTTTGATACCTTATAGGTGATGGGTTTGTGATTCGACCCATCTATATGGATACACATCTATCTCATGGGTTAGGGTGTGCCATTGGTTAGATACGGACACCTTCACACCAGCTTGAGATTGAGACTGGTAGATTCAGAGGGATACCTGCAGCTAGCAGGATATGCCGCCTATGCCATACAGAGCCAAACAGAGATACATTATATATGTCAGTGCACAATGTATTATGACATACAGTGGGGTCGTCGTGTCCATTTAGAGAGGGCTTCGGAACCTTCTCTAGAGTCATGAACTATCAAGACCAGAGATGACTTGGACTGTATCTACTTGAGTTACACAGACACAGAGATAGTTCACTAAAGAGATCTTGACAGAGACAATCCCATAGACAGATTACTGATTTCTTTACACGAGACACCGGACAGATAGAGGAGCAGCCACCATTGCAAAGCTCAGCTCATACTCACACCCTCAGTACTCTTATCGACCTAGCATTGGAGCTAGGGAGATTGAGACGCCCATGACTAAGGAGAGGAGCTTCAGAGTATGGATGGAGACCACAGCACAGGATTCAAGCCATACTATCTCGACATCCATTGTACAGATGAGGATGGATTCATCACCCATTATATCACCCTCTTGTATTGGGCACCATTGTATTAGTAGTCACACTTATCTCACACGGTTCTAGCTAGTAGCACCTGTAAGTTCATTTTAGTATCTCTTCTATTTTTGTACCCAGGCATGGCATCACATTGGATTGGTCTCATAGGTCATTTTGGCATATTGAAGACGTTAATATATCATTTCATTTTATTTCATCTCTCTCTCTCTCTCTCTCTCTCTCTCTCTCTCTCTCTCTGCCCATGGGAGTTTCCGAGACACAGATATGCTTGGATAGCCCTACAGTCCTCTAGACAGCTTGCAGAGAAGGGAGACACTTACCTGTTGGTATGCACATATGTCAGCATGGATTGAACTACATGGATTTAGTATCAACAAACTACCATTCAGTACTTTGTCGATGCTCCTCCTCTGAGCTTGAGCAGATATGTAATCAACTAACTCAGCAGTATTTCTCCGGTTGATATCAGTATTACTCCGGTTGATATCAGCAGGACATGGCTTACACCTATGTCAGAGCTGGACACAAAGATGTCTTTCCACAAGAAGCATTTTTTTTGTACTATTGAGGATCAATTTATCGTTCATCCTAGATATATGGACATCAGTGGAGATGTACCATTGGTCAAATATGAACTTCCTCACACCAGTTGGAGATTGAGGTTGGGAGATACAATGGAGTGCTTCTGAGTGCCGAGTTTGTAGATTGGCACTAGAGGACAAGAAGCATTTCATTTGCCACTCTCATTCAAGGACGGATTTGGAGCACTTTCCAGAGTCATGGATTGAGATGTCTTGATTTATACTTGCTAGAGATTAGCATCTCAGGGATACACTTTTGAGAGGAAGCTTACTTGTTCACCGAGAGCCTCTACGAAGAGATGACAGATTTTTTCACCTTTTAGGTAGGCAGGTAGGGTACATTCAGGGCTCTTACACAAGGCATCTTGGTGGATAGAGCCATTCAGATACAGCTGTTGTACCGACGTTGCTTACAGAAGAGGACCCAGGCTATCATTATAAGATACTGAACAAGGCCTGTTCGCTTTTTTTCTCGGGAGGAGATAGATAACATATTTCAGAGACCCATGCCCTCAATGGGATTATTCCTCCCCTGCCCCTCGTACCCACCTCCATAGTTTGATCCTTTGTATTGTAGCCTCTTGTCACTATTTGATGCCCCTAGCCACACTCCATATATATCATTTTAGTAGTTTTTAGATCATCTCTTATTCAACTTTTGATCTCATAGGTCATTGCAGGGACCCATGATGCAATTCACGCATGAGTATCTCCCCTACTCTTTCTCTCTATTTTTCAATCATTTATGCTCATTCCAGACGGTTGTAACACAGATCATATGTTTGTAGCTTTTGGCCTTTTGAAGATAATAGTACATTTCATTGCATCTCTCTCTCTCTCTCTCTCTCTCTCTCACACACACACACACACACACACACATAGTGCTAGAGTGACAACATGACATTTCACGATTTCATCTCACAAACTAGATCTAGATTGGGGTTGGACGGGCAGCACAAGTTGATAAAGATTGGAGAATCTGGAGGGTTTGAAGAGGTGGGGTGGAGAACAATGAGCACTATGTATGCATATGCCCATCATACAAGAGTATACATGACAGATGTACAACCCTTTTCACAAGATAGCCCACACTTTCAGTACTACGGGATGCGGGAGCCGAGAGAGCAGACATAGCTTGGTCGCTTCTTGCGTGAAATTGAGAGACAGAGGGAGACCCTGCGCCATTCACTTACATACTTAGTGGAGGACAAGTCACAGCTCATGGACCTCCTTTAGATAGCTGCTCCAATACCACCTACTCACATCAAAGAGGGGCCACACTACAGCAAGTAGAGATTGTTTGAGCGTGTTGATGCCCCAAAGTCCAAGGATATACCAATGCCAGTGTCACAAACTGCTAACGTGTCAAGGCATTGAATACTAAGAGGGTTGGGCACCCTAGCCAGCAGGGGCCTAAACCTTGGTAGAAGCAAGACTAACCAACTCTCACGCTTCCTAGGTGGACCAAGACTAATGTAGGATGCGGACAAAATTATCCTTGTTCACAAAAAAATTGCGAGAGAATGTTTCGGATATTCTCCTTGGTATCCACTAATGGAGCCTCCATCAATTTCGTGGTGGCCCTCGTAGACGTGGGCATCTAGCTCTCCCAAGTTTAATGGCTCTATTAGTCAATAAATCTTTGGTACAGGCAGACTCTGAAGTCTGATGTGCAGCTTGCTCATCTGACTCTTGAGTCTCCGCTCTAAAGAAGTTAGTGATCTCCCTCTGTGAATCTCTCCCATTGTCTGATCTCCTCAAGAGACTCCCCCTGTGTCTGCAGAGTTCTAGCAAAAACAACCCGAGGCATCTCTGATCTTGATATCTCATGACTTCAGCCAATTGTCCAAAGCCCTGTCTGAATAAGCATCCTCGTCTCGCGTAAGGCATTCTTGTGTTGTGCCGCTTGGAACTCTATCTTTGTTTCGAGCTTGGCAACCTGCTCTTCCATCTCTCTAATCTTTACTTATTTTGTGAGATAATGGCCATGATTCCATTGAGCATTTGCCACTATGTTCTCTCCAGTATGGATTTTCGCGATCTGCGCTAACATGGCAGGTTATACAAACGCTTCCGTAAATCGTGCTTATAGGTGCTTACATGACAGTTTGTACGGAGAGCCCATGGGGTGCTAGTTTTTGGAGATCATATGCTTTTAGACTACAAGCTTTTCATATAATTGCTTTTGGATGGCTCACTCTCTAGCATGCTACCGTGTTGTTGCCGTTGTATTGAGTTGAAGGAGTATAAAAAAATATTGAAAGAAGCGCCACAGTTTGCGGCTAGTACTCTCTTCGCATTTCCGTGTCTTGTATGCAATGTCTCTCTTTTAGTTCAATTGTTTTGAAGCTTTTGAAGTCTGTTCGGTTTGTGCAATCTATTCTTTTTCATTGGCACGTGTTACAGTAGTATTAGAGCTTCAGACATGTGCTTTTTTGAAAGCATACCGGTCCTTCCAAGAGCCGGCAATGCAAGATGGTGCTTCCAACTTTCATGAGAATCCTCCCCCCCCAATGTGCGCCTTTTTTGGGAGAGAGATATCCAATAAAAGCTCTACAATTTTGTAGCAATTTGACAACATTAATGCCATGAGGAACTACTCAGACGAATCAAAGATCTTTCGAGCTACCATATTTCTTAGAGACATTGCCATGTAGTGGTGGACGTCTATAGCTACCAAGCCACACACTCCAAGAATTTGACAAGCTTTCAAGAAAAAAAAATTGCCCAAAGTTACATAACATCTTTCTTTGAAGTGCAACTTCTGGCAAAGTGGGGCATCCTCAAGTGCTTGCCATA
This sequence comes from Adiantum capillus-veneris, assembly GCF_014529385.1. NCBI lineage: Eukaryota > Viridiplantae > Streptophyta > Polypodiopsida > Polypodiales > Pteridaceae > Adiantum > Adiantum capillus-veneris. The sequence goes on along the minus strand of NC_140938.1, from coordinate 24,218,424 downwards.
GAATTCCTAATAGAGACATCTATCATCAGATGTCTCTCTTTGAGATGATAACCTTGGTGACCCAATGTGATTGCTATATCATTGGATTGCCATCACCGCTCTGGGAACACTGACTATCCAAGCCAGTTTCGACCATTCAAGATCTTATGGACCATGTTGCAGTCGGCTACAACCTTATAGAAGAAACTTAATCCTAATATTGGTGCTAGCCTCAGAATGGAAAGCCATTCATCTTTTCAAGCTCAATTCACCAAGATACACCGAGAATGCTTTTGAGTTTAAGTTGGACACTTTTTGAACTTTTTCTGAGAAATTGCTCGAAAATACTATTTGGAGATTGTTTGAAATGGATGTTTTCTGTTTTAAACTTGTCTTGGTGCCGATTTGAGTTTTTTTAATTCTAGTTTAATGTTGGTTTTAATGGTTTGAAAGTACTGAACAGAAACTTGATGCTTGAAAATGTACGAATATTTTATATCCGGCTTTCCTGGGAGGAGTGTTCATGTTATAAACCTCTGAACGACGCAGATTGGGTGTCTAGGGAGCATTTAGTTGTATGTTGGAAACCTCTGAACGTCGTAAATTAGATGTCTAGGAAGCATCAGGTTTCTGAGGAGCGTTTAGTTGTATGCTGGAAATCTTTGAACGACACAAATTGGGTGTCTAGGGAGCGTTTTGTTGTATGTTCGGAATCTCCAAGCGATGCAGCATCGGTCTGGGGATCGTTTGGTTGTATCAGTCCTCTAAGCTCATGGACCGGACCTTTTTAAGTTATTTGCGGGGCGGATAAGGAGATGGTTGTTGAGTAGCTTCATGCCTCTAAGACTGTTTGTCTAGGAAAAATGCTGAGCAGTGTTGTTTGTTGTGTCTTGTAACATGCATATGTAAGCATCTGTGTTGCATCGTGATGGAGATTGCCTAGGTATGTAACTTTAGTGCATCGAGATACCCGTTATAGATAACACGGTCTCAGTGTGATGGCTAATCTTGCTATGCCAGAATATCAAGAACTCTGATATGAAAAATTGAATGACCCTCGGATATTTTAAAGCTAATTTTAGCTGTTTTTCAGACGTAATCATGAACAAATACTCTTCCATCACAAAGAGTGGATGTCACAAACTGCTAATGTATCAAGCCACTGAAAACGAAGAGGATTGGGCACCCTAGCCCTAAACCGCGTCAACCTACTGATCCTGGTCGCGGGACTAAACCCTAGCAAAAGGGGAAGAAGTGTCATAAAATCTGATATCTACCTCACCCAAATTATTTTCTCATTTTAAACTGATCAGTCAATGTGAGAGAATAAACGGGAACAAGAGTTAGAATAGAGACATGTGCTTCTAAACCTATCTCAGCAGCAGGGGACCAAAAGGAAACATGGTTGCATTTCAATAGGGGTCCAAAAAGAAACGGTCTACCAAAGAGCAATGTGCAATAAGTGCTTCTATACTTATCTCAACAGGGGACCAAGAGAGGAGAGATGGTTATATCTCAATACGGGTCCAAAAGGAGGTAGTCTATCAAAGAGCAACGTGCATCTAATGGAGCTTAAAAGACCTTAGGGTTTCATGAAAGACCTCCAATAGTTAGTGTTAAAAGTCCTTTGACCTTATGCAAGCTAGGGTTGTGCTTGAGATGGGAACCAACCCAACCTTGAGGTGCTTGTCGTACTTGCTGACTAAGGTTCTTGTCGTGCTTGATGATTGAGGTGCTTGAGGTCCTTGTCGTGCTTGATGACTAAGGTGCTTGACGTGCTGGTCGTTCTTGATGACTAAGGTGCTTGAGTTGCTTGTCATGCTTGATGAGGAAGGTGCTTGAGAAGCTTCTTATGCATGGGGGGTAAGATGCTTGAGTCAAAAAGAGACCTTAAAAAGGAGGGGTAAAGTCTCAAAGTTGACTTAATCTCCCACTCACCCAAAAGGGCACCCTTTTCTCAAGGGGCACATGGGAGACATGAGACTCTCCCTATGCTTAGTCACATGGTGTGCTTGAATGCTATTGGTTGGGCTAAAGAGGGGTCCATTGAGCTTCTAATTCCATCCAGCAAATATCTAGATATTTTCAAGCTCTCTCTCTCTCTCTAAGGGGTAAGGAGGACACTTGTCCAAAGACTACCCATGGACTTCAAATGCATGTTGCATGTGATTGGCTAGGGAGAGAGGGGTCCAATGAGCTTGAGGCATGAGAAAAAGGTAGAACTCGCCTTAAGCAAGCAAGGGGTGTGCTAGGGGGTATACACCTCTCACACACTCATTTTGTGGATTCATTCTCACTTGGTGAAAGTAGAGGAACTCCACCTCCTTCTCCAAGCGTATGAGAAGTGAGAACCTATACCAACACTCTTGGCTATGGAATGCAAATCCAACCAAGAGCCATGCTTCAATGCTTAAGCTTTACATCTTCTTCATCTTCATTACTATGCTATTATGTATACTAGCAAGAAGAGTGATGATAAGTGAGGAACTATTTCTTTTTCTTATGGAATGTTTCTTCTTCCTCCTCCCTACCATCATTCCCCGCTAGCTCTCTCCACCTTCGAAGGTGTTTGAGCCCTTGGGACTGGGGCTTGGGATAGTTCATGCTTTCTACAAAGTTTATGTTATGCTTGTGATGAAGCTTTTTATCTTCATTGCATCACCTAGGTCGTAAGGAACTCAAAGATTGTATTGTACCAAGTCGCTCTTGATGGAAGAAACTATAATACAAATGCCTATTGGAGGGGGGATTGGCTCCGTATGAATCCGGTCCTCAACTGATGTCATGTTCTCTGAACTCTCTCTCTTGCAAAAGTATTGTTCATGCCAAGTTAGCTAAGTACCATGTTTATGTTGCTACCATCAATTAAGTTCACCTGCTATGCTCACAAAGTAATCTCACAAAAGTGCTTTATCTAATTTTTTAATTCCACTACTCTCAAAGTTCATAGGCCATTTCCATTACATTGGTCTCAGAGCATTTTATTTTTCTTTTCTTGCTTAAGAAGAGAGGTCCTTGAGTAGCCTATTAATGGTTGGTTTTGTTAATTATATTAGGGTAAGTGGGACTGGGATCTATTATCGATTTTTTTGAGCCCACTATGTAGGATATGGCGCACACCTCGGGAGCTTTGGTTTTAATAATGGAGTCTTTTTAGACTTTCCTACGGCTTTACCATTATTGAGTCATAAGAAGTTTGAGAGGAGCTATCCCTCGACAACTTCGCTATGTTAGAATCATTCCACTACTCTATAATTAACCAATTCGAGCCGTGGGTGTAGATACCTAAGTGCTATTTTCAAAGGCTAAGAGGAGTAGCAACTAAGGTTTTGAATTGCCAAAGCATACACTTAGTAAACACATAAGTTTAATTAACATGGTTGACAATAACCAAGAGAGTAGAATGAACATTGATAACTTTGATTTTGCACATGAAGGTGCTAATGATGATGCCACCATGTTTGCTAATTATCTTGTCACTAGGTTGCAACAAAGCTATGAGCAACCCCGCTTTGTAAGCCGAAGTTACTCAACTTCGTGCTTATCTTTCCTCTCCAAGAGGAGAGAGAGCTTAGGAGGCCTCTTGATGAGACCCTCAAAAGAAGACTCTCTTCCATATGAGAGGAGGAACAAGAAAGTAATGAATCCCTAAGTTCTTGTGAAGATGTGGTTCCACGAAGACGACGGACTATACAATCGTCAACTCCTCCCCAGAGGAAAATGTTCAACCCATAATCACTTCAAAAAAGGAAGAGAGGAAACAAAGGAAGAAAAGGACAAGAAAGAGGTCACCCTCTTCTCCTTCTTCTTCACCTTCCTCCTCTTTCAACGAAAGCAATAGTTATTCTCCTAGAGAATAAAAGAGGGGAGGACATCGCAAATCTTATCCTGCATGGCGAAGGTCCTCACAAAAGCTCAAGAAGTTCAATGAGCGAGGAAAGAGTATCTCTTTTCTCACCTATAATGGCACCTTTGGTGCTACCGACAAAGTATTGGCCTTCATCCAACAATTTGATGCGGCCTTTGGAGACGAGGGCTTCACGGAGTCCTCCAAGCTACGCCATGTAGCTATGCACTTCCAAAAATTGATTCGTCAATGGTGGGAAAGCCTTTGTGGCAACGGGGAAGCCCCAAAGATAGGGAAAACTCTACGAGTTTCCATCATGAAGCAATTCCTTGCAAGGGATGTAAAGGACAAAGTGCTCACTGAATGGCGGAGTTTGAGTCTTCTCTCTTATGAGTCTATCCACAAACATGTGGACAAGTTTTGGGTTTTATATCTCAAGGCTATTGTCTTTCAAAAGATAGACTTCGTCGAGCAAAAGCAACAATTCTGTGCGGCATTACCCAAAGAGATGGTCGAGTATGTCAACTGTCAACGGCCTGGTTCTATCACCAAAGTAATCCACCACACCATGGTTGCTTTGCGCATCAATTTCCAACAAGGGGCTAGACGGAATGTCAAGCCCATGGAAAATAAAGACAAAAGTGATGCCAAGAGGAAAACCAATGTCCAAAATTCTTACCAAGGCTATTCCAACAACAACACAATCGGTCCAAGGAGAAGGGAGTTTACAAAGGTAAATATAAACTCTCTCCTAAAGATGTAGAAGCTTTTCGTAAAGACCACAAATGTTTTAAGTGTGGAAAGCAAGGCCATGGTTATCGTCCTTGTCCCTAGAGAATTTCCCGCAACGAGACTCCTAGATCCTCTATGTTTGAAGCTCCAAAAGAGGATGCTCATTGCCTATGATTTCTCCTTTCCTATGCTTCGAAAAAGATGCAAGAGCATGATGCCTTTATTTTGTTTGACCCTAGTTCAACTCACAACTTCATATCCACGGAGTTGACCACTAAGCTAGGCATACAAGCCCACAAGATGGGAGATGCATTGAAAGCCAGTGGAGCTATCAAGGGACAAGACGTCTCAGTTACTTCCTTAATTGGAAAATTAAGGCTTCATGTCCAAAGCTATGTGGACAAAAAGGATTTCTTCATCTCCCCTCTCAAACATAAGAATGTTATTGTTGGGGCACCATGGTTTAACCGCATGGTTTCCAACATGAAGTTCCCTAAAAGGAGAATCTACTTCACCTACCGGCAAGAGAGCATGTATATAGATTCTAATGAGTTGGGGAACACCATATCCCTGCAATAAAGGGAATCAAGAGGAATTAGAGTTGTCTAATTTCCTAAATGGATTCCAAGATGTTTTCATTGATGACATCCCTAGTGAACTACCTCTAAAATGAGGGGTGATGACCATGCAATTGAGCTCCTACCAAGAAGCTCACCCCCTAGAAAGCTTCCTTATCGAGTTTCACAAGCTCAGCAAGAGGAGATCATGAGGTAAGTGCATGAATTGGTGGAAAAGGGATGGTGAGGTCTAGCTCCTCTCCATTTTGTTCACCATTGCTTTTTAGTGCAAAAGAAAGATGACACATATCACATGTGTGCCGACTATAGAGCACTAAATAAGATCACTATCAAAAATAGATTTCCCATGCCGCGGGCAGAAAATCTATTTGATAATTTACAAGTTTTGGCCTGACAAATTCTCCAGACGTATTCAAACTCATGATGGACAAAAATCTTCATGCCATTCAAATTCTCTCGAGAAGTACAAGGGATACCTCGAGGTAATCTTTCAAGTTGTGAGAGAGAATAAGCTTTTCATTAATCAAAAGAAAAGTGAATTTATCCTACAAGAGATTCAATGTTTAGGTTATATTATATCTAAAGATGGCACCCGTATGGATCCAACAAAGTTAGAGATAATAAAAGAATGTTCTAATCCAAGGAATCTATAGAAGGTACAAAGCTTCATAGGTATGTGTGCATACTATAGATGCTTCATAGAAAAAGTTATCGCTAATAGCAGGCCCATTACATGACTTAACAAAAAAAAGAACGTTAAGTATTCATGGACTGCAAAAGTGCAAGAAGCTTTTGAGAAGCTTATCTCTCAACGTTTGCTCACACTACTAGATCTCTCAAAGCCATTTAAGGTCCAATGTGATGCTTGTGGTGATTACCTTGGAGCTATTTTGCTTCAAGAAGAGCATGCCATAGCATATGAGAGAAAGACTCAACTTCGATAAGTGAGTATTGAGAAAATACGAAAAAGAGCTACTAGCTATTCTATATGCCCTAAACACGTGGAAACACTATCTCTTGGGGACTCCATTCATCCTACAAATAGATCACAAAGCCTCAAGAACTTAATGACGCAAATCAAGCTCTCCGACAAACAAATGAGGTGGGCAAACTTTTTTTTTCAATTTAAATTTCATATTGCTCACATTGCTAACAAGCACAATCAAGTGGTCGATGCACTTTCACAACGACCAAGGGTAAATGTGGTGTATATAGCAACTCACAATGATCTATCTTTTATGATAGATGAGTATGCTCCTGATTGAAACTTTAAGCACGTAATTACAGCCTTTGCAATAGGGAAGAAAAAAAGAACCATTCACCTTGAAGGATGGTTATCTTCCAAACGGCAATAGGCTATGTGTTACTCACCCATACAATAAGAAAATCTGTATGAATCCCATACTTCTCCTTATGCAGTGCAAAGAGGGAATCCATAATCTACTCTTCAAGGAATAGAAATGTATTCTGTTGGTGTACCATGAAAAGTAAACATACAAGAGTATGTTTTAAAATGCGTGGTATACCAAAAGTTGAAATTTGATCGAGGGAAGCAACCTGGATTATTTCAGTATACATGCTTAACAAGAAAACACACTCTATGCCTGTCAAAAAGACTATTAAGGCACATCAAATGGCAATCCTCTTGAGATCTCAAAGTTTCAAGCATCATCGCTTTCCAACACTCATAGTGTCGGACAAAGATTCTAGAATGACCAGTAAGTTTTAGAAGGGTCTCTTTGAGAATCTAGGAAGTAGATTAAATTTCTCTTTCGGCCTATCATCCACAAACGGATGACCAAAGTGAAATAACTAATCTAACGATTCTTGAGAATACTAAAAGCCTATGTCATGGAAGTAGATCAATGTTCTCAATGATAGAAGTACCTACCTCTTATAAAGTATGCGTGCAATGATATTGTACATACTTCTATTGGGAAAGTACCTTTTGAGGTTAAAGAAGGAAGATCCAAAAGTCCCTTACTAAAAGTACATGGTAAGATCTTCTCTGCTGCTGCTATGGATATAGCCGAGACCTACAAGAATCTTTTTCAAAGGTTAAAGGGGTTATATCCATCTCACAGGAAAGGCAAAAAGGCCTGCTGCAAATAAGACAGAAGAGCCTTAGCCTTTAAGGAAAATGATTGGGTCTTGCTAAAGTTTCTCAAAGCTCATCTAAAGCATACTACGGGTAAGAGTTCTACGGACCACCAAGAGTATGATGCTAAACTAGCAAAAAGATACTATGGTCCTTAAAATTCTTAAGCCAGTCAATGAAATGGATTATTAATTGAAGCTTCCCAACCATTGACTCAAGCACAATGTTTTCTATGAGAACCTATATAAGCCTTACAAAGGTGCTCCATCAAAAGAAACAATAGTTGCAGACCCTCCAAAAATTGAAGATCAAGAAGAAGTACTTCAATCTAAGTCCATCATATGACTTGAAGACAAGGTATTAAGAAATGGTAAGATTATCTGAAGATATCTTATTAAGTTAAAGAATATCCTTTCTAAGATGCTAAATGGATGCAAGGAACCTAGCTTAAGGATAATATGAACCTTGTCAATGCTTACAATGTTGTACTAGAGTAAGCATATGGAAATGCATTTTGAATGAACAATGTTTTTGTCTTATAAGACTAGTTCTCTTTTTATTGTGCACAAATTTAAATAGTATGCATGCTTAGAATCATGTTTGTAGTGACGATGTCTCCCAAACACCAAGTAGAAATTTTCACTCTACTTTGGAAGTATGATATGGACTAAAGAGCAGACATGCTTGCAGCAGCTACGTCTCCCAAGCACCAAATGGACTAGTCATCCATCTTGGAATATTATCGTAGGGTAAAAAGGGATCCTCTATCCGCTAAGAAACATGGACTAATGACTATGCTTTATCTTCTCTACCTCATAGTCGAGGACGACTATGATTTCAAGAGAGGTAACGTCATAAAATAATATCTAGCTCACCCAAACGATTTTCTCTTATTAAACCGATCACTTAATGTGAGAGAATAAATGGGAACAAGAATTAGAGTAGAGACATGTGCTTCTAGACCTATCTCAATAGGGGACCAAAAGGAGAGATGGTTGCATCTCAATAGGGGTCCAAAAGGAGACGGTCTACCAAAGAGCAATGTGCAATAAGTGCTTCTAGACTTATCTCAACAGGGGACCAAAAGAGGAGAGATGATTACATCTCAATACGGGTCCAAAAGGTGGTAGTCTATCAAAGAGCAATGTGCATCTAATGGAGCTTAAAAGATCTCAGGGTTAGCTTCATTAAAGACCTCCAATAGTTAGTGTTAAAAGTCCTTTAACCTTAGGTAAGGGCTCAGCTTGAGGTGGGAACCCAACCTAATCTTGAGGTGCTTGTCGTACTTGTTGACTAAGGTGCTTGAGGTGCTTGTCGTACTTGATGACTAAGGTGCTTGAGGTCCTTGTCGTGCTTGATGACTAAGATGCTTGAGGTGCTTGTCATGCTTGATGAGGAAGGTGCTTCAGTCAAAAAGAGACCCTAAAAAGGAGGCGGAAAGTCCCAAAGTTAGGCGAATCTTTGACTTAACCTCCCACTCACCCAAAGGGCACCCTTTTCTCAAGGGGCATATGGGACACATGTCAGACTCTCCCTATGCTTAGCCACATGGTGTGCTTGAATGTGATTGGTTGGGCTAAAGAGGGGTCCAATGAGCTTCTAGTTCCATCCAACAAATATCTAGATATTTTCAAGATGTCTCTCTCTAAGGGGTAAGGAGGACACTTGTCCAAAGACTACCTTATACGAAACCCAAATCAATAATTTATGCACAAATTTGACAAACGGATGGTGTGGACATGCATCTCCTTGGGTGCAATAGATGATCCTAGTATGGAATTTTTTTTTGAATATGGAAACATGGATATAGCAACCCTAGTGGAGAGACTATGGAACTACACAAAGTACACCCCCTTGAATGCACATATTAATAGATCTATCTTGGATCTGATCCATGTTTGGTGGGGGGGGGACTCAATTGGATGGGGGACACAATGCTTGAATTCTACAAACATAACCAAGAAATAGGTGAGGATCCTTAACTTTCCATCAAACAAGATGGATGTCTATTATTTTTGACATGTGGCCTATATGTTCCTAGCTTACTCTGGTCGCTTCAATGTCTATGGCTCTTGAAAGCATCACACCCTTAGATTAAGAGAATGTGAAGGTATTGGAGTGATGTGAAAGGTGTCCATCATCCTTCAAGAAAATGACTTTTTTTTCAACGTTTGTAAAATCTCACATTCATAGTATGTTAGCTTAAAAAACAACTACTGTGGTTGCTCAGATACTACAAGTAATTGCAAGGATGTGTATGGATCGTGATTGATAATTGAAAATCACTTACCATATTTAGTCTCCATTACCGATAGTGGACCTTAATAAAATGTATATGTAATCCTTGAAAAGGTTTTTGACTCGCATGTTTCGCAAATACCACCACACACTTGGGTACATGCAACCTTTTGGATTTGAACAACAACTTTGTCATGGGGGGTAAGGACAATATATGAGTACACCCAACTCTCACTGTATTATCATCTATTTCATTGCCCAATTGGTTGGTCCAACAGACTCTGTCTCATTTTCTCTTTTCTCTCATGCATTCTCTCTTGGCTCTAGGGTCAAGTAGCCAATTTAGAGATGAATCTTTTTGGGCCCCAAGTTTGAAATGGACTCACCCCCAATTTAGAAACAAGAAAATTGGCATATTCTTAGAATCTTGCCTATGTGTCTTGTAGTGATTTGCTGAAAAGTGTACCAAAGTTGGAGCTTGAGTGTTTCTAATGCATCAAAAAATGTCAAAATTGAAGTTTCTCAAGTGGAGCATTGAAAATAAATTATAAAATATCAATCTTGGTATCATCGAATTCATCTTTTCATGAGGATTCTGATGCAATCTTTAAATATTAAAAAATGATTAGATTTGCAAAATCTCCCCTCATAATATTAAAAGTAAAAGGCTTGTTTGTAAATCGTCCCTAAACTGGCTACTTTACCCTAGGCTCATGGATCTTGGGAGGAGATCACCACATGGAGAAGAGGAAAGGAGTGCATTGAGAGAGTAGCTTTGAGCTCGTAGAAGGGGGTGCCGGCAAAGTGCTTCTTAAAATGCTAGTGTTTTGGAGTTAACTGATGGTGGCTCGTAGCGTTTTTGGCTCCCCTCCGTGCGTTTTAAAATGCTATCGGGATGAGGTGGTTAGGAGAACCTTGGCAATGGCAAGACGGCCAACATTCTAAAACGCTAGTGAGGAAGTGGCAATGGGCAGCTTGTTTCTTTCTTGAGCGTTTTGAAATGCCAACGAGGAAGCAACTTGCTCTAGACATTGCATGACTACGTTTCGGAAATTGTATGCTAGTGATGGCACCTCGACATGGCATCTTGAGAGGGTGTCTTTGCCAACACAACTCAAATGAGTGTGTTGATATGATTCGCCATGAGCCCCCCAAGCTTGTCTTGCATTTTGAGATGCCCTCCTTCAAGCGGCCATGTTTCACATTGTTTACTGCGAGCAGCATTTCAAAAGGCTACCTAGGCAACAAAAGAGAATTAGGTAGCATTTTGAGGGGGGCGTCATTGGTCGTTGTGAATTTTGGATGCTTGCCAAGGTGCCTTGGACATTGAGCTAGTCTTGCAAGCAAAAGTAAGGCCTGAACAAAGGTGTGTCCCCTGCAAAGGTACAACCTCGGCATCTATGGCAAAGGTATAGTATGGAATTTCGAGAAACAAAGGTAAACCGAGTACAACTATCGGCTATGGAAAGTGCACTCATTGGTACATAGTTAGTGACCTCAATATTTACGAAGTTCTTAAGAGATTTGGATATCCTTTTGTCGCAAGATTGTAATGCCCAAGACAAGATTCAAATCTTACATTGTTTGCCTCAAGGCCAAATTTCTTGTTAGATGATTGTTACCGCCACTTTCTTTGTAAGGGTGCAGGCCATACTTGCCCAGCGCCAGGCGGCGCCGTCCATCTAAATTCAACCTTATTCTTTTAATACAAAAGCAATAAGGAGCAATGGTGTATTAACCGCTAGAGCTCCACCCACATCTAGCTTACACTCTCCTGCACTTGCACTCTTGCACCCGCACACGCATGCATCCGCTCTTCACAAGTGATATCAGAGAACGGCAGCTCTCCCAGGTCCCGATGACGGCTTGTGTACGATCAAGTGATTTTTCACAGGTTCTGTGAGGAGCTGGGCTCTCTGCAGGAAAGGAGTTTCTTGGAGCTCTTGAAGAAAATGGTTGCTGCAGTATTGTGAAGAAACTCAGTAGTATTTTAATTTTGAGAATGCTGGCAGCTTGAAACAAAAAGCGCTACAGTAAAGAAGCAAGAGCGTTAATTTTTCTAACGATAATAGTTCTTAGCAGATAGCGCAACAAAAAGGAAGCATCGTTGGCCTGGAGCGCTACACTGTGACACAGAGAGAGAGAGAGAGAGAGAGAAAAGACATTATCACACAGACTATGTGTGTGGGCTTCTTCGACATTGGCATCCCCATCTCCAGCTCTGGACTTTTCGACATCGAGTCCGACTTTTCCAGCTCCGACATCGACACACATAGAGTATGTTGCACATCCGGCTTCGACATTGACTCATCTTAGGTATTGTAGATTTTTTGGCATTGGTTCTACTCGATCTTTGTTTTTGGCATCGACCCTTCTGTGACATCTCTAACATCGAATTTTGCGGCATCGACATCATTCTCAGACATAGACAGAGTTTGGATGTATGCCTTTCGTGGTTTCTTGATACATACACATATGGATTTCGCTTGAATCCATGATTCCCACCACGAGTCAGACTTTTGCTCGATTAGTGGGACACAAAGAGAAGCTACTCTTTGTGCTAGCAGTCTCTCAAGAGAGGCGATTTTTTGAGCACATTGCTCAGAGACATAGATTCGCCATCGACATTATAGGTCGTGTTAACGTTGGAGATCTGACCGTAGATTGCTTTTCCATCGAAGCATAGCGTTCTACATTGACATTACAAGTGGAGTTTTACAGGTTTCCAGATATGCATAGGTACAGTGTCCTTCATGCATTTTTTATAGCAATTTCTTTGCAAACGGTTATGCGTTGACAGATACATACGTTCTTGAGCACACACGGTGCCATTGAGCTCTTTTGAGAGCAGATATCCCCGCACGGGTAATGCACTTGTGTGACTTGGGATCTAAATTCTTGCGAAGTTCTTTGGGAATGTGTGAGAATGCTTCACACCCAAACACACATAATCTATCGTAAGTTGGCTTCTTGCTAGTCCACATCCTACGAATCTTGCAATTCAGCGGAGTACTAGGCAATCTATTTACGATGTGTACAAGTGTCATAACAACCTCTCCCCAAAACTCAGGAGGTAAACTCGCCATAGATAACATGGCTTTGACTCTTTCTTGAATCGTGCAATTCATACGCTCAACAATGCCATTCTGAGTAGGTGTGTACGGCGTAGTAAACTATCATTGAATCCCTCGTTTACTACTTAAATTCTTGAACTCTGTGGAGACATACTCTCCACCATTGTCAGTTCGAAAAGCTTTTATCTTTCTACCATGTTGGTTCTCAACCATGGCTAAGAATTTCTAGAATGTGGCAAACACTTCCTCTTTCCCCTTCAAGAGGTACACAGCTTTCTAGTAGAGTCATCTATGAATGTTAGGAAATATCCCCTAGAGATTTGTGTGACATAGGCCCACATATATCGCTATGAACCAAGTCTAGAGGGTTTCCCAACTCGCGATGTAATGGCAAGGAAGTTTGCTTAGTTTGCTTGCCATAGACGCAATGCTCACTTAAATTGAAATAAGAACAATTTAACACAGGTAAGTAGTCCAAACATTGGAGGATTTCCATTCCTTTCTGGCTCATATGGCCTGGTCAACTATGCCACAACTCAATAGAAGGATGCTTGGCTACATAGATAGAACTCTCTTTGACTGAAGAGATTTATAAAGAGTACAATGAACCAGATTTATGACCTTTTATGACAACCAAATTTGCCTTATGCACTATCCAAGAACCATTTTCAAAAACAGTAGTATAGCCTAGAGCATCAAGCTGACCAACTGACACCAAACTCTTAGTTAGTTTAGGAACGTGTGACTCCACGAAGCACAATTTCAATGTCATTATTCATGCATAACTTGACATCTCCCATATCGCATATATCAAGTTGATAGGAATCTTCAACCTTGACTGAACCATGCATGGTAGTATATATGGAGAATCATTCCCTATGGGGAGTAACATGGAAGCAAACACCTGAATCAATGATCCAATTTTGCACATAATACTCATCAAGAGCCAATAATGCATCTGGACTCAAATTGAAAGTGAAACAAAGCACATCTAATAGCTGTTGCACGTCAAAAACAACCTCTGGAGGTGAAGATTCAACCACATTGATCTTCTCTATCCTTACACTGCTTTTTGGAATGTCGGACTTCACAATAGATTTGCCCTTATCGCACTACAAAACACGGAAATCTTTCTTTAAATGGTCTTTCTTACTGCAATGATAGCATTCTACATTTCTCAAATCATGGCCTCGACTCTTGCTACGATTGTGGCGATCCTTATGATCCTGTGAACGACCACAACTGCAACTACGTCCACCTCTTTGCCTATGGCAATTATGGACTTGCCATATATGCACCTCCATACCCACCACTATCGAGAGATTGATGTCTAATATCTTCAGTGAGCAGTGTACTAGTAACATCATTGAACTTCAGTTTACCGCATGGTGCGGAGTTACTAATCGCAGTATTGATTGTATCCCAAGAAGAAGGCAAAGAGCATACCAAGAAAATGGCCTTCATTTCATCATTAAAATCCAGTCCTTTTGATGTCAACTCAGAAAATGTGCTATTGAACTCATTCAAGTGTGCACTAACGTTGCTACCTTCCTTTATATTCAAACCTATAAGTTTCTTCATCAACAAGACTTTGTTAGAAGTACTCTTTCCATCCCAAGCTGCACATAGAGATTCCCAAAGATCGCGTGTTTTAGTCTTGTCAATAATCGTGAAGAATATGGTATCGCCCATATGTAATCTAATCGTGGCTATAGCACGGACATCCAGCTACCACTGATCATCAGTGTAAGCATTCTCTCTACGCTCTTTCAATGGCGCTGCCATGCCCTTCTTGACCAAGACATCAAGCATACGTTGCTTCCAAGTCGTAAAATTTGTGTCATCGAACTTCTTTATGTAGTAGTCTTCCCTTTCTAAAGCACTACTAGTAGCCATAACGCAAAAGACAATCACCAAAGATTTATGGCAAAAATTGATGAGAATTTCGGTAGAGTTTCTCTTAAAACAAGAGTGGAAACTCAAAACAAAGTGTAGCAGAATCACTGGTTGTAAGCACTAAAATGCATCAAGAACGCATATGGTCTACTTGCGGGAAAAATCTGGCAGAGTCTCCTCTGTACGGGGAGCAAAATCTCAAACCCGACAGTATAATATCAACGCATAAACTGAAAAAAGCAATCATTGGGCATAAGACTGACATAACAAATTGTCATGTGACCGCCAACTTGGTGTCAAAGCAGAAGTGTCCATCTAGATACATGGCCTATGGCGAGGATATCAAAAGAGGGATACTCCAACAATCTGTTTTATCGAAAGTGTCTCAACATTCGAGAACACCCTAGCTCAAGAAAACCTCACGCAAATGACCCTCCAAAGACTAAGTAGATTCAAGAGTAGCCACAGTCCCAGAAAGGGCTCTTCTGAGCGAGTCTCAGAAACGACCGAGAAAACTATCAAATTCGCCAAAAGATGGTTCCACACGAAGTATGATAGGCAGTAACCACAAATCAATGTACATGAGAAATCGCGCACAAACAGGTGCCAAAAAACTGCTACATGCAGTGGACAAATCTTGGTAATTACTACCACCTTTTGCATATCAGATGCAATGCCATTTTTCAAGACTATGTGTCCAAGAATCTTGCCTTGTCTAACCATGAATACACATTTCTCAGGATTTTTAAACAAATCCTATATAGACGGCATTTATCAAAGACACAGTTGAGGTGTTCAAAATGGTCTTCTCTTTTTGTTGAATGCACATAAAGATAATCCATGTAAACTTCCAGGAACTTTCTGAGATAGTCTCTGAATACATGGCTCATTAGCCTTTGGAATGTTGTTAGTGCATTGGTCAACCCAAAAGGCATGACTCTATAAGCAAATATTTCCCATTCTATGCAAAATCCATTTGCTTATCTTTTGGATCAATGGCTAGCTGACTGCAACCAGAGAATCCATCAAAGAAATTGTAAGCTTCTTTATCAGCAGCTACCCGCTCTAAAATGTGATCGATGATGGCAAGAGGATAGTTATATCATATGGTACCAGCGTTCACATTCTTGAGATTCACACACTTTCTAAGTTTCCCATCTTTATTTGGTACCACCACAATGGGTGACACCCGGTCGGTGTGATCTATTTTATAGATAAACTCATCTTCCTTGGGTTTCTCTATCTCTTCCTTTATCTTTTTGGAAAATGTCTCATTGTACGTATAGGGTCTCTATCTACTTGGCTTGGCATCATCTCTCATAGGAATAGTGTATTGAAAAATGTCAAAATTTACTCCCTTAAGGTCTTTGTACGACCATGCAAAGACATCCTATACTCTTTCAGAATTTTAATGAGGATTTATTTCTCTTCTCGAGCCAAGTCTGTAGCTATGTATGCTAGTTTTGGTTCTTCTCGTGGCTCTACCAAGTCAATACTCTTGGTGTTCTCTGGGCCCTCATCAAATTTCCTAGGTTCCTTAGGCTGTCTCATTGGTTGTTCTACTATGATCCGTTGATCTTATAGGGTATATTTTTTGTAACGTGATGGAACACTGATAGCCCCTAGCTTGTCCTAGCAGACTCCATTTTAGAGGTCCATACCTCCTTTAGGTTTCTCTTCAACTCCCTATACTTAGATCTCCGCTCCGTTTTTGTCATTGAAGATTTCTTTTGTTTAATTTCATTAATTTTTCTTGGTTTCTGTTTGTTTTGGGTTGTTGCTTCATGTTTTTTCCTTGTTCTCAGATGGGGTATATGTCAGTGATCTTATCCTTGATACAATCTTCTGCATCTACCATCATAAAAAATTGAGTTTTGTCCCCTATTGGAACATTCTGATTTCTTTTCAATTTATCCTCTTGTTTCTTATGGTATTTATGTTGGTATTTTCGATGCCCATTTGAATATTCAAAAAAAATTCTTCCCTTCCCTATAGCAATAGTTTTGCTCTCACGTGCGCTTTTTCATAGTTAGATTCCTTAGTTGTGAGTGCTTCCTCTGCTAGCTCATCAGTGGCATTGTAATAGTGGTTTGGGAAAATTTTACTATTTATTCCAAATTTCAATCTAAAGACTCCTATTTCTCCAAGCCATCCTCATAGAGCATCAAGTGACAAGTGCATCCAAAAGCCATGTGACTTAAGACGAAACACCATTAAGGACAAGAAGATGGGGTTGTTCAATGGCATAGACCTCTTTGTTGCAAAATAATGTGGGTGTGGACTTGTTGACACATATGTCCATAGTGCCCAGAATCTGAGTCCACTCAAATGGCTTGAACAAATGTTCTGGAAATTTTTTTGGTATATATCAGTGTCATTCATGTCTCAACCCAAGACACAATCCTCTCTTTGTAAACTACCACTCTCTGAAGCTCCACACATCCAAATTAGTGTGTCTTTGTTCAACCAGGATGGAAGTTTAGTTTGGGACAAAGTCTCTTGATCTAGCTCTTTGATGGGTGTCGTCAGGACATCCTTATATGAATGGTCTTTTAGGTTTACCCATGTAATTGATCCAACCTATTTCAAGTAGAGATAATCGTTTTCCCAGTCTTTGATCAATCGTATTGGTCTCATAAAAGGTCGTTCGAAGATGATTTCATAGTTCAATTTTTTTCCAAAATCTACAATGGCAAAAGGGTGTTGGTAGTCAATTCTGCAAGATCTGACTATCACATTTTCTAGTAATCCATGGGCTTTTCAATGTGCCCATCTACCAATTGCAGTTTCATCCCTGTCAATCTAATTGTAGGTCTTCCCCAAGCTTCTCAGACTGCTTTTGTTGCAATGGCAATACCTGCCTCACTGTCTAGAATAGCCATGGCCGTTACATCGTTATACTATACTGGAAGAATTGTGTTCCCCTCGTTTTCTTTCACAGTAATCTCCTACCTTGTTCATAGGTACAGATTTGACAATTTTACCTTGAGATTCTTCTTTATGCAACTCTTCAAAAGTTTTCTTTGCCCATTTTCTCTAAGGTGCCATGCAGATCTTTGCATAGATGTGGTTTTATCTTCAACAACTCACCCCATGTGATGATACATTGAATATGTGTTGACATGATAGATTGCAAGTTCTCCACATCCAAAGCCTGCTTTGCTCAATTGAGCTTTGTGGTCGTGCAAGCCAGTGATTTATCTTTGTTTTCACCCAAGTATGAGGGTAATGTCTTGAGTGTTTGGGATTGTAGGCTTGATCACTCTAGACCCCAATCTCCATACAAAGATTGCCCATCTAGCACCATTGGTGTTTTGTTCCAGCGAAACTTCTTTCATTGGAGCTAATTTCAGGGTTAGGCTTCCATCATTCACCTCTCTAACTCATTCCTATAGACGATTTGGCCAATTTTCCTCCACTAAGGGGATTCCTGCTAGCCCCTCCTCACTGTCTAGAACTATTAGTTCAAGTTTCTCAGTTTTAACTACAGAATCCCTTCATTCTTTAATGTCTCTGATTTCTTTTGGTTCTTGTTTTGTTTCGTTTCTCGTTGGATTTCCAATGATTTTCAACTTTGGCTTCTATGTTTCCAGCATTCATTGTGTGGTTTGTACCAAGTATTTAGAAGATTTGAGTTTTTTGGCTTCCATGTTAGGTGTTGGGTAGTTTTTCCATTTCATTTTCAGTGTTTGGCCCGCTTTCAATCTTGCTTGGAATGCTTCCAAGGCTGCATTGATGGGTTCATACATTTTATTTACCAACACATATCCTCTTGATCTTGTTTTCAATTCCTTGAATTTTGATGACATTGGCTGAGCTATTTTCTCAACCATTTTTTGGGCTTTCTCTTCAACTTCCCTTCATTGTTGTTGTCTTCTAAGGCCATAACATCGGCGTCTCTCTTTCTTGGAGTCTTTTGAAGATTTCTTGCTTCCTTCAATCTCACTCACATTGCTTTTCTTATCCTTCTTGGCATGTGCCTTGGTAACTACCTGACCGAAATTGTGGGTTCACTGTTTAAGGAGCTACTTGGCATGATTTGATTTTCACTACGTTTTTTAATAAGCCTTCCTTGGTTGGAATTTCCAACTCCGGGCATTTATACACTAATGCAGTCTCTTATAGTCTCTCCTTGCTTTTGTATAAAGCTATAGATTTGTGCTACCATATTGTGCTTGATTCCCATTTTTGAACAAGAAGAAAAAAATCTTATAGCCAATGTTGGTAGATCCACGATGGATCCAAGAGGTATGGTCTAAAACCAAGTTGAAGCCTTGTCTTCCAAAGTCATTCCAACCCCTTCGAAATGAGTATGAAAGTATGTTGTCCATTTTGCTCTTAGTACCTACCTGAAGCTTTCTAGATGGTCATATGGATCCCCAGATCCATTGTATTTTTTGACCCATTTTTAAAAGTCAATTGGTATGACTCTACAATTGTGTTCATCACCCACTCTAGCTAGTGTTTCTCCAACTAAGCCTTCAAACCAGTTGCTTGGGAAGTGTGACTTGTGTGGACCTCTTCTTGTCTTGGTGTCACCCGCTCTTCTATGGTTAGTGGTAGTTTCCACATTTCTTCCCAATTCTCATCATTGAGGTGTTTGCCTCGGGCTGCACTACCCCTTTGGTTGGCCATACTACCAAACGATCTCTCGGTTGGTCCAGATTTCTTTTTGTTTCACATCTCATATTCATGATAATTTCTCGGATCGAGTAGCTCCGGTACTTCATGTGTTCAACCTCCTTCAAAGTCACCATAATAAAGATTTTGTTATAACAATCCCTAAAGAGATGTACGGGAAGGTCCTCCAGGCCTTGCTCCTTGATCTTGAAAATATACATGATTTTCAAGGGTGTCCACTGCTCCGGTTTATCATGAAGTGTCCATATTAAATATGTGACATTATTGTCTTCCCAATAGTAAACTCCGAGTCGTGGGATATTGATAGGTATGCATTTCAAAGGTCTGACATCTATCTGGTCATACCCTTCTAATTCTAACACCGATGGTCCCTCCTTAGTGGTCATGTTTGGAATCAATGTATCGGCTTC
Source organism: Adiantum capillus-veneris (assembly GCF_014529385.1). Lineage (NCBI taxonomy): Eukaryota > Viridiplantae > Streptophyta > Polypodiopsida > Polypodiales > Pteridaceae > Adiantum > Adiantum capillus-veneris. The sequence goes on along the minus strand of NC_140938.1, from coordinate 24,198,931 downwards.
CAAACCCCAACGGTCCACAATATCGGGATCCCCAATTTTCAGATATTACACTTTGTTTGTATCCATATAGAAGGTGTCTTGTTTGTTAGCTGTGGCCTCCTCTTCAAGTTCAAGTGTGTGGCCGTCTTCCCTCACCACATGTTGGGGTGTAGGCCAGGTGGCCGTGGGAAACCACCCTTGTACACTTGATTTTCCCTATTCAATATAGGGAGAGAAAGAGGAAGGGTTGACCTCTCTTTCTTCTCCATTAACCCACACAGTGGCTGCCTGTGTATCTCCCCCTTCCCCATTTCTCTTCTTCCCCTCTCTTGCACACACTCCGTACATGCACACACGCACTCATCAATTGGTATCAGAGCTGCGGCGACGAACCACACGTGCAACCTCTCTCCGACGATTGACTCGAAAGCAACGGAGCTCGCCGGCTATGGCGGAGGTCGAAACTCGTACTTGAGCTCGGCGGTGGAAGATCTAGCAAGGTGGGAGCCGGATCGGAGCGCATCGGAGGCGGATCGGCAAGAGGTCTTGGAGCTCGAAGGCTCGGCGCACGAATAAAGGCTTGCACACAGCAATCATTGGCCATGATTGGGGGAAAATGAGCATTCTGTGAAAATCGAGCCCTGTGAATCAGGAGAAACAGAGGGAAGATTTCTATGAAGTCGAGGAAGTCTGCTAATCTTGCAAGAAAGGAGAAGTTTAAGACTGTGTAGATCAGGTCAAGACGGCAGAGCAAGCTTGCAGGAGTGGAAGGTGGAAGGAAGCATTGCTTCGAAATGTGGGGTGAGCAGCCCGGATCTAGCATACACAGTTGAGTCTCTAAGTTATATAAGGTCTGGGAACATAGGAGAGTCTGCAAGGAGGTAGACCGGAGAGCAATTGAGCTACAGTCTGGAAGGAAGCATTCTATAGTGTGTGTAGTCTTTTGGAGCAAAATCAAGAAACTGAGGAGCTCGTGAGCACGGCAAACAAAGGCAGGGCGTGAGCATTGAGGGATTGCAAAGCTTGGAATCGGGTCGCACTGCGAGCCCTTCAGGGCAAGCAATTGTGAGCAGGAGTAGAACCGGGCAGTACCGAGTTGTGCAGTATCAAAAAGCTCACTGAGAGCCTCAATCTGCTGCCGCTCCTGCCATTTAGCCCATTCCGCTCCTGCCGACCAGAATTCCACATCAACACTGCAAACAGCTCGTCATTACCTTCAACCCCATCACGCATCGGCCACAATCAAATCCGCCATAGCCCCGCTGCCCTCTATAGCCTGCATTGCCTTGTCATCACCCTTGTCGACATCAACCATCACAGCTGCAAAGTTCGAACACCTTCAGCCTGCCCGTTCTCGGCTACCAGCCTACCATCACAGCTGTGAACACCGTAGCCCACCACTCAGAGCCCGGGCCCCATCCTCGGCACTCAATTGCTGGCCAGCGCTGCACCTACTCCCTCGTCATCTCGGCTGCTCAATTCCACTGCCCAATCGACCCAACAACTGCAATCCGCCTTTCATTGGCAGCAATTCTCGAACTCAGATTGAATCCTCAACTCGAGGCCAACCTGTCAAGCTATTGATCGAATTGCATATTTTAATTTGAAACTACCATTCAAATTAAAACCTTGTTCCCACAGTAGTCGAGCTTGACACCACGCTATCTTACAATTTCATCAAAGAGGAGGACTTCATTCCGCCCAAAGCACTACATCTTGTGGAAGGTGTCGACACGACTTCAACAAACCTTCTGTCCGATCCAACTCGGTATTGAACGCTCGAGCATTGGCGTTTTACGGCTATTCAGCTAGCCACTTCCGTCCGGCGACGGAAGGCGACATCGACATCGACACCGCTCATGCGCACCGGCTCGATACTCCTTGTAGCGGATTTCCGACATCCGACCCACACCGGGCGCTTCCCCACACGAGCGTGTTCTCGCGATCGACGACCGTGCTTGCGACATGCGCGGGTGAGGTACCTCTATCATAGAGGAGTGACACCCGGCATCGGAACCGAGCGCACCGATCGCCTTCTACGACACAGTTTACGGATACGACACCTTTGGCGGCTATTCGACTAGCATATTTCTGCCCGGCGGCAGAAATCAACACATAGCGACACCGACACGCAGGTTACAGGCTACAGGGGGGTTTTTCAGCCCATTCACTCACAGATTCTCCAGGTTACCAAACACAGCGCTTTGGCGATTTGGCAGTCATTTTGACAGTAGATTCTCTGCGGACACATGCGTTGACAGATGCATTTTGTTGTGAGCACACTTAGTGCTACTGAGCTCTTTTGAGAGCAGATATCCCCGCAGGGATCACTTTCACTGCATACAGCAGTTCTTGGCGCCTGTTTGAGCGCGGTTTTACTTATGTACGTTGAGTTGCGGACACTGTCCACTGTACTACGTGTGGAGCCATTTTTGGCTATTTTGGCAGTTTTTCTCGGCCGTTTTTGAGACTCGGACCGGAAGAGCCCTTTCTGAGACTGTGGCTAGTCCATTTGTGTTTGCATTAGCCTTTTGGAGGGTCGATAGCGTGAGGTTCTCTTTGAGCTGGGGTGTGCTCGAATGTTGAGACACCTTCGGTGATACAGGTAGCTAGAGTTCCCCTTTACGATACCCTCGCCATAGGACATGTATCTGGACGGTTATTTACGCTTTTGACGCCGAGCTGGCACTCACATAGCAGTGGTTTTGTGCAGCAGATGCCCAGTTAGTGCAGTTGGCACATTTATATGCATTTTGAGTTGAGTTTTGACTCCTCATACAAAGGAGACTCTGCCGGATTTACTTCCCGCGAGTCGTGCCTTCCATAGTTGGCATTTTTTGAGTCTATTTCGGTTGAGATTTTACTGCTGATACAAAGGTTACTCTGTCCAAATTTCTACAGCTTCTCGCCATAGTTTTGGCACCTCTCAAACCCTCTTGTCAGCGATGGCGTCTTCTTCAGAAAAGGAGGAGTATTTCATTCGGAAGTTCGATGGCAGCAACTTCACCATGTGGAAAGAGCGCATGAAAGATGTTTTGATAAACAAAGGACTCTCAAAACCGTTGAAAGAGCGTGCAGAGGATGATGATTATACACAAGCTCAATGGGAGCTTTTGGATGCAAAAGCCATGGCTACGATACGTCTACATCTAGCCGAGTCAGTCTTCTTCACTATCATCGGGAAGAAAACAACCAAGGAACTTTGGGATAGCTTATGTTCAGCATGGGAGAGCAAAAGTGCATCAAACAAAGTTTTTCTTATGAAAAAGCTTATGAAGCTCAACATGAAAGAAGGTAGCACAGTTTCCAGTCATTTAAATGAGTTCAACTCCTTGTTCAGTCAGCTGACATCTTAGGGCTTTAAGGAGTTTGACGATAAACTCAAGTCTATCTTCTTATTATGCTCTCTACCCAGTTCATGGGATATCTTTTGCACAGCCATTAGCAATTCGGCTCCGAATGGCAAGTTAGAATTCAATGCTGTCACAGATGCGTTGCTCACTGAAAAGATTCGTCGTAAATCTCTCGATAATACTAGTCATGGAGATGCATATATGGCTGGCAGTTCAACAAAGCCAAGAGGCCGTGACAAGAACAAATACAAAAGCAAAAGTAGAGAGCGCAATCCTCGTAGTCCTAGCAGACACAGGAACCAAAGTAGAGACCGCAATGCCAAAAATGTCGAGTGTTACTATTGCCACAAGAAGGGTCATTACAAAAAGGATTGTCGTAGTTTCCTAAGAGATCATAAAAACATGCAAAAGGATAATTCTGGCAAAGGCAAAAGTACAGTAAAAATTGAGGAGCTCAACATTGTCAAGTCTACCACTGCAGTAGAGGATGCTCCTCCTCCAGTGATGCTCATTATGCCCACAGAGATTCATGACGAGGTGACAACAGATGCCTCATATGTTCTCATTTTCACTTCAGATCTCACCCCAGATGCTTTGGTTGCACAGGATGAGGGTTATGCACAGAATTGGATCCTTGATTCTGGTGCAAGTTTTCATGTCACACCGCATAGAGAGTGGTTTTCCTCTTATGCATCCATGCATGGAATAGTCAAGCTTGGTGATTCGTATGAGCTTGACATTATTGGCATTGGTGACGTGAAACTTCAGATGCATAATGGCACTACTTTTGTGCTACAGAATGTCAGACATGTGCCCAAGCTTACGAAAATATTGCTTTCTATAGGGCAATTGGATGATCTTGGCTACACTACACTTTTTGGTAATCGTTCTTGGATGATCCGCAAGAACAACCTTATCATGATGAAAGGCAACAAAAACGGATCCCTGTACTCTTTGTTTGTTTCGAGTGTCGACGAACACTCTATCTATGTTGCCGAGCTGCCGTCTCCTCAGTTGTGGCATAGCCGGCTAGGGCATATTAGCCAAAAGGGAATGAAAACACTTCAGCGTTTTGGCTACTTACCTGTGTTAGATTACACGGACTTTCCATTGTGTGAGCATTGTCTATATGGCAAACAGACTAGATTGACATCTTCGCCATTAAATAAGAAACTAGGCGAACCTCTAGACTTGGTACACAGTGATTTGTGTGGTCCAATGCCACATAAAACTCTAGGGGTGGCAAACTACTTTCTCACGTTCATAGATGATTCTACCAGAAAGGTGTGGGTGTATCTCCTTAAGCGTAAGGAAGAAGTTTTTTCGACATTCCAAAAATTCCTCGCCATGGTTGAGAACCAATCAGGAACAAAGCTCAAAGCTTTTCGCACGGACAATGGTGGAGAATACGTCTCCACAGAGTTCAAGGATTTTTGCAATAGAAGAGGCATTCGAAGGCAGTTTACTGCTCCATACACACCTGCACAAAATGGGATAGCTGAAAGAATGAATCGTACGATTCAAGAGCGAGTTGTCTCTATGATGTCTATGGCGAAGCTTACTCCAGAGTTTTAGGGGGAAGCTGTTCTGACAGCAGTGCACATCATCAACAGGTCACCTAGTTCTCCTTTGAATTTCAAAATTCCAGAGGAATTATGGAATGGCAAAAGGCCAAGCTATGAGCATCTACGTATATTTGGATGTGAGGCATATGCACATGTGCCCAAAGAACTTCGTCGGAAGTTAGATCCCAGATCACACAAATGCATCTTTATTGGCTATGGTGCAAACGGAGAGATGGGATATCGTCTCTGGCACCCAGAATCAAACAAAGTCATTCGTAGCTCACATGTGATTTTCAATGAATCAAAAATGCACAAGAAGCCCATCAAAGATGTTGAGTACAGACGTGTTCGTTTTGAGGATGTAGCATCCGAACCAACTCAGTTCAGTAGTGTTGCACCTACTCCTCAAGGGCAAGATATTACTATTGCTCCAGAGAGAGCAGAGTCCAACAGTCAGGCACTAAGACGCTCTGAGAGAGTATCACGTGCGCCCGAGCGGTTTGAGCCGGGTATACACCACATTTTGGTCACTGACAGTGGAGAGCCAACCTGCTACAAAGAAGCTATACAAATGGAGGATAGCGTTAAGTGGGAGCAGGCTATGCAATCAGAATACAATTCGATTGTGGCTAATGAAACATGGGATTTGGTTGAATTACCAAAAGTAAAAAATGCTTTACCTTGCAAGTGGGTATACAAAAAGAAGTATACAGCGGAAGATCCCGAGCCTAGATACAAGGCTCGTCTAGTTGCCGAGGGTTTCAAGCAGCAAAAAGGTGTGGATTTTGATGAGATTTTCTCTCCAGTAGTCAAGATGACTACACTTCGCACCGTGCTTGGCTTGGTTGCTATCCAGGACATGGAACTTGTCCAAATGGATGTGAACACAGTATTTCTTCACGGGGATCTAGATGAAGACGTCTACATGAAACAACCAGAGGGCTTCGTATGTGAAACCCAAAAACCAATGAGGACAGAATTGGTTTGTAGACTTAAAAAGGCACTCTATGGCCTCAAGCAAGGTTCAAGGCAATGGTATCAAAAATTCGACAAATTCATGCAGTCTCAGGGTTACATTAGAAGTCAAGAGGATCACTGCTTATACACAAAAAGATTGAACGATGGTTCTTTAATCATCTTGATCTTGTATGTAGATGATATGCTTATCGCAGGCAAATCAATTGATGAAATCAATCAGTTGAAAAAGATGCTAAGCACTCAGTTTTCCATGAAGGATTTGGGAGATGCCAATCACTTTCTTGGTATGCACATCAAGAGAGACAGACAACGTGGAATTCTTGAATTATCTCAAGAAAAGTACATTCACAAAGTCTTGCAATGTTTTAGTATGCAGGGGGGGAAGTCCTTGAGTACCCCAATGCAAGCATACTCCAAACTTAGCACGGAAGACTCTCCCAAGACAGTGGCTGAGAAAGAGGAAATGGTGAAAGTACCATACGCTATGGTAGCCACAAGACCAGACATTGCACATGCAGTGGGAGTGGTTAGTAGGTACATGGCAAACCCTGGCAAGAAGCATTGGGAAGCAGTGAAGAAAATCCTTAGATATTTGAAAGGTATAGCTAGCAAGTGTTTACACTTCGGAAACAGTGATGCATCTATTGTAGGTTACACGGATGCGGATTATGCGGGTTGCGTGGATCGTAGAAGATCCACATCGGGCTATGTGTTCATGTTTGCTGGAGCAGCTATCTCTTGGAGATTGTGTCTCCAAGATTGCACGTCTTCATCTACCACTGAGGCAGAATATGTTGCTGCGTCTGACGCCAGCAAGGAAGCCATATGGTTGGCTCGTCTAGTGGGAGATTTGGGCATTCACGAGGTTCCAGTACTACATTGTGATAGTCAGAGTGCCATTGCTTTGGCAAAGAATCCAGTGTTTCACTCAAAGTCGAAACACATAGAGGTCAGATACCATGTCATACGAGATGCATTGGCTGGCAAGCGTATCGAGCTTGTCAAGGTTCACATTGATGACAACCCTGCAGATGCTCTCACAAAGAGCCTAGCCTTGGAGCGATTTATACATTGTATAGAACTTATGGGTGTAGGATGAAGCCTCGGCAATGGTTCATCAATTTTGTATAGACTAACTATACTAATGCCACTATTGGCCACCATGACCTTCAAGTGGGAGGTTGTTGGGGTGTAGGCCAGGTGGCCATGGGAAACCACCTTTGTACACTTGATTTTCCCTATTCAATATAGGGAGAGAAAGAGGAAGGGTTGACCTCTCTTTCTTCTCCACTAACGCACACAGTGGCTGCCTGTGTATCTCCCCCTTCCCCATTTCTCTTCTTCCCCTCTCTTGCACACACTCCGTACACGCACACGCGCACTCATCACCACATACACTTTGTTGGGATCTACATAAATTTGAGCCCCGTGTTTGTTGGTTTTGTAGAAGGTCAAAATGTGTTTGAACCTCAGAGAGGTCCCAATCCCTAATTGTGTTTGAACCTGAGAGGTCCCAATCCCTGATTGAGTCAAAAATGAATACATCTTGAAACTTGAGTCAGAGTAATGTTTCAGCCACTTCCTCAACTATAGTCTCTAAAATCTCCCCTTGGTTCATGAATTCCTCAGTATATGCTCTACTCTCAGTCTCTCTATTATAGCCTTGATTTGTTATGACAGGGCCTGACCTAAGGTACATAAAGACTCAAAATACTCATTGGAAGTAAATACCTGGCATTAGTACCAATACCAACCCGTTTTAGTCGTCTTAAATCCAATTTGGCTAATGCTCAAGCTAGATCTTGACCACTAGATCTTGATCACTCATGTACAATCAAAGGTAATGAAGTTAATCTTTTGATCAGCAAGGACTCTTGGTCAAAAAATTTAGCTTTAATCCTTCCAAAGTAACCAAAGGACCAATCTGCAACCTTCAAGTCCAGAAAACTCAATCTTGAGTAGCAAAGAGTGTCCAAATGACTTCAATTTTGCTAGGCTATTTTTATGAGGTGTCTACCAACCTTGTGAACCAAAAAAATTCAAAAATGAGCTCTTTGGCTATCAGGAGATAATAAGCGTGTTTATTATCTATTAAATAAAAAATTCATCATTTTTCACTTTTGTTGATCCACACTAGACAAGCATGTGTTCAATAAGCCTTGAATGAGGTTTCACAATTTTTTGGACAACAATCTCCCAATAGTTTTTGTGTCCTGAAGTTACATATGCAAATCTAATGGTCATGCAAGTCAAAAGTTGTCCAAACTACTTAAAATTTCTCCCAAGCACTCTATTACTACTCTAGACCCAATCCCCTTTGAAAAAATATCCAAAAGTTGAGTTTTGGGGTAAGAGATACTAAGCATGCTTATTATCTCTTGGGTCAAAATGAGGACTTTTTCAACTTTTTTGGTTTGTATTGCATATTCACACCTTAACAAATCACAAATCAAATTTCATGGAGTTTGGTTCAATTTTGGAGGTTCTAGGCCAAATTTTGTATCTGTAGTTTGGTTTCAGTAATTTCTAGGAATATTTGGCAACTTACAATTTCAAATGCTAAAACTTGAATTAGAGTTTTATTACACTATGTTGATGCATGTGGAGTTGAAAAATGGTTAAAGTTTTTCTTTTTCAGGCCTCAAGATAATAAACGCACTTATTATCTAGGTGTCCAGTTTTGTAAAATTTTTCCACTTTTTCACTTTCCAAAATTGTAACAAAATATTTTAAGATCTGTCAAGGAATCTTAAAATCTATGTTCAATTTTAAGTGTTCTTAGCGCCAATTGTCTGTCCATTCAGAGTGAAGGGTGTTTTGGCCCAATTTTGTCCCTAATGGAATTATAATCTCTTGAGCCTTCACCAAAGTATTATAATATCACCCAAAGAAGATGTGCAATTGAAAATATGTGTAATTATAATTTCTTGAGCCTTCACCAAAGTGTTATAGTATCACCCAAAAAAGATGTGTAATTGAAAAAAGTTCAATTTCAGGCCTCAAAAAGAAAGAACTTCTTATCTACATACCAAAATTTGCATTGTTTTAAAATTTTGAGGGCATTCAAGTTTTATATAGCCTATTACAAGTACTTTTGGCCAACAAAACTCACATTTACATGCATCTATCATTGGGAAGATAATAAGACCATTTTTTGCCAAACTTTGAATTTTTTCTTGAAAGTTGATTTTTGGCTTATCAACATGTTGCTACAACCTTTCGAAGATTAATGATGGCCGGCAAATGCCTTAAACTTACCTTGAGTCTCGTACCTGGAAATTTAAAATTTTTGCAAACAATTCACTGATGACAATTCAAAGGGTGAGATAGATTGGAAACCTTCCTCAATGTCTACTTACCCTACTTAGTGGAAAGTGTCCACCAGCACTAGTTTTCTTTGTTTTTATTTTTGACAAAGCGTCAATGCTCAAACTCTCACATAGTGGAAAGTGTCCACCATCACCAGTTTTTTCTTTGTTTTTATTTTTGATAGAGCGTCAATCCTCAGACTTTGACATAGTCCAAGATATCATCCTTTCAAAATCAACCTAATCTAGGCTTGAAGGTCCTTGGCGAGTATGACTACTCCCAAGATACCTCTATACAACCGAAGTAGACACACCTCAATCATGCGGTTTCTAAAAGTTTGCTTTTGTACTCTAGGCTAGCCTAAAGGAAGTTTCGAACAATGCTAATGAGCACCAAGGTATTTCCCTAGTTTAGGTCACCTCGCCCCTGACAACGGCGCCAAAACGAGGGGCTCCTTATTTGCCAAGCCTGGCTATCTTATTGTAGTGACAGAAAGAACCACGAACATAAATGTCATATTGTGGGACTAAGACGACTCGACTAGTGCATGGATGCTACGAGACGTTGTTAGTCTCTCGAAAAACACACTCAATTGCATGTCAGACAGCAAATGCTATCTACAACCCTCAAGAAAATCTTGTGGATTCATCAAGTAAATGGAGTCCAATCGACACAAACAATAGAGGTTGGATAGGAAACATCTAAAGCTTTACACATGCCCATACCCTCAAATCTCCCTTTTGACCATTTTCCAAAATCATGCTTATTATCTACAGGGTAGAAATCCAAAATTCAATTAATTAAAAATGCTTAAAACTATAGACGTCCAGATTTCTAAAAAAAGAATAAAAATATTACATTTCTGGTGTATGTAGACTCTGATGTTAGCTAAGGCCTAACAATGGCTTGCACTCTTTTCTTAATTTCTCCCGAGCCAACCTTCAAATCCTCAATATCCTGTAGTCTTCTTTCTCTTTGTCAAGACCCTAGTTTTGTTTTCTTTTCTCTTGAGATGTTACATAAACTCCTTGATGGTGTCCTTGTTGCCTTCAACTTGTCAAGCACATTGCACAAATTTTTGTTGTAAGTGTACCTTCTCACTGGATGCAATGTCTCTCTCTCTCTCTCTCTCTCTCTCTCTCACATTGCAAAACATCATTTTGTGTGGCTAATTGTTAGTGTAGCCATTGTGGTCATCTCCCTCATAGTTCACCAAAGAGGTTATATCCTTGAAGGGCGGAGTGGAGTTTGTGATGGGATGTCTAGGATACATTTTGTTGTCCACTCAGAGGTCCACATTTTCCATGGTCTATGATCTAAAGTTTTCCTTCAAAGCTTTCGAAATGGTGTTTTGCTTGTTTTTCTTGTAGAGGGGCTCATAATTTTGTGAGATCTCTATGTGCATATGATATACCTCTCTCTGATTCTTTGTATAATTACTTTGTGAAGAATTTATAAGCCTCAACTGAGACATGACTATTCAAAAATGCCTAAAGGAGAAGGTGAGGGCAATGGAGGAAAGAATATTCAAGATTCGCATGCAACATCGCACAGGAGGGAATGGGGAGGAAAAGCCATTTCAGAGAGTAGAGCTTACTTTTCAAGATTGAGACATTCGACATTGAGTTCCTAGCTGTCATCCCAGATCTGAAGTGCTATCATTACTAGATTACTGTTTGGATTTTTATAAACATATCTTGTAATTAAGGAGATAATTGGATTTTTCAAAAATTGTATGAAAAATGAGAATTTTCCATTATCTCTCTCTACATTGACATGGCATTTCTTACAATGCCAAAATTTGAGTCGAAACTTTTTCTAATGACAACCATTTGTGGAGTGCAAACTTAAAGAGTTTTAATGGGTTAACCAAAGATGTACTCCTTGTCTAGAGCCACTGATAGTATGGTGTTTCTTATCTTTGAAATAACATCTTGAAGATCACACACACTCTTTTGCAATGAAACGTGAACTTGGACTCAAGAGCATTCCAAATTCTCTAGTCAAGAGAGGGCCCTTTTATTGCAACATTTATCCAGTTTCATTACATTTTCAGAACATCTTGAAGACTACTCACATATTCAATTGTCAAAAGTAGTAGCCAATTATCGTCATAAACTACAAAAGAATCTCCCCATTGTGTAAGCTTGTTACTTACTCTTTTGTTGTCATATTGAGATGGGATCTTTATCTTCAACAAATTGAGTTAAAGTTCACATCCAAACTTGTTTTCAACAAAGTGCATGCCTAGTATCCTTAATACCTATATAATTTTTTATATTCATTAAAATACAGCTTTTTGTAGTATTTTGTCTGGATTATATTAAAAATTTCAACTTCTTTTGTGAACCATCAATTGCATAAACGTAAAGGTTAACCTTTTGCCATAGTTTCATATTCTTGTGTCTTTGAAGAAAAGTGAAGAGAAATACCATTAATATTTTTTCTCTTAAGCATCTTTTATCTTTGTGGCACATCAAGTATTGAGAAATATATATTTTTTCTCAATTTATTTCACTAAAAGCCTTAACATATATGTCTACCATGTTATGAGGCTCTTGAGCTATGCTAGTAAAATAACTTAGTCCGTGTGTCATGGAAGCGCACATTTTGCATGACTTTGCTTGCCAAAAGTGTGAGCAACATGAAAAAGGATATGTTTTATACAAATATTAAGATGATTGAAGATAAGATCCAGAGTGTCCAATAGGCTAGAGCACCAATGAATATATTTGAACTTAGTTCGTTTTTGGGATATATCAATTTCTACCGAATATTCACTTATATGTTTGCAATAAATGTCATTCCATAATACGAACTAGCCAAGAAAGGATCTAAGTTTATCTAGACTCTTGAATGTGAAGCCAATTTCCAGTCCCTAAAGGAATCCATCAATATTATGGAGCCAATTCTTTGCCAGCACAACCAAACTGGGAATCATCTTTTATGTTCATGTAATACTTTTGGCATGGAAATGGGAACTATTTTGGCTCAGTCTAATAGAAAAAATGATTATTCAATATACTTTGTCAGCCAACAAGGTAGAGCAAGGTAGAGAGGGTATTCAACCACAAAAGGAGAGACACTAGGAATGGTATTCAGCGCCACAAAGTTCAGGCATTATTTTTTGAGCAAATTCATTTCTATGTTGATCATCAGTCTTGGCTTTATCTAAATAATAAGGTTGTTGTCCAAATGAGATGGATGATCTTCCTTATGGAATTTGATTTCAAGATCTTTCATAAGCTTGACAAAACTCATTGTGGTGCAGATTTCCTATCCCCAAGTACGGACGGTATCTCATTGACGCCCTTGAGGAATGAATCAGTGGATGCGAAATTATTTCGAACGATGATAACTGAGGAACCAAATCCAGAGTGGTATGACATGTAAGATTTCGTAAAGTGTAGTGGAATGCCAAAATACTAGACTAAGTCCAATTAGAAGATACTTATCATCGAAAGTCTGAAATTTACAATCATAGCTAGATCTTTTAACAGACTGGGTATTGAGAGAGTGTGGCGGATATTTTTTGGCGAGCTCTTTTTTGGAATCCGACGAGCCGATTTAAAGTAGACTTTTTTCTCTTCTCAACTTTATTCTCTCTCTTGATGCTCCATCTCTCTCTCTCTCTCTCTCTCTCTCTCTCTCTCTCTCTCTCTCTCTCTCTCTCTCTCTCTCTCTCTCTCTCGCGCTAATGGTCAGGTTGGCCAAAAGATGACAAAGGGGGATGTGAGGCAAAAAATGATTGTATGGGCATCAATCCAACCTAAAGAGATGTGGCTATCAACCACGGATCCAATGAAATCGATAAGAGAATCATTGTCCATGTTTCTCGCAAGGATGGTCGTCGACGTGACTTCACTCGTCAAAGGAGGCACTTGCATCATCATCAAAACGGATGCTCCAACCACGGAACCACTCTATTGAGTAGTGTGCAAAGGAATTTCTTCTTGGGTGATTTGAATCGTCATTTCTTCTTCACGGTCCACGTCTTTGGATTGGACTGTTTTCTTGTTAAAATTGGCATCTTGTTGTTAATTTAGGGTGCTTATGACTTCAAAAGAAATGATGAAAGATGAAAGTAAGAAAAGAGGTTTGAAGGTGTGCGAAGAAGGTTTAAGAGAAATGAAAGAAAAGAGAGTGGGAGGAGAAGGTTTGGAAAGGTACGAGGCAATTGAAAAAAAAAAGATTAATAATGCTTAGGAAAGAGTAGAAGTGTGAAGAAAAATAAAGAAGATAGAGTAAGCTTTTATAGGCAAAAAAAAGAGGGGTGGGGGGGGTGTCATGGACGCGGTGGGGGGCCAGGCGGTGGCGCAGTGGCAAGGTCTAGGGGGTAGGCGATGGCGGGGTCAAGGGGCGGGGGTTCAAGGCAAGGGGCAGGCAAGTGACGGGGTAGGAGATGCGCGCAGGGGTAGGGATCTCCCATAGTCTACATGGACATGGACGCGGCCATGTCCCCTATCGCCACCCCAGTCCACCATGTCTCCCCTTGTTCCCCAGTGCCCTGTTGCCACCCCGCGATCCCCCCCCCCCTCTCTCTCTCTCTCTCTCTCTCTCTCTCTCTCTCTCTCTCTCTCTCTCTCTCTCTCTCTCTCCCGCCGGCCCTGTGTGGACTGGCCCGTATAGAACCGGTTCCAACGGGGCTTATGGGGAGGGGGGGGGGGGGGGGGGTTCACGCGGGAAAGAGAGAGGGGGGGGGGGGGACAGGGGACGGTTTACACGGGGAAAGAGAGATAGATAGATAGATTTTATTATCATCCTCGAAGGTCAAATATGACCTATGGGACCAAAGATACATGTGATGTAGTATGTGTATGGCTGATGAGTGACTCTCGATGATGAGAGTCGCAATGGAGAGCCCACACTGTGGCTGGGAGAGGAAAGTGTGTAGGTCTAAGTCATGGCTGAAAATGTGAGAGAAGCAGAAGCTCAGACTCTCAAACTTGCAATGAGCATAATGTGCACAATCAATTTGACACTTCTCCATTTTCCCAATGCCTTGTTTTGCATCGAAGGGAATGGGAGCTAAGCCAAATGGCTGCGATAGTGCGTATCTCCGACAAGGGGATAGGATCAAGCATGTAAGTGTGAGTACGATTTCCTCTTCTAGCGAAGAACATGGTTTTGTAGCTGGGGGCAATATGGGTGGTGTAATGTATGAAACATGACCCACCACATTTATCCCAAGCCGTAATACATTGGCGTGTAGAAAAGATTCATTCAATTGGGAGTCAATTGAAGCATCATGTAGTAATTGTAATGCATGCCATCTCCCAAACCACTTCTTTATGTCTTGCATCCATCCCATGCACAAGATCTTGCTTTTATGCGTCTTTTAAACTTTTTTGCTTGCTTCCCATGCAATTGTAGGAAGTCAATGTGAGGGAGATGCTTTATGGAAAAGCATTCTTTAGCAGAAGAACAAATAACTTTCATGAAAGCTTCCCATTTAGTTTCCAATGGTGTATCATATTGAAGCTTTTTCATCCATAACTTCTGCTCAACCATTTTGATGTACATTGGTGCCCGTTTGAAATCCATACATAGTGATAACTTCTCTTTTGTTTGGCTGAGATTATCATGCTTAGTTGCTTCTCCACGTGCAAGGTCAATATCTAAGGTCCAATGGTCTGATTTGGGGGTCCATTGGACAAACATAAAACTCTTTATGCGATACATGATGGCTTTGAAAAGTAGCATATAGTCAATCACACTATCCCCATTATGTTTTCTACATGTAAATCCATTGGTTCCACTCCACAAAGATACACCATTGGCAATGAACATACCCGTGCTATTACACATGTGTAAAAGTAACTTTTCATAGTGATCCGGCTCTTTCTCATCCATTGAAGTACGATCATACAAGTGAACTTCCTCCAACTCCCTTGAAATGTATGACATATCAAATTATTGAGTATCAGGTTGCAATGTTTTTGTGCAAGCATTCATATCCCAAATACAATAACATCATCTTTGCCTTTGAAATAAGCAATCCTCTTCTAAATCAAAAAATGGATGATCTCTATCCATGCAAGCATAAAAGGGGGAATCATTATGAGGAATGTAGCAACTGGCTACAAAAATGGGTACTCTTTTTGGTGTCATAGTTTTCAGCCATAGATAACATTTGTACTTGTCATCTTTCACAATTGATACAAAATATTACAATCCTTTCTTAAACATACATGCTACCCCTCCATGCCCTCTTCGTTGCTTGAGATTCTTTGACCACATCAATGAATGTACATTATAATCCTCCAAGCCGTTAATTCTTTGTGTATCATGCTCCCAAGTTTCAACAAGAAGTACAACATCGGCTTTGCTTGCCAGTTCATCAATGCGAATCCCCACATTCCATGGGTATCCATTGCAATTCCAAAAGCATGTTTTCAATCGGTCTCATAGGTCGCGCATCTCTATTTGCTCGAGGGACTTGCCTCCTCCTTGGACACATTTTCTTTGTGCAAGATCTCTTAATTTCTCTTATTCTTTTCCTCATATGCCTTGTGACGCATATTTTGTTGCTTAATAGTGCGATCTTCACATACAAAACATTTTTCCTCAAATAGATCCAACTATTAAGGATAATCTTTCTTTTGGTCTCATCTGGCATGGTGCGTACGATTGGTTGTTCTTCCAAGCGAGGAGCTCCTTGCTTACCCACTATATGTGCTCCATAGACCATAACTCCGGACATGTCAAAGTGGGTTTTTAATAAATCTTCAATAACAACGGCAAGAGAAGGAGGCGTCTCTAACCTCTCTTTGGGAATTCCACGAATAACAATGCTCTTGTAACGTCGCTCCCGTTCCTTCAACTCCTCCACATCCACATTCTCAACATTCTTTGTTTGAACCATAGCTTGCACAAGGGAGGAATTAGGAACCACATTGCTACCACATACATCAGCCCAAGACTCGTTTGTGCATACATTTTTCATGTCGCATACAACCTGGCTCATGGTGTCAAATTTCTTCTCTTTCAATACATGGTCATGCTCTACTTTGCTCATGCGCTCCTTCAAAGTATTCAAGTCCACAAGAGAGCGTTTACGTTCCTTGACTTCCTCTTCAAGTTGCATCAAACGTATTGTTTGCATCTCAAGTGTCCTCTTGAGATTCTCATTCTCAACCACAAGAACCCTTAGCGTGCCATTCTCCATTGCAAGTGCTCGTAAGTCTTCACCTTGTTTGTTTACGGTCTCTTGCAATGATACCAAGTATGCCATGATCATGGTTTTGGATGTCATTGGTTGAGTGGTTGTGTTGCTATCTCCACACTTAGAAGATGGTATTTTCTCTAGGTTTTGAAGCAACACTTGGATCATTTTCTACAATGGTTGTGGACCTTGTTGAAGAAGAAGAACCCTTGCGAGTACCGGAAGACATTGTACGTAAAATAAGAGATGAGAGTCAACTTTCCTAAACATGTTCACTTTGGAAATGTTGCTACAAAAACACCTTCCATAACTCTGAAATTTTTTGTCTTTACTTCCATGCATAGACGGAGTTGTGATCTTTGATTGAGGCTATAGATCTCCCAAATCAGAGTTTGGATGAAAGAGTTATGATCAAAACAATGAATTGATGTCTACTAGGTCAAACAATGGATCACAGAGAGAGAGAGAGAGAGAGAGAGAGAGAGAGAGAGAGAGAGAGAGAGAGAGGGGGGGGGGGGGGGGGGGGGCTGGTGGAAATTCACACAGGGTGAAAGAGAGATAGATGGGAAAAGAGAGAGAGAGAGAGAGAGGGGGGGGGGGGGGGAGAGAGAGAGAGAGAGAGAGAGAGAGAGAGAGAGAGCGGACAGGAGAGGACAATGCAATTTAAAAAGAATTAATTTTTAATATGAATTCCAAAAATTATTAAATATAATTAATAACTACAAAAATCAATATAAAATGCTCTTAAATCCTCTAAACACAACTAAACACTTCTACTCTCATCTTTTCAATCTCTGCTTATCTTTTCTACTCTACTACCATGTCATGCAATATAGTCTTCCCTTCTTTCAAAAGGGCTTTTCCCTTTATCAATGGGAAGATTATCTTTGGGGTTAAATATCTACAAGAGCATGTTGTGCCACAAACATTTTCTGCTTTGCATGCAATTGTCATGGTTGGGAGTGAAAAGTTGACGGTGCCAATGGAGAGAACAAGCAATCATTTGGGAGGTGAGTTTTATGTTGTGGACAAATCTCTTTTTAAAAAAGTTCGTGGTGCTAGTCGAAGATGACACAGTCTCAAATTCTAGTGGCATGGTTGCTCCATTGGTGGATGTTCCCTACATATACCTTACTAGTCCAAGAAAGGAACAACTCTTTGGAGAGAAAGCATTGCAAAACTCTATCGAGGTAAGGAGTAGAAACAATATTTTGTCATTTTTAATGCAACGATGAAGCCCAACACCTTGATGAAGCTTCTTTCAAAGATAGTGGAAATCAAACAAGCGTCAAAAATACCAAAGGTGTACAATGGTACATGGTGTTTGAGTTTCCACCAACCCTAGGAAAGTCGAAGATGACACAGTCTCAAATTCTAGTGGCATGGCTGCTCCATTGTTGGATGTTCCCTACATATTCCTTACTAGTCCAAGAAAGGAACAACTCTTTGGAGAGAAAGCATTGCAAAACTCTATCGAGGTAAGGAGTACAAATAGTATTTTGTCATTTTTAATGCAACGATGAAGCCCAACACCTTGACGAAGCTTCTTTCAAAGATAGTGGAAATCAAGTGTCAAAAATACCAAAGGTGTACAATGGTACATGGTGTTTGAGTTTCCACCAACCCTAGGAAAGGTTCATCCAATGGAAATGTCTCAATGAAAGTTGTCCCAAATTGGTTAATTTTGGAAGTCAAACACAACGCGTTTCAATGGCAGCATGCTAAAATTACCTTGTATGGTTACGTAAGTTTTGCAACGGACTTGGTAGCAAGATTACTTGCCACTATTGTTGTCAACTGACCATTTGTTTGCATTATACATGTGATTGCTTTGTATATTATGTCATGTCAAGGAATGAGAGCATGAGCAAATTAATGATACATCAACAAACTCACCAACATGACATGAGGGATGGGTCATCAAAAGGGCTCACTTATAAAACCAAGGAAATGGTTCCACGAGTTCTCAGTGTGGATAGACATGCAGGTGCAAGAAAGGTACAAATGTGTGTGGCAAAGGAAATTGTGACAACAACTTTGATGCAAGAGGGGGGCTCTAGCCATGTACTTGGTAAGCAAGAATTTTTAAATTTTGTTGAGGCAATGGGTCCCCTGGTGGAGGACAATTGGTGAGGATGATTACATGTTTCTCTTGTTTGGACATAATATTTCAAAGTAATTTAACTCGGAAATACAGGTTTCAAAGGTTCGTGGCTGCAACTAGGAATGGGCCAACAAAGGAGAACTTTGGTGTGGACTCCTCGTTGCGGCTAAAAAGAGATTACACATGATTTTTTTCACAAAAGAAGGTGGTTTTACCGGCAAGGAGCGGAAGGGGAGCGGTGCTTTGTGTTCAAGATGTCTATAGTTGGTCATGCATCTGGATTGGATTTGGTTAATCGAATGTGATGAAGTGGACTTGAAGATCTTTAGCACGCTTAGGTGCAGTTTGATCACACTCACCGAGTGGTGTATTGGGTGACCATGGCATGCCACGTTTACGATCCAGGGTTTGTTGTTTCAGGAACATATTTCAAAAGTTTGGCATATCTTAAGAAACAACCAACAACGTGTTTACGAATGTGCTTGTCTTATGTTGCAGCATGCAGGATCTCCTCACTATTGCAACTTGTGAGATGAAAGAGGAAGACATAGAAGCACAAATTATTTTTTGACAGTGCATAAATGAAGTTATGGAGGTTCATGGATGTGAGAGAGCGGATTTCCATGGATTCATGGTGGACAAAGCTCAAGCCGACTGGAATGCAGTTCGCACTGTGTTCAATAGTGGACAAAGACAATGTTCTACATCATCGAGATCGATCTTGTCTTTTTCATTGGAAACAAAGCATGGTGGCAAACACCACAATGTACATTGTCTCTTCATCTCCAACAAAGTCACAAAGACATGTGCAAAAAGTGGCATCTAGCACCCTCTAAAGGGACAACTACAGGGGAGTCTCATCTACTTCGACAATGGTGGAGAAATGAAAATTGCATGGATAAAAACATCCCTAATGGACTCTTGGCTGAGTTGGTGGGAGGTGTGTATTTAACATTGGGGGAGCATCATGTCAGTAATAGAGGGAAGTTCTAATGGGACAAACACTCCAAGAACCAACTTGGCCGAGAGCAAGCATGGATGTTGGCTTGCAGGCGAAGGGTTCAAAAAAAAAAAATCATTGTATGACGCATGTACTTCAGATATGGAAATTGCAATACTACAAAGCACGAAGGCAATTTCTTACTCTCAAGCTAAACATGCTGGAAAGGGTTCTTCACTAGAGAGGCTCAAGGAAAGAGTTTCCTCTAGTCCAACACAAGTGATAAGAGTAGTAAATGAGGCTACATCTGGAACACCCATGTATAAGGCTCGCACCCTGCTTGAAGGAGACAAAGAAACCGTTTGGAAAAAGTAAGGGCTATCGATTGTGATTGATGTTGACAATGAATCGACACATAAACCAGAGTACAATGCAAAAACACGAGACTGCACAACACACGGAAGGCCAAGGAAGATCATTTTCATGGAAGATTGAGGGCTAGTAGATGGGAGTGATTATTTCAAAGAGAAGATGAAGTTTTGTGTTTTGGAGCGAAAAGTCAATGAAGCTATGTGGGTAATCAAAAGAATCCCTCTTGGTAGTCATGTGGCATGTACTAGCACCCCCAGCGGTGGAAAAAGATGTGGACAAAATATTGTGGCATATACTAAACGGACTCCTGTACCATCCTTTGAGGGGTATAGAAAACATCCAATGGGCTACTCAGACAATGTTTTTGGTTCTTTCTTAGACATGTTATTTATTTCTATGTGGTGGATCATAATACAGAACCAAGGCTAGCTCCTCCTCCAACAACTTGGCCGGTCAATCTAGGAACAAATCTCACAGATGAAGAAGTTTATGTACTACTTGAAGGAGGATTTCAAGTGGAGAGAGTTGGAAAAGATCAAGAGAGTGCAACAACCATGTGAACTCCTCCTAGGGTTGTAAGTGATTCCTCTTCCGCTTCAACAACAGAAAGTAACAGTGGTTCAATATAAGAAATGGCATAAGAGTCAAATTTCGGACTTCCATTTCAAAGGAGGCAGCTAAGAAAATTGGTCTCGCTCTTTGTTTAAAAGCTAAAGTGATTGAAGAGAAATGCATTGTAGACAAAGCACATGAAGTCTTCAAGGTTGAGCATCACGCAGTAGATGGACATGTGGGGGTGTATGAGGTTCACATCAAGGATGAGCCCTATTGCACATGCCCTAATTTCACCGATAGGCAGGCCAAGAGAAAATCTTATTTGTCTTGCAAGCACTTGTACTTCATTTTCTTGAAAGTTCTGAGATTGAGCCAAAATAAAATCATGTTTATACATCAACCCAGCAAAGTACATGTCTACAATGCTCTTAACTAGAACGCACATATCCAAACTTAGAGTGAAGCCCAAGATTGTACAATTTTGTGAAACATGTTTCACCATGTATTGTAGCTGGCAAAGTTGATATAGATTGGGTAGGAATTGGACCTTTGGCAAAGATGTTTTGGATTATCTTGGTTATATATATTTTAATGTCTCTTTTTGTTAGTACTAATCTTGATGTAAATTGATTTAGGTGTATACTTCTCCTTGTGTATGTAGCTATTTTACCATAAATAATAAGACATAATTGAATTTTTAAATTCAAAAGATAGCTGAAAGACATTTGTCTCCAGATAGAAGGAATGATAAGTACAAAAATAACTCAGTGTTAGAACTATCTTTGTACAATGTTTATATGAATGAAGCCTCACTCCAGTAAACAGATATCAGAAGTACTTCCCTTGCCGTAGGTGTATGTGTAATCATGTAAGGACAATTGCTTATAGCCAAAAAAAAACCTCCCAAGATAAAACGAAGTCCTTACCTACATCCATCCAAACAAGACAATAGATACATTAGCCTTGGATGTGTTTTACATGTATCAAATGTACTATACCAGTTGTTATCCATGTCCATCTTAAAAAGTTTTTAAAAAAACTTTCAAGTCTAGTCCAATGTATTTATATTCCAAAAAAAGGTTTAATCATCCAAAGTTTAAGAGTATTTATTCTTTTTTAGAAGGCCGTACCACCTTCCTCATTTATATTAGTTAATCCACTATTGTTTTATGAAGCTCCATTCTCACTTACCATAAAGCAAAAGGAGCCTAAAGAAAATTTCCTTTTAAGAATGTCAAACAAATGTTTGATTATTTATGACAGATAAAGTTTATCCTTAATTAGGGTTTATGGAATTCTCCTTCCTCAATTTTGTATGTTACTTACCTTCATTCCCTGCTAAGTAAGCCAATTAGCAGAGATCTCCAAATATAAACACGGTATCTAGCCAGACCGCGTGTTCAAATAAAAGAAATAAGTGTTTTTTTAATACGCTTTTTTCAAGTCCACCCATATGAATGCTAAAAAAGTATAACATTACCCCTAAAAAACCAATAAACCACCAAGTCTAGCGGCAGTATACAGCCAGGGGGAACCCCACCCAAAATAATCCACTGACCAACTTTTAACTAGAAAGTCAGTACGCAATCGAGAAACAACCCCAATTTTTGCTGGTAATTCATGTGCTAAGTGAAAGAAAACAACTAGTACCATTATCAAGTCAAAAAACTAGTAATCAGTAAGGTAACAACTAGTATGCAACAAGCCAAGCGGTAGTACTTAATAACCTCCAACCAATGGTCAATTTTATGCAGAGCCACAGAAAGCAGTAGCAAGATCATATCCTAACACATGTTTGCTAGCTCATTCAGCCATTACAATATATTATCAAACCTAGCCAACCCACATAGTGGGCCTTACCCGGCTAAGCAATAAGGAACAACGATCCAGAGTAGTATCATTATCTGTTTAAGCAAAGCCAACCAGACAGTGGTTCCTTTTACCAGGCTAAGCGGTAGGTTATGCCACCCAATACTTTTTTCAGGCATTTGTTTATGTACCATCATCATTAGCAAATAAAAAACAGTGATACCCGGTAACAAACCCCTTGATCCCCCAAAATTTTGAACAATATGTAACTGCAATTTGTTATGAACAATGAACAGTTTTTGCAGAGCGGCTAAAAAACCAGTAGCAAGAACATAGTCATGCCCTTAAAAAAAATTCCAACCATTACCATATGATGTCAGTCATAGCCGTCCACCGTAGTGGACCTTACTAGGCTAAGGAACGAGGAACAACACCCCTCAATAATGCTTCTTACTATCAAACTGAGCGAACCATACAGTAGTCCAACCATCCATATTTTATCATGCACTGCTAAGTATAGCCAGCCCAACCATTAACCTTTATTAGGATTTTTACGCAACAGTGATTACCATTTATATATAAAAAAACCACAAAAACGAGACCGTTAATGCTAAGCTTAGTGGCCAACCTGAGTTGGTTGTGTTGTAAGCTCCATGTTTGGTGCAAGAGAGGTAAAACAGGCACTCCTCACACTTAACGCTAGAACACACACAAAGCTAAGTGAGGGGCAAAATGTGCCCTCACCTCTTTATATAGAAGAAGGAAGTCCGCCATCACTCATGGCTAGTTGCTTGCAGAGCGTACTGAGTAGATAGAGCTCCTCCTAGGGACTCGCAAATGAGTAGCCACCTGTGATGCGGTCTGGCAAAGTATAGCCACCATAGCGCCTCACGGCATAGTAAATGAAAGCAGTAAGTAGTACTTTAGCCACGCCTTGTAACTATCATAACATTTTAAGGGTTCTATCCCATATTGGATATTCATCTAGTAAAAAGATGTGGGACTTTTCAAAGCCAGAGTGTCGACAATCTATAGCATATTATAGCCTAATTTGATGTTGAAAAAACTACAGGCAAGTAATGATGTGTGTGTGTGTGTGTGTGTGTGTGTGTGTGTGTGTGTGTGTGTGTGTGTGTGTGTGTGTGTGTGAGAGAGAGAGAGAGAGAGAGAGAGAGAGAGAGAGAGAGATTGAAGGATTAGGAGAGAGAGGAATTTGAGGGCACGTGGGATAGGGAAGAGAGAGAGAGAGAGAGCCCGAGGTCGACAGAGGGTCAAGGGAGAGAAAAAAAGGAGAAAAAGTGATGGTGAGATGACAATGTGGGATCGAAGTGTGTTTGCCAAGGAAAAAAATCAGAGAGAGAGAGAGAGAGGCCGAGGCCAAAGTCAACAAAGGATCAAGAAGATCAAGAGAGAAGAGTAGAATGATGATTGTGTGGAAAAACTAACGATCTCTATAGCCGAAAGAGGTTGCTAGCCTCCACGATGGCTCGCTTCATTGTGTTCAAAGATTTTCCCAGACAAGATCCTATACCATTCAATAGCCGTGGCATTTACGGGAGAGAGTTAGTGATGTCGCCCACATTTGATGGCCAAATTAAAGGCATTCCCGAGCTCTCTCACATGGAGGAGAAAATGTTCATTGTATGGGACGGCAACCACCGGCTCCATGTGTTGAAAGATTGGGCATTGCAAGAGCGATTGGTTGAGTGCACGATTGTAAAGTGCAACCTTGCGGAGATAGCAGAATTTATGTTGGTGTTTGGCATGATCAAGTAAGTTTCTTCATTCTTCTATCGGTGCACTTGATATTGTTAATATAATGTTTCATTTAAAACTAGGGTGACACGAGTCCATGTGCCGCACACCACTATGCACGACATATTTATGATGCAACAATTAGCGCTTGCGGACCCATAGTTCTTCTTATTGGACAAATTCAATGAAGAAGATAGGGCAAAAGCTTATAGGGCACTTTGTGGGACGGCAATGAACCGTTCAAAATGGCTTAGACTACCTATGTCTTTGCTAGCGCAACTACTGTGGAAGGTAATTGTAAATTTATAATACAGATGCATTAGGTAAGAATATGGGGTTTTTCTTGGAAATCGTTTGATTTGGCGATTTGTATTGCAGGAAGAGTTCGATGTAATGTATCGGTTGAAAACACAAAATTTACCAATGAAGGGGAGTAGAGAGTACCATATGCACGAAGATGAAGCTACGATTTGTTTGTGAAAGAGATCGAGAACTTTTTTGTGCAAAAGGGACTAGAGATAGCATTCAAGACAATTTCAAAAATGTAACAGATTTTTTCCAAAAATGCATCTCTTTTGTGGGTTGGGGAGAGAAGGGTTGCAAAATGACTCCTTTCAAAGTCATCGAGGTTGCACGGGCATGGATTAGTCCTTCGGAGTAAGTACTATCTGCTTTTGAAATCACTGGTTGTTCTCCTTAATTTATCAAGAATGTTATTCAATGATAAATTGCAAAAAATGTTGCATGACCGATATATTGGCCAAAGGCAGTGCGTTGTTAGTGGAGGCATCTATTCCAACACAGGAGAAGCCCTTCTCACAAGGGTTGAAGATTGCACATATATTAGTGGCAACTTGAATTTGGGGTCTTATCTAGTATTGCCACATTACTAATACTTAATGTGCATGGGTGTATTAAGTGTGGCCGAGAAGATGGAGGCCAAGAACTCCACGTTAAAGAAGCTACATACACGTGATGCACGTGATTGTGGCATGTCTCTTGGCAATGCACTGCAGACTTTTCAACAAAAGCACTTTGGCAAGGCTTTTGTGCGGTGGAAGCAAACCATACGAGCTACCCACAATGCGGAGCAACCGCATTTTTCTTGGTAATGTTTTTCTTATTCAACTAATGTGTTTAGTTTTCTATAGTGTCCTCACTTTTTTTTTTACTTGCAACATTGCACAAGAAGGTTAAGGGTAAGGGCAAAAGCTGAAGTTCGACCATCGATCAGCCTCCCATCAATGCCATTTCCCCTAGTACGACCAAGGGACGTCGAAGCCCAAAAACTACAGTGGACAAACCTAAACAAAATAAGAAGAGAGGACGACCAATCATCAACAATTTTTCAAAGTTCTTGGAGAAGTTTCAGAGCAAAAGGAGCGAGCATGAAGGTGGCGGGTGAGATTATGAGCAAGGTGATTTCAAACGTCACTTGAAGTCACAGAGATCTAAACCTTCCCAAGCTTTGAAATCTCGAGATTCCGAGCAAAACATATCCATTGCTAATGACAAAGCGAGGGCAACCACCTAGTTTTCTATTTGGCCACTCAAACCACTTCTCCTTTCCACTAGGTAAGAAATGCCACCACAAACAAATGCTTGTTTTGACAAACAAAATTGTGGTACCTAACATTTCATTAAGTTTTGCATTTGACACAGTTTCGGCTCACTCTGACGCACAAATAACATAAATTTTAAGTCTTGAATTAGTCCTAGTACATCTCATAATACTTGCTTATGTATGCCATCTATGAAAGGCTATCATGGATCCAAAGATTTCTTCCGAGTGAGATTCACTTTTTCATCCACTTTGAACTTGATAAGCACTCACTCAATCTTCTTTTGCATGGTATTTATGTATTTCAAGAGACTTCAAGTGATCCAACATTTGATTGGGTCTCTCTCACACTCTGGCAAAATGGAGCCTGATCAGTGGTGCGTTGGAGGTGTGCGCCTTGTGTAGGCAAACCTTCCCACATATTACAAACTTGATTCCGGCATTAGTGGCATACCCCAATGGAATGCATTCTCTATCGATCTTGTTGCCAGTGTGTTCATCTTGGCTGCAGAGTTACTATCGGATGGCGCAATAGCGTGCCGGGCAGACCACTTGGCACTCGTCATCGAGGAGGCCCGCTTGCACAATTTTTTCCATCTTTATACTATTTCTCTTTGTATGGTGTCACGCACATACACTGTGATAGATGATTTCATGGATCCAGTAAGTTCTCAACCATTTCTCCAAAAAATTCATGGTTGGTAGATATTGGTGTGTTTTTTATCTGAAATAGTACCCATATTGCAGGTCGTGACTTTATTGTCGATCATGTTCACACGTAAAATTGAAGGCCTTCTAGTGATTCCACTTTATGATCGTCAAGCAGGAGATGTGCCAACTGTGACAACGATGGGTTCAAGGTTGCTTGTAACATGATCCGAGAGCCACTATGAGACTTGCCATGGACGCTAGATGCCCTTGGGGCACCATTTCGGCCTGGAGTGGAGAAGAGCGAGTTCTTTTTGGTAAGTAGAGGAGGGCACTTTTATGCTCGATTTTTGCCATTGAACTAGTCTGCTAATATGCCATGGAAATTTTTTCTAATGTTTGTGCTTTTGTAAACAAGTGGTTGTTGGGTACCTTCACGAAGGTTGGGGATGCAGTTTTAGATAGTCTTGCAGGTTGTGGTGCCTTGGAAATGGAGTGTGAGCGTCTACAACGACATTGCATCAGCATTGATCGGGACAAGAAATTGCTTTTGGCACGTATTCAACCCCAGCAACGGCTTCCTACTGGTCTAGGATCGACTCATCATGTTGGCGAGGTATCACATAGAGCACAGTCACAGCCACCCTCATCTCCTTTACGACATTACCAGGAGTTGGTTGTTCCATCTGCTCCTCCTTCGAGTATACTTCAACCATAGTTCCTAGTTGGCCAAGCTACGATCAACTGCTCTATCGGCCATTATTTCTCACAGTGACCATGGGGCCCCCACCTACACACGTCCCAGTAGCGCAACCTCCATAGGATTTGCGGCCATCGAGAACCTAAATCCTGACTTGTGTTGATTACTCCATATTAACTTATTTCTATGTAATGGCACACTTGAACTTACTAGTTGGTCATACTATGTTTTAATTTTTGAACAATCTGATATGTGTTTTCCACTATGTTTTTTTTTTATTTTTGTAACTATATTTTTATTTTTTGAAGAAAAGTCAATTGATGGTGATTAATCTTTCACTGATTTTTTTTTCTTCATAATATTCTAAGTGAAAATATTACGGAGGACATGGTGTGAATGACCTTTGAAGTAAAGACGCTTGGGGTTTTTTATAAATAGCTAGAAGAACACTAGCTTCATTCATTCATTCATGCGCAAGTCACGCTAATTTATTATTTATTTTCTAAAGTTATTCCTTCTCTCATTCACATATTTACCATGCCTAGGGGAAATCGCGGACAACGCGCAGTGTGTTCTACCCCCTCCCCGTGTTGACCCCACCAACAATGTGCACGCCATTTACATTCTCAACAGTGTTGTATGCACATCACAAAGTGCACACAACTACATGGATGCTCTCCATGCAGTTGACAAGGCCACAAGGTCAATATTCAACACCATGCAAAACCTTGATTTCAAAGCACATACAACCAAAGCGGATATCGATCAAGTTGCCACACTATTATTAATCATTAAAATTGATTTGCTGCATGTGTACGAGTGCTCACAAGTGTGACAAAGTAGAAGGACACTATCACATTGGTGGTTAATCTTGTTGCCCAACATATATCACAACATTTGAGAAGACAAGTCGTATGTATGATTGAGAGGATAGTGAGAGAGAGAGAGATTTATTAATTATAAATGTTTGATCAAGAGAGAGAGAGAGAGAGAAGCAGATGGTGATGGAGAAGAAGAAGCTTGGGTGGTAAAGTGATAAAACCATTTACCACTTTTTTTTAACACACATACAACCACCGGCAAAGCAGACACACCTGAGAGAGAGAGAGAGAGAGAGAGAGAGAGAGAGAGAGAGAGAGAGAAAGAGAGAATAAATTTGAGAAGGGAGAAAGAATCTTCTTGGAATCTGCTTGCCGGATTCCAAAAAAGCGCTCGCCAAAAAATTACGTCCAGTGAGTGTTGAGAAGATGTGTACCTATGCAAGAAAGGATGCAAGTAATTAGTGAGCCACACAATGGAAGTTTTGGAGGATATATTTGTATTGCTATCACTTATAAGAAAATTTTTCAAGCAAGGTTATGGTGGAAAAGTATGATATTAGAATTTAGAACTTTTTACGAAACATGTAATATTTGCTAGAGAATGGATAGAACCATTGTAGAAGATATGACACCTCTGACCACAATCCAACCTTTGGGAAATATCTATGCAGTGGGGCTTGGGTTTCATGAAACCTTTCAAGAAAGTCACACAATCATGGCTACATGCTATGTCAATAAATGGGTGGAGGCTAAGGCACTCCCCAACCACACAGCTAAGTACAGTGCCTAGTTCTTGTATGAATATATCAAATGTCGATATGGCGGCCCAATGGAGATATTTTTAGATCTAGGGACTAATTTTATAAATGACACCATTCATATCCTCACTAAAATATTTTTTATCAAGCATCTACACACCTTATTATCCGAGATGCAATGGATAGGTTGGGAGTAGCAGTAAGATCATCAAGAATATTTTGAGTAAAATTGTGTTGAAGGAACTACAAAAACTAGCATGAAAAACTTCAGGCAGCACTTTGGGAATATAGATCAGCACACAAGATTACAATTGGAATGGCATCTTTCAAAATGGTGCATGGTATAGAAGTTGTGGTACTAATAAAATTGGATGTTTTCAATCTTTGATTAGAAATAGAACATGATATGAATTATAACTCAATTTTGAAAAAGAGACTAGATGAGCCACTAAAGCTAGATGAAATCAGACAAAGAGAAATGTTGGACGAAGAGGTGGTCAAGCAGAGAAGGAAACATTGGCATGACAATTAGTTGAAGGTGTAGGAGTTTTAGAAAGGAGATCTGGTTTTATTTGTATTGATCCAAGTTAGGACCTGAAAAACCTAATCTAAAAATAGCTTGGTCCGGACCTTATGAGGTCAATTGAGTCTTCTCAAATGGGACAGTTAAACTTAGGGATCTATCTGAACTAATGTTACCTAGTGTATATAATGGATCCAAGATAAAACTTTACTATTCAGCACCAAAAGAATCTCAAGCACAATCACGTGTATTATCAGATACATCAGACTCAGAATCTGATGTCATGAACTTGTTCCTAATAGGATATGAGATGAAGAAGGACAATAGGCATCTTGAAATCATCAGGCATGGGATTCAAAAAATTATCTAAAGAGGATACTAGTTTTTGAAAGGACCATAGCACCAAATTTTGAAAAGACTAACGATAATTGGCAAAGTATTAGAAACAAAATCTTATTGGGAATTAGGCTGATAATGATTACAAGGACACTAGCAAATGCATGTGGAACACGTGAATAATGATTGTTCTTTCCCCGAGGCACCAGAGAATTGGGGCGTTCATGGCCCGAATTTGAGTAACCATGCAATGAGTGTGTGACCCTAAAGGTATTCCATCTCCTCTTTCACGCACATAGCCTCTACCCAAGAGCCTTTAGCTACAAGAGACATGCATGCAAGCACCCCTATCCATGCTTGGTTTCCATCGCCAAGCTGAGCTCAAACATAGTGAAGAGAGGTGCTGCATCTTCCAAAGCAATACATGTTGTCTTAGAAGAGTAGCAACAAGAATTACAAGAATCACATAGAATATAGCAAAAGAACAACTACAGGCAACAATTTCTTATTAGGCTCTAGGCAAGTACACCTTCACAGACAATGGGAAGGAGCTACTCTAAAATTGTGGTATGATAGTTCTGATAGAAGCTAAAGATTGCCAATCATCATAGGTGTCATTCAGCAGGTGGTAGAAACATGCAATGCAGACATTGCTCCCATCACAATCAATGAAAGACAAATTTAGTTGACTATTGCAGCCATTTTCCACGTCTTCATATGACTAGAAGACCAAAACCTGCACATGTGACAAGATCAAGAGTTTTTGAATGAGACACTAGAATCAAGAAAGAAGAGGAAGTCAAGAAACCAAAGGATCCCATTGTCAATGTTGGAATAGAAAGCGGGGTGCAAATTTGTGATGGTTGAAGCATTAAATAGCCAATGCTCAATCAATCTCGGCTCCATCTTGTGTCACATTGTAGTGACCCAGACAGCTAAAGTAAAAACCCAACATTTTTTCAAAGCATGGTATACATGGAAATACTTTTATTGGATTACCTATGTGCTATATTATGAAAATATAAGGATAGTCACTCAGAGACTAGCACAGCCAAAGGTTTAGAAAGGCCAAACATTGGCTTTAGTAGCCCCTAAGGAACACACTGAACCAGCAACACAACTAACAACAACAAATCGTGGTTTGAACAAGAGTACAATAGAAGCTTCTAAACAACTTTCCAAGAAACTGGAACCAATTGAGTGCCAAGACTAATGCATCATCAGCAAATAAAGCTCAGGCATCAGAGGGCAAGAAAATGCAAGAAGACACTTTGTTTGGCTCAAGAATGCGAAGCCAAAGGCAAAAACAGGAACTCACAGGAGGACAAAGGCAAAGGCAAGCTTGACAGAGTTAACGGTGATAAAGATTTGATAGAGGAAATCAGCATGGCACACGTGGTGGCCATAGTGGCCACGACACCAAATTTCTAGTCAATTGGTCATTACCATAACTAGCTTCAACCAGAGAGAGATTTGTGAGTGGCAGAGGGGGGCATTGAAGCTCCCTAAAAACAATTTGGACCCTTATGTTGGAGTTCAAGTTATTGGTGTTTGAACCCATGGATTGGAGTTCAAGGCACATGCATCTGGAATGGAACCGAAAAGACGTATCTAAAACACTATGGATAAGTGCACCAATCCATTGCTGTTGGCCGGGGATAATGGGCAAGATGTGTTTCAAAGTTCATAGTCTAGAAAGGCTGGACGGGATGTGTTCACAGCTCAATGTTCACAGCTCACAAATAGGGATTCTTGAATGTAGTGTGGTCTACAATTCAATTTTCTACAAGGCAACTAGTGCTCAAGATGGCATTCTTCTAAGGTAAAAAGTTGGAGGTTGCATAACCAAGGTGCATCCAATAGTTGGCCGCTTCTGTTGTCTCCACGATAGCTTCTTCATCAACTTGGTCTCACTAATTATGTCCACTATGAGATGTAGAGAGGGTGTTAAAAATATGGCATCTCAAGTGAAAATAAATAAAAAAGTTAAAGTTATGGCATCTTAAGTGTTAAAGAATTCTAATGTATACCTTGGTGTATCCAATAGTTGGTTTCCTCTAGGGTCTCCATGGTAGCTTCTTCATCAACTTGGTCTCACTACTTATGTCCACTATGAGTTGCAGAGAGTGTGTTAAAAATATGGCATCTCAAGTGAAAATAGACAAATAAGTCAAATCTATGGCATCTTAATCCGAATGTATATTTTTACCTTCTTGGGTCTCCATGGTAGCTTCTTCATTGACTTGGTCTCACTACTTATGTCCACTATGAGTTGCACAGAGGGTGTTAAAAATATGGTATCTCAAGTGAAAATAGATAAATAAGTCAAAGTTATGGCATCTTAAGTGTTAAAGGATTCGAATGTATACCTTTCCTAATGGTTTCAAAATAAACAAATTCACTACCTACATAGCAGAAGGAAACTCTACCTGAATAATGCAAGGAGAAACTCTAAAGAGAAGAAAACCATAAAGGAAAGGTAAATAAGAAGAAACATACGAATGTACCAATGCACACTTTACCAATAGACATTGCAGGTCTTTTGAATTTCCATTACCATGAAACTTTTCATTTCTTAAACTCACCATTCACTTATGCATTTGACATGTTTGGAAAGGATTTTTATTTTTTTTAGATTGGGGCCCTACTTGCCCAATAGGTTCCCAATATTTATTTTGGCTTTAGGTATTTATTTTACTTATTTATCAATGTTTGGGTAGGGTAATTTGCTAAGGTGACTATATATTTAAATACACCTAGCCCCGATTGTGTAATCATCAACTCATTGCCAAGGTTGGTTGATTGAGTAGTGTCTCTCTCTCTCTCTCTCTCTCTCTCTCTCTCTCTCTCTCTCTCTCTCTCTCTCTCTCTCTCGTATTCTCCCCATTGCTCTACGCTTCCACATTGTTGAATTTGACACAAAGACCATTAAGGAGTTACAATAGCAAACAGAGAATCTAAAAATGATCAACTTTACCCTTGCTATTGAGGAATAGAGGCTCACTAAAGAGCTCACAAAACATGTCTATGCTATACCAAAAACAAGCAGACAATGATAGTTTGAAAGAGGTTCACACAATATAAGCAGTCCATTATGGAAAAATGCATCTACCAGTCCTTGGTAGACATTACTGATACTGATGGAAATCTCACTGAATTGCAAAATCTAGAAGCGACATCAAAGAAGATTTGAAAGAGAAAAGCATCAGATATACAAATGTCTTATTGAACTAGGCACTATTGGAACGTATCAAAGAAAGCCAAGACATAGATGAGGAGGAGTATGAGAAGAGCACGAACATGCAGATGAAACCACAAAGGGTGAACCAAGTTCACAGAAAGACGATGATCATGATGATGACAATGACCCTATAGATGCTCCAAACCAAAGTCAAGGTGGGTCGGGCTCAAACACCCGATCAATCACAGTAGCCACCTAATATGACCCCATATAACACACAAGACCAGACACTTGGAAGCCAAGTAGACCAAGCCCAAGATCAATAGGTTGAAGTCACGATGCAACAAATGTTCTTTACACGAAAAACAAGGGGAATGTCGTCCAAGAAGAGCAAGATCACACATCGGACTTTTCTAAACAATGACTAAGTTTGAGCAAGAGTTTTAGGAAAGAAAATCACGTCCATATCCAAACCTATCTTTAGGATGATTATGTGTATATGGATATGGAGAGGTATGAGATGCTTTACGTGGAATCCAAAAGGATGATTAAGCAATGGAATACCATTCACTACCATGAACAAAAAACATGCAAACTACCCTCTCATTCAAATGTTATCCAGATACTTGATCACATACTTGAGTCTCTCCTCATGCAGGATGATATTGTAATAAACCCTCAGACAGAGAAGTTGACAACGATGAATGTACAGAGTCTGGGAATTCAATTGGAGCTGCTACTAGGCAATATGCCAGCCTACAAATGCATACAAGACATCAAGAATGAGGTCAAAGGGGTCTTACTAAATCTACAAACTGCCAAAAGAGTCATAGACCACAAAGTAGCTTCCATCTTTGAAAACAATGCATCCAATAGCAGAGGACAGTTCACTAGAATGACGATCAAGAAACAAGGACAAGCTTTGAAGAGTTTGTTCCAGCTAGTCAGAGTTCTCAGAAAAATGATGCAACAGGAAAACCAAATAGTCTTGAATTATATTGAAGCAGTGGTGGACGAATCCAAGTTTACATTTCCAATCGTCTCATTTTATGTCATCTAAAGTCTTTCATTTCCTTTAAGTTGTCTATCTGAATTCTCAATGTGGCCTTCTAAAGTATGATTTTGTTCATTTGATTTGACCTGACATCTGGTATCTGACTATGAATTTCTAACCCTGGAATAGTTGTTAAGTGACCAACACATTCCATAACAATTGATCCCTCTCTACATTTTTGTGATGGCTCCTTAAAGGTTGTCCTTTCTATATCAAGGAAGCGGAAGAGTGATTGCTTGAGTTACCTCCTCGCCTTTAAGCTTCATACAAAGAGAACCTCCAGTTCTTTCAGAGTGTCTCATTTCTTACATGCTCAAGTTAGTACTTGCAATTCTTCTCTTCGAATTCTACCTTCTTGCAAGTGTTGATGATTTGCCTTTCATGTTAGGAAATAAGACGTAGCTATATAGATAATTGAGTAGATTACTTAATAGAGAGAGACAGATTTATATACACGAGATTATAGAGTAGAGAGAGAGAGAGAGAGAGAGTACACACGATATACGTGGTTCACCCAATGTGGGCTACGTCCACGGGAAAGCAGCCACTCAATGGCTTTAGTACTTCAAAACAAGAAGTAGTTTACAAAGGGATTATACCCTTAATGGAGCTCCCGCTTTGCTTCACTCTCACCACCTCACACTCACCTTGTTTCATCAACTTCACACACTATGAAATGTGTGTAGAAATGGCCTCCTTTTATAGGCCAAAAGGGCTACCCTCTCTTATGAGAGGCAGCCATGTGTAGTCGCCCTTGTGTGAATAAGTCCAAATCGGACCCTCCAATCCGCCCATGTGTGGCCACCCTTGAGAAGACAAGTCCACTTTTGAATTCGGCCACCGGCCATTGAATTCAGCCACCGGCCACCGGCCATTGACTTCCGATCACCGGCCACCGGCCATTGACTACCGGCCACCGGCCAACCGACGGTTGTTTTCCGGCCTCCGTCCGGCCATAATATTCCGGTGAAAAGGAATATTCCGGCGAGGGAAAAAAGTCTCGGGGACGGCCCCTAAAGTTGCCCCTGGTTTTTGACTGTGAAAATTTTGGTTTCCGGTGAGTGATTTACCTTCACGCACGATGGCTTCTCCTCATAATGGGGGCCATACAAATGCGTGCTTTTACCACAGAAAATTACAAGGGTAAATCAGCCTCCATACTTAACAATCTCCTACTTGGAGACTGATCTCCAAACCAAACCTGTGACTGCTTTCCATCCTAGCTTCTTATCCTTGAATGCCGATTGAAGATGAGCAAAAGCTCAACTTCTACTTGTTGACCACCTTTGTAAACATGTCTGCAGGATTTTCACTTGTATGCACCTTTCCTAGCTTTAGCTGTCCCTCTTCCAAAAGAGTGCGTATGAAGTGATATCTCACCTCAATGTGCTTTGTCCTTGAATGAAAGGCTGAGTTCTTCGCAAGATGGATAGCGCTTTGGCTATCACTGTACAAGACACAATTGTCTTGTTTGAATCCAAGCTCTTCTAAGAATCTCTTAAGCCACATAATTTCTTTGCTTGCCTCCGTCATTGCTGCATACTCTGCTTCCGTGGTAGAAAGTGAGACCACTTTCTGCAGCTTTGAAGCCCAGCTTACTGCTGTGCCTCCAATCGTGAACACATAGCCAGTAGTGCTCCTTCGAGTATCTTTGTCACCTGCCATATCTACATCAGCATACCCTTCTAGAAAAATATCAGTTCCTCCAAAATACAAAGCATTTGTTGTTGTCCCTTTTAGATACCTAAGTATCCACTTCACAGCTTGCCAATGCTCTTTACCTGGGTTGTCCATGAACCTACTCACAACTCCCACTGCATGTGTAATGTCTGGCCTTGTCCATACCATAGCATACATTAGAGAACCTACCGCTGCAGCATATGGAACTTTAGACGTATAGGCTATTTCCTCTTGTGTCTTTGGACACATATCCTTTGTTAGTTGAAAATGACCAGCCAAAGGTGTAGAAACTGGTTTTGCATTTTGCATTGCAAACCTTTCTAGTACCTTCTTGATGTAATCTGCTTGAGATAGCTTTATTGTCTTCTTCGTCCTGTCCCTTGATATTTTCATACCAAGTATCCTCTTTGCAGTACCTACATCTTTCATTGAAAAAGATTTAGACAGCTCCTCTTTTAGGCCTTTGATGTCCTGCATGTTAGCACTTGCAATCAGCATGTCATCAACATACAACATTAGGATGATGAATTTCCCATCTCCCAAATTCTTCGTGTAGACGCAGTGATCCGAGTTGCATCTTGTGAATCCATGATCCAACATCCATCGATCAAACTTTAAGTACCATTGTCTTGATGCTTGTTTTAAACCATACAAGCTCTTCTTTAATCTGCAAACCATTTTCTCCTTACCTTTTACTTCATACCCCTTTGGTTGAAGCATGTAGATTTCCTCCTCTAAGTCACCATGAGGGAATGCCATATTTACATCCATTTGCTCGAGATTTAGATCATGAGCAGCCACAAGGCTTAAGACAAGCCTAATTGAGTTCATTTTTACAACAGGATAAAATATTTCATTGAAGTCAATACCTTTCTTTTGAGAAAACCCTTTTACCACAAGTGTAGACTTGTACCTTTTCTTCCCACCTTCTTCTTCCTTCAGCTTGTACACCCATTTGTTTTGAAGTGCCCGCTTACCTTTAGGCAACTCAACCAACTCCCATGTTTGGTTGCGATGTAGTGAGTCCATCTCCACTTGCATGCTCTTCGTCCATTCTTGTTTGGATTCATGTTGCATAGCTTCTTCGTATGATTCCGGCTCTCCATATCTAAAGAACCAAACCTTTCTGGAGGTCTACTTGCTCTTGTAGATCTTCGGGGAATAGATTGAGACTCCTCATTTGGTTGACGTTGTTGCACATTGTCACCGTTTGCAGTCCTTGAGTCTTCACTGTCCTCAAGCTCCATGTACTCATCACCTGTTTCTTTTGTTTGTTTTCTTTCCAAGTAATCTTTGTACATATTTTGTTCGTTAAAAATTACATCCCTACTCCTTAAGATTTTACCATCTTCAGGATTCCATAGGCGATACCCAAAGTCACCTTCTCCATATTCAATGAAGAAACACTTTTTAGACTTTGCATCTAGCTTTGATCTTAGGCTTCTATCTATGTGCATGAAAGCCTCACACCCAAACACTTTGAGAAATGCATAATTCATCGATTTACCTGTCCATGCCTCTTCTGGAACTCCCCCATCCAATGCCGTTGAGGGTGACCGATTGATTAAGTACACAGACGTACTTACAGCTTCCGTCCAAAGCTCAAGCGGTAGTCCTGCATGTAGCCGCATGCTTCGTGCTCGCTCCATGATTGTCCTGTTCATCCTTTCCGAAATCCCATTTTGTTGAGGTGTCCTTGGGGTTTTCCTTTGCCTCCGAATGCCATTGCTAGCACAAAAGCTTTCAAAAGCTTGGCTGCAATATTCACCTCCATTGTCAGATCTGAGGCATTTAACCTTGGTACATGTTTCATTCTCCACAAAGGCTTTCCACCTTTGAAATATGGAAAATACATCGGATTTATTCCTCATGACATAAACCCATGTTTTTCTAGTCGCATCGTCTATGAATGTTACATAGTACAATGAGCCACCAAGTGATGGTGTACTTGCAGGACCCCAAACATCAGAATGAACCAACTCAAGTTTTTTATTTTTCTTTCATTTCCTGATTTTTGAAATTTTACCCTCTTTTGTTTACCATAAACACAATCTTCACAGAACTCTAAGTCCACTTCTTTCAAACCTGGTAGAAGCTTCTTTGTTTGAAGGATTTGCATTCCTTTGGCACTCATATGCCCAATCGGTAGTGCCACACCGCATTGTCAACTTCTGTAGTTGTTGCACAAGCTGAAGGTTGCGTGCTAATAGTACACAAGTAAATTGTACCGACCTTTTCTCCCTTGGCAACCACCAAAGATCCCTTTGAGATCTTCCACCGTTTGTTTCCGAATGCAATGTTGTGACCTTCGTCGTCCAATTGTCCTGTAGAGATCAAATTTGTGCGAAGAGAAGGAACATGCCTAACGTCTTTAAGCTTCCATTCATTTCCGTTAGCAGTTTTGACAGAAACTGTACCTTTGCCGACAATCTCACAAGCTTCATCATCTCCCAAGTATACATACCCAAAATTACCTTTGGTGTAGTTTTGGAAATGTTGCTTGTGTGGTGTCCCATGGAATGAAGCCCCGGAATCTACTATCCAAGAATTAGACACATTGTCTAATGAGAGAATTAGAGCATCTTGCTCTACTTTACCTGCCACATTGGCCTCCAATGTTGGCTTGTTGTCTTGAGACTCAGTCTCCTTCTTCTTCTTGGACCAACAATCCTTCTTGACGTGGCCCTTCTTGCCACAGTTCCAACATTCAAGAACTGACTTTGTGCGTGACTTGCTCCGTCTTGAGCGATCACGACCCTTTTGGTTTTTGAACCTCTCCTCAGGCATTCCTCTTGTTTCCACTGACAATGCAGCACTTGATGATTCTCATGTGCTTCTCCTTCGTATTTCCTCGCTTAGGAGAACACCTACAACATCATCAAACTTAAGAGTATTTGTACCAGAGATAGAATTACTTACAGCCATCACAAGGCTGTCCCAACTATCCGGTAGAGATGATAGTATAAGGAGAGCTCTCACTTCGTCATCGAAATTGATTTTCACCGATCGAAGTTGACTTATGTTTGTGTTAAAGTCATTTAGGTGTTCTGCAACTGAACCATTCTCTGCCATCTTTAGATTAAACAAGCGCTTCATAAGAAATACCTTATTGGATGCCGTTGGTTCTCGTAGAAGTCGTCAAGTGACTTCATCAAGTCCTCCGTGGTGTTCATCTCCGAAACATTGAAGGCCACCGTTGACGCCAAGCTTAACCGGATTGTTCCTAGTGCCTTTCGATCAAGGAACATCCATGCTTCATCTGCCATTGTTGCAAGCTTCTTCGCAAGACCGCCTAGTGGCAAATAGAGGTCCTTCTGGTAGAGATAGTCTTCAATCTGCATCTTCCAATGTTGGTAGTTTTTGCCATTGAACTTCTCAATCTTGAGCTTCCCTTCCTCCGCCATAACTCCCACTCAATTCAAGGAATCCTTTCCTTGAGATAATTTAGCTACAAGCAAACCTTGCTCTGATACCAGTTGTTAGGAAATAAGACCTGGCTAAATAGATAATTGAGTAGATTACTTAATAGAGAGAGACAGATTTACATACACGAGATTATAGAGTAGAGAGAGAGAGAGAGAGAGAGTACACACGATATACGTGGTTCACCCAATGTGGGCTACGTCCACGGGAAAGCAGCCACTCAATGGCTTTAGTACTTCAAAACAAGAAGTAGTTTACAAAGGGATTATACCCTTAATGGAGCTCCCGCCTTGCTTCACTCTCACCACCTCACACTCACCTTGTTGCATCAACTTCACACACTATGAAATGTGTGTAGAAATGGCCTCCTTTTATAGGCCAAAAGGGCTGCCCTCTCTTATGAGAGGCAGCCATGTGTAGCCGCCCTTGTGTGAATAAGTCCAAATCGGACCCTCCAATCCGCCCATGTGTGGCCACCCTTGAGAAGACAAGTCCGCTTTTGAATTCAGCCACCGGCCATTGAATTCAGCCACCGGCCACCGGCCATTGACTTCCGACCACCAGCCACCGGCCATTGACTACCGGCCACCGGCCAACCGACGGTTGTTTTCCGACCACTTTCCGGCCGCCGGCCGGCCATAATATTCCGGCAAAAATGAATATTTCGATGAGGGGAAAAAAAGTCTCGGGGACGGCCCCTAAAGTTGCCCCTGGTTTTTGACTATGAAAATTTTGGTTTCTAGTGAGTGATTTACCTTCACGCACGATGGCTTCTCCTCATAATGGGGGCCTTACAAATATGCGCTTTTACCACAGAAAATTACAAAGGTAAAGCAGGCTCCATACTTAACATTGCATACTCTTAATATTTATGGTGTTGCTCTTTCCTCTCGTTTTTGAACATAACAGAAAGGGAGTAATGCTCTTTTTCAAAAGAGATTCATGACATGCATAATTTGAATCTCTTTCCCTACTCGATAAGAACTTCTAGGAATCTCAAAAGGACTTATTTCCTCTCCTTGAGAGAAGCCCATATGCATTCTTTGCTCCTCATGCAATATGAATTACTTGACAAATCTTGAGATCGTGGAGTCTCTTAAGAGATCATGTTGCTTTGTAGAGGAAGAAGCTTTGCCCATTCTTTACTACAATGTCACAAAATTTAAAAAAGAATACTATAACCACCACTCACATGATGGAAATCAAAGATTCATGAATACATGTTTAAAATATATGTAACTCAAGACAATGAGACAATTACAAGCATAATACCCACTTAGAGAGAGAGAGAGAGAGAGAGAGAGAGATAACACAATATTGAGAGTTGATTTGGTTGACCCCAACCATGGGACTTTTACATTACATGAAACTGACATCAAAACCGAATACAATCATCGTAGATCATCTTGCCAATAAGGTGGCCTTCTCTTATCAAGCCACCAATTTACCCTTATGTGATTAGAAACATAGACTTACAAAGAGTCATCTTGGGCAAGAAACGTCATCTTCTTTCTTCTTTAAAATCTTTCCTTCATCGTGTTTGTAGCATTATAACAAAATAGAGAAATCTTAGAAACACGCATGCATGCTCTTCTTTGCAAGATCTACACTTATAGAGATCCATGCATGACTCGTGTGAGGAGGAGATTGTAGTCTTCTTCAAGTGATTGAGATGTCAAGAAAAGATGGTATTGTAGAAAATATCGACCCTTGTCAAAGCGTACAAATAATAGCATAAACACATACAACTTTAAGAAAGCTTTCTATCTAGTTCTTCAGATACCTGCTTCGTGAACGAAAAGAGTCATCTACATTCAAAACATCTTCCTTCACCTCTTTCTAAAGTTTTTGGCTGCTTCTAATAGCCTCCTTTCATCCCCTTATGTTGAATTGAGGATTATTTACTCTAAGTAATCAAAAATCATGTGAAAATTTCAATCATTAAAGGTGAGTCTTAACTTACTCAAAGTTCACTTATGAGGATGGATTCTTGGTCGTGAAATTGTTGTCTTAAATATTTTTTATTTTGTATAAATCAATCTATTGAGTTTGGTTATGTGGTGGGAGTCATTCCCAAAGTTCAATCTCAAAAATTGAACTCCCCTAACAACTTATCATCTTTTTTGATCCATCTTTCTCAACTTTTTGCATATGTATAGTCAAGTAATCCATCCTACTCAGGTCATTTACTTCTTCTAAAGTCTCTACTCATCAATTACTAAAAAGGTTGATTTGGGCTTCATAACAGAACTGACCCTCTTTACCCACTCTTTCTAGCCCTTTCTTCATCTACATGTCTACATAGTTAGTATGCACCATTTTACTACCTACATAACAATATTACATAACGATTGCTTAGTTCATGTTTTAGTACTGGCTTTGTGCCGAAGAAAGTGTCATAAAATCTAATATCTAACCAGCTCAAATGATTTTCTCATATTAAACTGATCATTAAATGTGGGAGAATAAACGAGAACCAGGGGTTAGAATATAGACATGTGCTTACAGAGCTATCTCACCATGGGGCCAATGGTAAAGGGGTCCAAATGAGAGATGGCTTGTCAAAGAGCAAGGCTAACCAATGGAGCTTAATGGATCTTAGGGTTAGCTTCATTGAAGACCTCCAAAGGTTAGTGTTAAAAAGTCCTTTGACCTTTGGTAAGCTAGGGTTGAACTTGAGGTGGGAACTCGCCCCAAGCTTGAGGTGTTTTTCGTGCTTGATGACTAAGGTGCTTGAGGTGCTTGTCAAGCTTGTCGACCAGGGATCTTGAGATACTTGTGGGAACATTACCCAAGCTTGAGGTGCTTTGTCATGCTTGCTGACTAAGGTGCTTGAGGATAAGGTGTTCCAAAAAAGTGAACAACTATCCCTACAAGGAGGGGGCGAGCCCTACAAGAGGGGGATAGAGAGAGAACACACACACCCTCACACAAGGCAAGCTTGGTACAAAGAAAGCAAAAAGGACACTTGTCAAGCTCCTCCTCATGTTTCCCTATGATGTGCCTAAAGCCTATTGATTAGCCTCCCAAGGGGTCCAATGATAAATTAGTAGATTTGATTAATTGTTTTTGCATTTATCAAGTCCTCTCTCTCTCAAAGGGGAAAGGCAAACACTTGTCCCAAGCCTACCCTTGTTGCTTGATATGATTCTTGTAGGTGATTGTCTAGGCCTGGGAAGGTCTAATGAGCTTCAAGATTGTGCCAGAAGAGGGGATTGACCAAAGCAAGTAGGAGGCATGCTTGAGAGATATACTCTCCCACACACACTCACACACACTCTCATTGTGTGAAGTGCAAAAGTGCAAGAGCTCCATCTCCTTCTCCAAGCTAGTAGAGAAGTTGAGAGTCTACACCAACACTCTTGGCTTTGGAATGCAAATCCAACAAAGAGCCATGTTTCAATTCTTAAGCTTGTCATCTTCTCCATCTTTATTACTATGCTATTATTATGTACGCTAGCAAGAAGAGTGATGATAAGTGAAGAACTAATTCTTTCTCCTATTAAATGTTTCTTCTTCCTCTTCCCTACCCTCATTCCCCGCTAGCTCTTTCCACCTTTGAAGGTGTTTGAGTCCTTGGGACTGAGGCTTGTGATAGTTAATGCTTTCTACAAAGCTTATGTTATGCTCGTGATGCATGAAGCTTTCCATTTTCATTGCATCACCTAGGTCACAAGGAACACAAAGATTGTATTGTACCAAGTCTCTCTTGATGGGAGAAACTATAATACTGTAATGGAATTGGCCTATTAACTTGAGAGTAGCAAAAATTAGAGAGAGTACTTTTGGGAAATTACTTTGTGAGCATAGCGGGTGAACATAATTAATGGTAGCAACATAAACATAGCATTTAGTTAACTTGGCATGAACAATAATTTTGCAAGAGAGAGAATTTAGAGAACATGACAACAGTTGAGGACCGGATTTATGTGGAGCCGGTCCCTCCTCCAACAGGCATTTGTATTATTATTTTTCCCATCAAGAGAGATTTGTTACAATACAATCTTTGTGTTCCTTGTGACCTAGGTGATGCAATGAACATGGAAAGCTTCATGCATCACAAGCATAACATAAGCTTTGTGGAAAGCTTTATATCTCAAGCCTTAGTCCCAAGACCTCAAACACCTTCGAAGGTGGAGAGAGCTAGCAAGGAATGAGGGTAGGGAAGAGGAAGAAGAAACATTTCATGGGAGAAAGAACTAGTTCCTCACTTATCATCGCTCTTCTTGCTAGCATAGTAATGAAGATGGAGAAGATGACAAGCTTAAGCATTGAAGCATGGCTCTTGGTTGGATTTGCATTCCATAGCCAAGAGTGTTGGTGTAAGCTCTCAACCTCTCTACTTGCTTGGAGAAGGAGAGGAAGCTCTTGCACTTTGCACTTCACACAATGAGAGTGTGTGTGGGAGAGTATACTCCCCAATCATGCCCCTAGATTTCTTGGTCTACCCCCCATTGTAGCTCATGCTTCAAGCTCATTGGACCCCTCCAAGCCTAGCCAATCACAAGCAGGAGGTAAATCAAGTAACAAGGGTAGCCTTGGGACAAGTGTCCCCCTTTCCCCTTTAAGAGAGAGGACTTGATAAATGTAAAAAAAATTAATTAAATCTTCTAAATAATCATTGGACCCCTTGGGTGGCCAATTAATAGGTTTCAGGCACACTATGGGGGCAACATGAGGAGGAACTTGACAAGTGTCCCTTTTGCTTTCTTTGTACCAAACATGCCTTGTGTGAGTGTGTGTGTGTGTGTGTGTTCTCTCTCTCATCCCCCCTCTTGTAGGGCTCGCCCCTCCTTGTAGGGATTAGTGTTGACTTTTGCACACCTCAAGCCACTCAACTTTGGACCCGGTTTCCACCACAAGCTTGGCCCTTAAGCCCCTCAAGCTTGAGCCGGGTTCTTACCTCAACTACAACCCTAGCACCTCAAGCATAGTCATCAAGCACCTCAAGCACCTTAAGCTTGGGCCGGGGTTCCCACCTCAAGCTCAGCCCTAAAAAGGACTTTTACACTAACTATTGGAGGTCTTCAACGAAGCTAACCCTAAGGTCTTTATGCTCCATTGTTTAGCCTCTCTCTTTGATAGATCATCTCTCATTTGGGCCCCTTTACCATTGGCCTCGTGTTGAGATAGATCTATAAGCACATGTCTATATCCTAACCCTTGTTCCCCTTTATTCTCCCACATTAAATGGTCAGTTTAATATATGAGAAAATCACTTGGGTTGGTTAGATATTAGATTTTATGACAATACAAATGTCTATTGGAGTGGGGACTGGCTCCACATAAATCCGGTCCTCAAGTGTTGTCATGTTCTCTAAACTCTCTCTCTTACAAAAGTATTGTTCATGTCAAGTTAACTAAATGCTATGTTTTTATGTTGCTACCATCAACTAAGCTCACCCTCTATGCTCACAAAGTAATTCCACAAAAGTGCTATCTCTAATTTCGGCTACTCTCAACGTTC
Source organism: Adiantum capillus-veneris (assembly GCF_014529385.1). NCBI lineage: Eukaryota > Viridiplantae > Streptophyta > Polypodiopsida > Polypodiales > Pteridaceae > Adiantum > Adiantum capillus-veneris. The sequence goes on along the minus strand of NC_140938.1, from coordinate 24,154,895 downwards.
ATAGGCCATTTCCATTACATTTGTATCAGAGCATTTGGTTTCTCTTTTCTTGCTTAAGAAGAGAGGTCCTTAAGTAGCTTATAAATGGTTGATTTTTTTAATTATATTAGGGTAAGTGGGACTGGGACCTATTATTGATTTTGTTGGGCCCACTATGTGGGACATGGTGCACACCTCGGAAGCTTTGGACATGGGGTCTTTTTTGACTTGCCTACACCTTTACCATTATTGAGCCATAAGAAGTTTGAAAAAAGCTATCCCTCGGTAATTCTGCAATATTAGACCCACTCCACTACTCTCTATAATTAACCACTCTGAGCCGTGGGTGTAGACTTAAGTGCCAATTTTCAAAGGCTAAGAGGAGTGGCAACTAAGGTTTTGAATTGCCAAAGCATATACTAAGTAAGTAAACAAATTTTGTTAATAAGGGTGACAATAACCAAAAGAGTAGAATGAACATTGATAACTTTGATTTTGCACATGAAGATGCTAATGATGATGCCCCCATGTTTGTCAATTATCTTGTTACTAGGATGCAACAAGCTATGGGCAACCCTGCTTTGCAAGCCGAAGTTTCTCAACAACTTCGCGCTTATGGGATTTCCCTTCCTTTCCAAGAGGAGAGAGAGCTTAGGAGGCCTCTTGAAGAGACCCCCAAAACAACACTCTCTCCCATACGAGAGGAGGAATCTAAAGAACAAGAAATTAATAAAACTTTAAGTTCCTCTGAAGATGTGGCTCCACGAAGACGGCGGTCTAAACGATCGCCAACTCCTCCCAAGAGGAAATGTTCAACCCACATTCCTTCTCCTCGTCACTTTGAAAGGAAAGAGAGGAAAAAAAGGAAGAAAAGGGCAAGAAATAGGTCACCCTCTTCTCCTTCTTCTTCCCTTCCTCCTCTTCTGACAAAAGCTATAGCTACTCTCCTAAAGAATACAAGAGGGGAGGACATTGCAAATCGTACCCTGCATGGCGAAGGTCACAAAAGCTCAAGAATTTCAAAGAGGGAGAAAAGAGTATCTCTTTTCTCACCTATGATGGCACCTTTGGTGCCACCGACAAAGTATTGGCCTTCATCCAGCAATTTGATGTGGCCTTTGGAGACGAGGGCTTCACGGAATCCTCCAAGCTACGCATGTAGCTATGCACTTCCAAAAATCGGCTCGTCAATGGTGGGCTAGCCTTCGTGGCAACAACGAAGCCCCAAAGACCCATATCGAAAACTCTATGAGTTTCCATCATGAAGCAATTCCTTGCGAGCGATGCAAGGGACAAAGTGCTTACTGAATGGTACAGCTTGAAGCTTCTTTCTCATAAGTCTATTCAAAAATATGTGGACAAGTTTTGAGACTTACATCTCAAGGCTACTGTCTTCCAAAAGATAGACTTTGCCAAGCAAAAGCAACAGTTTTGTGCAGGATTACTTGAAGAGATGGCCGAGTATGTCAACTCCCAACTCCTGGTTCTACCATCGAAGTAATCCACCACACCGTGGTTGCTTCGTGCATCAATTTCCAATAAGGGGCTAGACAAAATTTCAAGCCCATGGAAAACAAAGACAAAAATGATTCAAAGGGTAAAGCCAATGTCCAAAATTCTTCCCAAGGCAATTCCAACAACAACAACAATCGGTCCAAGGAGAAGGGAGTTTACAAAGGTAAAAACAAACTCTCTCCTGAAGAGCTTGAAGCTTTTTGCAAGGACCATAAATGTTTTAGGTGTGGGGAGCAAGGACATGGCTATCGTTCTTGGCCCAAGAGAAATGCTCGCAATGAGACTCTTAGAGATTCCACCATCGAAGCTCCAAAAGAGGATGCTCATTGCAAAGGTTCAACTCTCTCCTATGGTTGAGGAAACATTAGGAAAGAAATGGACTCATTTTTGGGCCTTTTAGCTCTAGTTCGAGAATGCTCCTTAGCCGATAGGAAGAAGGCTAACGTTACGTTGAAAAAACCTTTTTTCTCATTTTGAAAATGTCCATGAAAACCATTTTGGTGAAATTGTCACTATCATCAGAAAAGTAAGGGCTTGATAATGACATCTTAAACAAGCACCGAACGCCTTTTTATGACCCGTTGTTGCTATCTTATAAAGTGAAGTTCTTGTACTTGTGCATCTTGCACAAGTATTAATCACCTTTTTATGAAGTACTCGCAATTTAAAATCGAACAGATCGTACTTGATAGTGATTGATAGGTACTATTTAAGACTATGAAGGAGTCAAAACCAAGCGAATAGAGGCCCTTGAGGGGTCTTTGGGACCTCTATTCGCTTGGTTCTGACCTCATGAGGCCCTAGGCTTAAAAATGCTATATTTTGAGCTAGAGACATCCGATTTCATCGTTTTAAAGAGCTATCCTAAGGTTTTTGGACGTTCCAGATGCATCCGTGGTATTATTTTTGTATTTTGAAAACAACTCTTATGTGTTTTCTCCCATCGCACATCACATCACTCATTAAGATTCACAAACAAAGATTTTTGTGTACACTTAAGTTGGGCTCTCGAAAAGCATTTTGTACGAGCATGCATTTAATTGATTGAACAAACTTTTACGTATGTACTATGAGAAATAGAATTCCAAAAAAACTTTTGTATTTTTCATGATTACCTCTCTCTATGCTGAGTTGGCGTTTTTGACAAGGCCCAAAATTGAGTCCAAGTTTCTCATAATGGATAAGGGATCATTATGATGCCTTCATCTTGTTTGACCTTGGCTCTACTCACAACTTTATATCAATGGAATTGGCCGCCAAGTTGGACATTCAAGCTTTTGAGATGGGAGATGTTGTAACGGCCAACACTGCTTTCAAGGGACAACGAGCCTCCGTTACTCCCTTGATTGGGAAGTTGACGCTTCTGTCCAAAGCTATGTTGGTAAAGAAGACTTTTTCATCTCTCCTCTCCAACATGAGGATGCTATTCTAGAGGCACCATGGTTCAACTGCATGACTGCCAACATGAAGTTCCCTGAAAGGAGAATCTACTTCACCTACAAAGGAAAGAGCATGTATACAGATGCTAGTGAGTTTGGTCGTACTATATCACTTGTAAATTCACCTGCTTTTAATAAATCAATGAAGAGCTCAATTACTGCATGCATGATTTTTGTCAAAGAGTCCCTAAAAGGTCCTAATGTTTCATCAAATGTAAATGATAGGAATCAAGAAGAGTTAGACTTGTCTAATTTTCTAAAAGGATTCCAAGATGTGTTCACGATGATATCCCTATGGACTTACCTCCAAAATGAGAGGATGATAACCATCGAATTGAGCTCCTACCAGGAAGCTCACCGCCTAACAAGCCTCCTTATCAAGTTTCCAAGCTCAACAAGAGGAGGCAAGTGCATGAATTGGTTGACAAAGGGATGGTGAGGCCTACCTCCTATCCCTTTTGTTCTCCAGTCCTTTTAGTGCAAAAGAAAGATGGTACATACCGTATGTGTGTGGACTATCGAGCACTAAACCATATCACTATCAAAAAAAGATTTCCCATATCTCGTGTAGAAGGTCTGTTTGATAAGCTACACTGCTCTACCTACTTTAGTAGGATTGACCTTAAAAGTGGCTATCATCAAATAAGGATAGTGGATGAAGATATTCTAAAGATCACATTTCGCACAACGTTTGGCCTTTATGATTATCTAGTCATGCCTTTTGGCTTGACTAATGCACCGGCCACGTTTTGGAGGAACACAAGCAACATCTCCAAGTCATTTTTCAGGCATTAAGGGAGAATAAGCTTTTTTTGAACCAAAAGAAAAGCGAATTTTTCCTTCAAGAGATTCAATACTTACGTCTTATCTCTCAGGATGGTATCCAGATGGATCCATCGAAGTTAAGAGGTAATAAAAGCATGGCCTAATCCAAGGAATCTACATGAGCTAAGAAGATTTATTGGTATGTGTTCATACTATAGACGCTTCATAGCAAAATTTTCTCAAATAGAAAAAACCATTACATGACCTAACAAAGAAGAACGTTAAGTATTCATGGACTGCTAAGGAACAAAATGATTTTGACAAGCTCAAAGAGAAGCTTACCTCCCAACCAGTCATCATCTTTCCGGATCTCTCAAAGCCATTTGAGGTCCAATGTGATGCTTGTGGTGATTGCCTTGGAGCAATCTTACTTCAAGAAGGACATGCCATAACATATGAGAGCCGAAGGCTCAATTCGGATGGATGGATCTTAGGCATTTATGAAAAATAGCTTTTAGCTTTTCTATATGCCCTAGACACATGGAAGCACTATTTATTGGGGACTTCATTCATTTTACGAACAGACCATCAAAGTCTCAAGTACTTCATGACGCAAACCAAGCTTTCCGATGAACAAATGAGGTGAGCAAATTTTCTTTCGCAATTGAATTTTTATATTGCTCACATTGTTGGTAAGCACAATTAGGTGACCCATGCACTTTCACAACGACCAAAAGTTAATGCGGTGTCTATAGCAACAATCTAGATGACTCCAGCCATTGCCTATCCCAAATTCACCATGGGAGAGTATATCCATGGATTTCACCTTTGGATTACCCAAGTCTATCCATGGGAATACGGGAATATGGACAATAGTCGACAGGTTTAGCAAGCAAGCACACTTTATTTCAGTCAAAAAGACTTTTAAGACACACCAAATGGAAACTCTCTTCATATCTCAGATTTTCAAACACCATGAATTACCAACATCCATCGCGTCAGATAGAGATCCTAGCTAGAATGACCAGTAATTTTTGAAAAGGTCTCTTTGAAAATCTAGGTACAAGATTGAATTTCTCTTCGGCCTATCACCCACAAAGGATGGCCATAGTGAGATAGCCAATCTTACAATACTTTATCTACTAAAGACTTATGTTACCGAAGTAGATCAACGCTCACAATGGGAAAAGTACTTACCTCTTGTAGAGTATACCTACAATAATATTGTACATACTTCTACAAGAAAAAAACCTTTTGAAATAATTGAGAGAAGACTTAAAAGCCCCTTGCTACTTAAAGTACATGGGAAGATCTTTGCTACCGATGAGTATAGCCATGACCTACAAGAATCTTTTCAAAATATTAAGGAGGCTATATCCGTCTCTCGACAAAGATAAAAAGTTGTTTCTAACAAGCACAGAAAGGCCTTAACATTCAAAGAAAATGATTGGGTCTTACTTAAGTTTCTTAAGGCTAGATTGAAGCAAACGACGGACAAAAATCCTACGGGCCATCAAAAGTATTATGCTAAATCAGCAAAAAGATACTATGGTCCTTTCCAAATCTTGAAGCCAATCAATGAGATGGCTTATCAACTCAAGTTGCCCAACCATTGGCTCATACACAATGCTTTTCATGTGAGCCTACTTAAACCCTACAAAAGAGAGCCACCAAGTGAACCATTTATTGAAGACCTCCCAAAATCGAAGACCAAGAAGAGGTGCTACAACCCGAAGCTATCCTTCGGCATGAAGACAGTACTACGACATGGTAAGATTATCCGACGGTATCTTATTAAGTTCAAAAATTATTCTTTTGAAGATGTTAGATGGATGCAAGGTGTACAGTTTAAGGATAGTATGAACCTTGTCAATGCTTACAATGCTACATTAGAGTAAGCAAATATACAAATTTCTTTCAAATGATCAATGTTTTTGTCTTATAAAGCTAACTCTCTTTTTATTGTGCACAAATTTAAATAGTATGTATGCTTAAAATCATGTCTGTGATGACAACGTCTCTCAACACCAAGTAGAATTTATCACTCTACTTGGGAGAATGAAATGGACTAAAGAGCAGGATTGCTTGGAGTAGCTATGTCTCCCAAGCACCGGATTAGTCATCCATCTTGGAAAGATGTCGTAGGGTAAAAAAGCATCCTCTACCCGCTAAGCAAGATTGACTAATAACTAAGGCTTGATCTCTTCTACCTCATATTCGAGGACTACTATGATTTCAAGAGAGAGGTAATGTCGTGAAATCTAATATCTAACCAAACCAAATGATTCTCATATTAAACAGATCATTTAATGTGGGAGAATTAACAGAAACCAAAGGTTAAAATATAGACATGTGCTTACAGATGTATCTCACCATGGGACCAGTGGTAAGGGGTCTAAATGAGAAATGGTATGTCAAAGAGCAAGGCTAATCAATGGAGCTTAAAAGACCTTAGGGTTAGCTTCATTGAAGACCTCCAAAGGTTAGTGTGAAAAAGTCCTTTGACCTTAGGTAAGCTAGGACTGAACTTGAGGTGGGAACCCGCCCCAAGATTGAGGTGCTTGTTATGCTTGATGACTAAGGTGCTTATCATGCTTGCCGGCCAGGGAGCTTGAGATGCTTGTGGGAACATTACCCAAGCTTAAGGTGAAGGTTGTGCTTGCTGACTAAGGTGCTTGAGGATAAGGTGTTCCACAAAAGTCAACAACTATCTCTACGAGGGGGCGAGCCCTACAAGAGGGGACTAGAGAGAGGACAAAGAAAGCAAAAAGGACATTTGTCAAGCTCCTCCTCATGTTGCCCTCATGGTGTGTCTAAAGCCTATTGGTTAGCCTCCCAAGGGGTCCAGTGATAAACTAGTAGATTTAATTAATTGTTTTTGAATTTATCAAGTTCTCTCTCTCAAAGGGAAAAGGGGGAGACACTTGTCCCAAGCCTACCCTTGTTGCTTCTTGTAGGTGATTGGCTAGGCTTGGGGAGGTCCAATGAGCTTCAAGCTTGTGCTAGAAGAGGGGGTCGATCAAAGCAAGTAGGGGGCATCCTTGAGGGGTATACTCTCCCACACACTCTCATTGTGTGAAGTGCAAAAGTGCAAGAGCTCCATCTCCTTCTCCAAGCTAGTAGAGAAGTTGAGAGCCTACAGCAACACTCTTGGCTTTGGAATGCAAATCCAACCAATAGCCATGCATCAATGCTTAAGCTTGCCATCTTCACACTATGATATTATGTATGCTAGCAAGAAGAGTGATGATAAGTGAGAAACTAATTCTCTCCTATGGAACGTTTCTTCTTCATCTTCCCTACCCTCATTCCCCGCTAGCTCTCTCCACCTTCGAAGGTGTTTGAAGCCTTGGGACTGAGGCTTGGGATAGTTAATGCTTTCTACAAAGTTTTTATGTTATGCTCATGATACATGAAGCTTTCCATCTTCATTGCATCACCTAGGTCACAAGGAACACAAAGATTGTATTGTTTAAGTCTCTTGATGGAAGAAACTATAATACAAATGCCTATTGGAGGGAGGGACCGGCTCCACATAAATCCGGTCCTCAACTGTTGTCATGTTCTCTAAACTCTCTCTCTTGCAAAAGTATTGTTCATGCCAAGTTAATTAAATGCTATGTTTATGTTGCTACCATCAATTAAGTTCACCCTCTATGCTCACAAAGTAATTCCACAAAAGTGCTATCTCTAATTTTCACTACTCAAAGTACATAGGCCATTTCCATTACAAAAGTGCACATATCCTACTGCAAATGCTAGCAAAGGTGATGAAATTCCCCTAGAAGCCCATGTTGGCATGATATACAACATTATGGTGTGACTATGTCTTAAAATGTGGAAGTCAGGTTGGTTGTTGAAAGAGATGAATGACATCCTCGTACAGAACATGTAATATAGATCACATACTTTTGAAGCCGCCAGTACCCCTTTTGTGCAAAATAAGCCAACCAAAAAAAGATCGTTCTCCTCTCTCTCTCTCTTTCTCTCTCTTCCTTTTGGTTGACTAAGGATTTAGAAACAATGTTTGTAGGCACAAACAATGTTATCCACGATTTCACCTATTTTACTTACTGGCTCATATGTTAGTTTATTCATTAGTTTCTCAAATTTCTTCGAACAAAGGCTCACCTCCTAGGCTCCTAACTCGAGAAGCCTACCGTTCAAAAAAGAAACTTGCGATTCGATCACGCAACTGCCTGCATTCAGGCTCTCCTGAAGACCCGTATCCAAGTGAGCAAACTTGTGCAGCTGTAATCAACAGCGCTCGGTTTTGTTAAAAACAAAGCACGTTGACCCTCACCTAGCTATCGGCTTCGTCCGATGCTAGCCCGCGTCCTGCCCCCTCCTGGACGTCACCTTCGCACTATGCCATATGCCTGCCTCACCTTACCTCCCCCTCGATCGCCACCTGCTTGCTAGCCCGCGTCTTCCAACTTGCCGCCTCCTGGACGTCGCCTTCATACTATGCCATCTGCCTCCCTCACCTACCTCCTCCCTCGGTCGCCACCTGCTTGCAAGCCTATCTACTTGTTTGACTACCAATGTTGGATCTTTCCCTGATTCTCAATAATAACACAATAAGAATGATTGGGTGCCCTGGGTGGTCTCCGTCCTGCATAGCAATCGAGGAACCTTGGATAGGGGGGGCATTTGCTTGGCCATGGAAGGACTTTCAAAACGGTGGGAGCGGGGGCGGGGGCGGGGGCGGGGGGGCAACGGAACCTAATTTCAAGTTGTCTCCCTCTAGCATTAGAGCCATTCGTTGATCTTCGAAGAAAGACACGAGGAAATCTGCCCTCAATGTCACAGAGGTCCCGACTTCCACCGGCACCTGTCCTTGCCTCACAAGTAGGGAGAGAGGGAGAATGCACACCCGTGTAATTGTTGGCTCCCTATCCCTAGTACACTATATAACCTCTCCCAGCTTAATATAGTGCCGTTTTCAATTTCCTAAATGCCGGTTGAGGGGCAAGGGGAAAAGGAGAAATTCCGCCCCAAAATAGAGAAAAATAGTGTAAAACCCTGAAAAAGTAGCCTAATTTTCAAAAATTTCTTCTGTTTGAAAAAATGATTTTTCCCGAACACTGCGATCTTTTCTCTCTCAGACGCAGACGCGTTACGCACTGTGAATTTGTACATTAAGATGCTGAAAATAAATTACAACAAGTAGATTGGAGCGCAAAGGAGAGGAAAAGAATGATGATGATGATGATGATGACCTTACCTGGCTGGCTGGCGTATAGCGTATATTTATGGGAACAAAATATAAAACAATAATAAGCTGCTAAAGAATAAAATGCACCAGTGTTGGGAGGCGTGTCTTCTGTGTATATATAGGCTACGACACGGAAAGAATGGAATGAAAAACGGCAAAGCCACATGGTGGCATCATCATGTACCGTGTAATGTCAAGCTGTGGAGGAGGGTTTAGGGTAGCTGCCAGCCTGGAGAGGACATGTACACACCCAAGGGAAAGGCAAATTATTGGACATTATAATTTTTTTGAAAGCACAGAGAGCGAACGGAGGAAGGGGGGAAAGAGGGGGGCCTACTCAAAAGAAGGATCAATTGGTGGTCAACTCTCTATGAAGCATCCTTCTTGATTGTGTGCCTATATTCCACCAGCTTCTTCCTTCTACTGCTGTTGTCAATGGTGATCACCACCTTGCCTGGATGTGTGGTGGCCTTAAAAGAGTTTCTCAAGGGCTCCTCTGCAGCTGTAACCTTCTTCTGCTTCTGAATGATGACTGTGTATTTGCCCTCTCCGCTCGGTACAAACTCCTCACCATATGTCACTTCCCACCCAACCACTACCACGTCCCACACCATAGTGCTCCCAACCTGCACAAAATATCACGGCCTTTTCCATTTCAAACACCAAATCAATTAAGTACTTTCTTTCCAATAGCAACACATAGTGAGATAATGCAGTGCAGGTATATCCCTCAAGCTTCAAAACTCATTGCCCATCTCAGCAGATTTGCTTGGCTGCTAACCAGTGTTCGGGAAAAATGTGTCTCAACTTAATATTGTGCCGTTATCAATTTCAAAAATGCCGGTTGAAGGCAAGGGGAAAAGGAGATATTCCTCTCCAAAAGAGAGAAAAACAGTGTAAAAATCCAAAAAATTTCCTCTTGACAAATTCAAGGAAAGGAATTTGGTATGGTTGAAAAAATGACTTTTCCCAAACACTGCTGCTAACCAAAAAGAAGCAATATCTAATATGCCCACATTGTCAGAGTCCCCCTCCACTCTTCCTACAACATCAATTTGTACTGCCACTCTGTACATTCCTTTGTAGAATGAAGGTGGACAATTAGTGACTCTCTTCAAGCTTATGCAGAAGGACAAGCAAAAAACTTAAAGATACGATGCCATTGAACGTACCTCTTGTTCTGGCAACTCAATGGCCTGCTTTTCACCAGCTTTCAGGATAACTTCTAGCACTGGCGCTTCAACACCTTCAAAGTCGGTGTCATTGGACCGGCCAAAACCACCATAACGAACAGGCAAACTTTCCGGAGAAATATACCTGCCATGTCATCCCGACACAATCTCTTACTCCATGAACTCTTGAGTTTGACAAGTTAAACCTGAAACTTTCTGCTTACTTTAACAGAGTCTCTGTGACTTTCTCCGGTCTAGCCACCACAACCTTGCTCTTCGACCTTGCTGTCACAAATTTTCCATGCAGGGAGTATAGAGCTCCAAAGTACCATGGCACATTGACAAAAATCTGCCCAAAACACCAGAAAAAGAGAGATTGAGGAAACATAACATATCTGCCATATCTTTACGCATATTAACACCCAGCATATCTGTCTAAAAGTTATGATCTAAGGAACAAGCATATAGGAACTTAAGGGAATCAAATAACATCCTCTACTTGTACATGATGAGGTAATTATTCTGTATACTAAGGAGTGGTAGGGAAGGTCTCTGAAGTTGATCAGTAACAAGTAATCATGGTGTAAAGACTATATTCATAGTAGGAAGCCATAATCAATACGGCATACGCATATTACCATCAACAAAGTACATACATAAACTCTAGCATCACTTTTGCCAATGCCTAAGAATGAAATGAGCTGACCACCACCCAGCCAAATAATGTCTTCAAGGGGCTGATCAAATTGCACAATTCGCATGTAAGCAACAGGAATCTCTATAATTTGTAGATTGCCTGCAGAATGGAAGCACAAAAATCCAGGCATAGTGACAAACAAGATACTTTGAGACGTCCGTTCTGCAAGATTCAAAGCCTATCATTTAGTGATACTACAACAGTCCTCTTCCGGATAGACAACCTCTACACTAGCCTTCAATAGCTCTTAAACAGAATCTATAAGATAGGTTTCAAAAGACAACACAAATGGGCACTGAGAGAAAGCCTGAAGAAACAATATTAGCAGCTAGTGTCCAGCAGTCTGCTAAACACCAAAATGGTGAAAATGACTTACCTGCTTTGCTACAAGCTCGGGATAATTATCCTGCAAGAGACTAAAGGCCTTCTTGGTGATGTTTCTGCGTTTGACAAAGCCTGGAGAATCCTTCAAATCAATCACCTGCACCATAGAGTGCACACCGCTAGGACTAAAATCGAGTTTCTGCATGCCATTCTCCAGCACTTGAATACGCCAACGTAGAAACTTTTTGAACTGAGCTTCATCGGCAAAAGTTTTTTGATATAACTCCTTGTCTTGGAATACACCATAGTGGTTGTAGCACACAGGATGGCCTTCCTTATCTACACCATGCATGTAAGCGACGGAATCAAACTCGGTCGCAATCTCTTCTTCAATGAGATTATCAGCCTCAAACTCTTTTCTCCAGAAAACAGTGTCCTTCAGCATGGACATGGCATCATTGACCTTAAAATCTCTTGCACGCAGGAATTTGAGCAAGACGACATCTGTTCTCTCATCACCCTTGGTATGAAGTAATGGAACACCCCACAGGCAGAGGTCCTCAAGGGAAGGAGTCTCATCTTCTGCTTCAATAGGTATATCTCTGTCATGGGATGGGAGAGGTTCGACCTCGAGAGTGGATGGAACGATCATCTTCTCTTCTTCTGCAGGAGAGGCACTCACTTCCTCAACTGCAAGGGGGGCTACCTCAGGAACCAAGGGAGTAGTAGTAACAGCTACTTCCTCTGCACCAGCAACAACTGGTGTCTCTATAATAGCGGGCACCTCTCCAAACAGGTCCCCTTCTGCCTTCACTTCCTTTTCCTCTTCTTTGGCTGCATCCTCTACCTCTGCTGACACCTCTTTATTTTCTTCCTCCTCTGCCTTCCCCAAGTCTCCCTCCGTACTTGCAACAGTAGTTGCTGCCTTGGGAGGAGGCGCTAAGAATGAATTGTTCTTGATTGCGTCTGCAATCTTAGATTTAAGATCCTGAAGGGCTCTCTTCTCCGACTCCTTCAAGTCTTTGACATAGTAGCTCTCTTCTACAAAAGGGGCAGCAGCAGGCTCCTCGTCTATTGGAGGGATGAGCTCTCTGTTCTCCACCACGGTCTTCTCCTCTGCCTTCTCCACGGCATCTGCAAGCTTCTCTTCCTGCTCCTCCGCAGTTGAGGCTGCCTCCTCAATAATTTTCTCTGCAGGGCTCTTCTCCTCCGCTGGAACGGGAGGGGGGGAAGTCTCACTCTCCACGGCAGGGGCCACGTCGGTAACGACGGGAGCTGGCTCCACCGGAGATAGAAGTTTCTCTGTTTCTTCACCCATCAAGACAGGAGCCTATATAGGGGGTTCCAAAAACAATGGCTCTCGCTTCAATCGAATCGCGCTCGAAAGAGTTTAACTAGCGGTACTGAATCATAGATCGAGTACTCCAACCGCGACACCACCCCTTCTCTCTCTCTCTCTCTCTCTCTCTCTCTCTCTCTCTCTACAATAGCGCACTGTGGTGCCTTCACTTGTACTGCAGTCACCGATACAGAGAGAGCCTTTTAGCTGCCTGGAGGTTATGGCAGATCTCTCTCGCAAGCACAATGACAATGATTGAGAACGAAATTGGGATGAAGTTTAATTGAAAGCGTGCGCAGTAGCAGCTCTCCGGAGAAGGAGGGGGAGAGAGAGACAAAGGCGGGGAGTTCGGCGAGATTGAAGCAAAGACGGGTTGTTATTCATCAGTCATTGCTCTCCAAGTGCAATGCAAGCAAGAGCAGTGGACAGTGCGGATTCATGAAACGGCAGTGAGGAGGGGCCGAGCGCCATGTGTGCACTGCAGGGAGCCGGTGCTTCGCTGTGAATCCTTGATGAGAGGGAGAGAGAAGTAGAGAGAGGAATCAAAGGATGCCTGCTGGATAGATCCATGTGAGCCGCGCGAGCGAGAGAGAGAGAGAAGAGGTAGGACCAACGCTAAGCAAGCGGAGGGATATTGCGCAGAAGTGAACGTGGGTACAAGCGGCCACTGAACCAGTCGCCACCTGGCATCGTTTGATATGATGCGAAAGGGGGCTAGAGGTCCATCGTGATTACCTCCCTTAACGCCGGCCTCGGCGAGAAATTCACAGCAGCAAAAGGAATCAGAGTCCAGACCGTCCTGACTCCTCACTCCTGAGGCTAAACGAACCGACTCAGCCGAGTAGTATTTCTGCTCAATGCTGCAAAAAGTGTTCGGTCTCTCTCTCTCTCTCTCTCTCTCTCTCTCTCTCTCTCTCTCTCTCTCTGTGTGTGTGTGTGTGCGGGTAGTTTTTTTTTTTGACGGGTCCAACTGGCGGCAAACACAAGGGGGGGCGTTCTTCGTAAAAGTCATGCACCTTATCTTGTTGGACATATCGTGCAATCAATGCACTCCATGTGACAACATTGCAGGCAAGAAGCTCGTCGAGGACCTATTGCGCTCTTCCCCTTCATGTTTGCTTGTGTAGCGAATATTGCTGCTTTCTTGGCGTTGCTCTGTTGATTGCATCTAGAGAGACACCCTCGATTGACATCCGTCGAAAATAGCCCAGAGCTTCTTGTCCAAGTTGGGCATATCCCACAATCATTGCATTCCAAGAGACAACATCCCGGACATGAAGCTCCTCAAGCATTTTTTGTGCTTTATGAAGTGTACCACATTCGGCATACATGTCGACCAAGGCAGTGCCAAGCATGCCCTTATCAACATCAAATTCCCTCTCTCTACATTTGCTGGAAACAGTTGTGCGTTTCCTGACTTTGACTCTTAGACATAACCAATGCACTCCATGAGACAACGTTGCGGACAAGAAGCAGAATACACATTGAGCGCTTGTGTGTGTGGTTGTATGATGGCAACAATAGCTCTCTCTCTCTCTCTCTCTCTCTCTCTCTCACACACACACACACACACACACACACATTTGAAGACGCCTCGATATCACCTACTTGTTGTAGCAAGTGCGCACCAACTGGCCTAGCTTGAGCAACTCTCTCAAACTCCTCAAGGGCTCTAAGTCTATTACGTTGTTGTGTCAACAATAATGTTAGCACTTGCATGGCTATATCAAAGTGGGCTACACACACACAAACATATACATTGAAGCATGACAATATTGACAATCTCTCTCTCTCTCTCTCTCTCTCTCTCTCTCTCTCTCTCAACTCATCATCTAAAGGCTTAGATCTTAGTGATAGCGGGTTATGCAATACACATGCTGATTCTTTCCAAGAGCGGTGTTACGAGACTGCACACCCTCTTATTGTATGTGGTTAATTGCAATTGAAATAGCTAGCTTATGGTTAATTATGTGTTGTCCATTTGATTTTACTAAAGTGAGTTGATGATGATTTGTAGATTTATATTTTGGGAGTTGAAAAGGAGGCACTAGCAAATAATAACCCTATGGACCATTTTACCTTTGCACATTATTTTAGGCTTTTCATTCAATAAGCCACTATGACTGCTTGTAAATAACTAGTGAGAACTCACCCTTATGGGACATGCAATAAGTGATGTGCTCTATTCAAGTACTAAAGTGGACTAGTTGTGAAAAGAGGGGCCTCCAATTTTGGCATCCAAGAACTCAAATAATAAATTCAATACCAAACTCCACAAGGGGTGGTGCCTTGGAGTTTGGGGCTATGATTTAGACCTTTCTTGTGTAGATGTTAAAAAAAAACTCCCTTTCCCCTCTCTTAAGCTATGTCTTGGGCTGTGGAGCTTGACTATGTCACCTTTCTGTGTAAGAGTTTGTCTCCTATGCTCCTCTGCATACTATTATGTGTGTAGGCATGTCAACATCTCCATCTCTTTCCTTCTCTATCAACATCAAACCTTCTATCCCTCCCTTTGCCCTTCTCCATCATGGCAGGGTCAATGGATGAATTTCATGGCCAAGGGTGGAAGCGCACCCTTGCTCCCAATAGTGGTATCAAAGCTTTTGGTTTGAGTTAATCGGCAATCAATTTTCAAATTTGAAGAGGAAATTTCAAATTGGCAACATCAAATTTCCACATTAAAGCTTAAACAGAGAATTAATTGGGAATTTAGTCAACAAATTCCGCTTAACGAGAATTGATATCAGGTATGTGCAGCATTTAATTCCAATTATGTAATGGCTAAATCTCCTTGGATTTGTGAAGTTACGAGCAAGGAAAGGAGCAGAAGGAGATCTTGAACAAAAACTAAAGAGGCGGTCAATCCAACCTTGCATCGGAGAGATTTGAAGGCATTTAGAAGGACGGTCGTTAAAGAAGAGAAGAAGAAGTGGTAATAACGAATTCGGCATTGGAGCCCCTTGAAGGGAAATTTTAAGAGTTGAATTTGGCACAGGTAAAGAATAATAGTAAGAAACTCAAGGAATTTATGAATTTGGCTATCACTTTAGTGGAAATATTAAGCGAGGGTAAGGTAAAGAATGGCTTTTAGAGCCTTTCAAGAGCTTTCAAAGCTTATGAAAGGAATTGAAGTTGACTGCAATCAAACAATTTGGAGCGAATTAGGATTTTTGAGATTTGAAGTTAAACGGCACCCTTGTACTCGAGGCAGAGTTTCCACTCCAAGGGAGCAATCAAAGGGAGAATTCATTTTGCCACTGGTCTTAACAACTGTGAGAATTGCTGCTTATACACAAGCAACGTTGAAGGTCGACCAACATAAAACAGTGCAAAGCTTGCATCAAAAGGGGTGCCACAAGGCAAGGTCAGCACGATGGCGCAACTACCCACTCAAGCAAAGATGGCAACCATGGAGTTTATAGGCATCGATAGAGACTGCTCATGACGCTCCTCATAACTAATTCAGTGACCGGGCATCATTAAGTAGATGTTGAGCCCGAAATGCACAAAATGAGGCATGCAAGCCTTGGTTTACCCTATGATGTCAGTGTGTCGTCCTTTATCTTCTGTTAGGTATCGGCATCACCAAAGCTATGTACTGGGACTGCATTGAACGTGGTCGCCTAGAGGCTAGGCCTCAAAAGGTTCTTGTCTTTGAAGTTCGATGTCATCATCAGATTCACCTCCTACAATTAGGTACATGCAATAGTTAGCCAATCACCATCATCCCTTCTCAGCCTATCAAGGCCGCCCGACGCCATTGGTTAGACCAAGGGCCGACTAAGGTACATCATAGGATGTGTTCGTGGCCAGCTAGTTGTGGGTGGGCCCGCCAATCCTGCCATCATCAGATCTGTTGGTGCATTCACCAGATTCCCCCTCATTCCTCCTCAAGTCGACGTGTAGTGCTCGTTGTCGACATGCAATTCGCTTGTAGTGCTCGTTGTAATATTATTTTTTTAGTTTAAAAAGGGGTGTGACTCCAAATTAACTAAAGCCATTGGCTTCCCCATCTTAAACCCTTTCCGGCTGCCGCTTCATTCCCAAAGACTTTTAGTCTATAGTCACCCCCCTCGAATTCATGGTCGACCGACGACCACCCACTTAATACTCAAGGGTCAAATCCTCAAGGGCATGTCCACCCTGTTACACCCTTGACCAGCCATCCCATTTAGAAATTTTCTTGGTCGATTACCCAACCAGGATTGCACTTGACAAAATTTCAAAGCCATCCACTTAAATTTCTTCCAACCACCCAACTTATGCTTTATTTTGACCGCCTAACCTTGGTTAACTTTTGTCCTCCCTTACCACTTTTGGATGCCATTGCATGCCTAGTCGTTTAAGAGGCAATTGCACTTGACAAAATTTCAAAGCCATCCACTTAAATTTCTTCCAACCACCCAACTTATGCTTTATTTTGACCGCCTAACCTTGGTTATTTTTTGTCCTCCCTTACCACTTTTGGATGCCATTGCATGCCTAGTCATTTAAGAGGCAATTCTTTGCCATCTAACTCCTGCTTACTAGTCTCCCATGATAATCTCACACTATTTTATTAAATAATGACCTTATGACCTCAAATTTAGACCTTTGAAAGTAGACTTTATGAGAAGCCGAACCCATTCCCACCATGGCCTTTGAAGATGGCCTCCCAAGTCAATGCATCCCGACTAATAAGAGCTCGGACCCAATTTCAAATTCCAAATTTCATTGAACAACCAAACATGATAGCTAGCTTGCAAATCATTTGCAACATTGACATTATCATTCCAAAAGAGCTTGGAAGTAGTAGCTTGTGTTCTGATGATTACCCAGGACCAATACCATTGTTGAGCTCATTGTACAATTGAATACCGCTAATGCTGATGATGTTGAAAAGCTCTCGAACCTCACAAAAACCGTAAAAAAGGCTTGCAAAGAAGCCTACTAGGTTTGACAACTAGATAAGTTAATTTAAATTTATTACCTTTTCTTGTGTTTTCTTTGCAGAAATTCATAAATTTAGAGCACATTTTGGAGCCCAATTTGCACTCGTCTCCCTTGTTGATGGGATGGTGCTTCTATCCATGATTTTACACAAGTTTTATCAGATGAATTTTGTACTACTTACCCTCCATCAAGTTTTCTCTATTTGTAAGTTGCAGAGATGGTACCGAGTGGGATAACAAACGTGATTATGGTGAGACTAATCACATTCCATGAAGAGTTTGTGTTGTGAATATAATATGTATGTCTCTCTCCTTTATAACTTTTTAGAAAAAATCTCTTGACATTCACTCATGGTACATTCAATTTCTTTTGTTATCATTTATGCCTAATTACTTGACAATTGTGGTTTACATTGATAACTCCATGTTATATAATTCTCAATATTCATGCTACTAATCATGGCACAAAGGCCACTTTTTATTCTAATGTTGACAAATCACAAAGCCAATCACCCTTTAGTACAAATTCTCTTGAAAATTGTGTGCTCCAAACTCAACAGACAAGTATTCAATTTACAATGGTTTACACTCTTTTCAAAAATTTGAATGCCAAGTTATTGAGTTGCTAGTAAAATGGCATCATTACTTTATTTACTATCAGTATGCTACCGTTTTCAAGTTCCATGTCCTCTATTCCAGTCATTACATGAATCATTGATCAAGCACCTTGCAAACTGAAAGTAGCCCATTCAAGAGGTGGATCTAAATTGTGGATGGTGGTTTGACCACCCTTAGGTGGAGACGCTTATTTTTCCATGTTGCAACAATGTTAATACTATATCATCATGGATAAAATACCGATGTATAGTGTCATATACTCCTCAATAAAATGGCTTTGCTGAGAGAAAAAACATGTCACTTATGGAGATGGCACGATGTATGGTCAAAAGCCAAGCTTTGTTGGGGTAAAGACAGCATGTGCCTTGCTTCGAGGCTGGATGCCCGATGTTCGACCGCCCACTGACTTCGCCACTTGCCTTATTCTTTCTACATAAAAGAATAAGGGATCCCACTCATTGAGGAGTGAGTACTCCACACACACACACAATCTATCACTATACACTCACCGCAAGTGCACACACACCGCACAACTTTCGTACTGGCGTGCTTTGTAACTAGGAACTTGTAGCCGAGCATGGTTCTACAGGAGGAGCTCATCATAGAGAGCTCTCACTTTGCAGCATGAGAGCATTGGTGCATCGATGAGTAGGTGGCCAGTCCCGATCTCATCATTGGAGCTTGCTGCAGGTGAGATCATTCAAATCTAGAGTTGATTGGAATGGAGAAGCATTATGTGAGCTTCATTTCAACTCACGCGATGAGTATAGGAGCAAATATTTTCTTACATGTGTAAAGAGCTCATTTTGGCAAGTTTCACGAGTTTCTTATTGATTTTCCAAGGACTACAACTTTGCAGAAGAAAGTGTTTCCAAGTTCCTCACCGATTTTGTTGTATACTATTCAAACTGTCTACAGGTCGTGGGTACATAGCATCGGATTTTTGCACCTTAGATTTCTTCCACTTAAAAGTGGATTTTTCATGCTTAATTTTGACTCTTGAGGTGTAGTCCAATTTTTTGTGCTCTTCAACTTTGAAGAAGGAAGTTTTTGCAAATTTTGAGCAGATTTGGGAGATATTTTCATCAGACACTGCATGGTGGTGGTCTACTTTTGTAGATTTATGGACACTTGACGCATAGAGTTCTCGGCATTGAAACTTATGATCAACATCGCACCTTGTGTGTGTGTGTGTGTGTGTGTGTGTGTGTGTGTGTGTGTGTGTGTGTGTGTGTGTGTGTGTGTGTGTGTGTGTGTGTGTGTGTGTGTGTGTGTGTGTGTGAGAGAGAGAGAGAGAGAGAGAGAGAGAGAGAGAGAGGAATTTTGGCTCTCCTATGGCAATTCCATCCGGCGGTGAAAGACGACATTGAGTGCTCTTCTTGACATCAATTTACCCTCCTTCGACATCGGGATTCACTTCATCAAAGAGAGAGAGAAAGAGAACAACATCGGCTCTTGGTTCCTAGCATTGGCCAGCCCACTCTCGGCATCCTCAACATCAACAGCTTTTCTCGGCCTACCTTTGACCAACCTCATCATCGACACCTCCGAATGGTGCCACTTTGATTGCAGTGGGAGCGATTGAGGAGAGCTCATTTAAAGCTCTTCTCAGGTCTCTTGAGACATGATTTTCTATGCACCCTGCTCAGAGGCAAAGATCGACATTAGTAGCACAACAAGACAACATTGGAGTTTCAATCGGGGATCACTTTGCGATCAAGGTTTAAGTGTGTGTGTTGTTTCGACCGATGGACATTCTAGCCGAGGGTTTTTGCTTACAGGTTGCATTTTTCAATGCTGACTATGATGCACAAGTTATGTGATCATGTATGACAGTGTGGATTACTTCAGAGAGTATTTATATCTTAGTTTTGTGTAGTTTTTGCTATGTATGCATATGCAAATATAGAGTGAGCTACAGATTGAAAGTGGCAAATTCACAGGTTTATAGGGATTTTGAACAAGTATGGTTATCCATAGAGAAGCTCGTTCAAGAGTGAGCTAGATTGTCAAGATTTTGGCAATTTATGTATACCATATGTGGATTTTCTATTGAGACACTGAGTGTCTATTTATAGTATGTGCGGTTTTGGTGAGTTTTTTTAAAGATTTTGCTAAAAATTCTAAGAGAAACTCTGTTCATTTTTGCTTAAATTTCTAGGAAAACTCTATTATTTTTTGCCATGATTTCTACGTAACTGCAACTTACTCTTTCATGCTTTAGTGGTTGAGATTTACTCCCACTTTGCAGGAGTGAGATTTGTGTATTCTCGTGTGGCTATACGGGTTATAAATAGCCGATTTTCAGCTCTGACAAGCTTTATAGGCTACAAGTATAAGTATTCACACTTATTAGACTTTGCAGGAAGTTTGGTGGGATGCATTTTTCAGCATTTTGTTTGCTCATTACTTGTAATAAAAATGGCCTACGAACATTGAGAATAACGGAATTAAGAAAACTGTAGTGAGCATTTTTATGAGACTACTTTGAGAAAATAGAGGGTAAACTTGATTAGAGGTAGCAACATAACCATTATACTTAAATAATTTGGCATAAACAATAATTTGCAAGAGAGAGAATTAGAGAACTTGACAACATTTGAGGACCAGATCTATGTGGAGCCGGTCCCCCCTCCAAAAGGCTTTTGTATTATAATTTCTCCCATAAAGAGGGATTTGATGCAATACAAGCTTTGCGTTCCTTGAGACCTTGATGGTGCAATGAAGATAGAGAGCTTCATGCGCCACAATTATGCCCGTAACTTAGCTAAATGAAAGCATTAACTTGTCCCTGGCCTCAGTCCCAAGACCTCAAACACCTTCAAGGTGGAGAGAGCTAGCAGGGAATGAGGGTAGGGAAGAGGAAGAAGAAACATTCTTACGATAAAGAAATAGTTCCTCGCTTATCATCACTCTTGTTGCTTAGCATAGCATAATAGCATAGTATTGATGATGAAGAAGATGGCAAGCTTAAGAATTGAAGCATGGCTCTTGGTTGGATTTGCATTCCATAGCCAAGAGTGTTGGTGTAGGATCTCAACTTCTCAACAAGCTTGGAGAAGGAGATGAACTTCTTGCACTTAGAACTTCACACAATGAGAGTGTGTGTGAGTGTGTGGGAGAGAGTATACCCCTCAAGCTAGCCCCCAAGTTTCTTGGGTTGACCCTTTAGACACACCATGAGGGCAACCTAGCTATGGGCTTGACACGTGTCCCTTTTTCCTCTTTGAGCAAGGGATGCCCTTTGGATGAGCGAGCGGCCACTCAACCCCATCCCCTACTCTCATGGCTTGCCCCCTCCTTGGTAGGCCTTGCTTTGACTTCAAGTACCACAAGCACCTTAGCCCCCAAGTAACTTAAGCATCTCAATCACCTTAATCATCAAGCATGACAAGCATCTTAAGCACCTTAGTCAACAAGCACGACAAGCACCTCAAGCACCTTAGTCAGCAAGCACGGGAAGCACCTCAAGCTTGGACCGGGTTCCCACCTCAAGCACAATCCTAGCTTGCCTAAGGTCCTAGGTCTAAGGAATTTCAACACTAACCTTTGGAGGTCTTGATTGAAGCTAACCCTAAGGTATTTCAAGCTCCATTAGCTATCATTGCTCTTTGACATACCATCTCTCATTTGGACCCATTGACTTTGGTCCCGTGCTGAGATAGATCCATAAGCACATGTTTATATTCTAACTCTTATTCCCGTTTATTTTCCCACATTAAGTGATCAGTTTATTATGAGAAAAATCATTTGGGCTAGTTATTAGATTTTATGACATTACATCTCTCTTGAAATCATAGTCGTCCTCGACTATGAGGTCGAGGAGATAAAGCCTTAGTCATTAGTCTATTAGTCTATGTTTCTTAGTGAGTAGAGGATCCTTTTTACCCTATGACATCATTCCAAGATGGATGACTAATCCATTTGGGCCTTGGGAGACTTAGCTGCCGCAAGCATATCTGCTCTTGAGTCTATTGCATTCTCCCAAAGTAGAGTGACAAATTCTACTTGGTGTTTGAGAGACGTTGTCATCACAAACATGATTTGAAGCATGCCTACTACATAAATTTGTGCACAATAATAATAAAAATAGTCTAATAAGACAAAAAACATTGATCATTTAAAAGAAACATTTACATTTGCTTACTCTAATGTAGCATTGACAAGGTTCATACTATCCTTAAGCTTTATTCCTTGCATCCATCTAGCATCTTCAAAAGGATAATTTTTTCACTTAATAAGATACCTTTGGAGAATCTTACCATGTCGTAGTACCTTGTCCTCATGTTGAAGGATAGCTTCGGGTTGTAGAACCTCTTCTTGATCTTCAATCTCTGGTGTGTCTTCTATAATTGGTTCTCTTGGTGGCTCTCCTTTGTAGGGCTTAAGTAGGCTCACATGAAAAGCATTGTGTATGAGCCAATGGTTGGGAAACTTGAGTTGATAAGCCATCTCATTGATTGGCTTCAAGATTTGAAAAGGACCATAGTATCTTTTTGCTAGTTTAGCATAATACTTTTGATGGCCCGTAGGTTTTTTGCCCGTGGTTTGCCTCAATCGAGCCTTGGGAAACTTGACCAAGACTCAATCATCTTCTTTGAATGTTAAGGCTCTTTTGTGCTTATCAGCAACAACTTTTTGCCTTTGTTGAGAAATGGATATAACCTCCTTAATCTTTTGGAAAGATTCATGTAGGTCATGGCTATACTCATCGGCATCAAAGATCTTCCCATGTACTTTAAGTAGCAAGGGTCTTTTGGTTTTCCCTCTATGATCTCAAAAGATGCCTTTCCCGTAGTAGTATTGACAATATTATTGTACACATGCTCTACAAGGGGTAAGTACTTCTCCAATTGTGAGTGTTGATCTACTTCTCTAACATAATTCTTTAGTAGTTCGACAATTGTAAGATTGGCTATCTCACTTTGGCCATCCGATTGTGGCTGATAGGCCGAAGAGAAATTCAATCTTGTACCTAGATTTTCAAAGAGACTCTTCCAGAAGTTACCAGTCATTCTAGGATCTCTATCTGACACGATGGATGTTGGCAATCCATGGTGTTTGAAAATTTGTGATATGAAGAGGGTTGCCATTTGGTGTGCCTTGTCTTTTTGACAGGAAGAAAGTGTGCTTGCTTGTTAAACTTGTCCACTATTGTCCATATTCCCGTATTTCCATGGATAGACTTGGGTAATCCAAAGATAAAATCCATGGATATAATTTCCCATGTCTTATTAGAGATGGGCAATGGCTACAGTAATCTAGGTTGCTTCCCTCTATCATACTTGGTCTTTCGGCATACCACACATTTTGAAACATACTCTTGTATGTCCACTTTCATGGTAGGCCAATAGAAGTATGTTTCTACTCCTCGAAGAGTAGGTTGAATCCCTCGATGACTTGCATAGGGAGGTGCATGGGATTCATACATGACTTTCTCACGAAGGGAGTGAGTAACACATAGCCTATTTCCATGGAGAAGATAACCATCCTGCAAGGTGAATGGTTTCTCTTTCTTCCCTAAGGCAAGGGCTGACATTATGTCTTTAAAAACAAGGTCAGTAGTGTACTCATCTATCATGGAACATAGATAATTGTGAGTTGCTATAGACACCGCATTTACCCTCGGTCATCACGGTAGTGCATAGGTCACTTGATTATGCTTACCAGCAATGTGAGCAATATGAAATTTAAATTACGAAAGATAATTGCCCACCTCATTTGTTTGTTGGAGAGCTTGGTTTGCGTCATGAAGTACTTGAGACTTTGGTGGTCTGTTTGCAAAATAAATGGAGTCCCCAATAGATAGTGCTTCTATGTGTCTAGGGCATGTAGAACAGATAAAAGTTCTTTTTCAGATATGCCCAAGACCTGTTCATCGGCATTGAGCCTTCGACTCTCATATGCTATGGCATGCCCTTCTTGAAGCAAAACTGCTCTAAGGAAATCACCACAAGCATCACATTGGACCTCAAATGGCTTTGAGAGATCCAGAAGCATAAGCACTGGTTGGGAGGTAAGCTTCTCTTTGAGCTTGTCAAAATCATTTTGCTCTTTAGCAGTCCATTTTTGTTAAGTCATGTAATGGTCCTACTATTTGAGAGAATTTTGCTATGAAGCATCTATAGTATGTACACATACCAATAAAGCTTTGTAGCTCATGTAGATTACTTGGATTAGGCCACGCTTTTATTACCTCCAACTTTGGTGGATCCATACGGATACCATTTTGAGAGATAATATGACCTAAATATTGAATCTCTTGAAGGAAAAATTCACTCTTCTTTTGATTGATAAAATGCTTGTTCTCCCGTAAAGCTTGAAAAATTACCCGGAGATGTTGCTTGTGCTCCTCCAAGGACTTGGAGTAGATGATGATATCATCAAAGAACACTCCAGTAAAATTGCGGTAGGGTCTAAAAATTTCTCCATTGAACGATTGAATGTGGCTGGTACATTAGTCAAACCAAAAGGCATGACTAGGTATTCTTAAAGACCAAACGTTGTACAAAACGCGGTCTTTACATTATCTTCATTCGCTATCCTTATTCGATGATAGTCACTTTTAAGGTCAATCCTACTGAAGTAGGTAAAGCCTTGTAGCTTATCAAGACCCGCGGCACGGGAAATTTATTCTTGATAGTGATATGGTTTAGTGTCCTATAGTCGACACAAATGTGGTAGGTGCCGTATTTCTTTTGCACTAAAAGGACTGGAGAATAAAAGGGAGAGGAGCTAGGACTCACCATTCCTTTCTCTACTAGCTCATGCACTCGCCTCATAATCTCCTCTTGTTGAGCTTGAGAAACTCTATAAGGAGGTTTATTAGGCGGTGAGCTCCCAGGTAGAAGCTCTATCATATGGTCATCATCCCCTCGTTTTGGAGGTAACTCCATAGGGATGTCGTCGATAAATACATCTTGGAATCTATTTTAAAAAATAGTCTATTTAAAAAAATAGTCTATTTAAAAAAATAGACAAGTCTAGTTCTTCTTGATTCCTATCACTTTGTTTTGTTAAAGCATTAGCATCATTTAGAGACTCTTTGACAAAAATCATGTACGAGGAAACAAAGCTTTTCATTGACTTATCAAAAGCAGGTGAATTTACAAGTGGTATAGTACGATTGGACTCATTAGCATCTATATACATGCTCTTTTCCCTATAGGTGAAGTAGATTCTTCTTTCAGGGAACTTCATGTTGGCAGCTGTGCGATTGAACCATGGTGCCTCTAGGATAACATCCTCATGTTGGAGAGGAGAGATGAAAAAGTCTTCTTTGTCGACGTAGCTTTGGACATGAAGCCTCAACTTCCCAATCAAGGGAGTAACGGAGGCTTGTTGTCCCTTGAAAGCCCCAACAACAATTACAATATCTCCCATCTCAAAAGCTTGAATGCCCAGCTTAGTGTCCAACTCCATTGATATGAAGTTGTGAGTAGTGTAAGACTCCCTTAGGATGGAAAATAATTACTCACATTCATAATTAGGACAATACGTTAATGCACTAATTCAAAACGGACGTAAGCAAGCCAAGTACAAAATAACACAAAAATATGTAGGTTGAGAATTTTATTATTTGTACAATGCTTCTCCATTTAGATGGAGTAATACATGCAAGCAGTGGAGGTGGCAGATGCTAATGCATCCACATAGGTAGCTAGGTGTAATGTGCATGAGGAGCTTTAGGACAAGTGTATGCTCCATGTGGCATGTTAGGTGTAATGGAAATGGCCTATGAACTTTGAGAGTAGCAGAATTAGGAAATTAGGTGAAGCACTTTTGAGAGATTACTTTGTGAGCATAGCGGGTGAACTTAATTGATGGTAGCATCATAAACATGGTACTTAGTTAACCTGGCATGAACAATACTTTTGCAAGAGAGAGAGTTTAGAGAGCATGACAATAGTTGAGGACCGGATTCATATGGAGCTGGTCCCCCCTCCAATAGGCATTTGTATTATAGTTTCTCCCATCAAGAGAGACTTGGTACAATACAATATTTGTGTTCCTTGTGACCTATGTGATGCAATGAAGATGGAAAGCTTCGTGCATCACAAGCCTAACATAAACTTGTAGGCATTTGTATTATAGTTTCTCCCATCAAGAGAGACTTGGTACAATACAATCTTTGTGTTCCTTGTGACCTACGTGTTGCAATGAAGATGGAAAGCTTTATGCATCACAAGCATAAACATAAAATTTTAGAAAGCATTAACTATCCCAAGCCTCAGTCCCAAGGCCTCAAACACCTTCGAAGGTGGAGAGACCTAGCGGGGAATGAGGATAGGGAAGAGGAAGAAGAAACATTCCATAGGAGAAAGAAATAGTTCCTCACTTATCATTACTCTTCTTGCTAGCATACATAATAGCATAGTAATGGAGATGGAGAAGATGTCAAGCTTAAGCATTGAAGCATGACTCTTGGTTGGAATTGCATTCCATAGCCAAGACTATTGGTGTAGGCTTTCACTCTCACAAGCTTGGAGAAGGAGGTGGTGTTCCTCAACTTTCACCAAGTGAGAATGGTGTCCAAATGAGTGTGTGTGATGGTGTATATCCCCCTAGCACCCCCCTTTCTTGATTTGGGCGAAAATTCTACTTGCTACAAGCTCATTGGACCCCTCTCCCCTTAGCCAATCACATCCAACATGCAGTCAAGCATATGGGTAGTCTTTTGACAAGTGTAGAGCTTGAAAATATCTAGATATTTGTTAGATGAAAGTAGAATCTCATTGGACCCCTCTTTATCCCAACCAATAGCATTCAAGCACACCATGTGGTTAACCTTAATGAGAGTCTGACATGTGTCCCATGTGCTCTTTTAGAATTCCCCTAACTTTGAGATTTTTATGCATAGGTAGTTTCTCAAGCAACTTCCTCATTAAGTGAGTAGGTTCTCTTTTTGACTCAAGCATCTTACCCCCCATGCATAGGAAGCTTCTCAAGCAACGTCCTCATTAAATGTGATAAGTACCTCAAGTACCTTAGTGATCAAGCATGACAAGCACCTTAGGTGGGGTTCCTACCTCAAGCACAGCCTTAGCTTGCTTAATTTTAGGGCGAGTTCCCACATCAAGCACAGCCCTAGCTTGCTTAAGTTTAGGTCAAGTTCCCACCTCAAGCACAGCCCTAGCTTGCTTAAGGTTCCCACCTCAAGCACAGCCCTAGCTTGCTTAAGTGTAGGTCGGGTTCCCACCTCAAGTTCATCCCTAGCTTGCTTAAGGTCAAAGGACTTTTAACACTAACCATTGGAGGTCTTTAATGAAGCTAACCCTAAGGTCTTTTAAGCTTCATTAGTTGCACATTGCTCTTTGATAGACTACCTCCTTTTGGACCCTCATTGAGATGTAACCATCTCTCCTTTTTGGTCCTATGTTGAGATAGATCTAGAAGCACATGTCTCTATTCTAACTCTTGTTCCTGTTTATTCTCCCACATTAAATGATCAGTTTAATATGAGAAAATCATTTGGTAAAGTTAGATATTGTATTTTATGACATTACCTCTCTCTTGAAATCATAGTCGTCCTCGACTATGAGGTAGAGAAGATAAAGCCTAGTCATTAGTCCATGTTTCTTAGCGGGTAGAGGATCCCTTTTTACCCTACGACATCATTCCAAGATGGATGACTAGTCTGGGAGACGTCGTCACCACAAACATGATTCTAAGCATGCATACTTTTAAATTTTTGCATAATAAAAAGAGAACTAGTCTTATAAGACAAAAACATTTTCCGTTTAAAATGCATTTTCATATGCTTACTCTAGTGCAACATTGTAAGCATTGACAAGATTCATATTATGCTTAAGCTAGATTCTTTGCATTCATCTAGCATCTTTAAAAGAATAATTCTTAAACTTAATAAGATATCGTCAGATAATCTTACCGTTTCTTAATACCTTGTCTTCATGTCATAGGATGGACTCAGGTTGAAGTACTTCTTCTTGATCTTTGATTTTTGGAGGATCTGCAACAACTATTGCTTCTTTTGATGGCGCTCCTTTGTAAGGCTTATGTAGGTTCTCATGGAAAACATGGTGCATGAGCCAATGGTTGGGCAACTTCAATTGATAAGCCATATCATTGACTGGCTTAAGAATTTTAAGGACCATAGTATCTTTTTGCTAGTTTAGCATCATACTCTTGCTGGTCCGTAGGACTTTTTCCCGTAGTATGCCTCAGATGAGCCTTCAGAAACATTAGCAAGACCCAGTCATTTTTCCTTAAAGGCTAATGTCATAAAATCTAATATCTAAACAACCCAAATGATTTTCTCATATTATCCGTAGGACTTTTTCCCGTAGTATGCCTCAGATGAGCCTTCAGAAACATTAGCAAGACCCAGTCATTTTTCCTTAAAGGCTAATGTCATAAAATCTAATATCTAAACAACCCAAATGATTTTCTCATATTAAATTCATCACTTAATGTGGGAGAATAAACGGGAACAAGTGTTAAGATATAGACATGTGCTTATAGATCTATCTCAACACGGGGCCAATGGTAAAGGGGCCCAAATGAGAGATGGTCTATCAAAGAGCAAGGCTAACAAATGGAGCATAAGACCTTAGGGTTAGCTTCATTAAAGACCTCCAATAATGTGTGTAAAAGGCCTTTGATCTTAGGTATGCTAGGGCTGAGCTTGAGGCGCAGGAACCCGACCCAGCTTGAGGTGCTTGTCTTGCTTGTCATGCTTAATGACTAAGGTGCTTGAGGTGCTCGAGATGCTTGAGGTGCTTAATTATTGAGATGCTTGAGGTGCTTGACATGCTTGAGATGCTAGGGTTGCACTTGAGGTGAGAACCCAGCCCAAGCTTAAAGTGCTTATGAGCCAAGCTTGTGGTGGGAACTGGGCCTATGTATGAGGGGCTTGAGGTGTCAAAAAGTCAAATATCGAATCCTTACAAGGAGGGGCCAATCCCTACATGAGGGGGGATGAGAGAGAACACCCACACACTCACACAAGGCATGCATGGTACAAAGAAAGCAAAAGGGACACTTGTCAAGTTCCTCCTCATGTTGCCCTCATGGTGTGCCTAAAGCCTATTGATTGGCCACCCAAGGGGTCCAATAATAATTTAGGAGATTTAATTAATTGATTTAGCATTTATCTAGCCCTATCTCTCAAAGGGGAAAGGGGGACACTTGTCTCAAAGCTACCCTTGCTGCTTGTAATGCCTCCTGCTTGTGATTGGCTAGGCCTAGAGGGGTCCAATGAGCTTCAAGCATGAGCTACAAGTGGGGGTCGACCCAAGCAAGCTAGGGGGTTGCTTAGGGGGTATACTCATCCACACACACTCACAAGCACTCTCATTGTGTGCTATGCAAAGTGCAAGAGCTCCCTCTCCTTCTCCAAGCAAGTAGAGGTTGAGAGCATACACCAACACTCTTGGATATGGAGTGCAAATCCAACCAAGAGCCATGCTTTAATTCTTAAGCTTACCATCTCCTTCTTCTTCATTACTATGCTATTATGTATGCTAGCAACAAGAGTTATGATAAGTGAGGAACTAATTCTTTCTCCTACGAAATGTTTCTTCTTCCTCTTCCCTACCCTCATTCCCTGCTAGCTCTCTCCACCTTCGAAGGTGTTTGAGGCCTTGGGACTGACGCTTGGGATAGTTAAAGCTTTCTTCAAGTTTATGTTATGTTTGTGATGCATGAAGCTTTCCATCTTTATTGCATCACTTAGGTCACAAGGAACACAAAGATTGTATTGTAACAAGTCTCTCTTGATGGGAGAAATCATAATACAAATGCCTATTGGAGGGGGGACTGGCTCCACATAAATCTGGTCCTCAACTGTTGTCATGTTCTCTAAATTCTCTCTCTTGCAAAAGTATTGTTCATGCCAAGTTAACTAATTGCTATGATTATGTTGCTATCTTCAATTATGTTCACCCGCTATGCTCACAAAGTCATTTCTCAAAAGTACTCTCATTAATTTCCGCTACTCTCAAATTAAATAGGCCAATTTCAGTACATTGGTATCAGAGCATTTGGTTTCTCTTTTCTTGCTTAAGAAGAGAGGTCCTTAAGTATAAATGGTTGATGTTGTTAATTATATTAGGGTAAGTGGAACTCGCAGCTATTATCGGTTTTGTTGAGCCCACTATGTGAGGGATGGTACACACCTCGGGAGCTTTGGACTTAATAATGGAGTCTTTGTAGACTTGCCTATGGCTTTACCATTATTGAGCCATAAGACGTCCGAAAGGAGCTAGCCCTTGGCAACTCTGCTATGTTAGACCTACTCCTCTACTCTCTATAATTAACCACTTCGAGCCGTGGGTGTAGATACTTAAGAGCCTATTTTCAAAGGCTAAGAGGAGTTGCAACTAAGGTTTTGAATTGCGAAAGCATACACTAAGTACATACATAAATTTTGTTAACATGGCTGACAATAATCAAGAGAGTAGAATGAACATTGATAGCTTTGATTTTGCACATGAAGGTGCTAATGATGATGCTCCCATGTTTGTGAATTATCTCGTCACTAGGTTGCAGCAAGCTATGGGCAACCCTGCTTTGCAAGCGGAAGTTACTCAACAACTTCGTGGTTATGGAATTTCCCTTCCTCTCCAAGAGGAGAGAGAGCTTAGGATGCCTCTTGAAGAGACCCCGAAAAGAAGACTCTCTCCCATTCGAGAGGAGGAATCCAAAGAGCAAGAAAGCAATGAAAGTTTAAGTTCCTTTGAAGATGTGGCTCCACGAAGACGGTGGTGTAGACGATCGCCCATTCCTCCCAAGAGGAAAAGATCAACACATAGTCCTTCTCCTCATCATTTTGAAAGGCAAGAGAGGAAACAAAGAAAGAAAAGGGCTAGGAAGAGGTCACCCTCTTCTCCTTCTTCTTCACCTTCCTCCTCTTTCGACGAAAGTTATGGCTATTCTCCTAGAGAATACAAGAGGGGAGGACATCGCAAATCATTTCCTGCATGGCGAAGGTCATAAAAGCTAAAGAAGTTCAAGGAGGAAGGAAAGAGTATCTCTTTTCTCACCTATGATGGCACCTTCGGTGCTACCGACAAAGTGTTGGCCTTCATCTAGCAATTTGATGCGGCCTTTGGAGATGAGGGCTTCACAAAGTCCTCCAAGCTACGCCATGTAGCTATGCACTTCCAAAAATCAGCTTGTCAATGGTGGGCTAGCCTTCGTGGAAATGGTGAAGCCCCAAAGACATGGAAAACTCTACGAGTTTCCATCATGAAGCAATTCCTTGCAAGAGATGCAAAGGACAAAGTGCTTCCCGAATGGCGCAGCTTGAAGCTCCTCTCCCATGAGTCTATCCACAAATATGTAGACAAGTTTTGGGATTTACATCTCAAGGCTACTGTCTTTCAAAAGATAGACTTTGCCAAGCAAAGGCAGCAATTCTGTGCGGGATTACCTGAAGAGATGGCCGATACATCAACTCTCAACGGCCTGGTACTGTTAGCAAAGTAATCCATCACACCATGGTTGCTTCACGCATAAATTTCCATCAAGGGGCTAGACGTAATGTCAAGCCCATGGAAAACAAAGACAAAAATGATGCAAAGGGGAAACCCAATGTTCAAAAAACTTCCCAAGTCAATCCAACAACAACAACAATCGGTCCAAGGAGAAGGGAGTTTACAAAGGTAAAAAAAAACTCTCTCTTGAAGAGCTTGAAGCTTTTCGCAAGGACCATAAGTGTTTCAAGTGTGGGGAGCAAGGACATGGCTATCGTTCTTGCCCCAAGAAGAATACTCGCAATGAGACTCCTAGGGCTTCCACCACCGAAGCTCCAAAAGAGGATGCTCATTGCAAAGGATCATCACTTTCCTATGCTTGGGGAAAGGTAAGAGAGCATGATGCCTTCATCTTGTTTGACCCTGGCTCTACTCTTAACTTCATATCAATGGAGTTGGCCACCAAGTTGGGCATTCAAGCTTTTGAGATGGGAGATATAGTAGTGGCTAATGAAGCTTTCAAGGGACAACAAGCCTCCGTTACTCCCTTGATTGGGAAGTTGAGGCTTCATGTCCAAAGCTATGTCGACAAAGAAGACTTCTTCATCTCTCCTCTCCAACATGAGGATGTTATCCTAGGGGCACCATGGTTTGATCGCATGGCTGCCAACATGAAGTTCCCTGAAAGGAGAATCTACTTCACCTACAGGGGAAAGAACATGTATATAGATGCTAGTGAGCGTGGTCGCACTATTCCACTTGTAAATCCTCTTGCTTTTGATAAGTCAATGAAGAACTCAGTTTCTGCGTACATGATTTTTGTCAAAGAGTCTCTAAAAGATACTAACGTTTCATCAAATGTAAATGGTAGGAATCAAGAAGAGTTAGACTTGTCTAATTTTCTAAAAGGATTCCAAGATGTGTTCATCGATGATATCCCTATGACTTACCTCCAAAACGAGGGGATGATGACCATTGCATTGAGCTCCTCCCTGGAAGCTCACCACCTAACAAGCCTCCTTATCGAGTCTCACAAGCTCAACAAGAGGAGATCATGAGGCAAGTACAAGAGCTGGTAGACAAAGGGATGGTGAGGCCTAGTTCCTCTCCCTTTTTTTCTCCAGTCCTTTTAGTGCAAAAGAAAGATGGTACATACCGTATGTGTGTGGACTATCGAGCACTTAAACCATATCACTATCAAAAACAGATTTCCCGTACCTCGGGTAGAATATCTGTTTGATAAGCTACAAGGCTCTACCTACTTCAGTAGGATTGACCTTAAGAGTGGCTATCATCAAATAAGGATAGTGGATGAAGATATCTTAAAGACCGCGTTTCGCACAACGTTTGGTCTTTATGAATATCTAGTCATGCCTTTTGGCTTGACTAATGCACCAGCTACGTTCAATCGTTTGATGGAGAAATTTTTTAGACCATACCGCAAATTCACTGGAGCGTTCTTTGATGATATCATGATCTACTCCAAGTCTTTGGAGGAACATAAGCAACATCTCCAGGTGATTTTTCAAGCATTGAGGGAGAACAAGCTTTTTCTCAACCAAAAGAAAAGCGAATTCTTCCTACAAGAGATTCAATACCTAGGTCATATTATCTCTAAAGATGGTATCCAAATGGATCCATCAAAGTTAGAGGTAATAAAAGCATGGCCTAACCCAAGAAATCTACATGAGCTAAGAAGCTTTGTTGGTATGTGTGCATACTATAGACGCTTCATAGCAAAATTCTCTCAAGTAGCAGGACCACTACACGACTTAACTAAGAAGAACGTTAAGTTTGTGTGGACTGCTAAGGAGCAAAATGCTTTTGAAAAGCTCAAAGAGAAGCTTACTTCCCAACCAGTCCTCGTGCTTCCGGATCTCTCAAAGCCATTTGAGGTCCAATGTGATGCTTGTGGTGATTGCCTTGGAGCAGTTTTGCTTCAAGAAGGGCATGCCATAGCATATGAGATCCGAAGGCTCAATATTGATGAACGAGTCTTGGGAATTTATGAGAAAGAGCTTTTAACTGTTCTACATGCCCTAGACACATGGAAGCACTACCTATTGGGGACTTCATTTATCCTACGAACCGACCACCAAAGTCTTAAGTATTTCATGACGCAAACCAAGCTTTCCGACAAACAAATGAGGTGGGCAAATTTTCTTTCGCAATTTTAAATATCCATATTGCTCACATAGTTGGTAAGCACAATCAAGTGGCCGATGCACTTTCACGACGACCCAAAGTTAATGCGGTGTCTATAGCTACTCACAATGATCTATTCTCTATGATAGATGAGTATGCTACTGACCCTGACTTTAGAGACATAATGTCAGCCCTTGCTTCGGGGAAGAAAGAGGAACCATTCACCTTGCAGGATGGTTATCTTCTCCACAAAAATAGGCTATGTGTTACCCATTCCCTTCGTGAGAAAGTTATGTATGAATCCCATGCTCCTCCATATGCGGGGCATAGAGGTATTCAACCTACTCTCCGAGGAGTAGAGACGTACTTCTATTGGCCTACCATGAAAGTGGACATACAAGAGTATGTTTCAAAATGTGTATGTAGTATGACAAAAGACCAAGTATGATAGAGGGAAGCAACCTGGATTACTCCAACCATTGCCTATCCCAAATTCACCATGGGAGAGTATATCCATGGATTTCATCTTTGGATTACCCAAGTCTATCCATGTGAATACAGGAATATGGACAATAGTTGACAGGTTTAGCAAGCAAGCACATTTTATTCCTGTCAAAAAGACTATTAAGGCCCATCAAATGGCAACTCTCTTCATATCTCAGATTTTCAAGCACCATGGATTACCCACATCCATTGTGTCAGATAGAGATCCTAGAATGACCAGTAATTTCTAGAAAGGTCTCTTTGAAAATCTAGGAACAAGATTGAATTTCTCTTCGGCCTATCACCCACAAACGGATTGCCAAAGTGAGATAGCCAATCTTATGATACTCGATCTACTCAAGACTTATGTTACCGAAGTAGATCAACGCTCACAATGGGAAAAGTACTTACCTCTTGTAGAGTATGCCTACAATAATACTGTACATGTATACTTCTACGGGAAAAGCACCTTTTGAGATCATTGAGGGAAGACCTAAAATTCCCTTGCTACTCAAAGTAGATGGGAAGATCTACGCCGCCGATGAGTATAGCCGTGACCTACAAGAATCTTTTCAAAAGATTAAGGAGGCTATATCCATCTCTCAACAAAGGAAAAAAGCTGCTACTGATAAGCACAGAAGAGCCTTAATGTTCAAATAAAATGATTGGGTCTTACTCAAGTTTCCTAAGGCTCGATTAAGGCAAACGACAGGCAAAAATCCTACGGGCCATCAAAAGTATTATGCTAAACTAGCAAAAAGATACTATGGTCCTTTCCAAATCTTGAAGCCCATCAATGATACGGCTTATCAACTCAAGTTGCCCAACCATTGGCTCATACACAATGCCTTTCATGTAAGCCTACTTAAGCCCTACAATGGAGAGCCACCAACTGAACCAATTATTGAAGACCCTCCCGAAGTTGAAGACCAAGAAGAGGTGCTACAACCCGAAGCTGTTCTTCGACATAAAGACAAGGTACTACGACATGGTAAGATTATCCGACGGTATCTTATTAAGTTCAAAAATTATCCTTTTGAAGATGCTATATGGATGCAAGGAAAGCAGCTTAAGGATAGTATGAACCTTGTCAACGCTTACAATGCTACATTAGAGTAAGAAAATGTACAAATTTCTTTTAAATGACTCATGTTTTTGTCTTATAAGACTAGTCCTCTTTTTCATTGTGCACAAATTTAACTAGTATGCATGCTTAGAATCATGTTTGTGATGACGATGTCTCTCAAACACCAAGTAGAATTTGTCACTCTACTTTGGGAGAATGAAATAGACTAAAGAGTAGACATGCTTGCGGCAGCTATGTCTCCCAAGCACCAAATGGATTAGTCATCCATCTTGGAAAGATGTCGTAGGGTAAAAAGAGATCCTCTACCCGCTAAGTAAAATTGACTAATGACTAAGGCTTTATCTCTTCTACCTCATAGTCGAGGACAACTATGATTTCAAGAGAGAGGTAATGTCATAAAATCTAATATCTAAACAACCCAAATGATTTTCTCATATTAAATTGATCACTTAATGTGGGAGAATAAACGGGAACAAGTGTTAAGATATAGACATGTGCTTATAGATGTATCTCAACATGGGGCCAATGGTAAAGGGGCCCAAATGAGAGATGGTCTATCAAAGAGCAAGGCTAACAAATGGAGCATAAGACCTTAGGGTTAGCTTCATTGAAGACCTCCTATAATGTGTGTAAAAGGCCTTTGACCTTAGGTATGCTGGGGCTGAGCTTGAGGCGCGGGAACCCAACCTAGCTCGAGGTGCTTGTCTTGCTTGTCATGCTTGATGACTAAGGTGCTTGATGATTGAGGTGCTTGAGATGCTTGAGGTACTTAATGATTGAGATGCTGGAGGTGCTTGACATGCTTGAGATGTTAGGGTTGCACTTAGGTGAGAACCCAGCCCAAGCTTAAAGTGCTTAAGGGCCAAGCTTGTGGTGGGAACTGGGCCTATACATGAGGGGTTGAGGTGTCAAAAAGTCAAAGATTCAATCCCTACAAGGAGGGGGCGAGCCCTACATGGGGGGGGATGAGAGAGAACACCCACACACTCACACAAGGCATGCATGGTACAAAGAAAGCAAAAGGGATACTTGTCAAGTTCCTCCTCATGTTGCCCTCATGGTGTGCCTAAAGCCTATTGGTTGGCCACCCAAGGGGTCCAATGATAATTTAGGGGATTTAATTAATTGATTTTGCATTTATCAAGTCCTCTCTCTCAAAGGGGAAAGGGGGACACTTGTCTCAAGGCTACCCTTGCTGCTTGTAATGCCTCCTGCTTGTGATTGGCTAGGCCTAGAGGGGTCCAATGAGCTTCAAGCATGAGCTACAAGGGGGGGTCGACCCAAGCAAGCTAGGGGGTTGCTTAGGGGGTATACTCACCCACACACATTCACAAGCACTCTCATTGTGTTCTATGCAAAGTGCAAGAGCTCCCTCTCCTTCTCCAAGAAAGTAGAGGTTGAGAGCATACACCAACACTCTTGGATATGGAGTGCAAATCCAACCAAGAGCCATGCTTCAATGCTTAAGCTTACCATCTCCTTCTTCTTCATTACTATGCTATTATGTATGCTAGCAACAAGAGTTATGATAAGTGAGGAACTAATTCTTTCTCCTACGAAATGTTTCTTCTTCCTCTTCCCTACCCTCATTCCCTGCTAGCTCTCTCCACCTTCGAAGGTGTTTGAGGCCTTGGGACTGAGGCTTGGGATAGTTAAAGCTTTCTTCAAGTTTATGTTATGTTTGTGATGCATGAAGCTTTCCATCTTCATTGCATCACCTAGGTCACAAGGAACACAAAGATTGTATTGTAACAAATCTCTCTTGATGGGAGAAATCATAATACAAATGCCTATTGGAGGGGGGACCGGCTCCACATAAATCCGGTCCTCAACTGTTGTCATGTTCTCTAAATTCTCTCTCTTGCAAAAGTATTGTTCATACCAAGTTAACTAATTGCTATGATTATGTTGCTATCTTCAATTATGTTCACCCGATATGCTCACAAAGTCATTTCTCAAAAGTACTCTCATTAATTTCCGCTACTCTCAAATTAAATAGGCCAATTTCATTACAGCTAAGGCTCTTTTTTTCTTATTAGCAGCAACCCTTTTTGCCTTTCTTGTGAGATGGATATAACCCCTTTAATCTTGGAAAAGATTTTTGTAGGTCTCAGCTATATTCATCAGCAACAAAGATCTTCCCCGGTAATTGAAGTAGTAAGGGACTTTTGGATCTTCTCTCTTTAACCTTGAAAGGTGCTTTTTCCATAGAAGTATGTACAATGTCATTGTACACATACTCTATAAGAGGTAGGTACTTCTATCATCGAGAACGTTGATCTACTTCCATGACATAGGATTTTAGTAGATTCAAGAATCATTAGATTAGTTATTTCACTTTGGTCATCCGTTTGTGGATGATAGGCCGAAAAGACAAATTTAATCTACTTCCTAGATTCTCAAAGAGACCCTTCTAGAGCTTACTGGCCAGTCTAGGATCTTTGTCCGACACTATGGATGTTGGAAATCCATGAAGCTTGAAAATTTGAGATCTGAAGAGGGTTGCCATTTGATGTGCCTTAATTGTCTTTTTGACAGGCATAGAGTGTGTTTTCTTGTTAATCCTGTCGACTGAAACAATCCAAGTTGCTTCCCTCGATTAAAATTCAACTTTTGGTATACCAGGCATTTTGAAACATACTTTTGTGTGTTTACTTTTCATGGTAGACCAAGAGAAATGCATTTCTACTCCTCGAAGAGTAGACTATGGAATCCCTCTTTGCTCCGCATAAGGAGAAGTATGGGATTCATACATGACTTTCTTATTGTATGGGTGAGTAACACATAGCCTATTTCCGTTTGGAAGATAACCATCCTTCAAGGTGAATGGTTCTTCCCCCCCCCCCTATTGCAAAGGCTGTAATTACGTACTTACAGTTTTGGTCAGTATAGCAGACTCATCTATCATAAAAGATAGATCATTGTGAGTTTCCATAGACACCACATTGACCCATGTGTCGTTTGTGAAAGTGCATCGACCACTTGATTGTGCTTGCCAACAATGTGAGCAATTTGAAATTTAAATTGCAAAAGAAATTTTGTCTACCTCATTTGTTTGTCGGAGAGCTTGTTTTGCGTTATGAAGTTCTTGAGGCTTTGTGATCCATTCATAGGATGAATGGAGTCTCCAAGAGACAGTGTTTTTGTTACCATATACATGTGGTAGTGATGTTTGTGAACACACTAGGACCGCCCGGGCATTTTTTCCCTCTTTAGGAGGTTTTTTTCCCCGTGCATTGTATATACGCCCATCACTCTAGGGCTATCTATCTTTCCATTGCACACTAAGTAACACACTCTCTATTGTGTGCCTTGAGCTTCCTTTGTCTTCTCCAAGGTGTGTGCGTTTCTCTGCAACCCTAATTCCAACAATTGGTATCAGAGCAGGTCACGTCCTCCCGAGCTTAGTTGCCAGCTGCTCCAGCACACACCTGCTCACTTTCTTCGATTTCAGTGACCTTTGGCAAGCGTTCGCAAGTCGACAAATATTTTGGGTAATCTCGAAGAGCTTGGTCTGCTCAGAATTTTGATTTGGGCTCATTTCGGCCTCCGTTTCCACTACAGGCAGTACTGCACAGGCTATTTCGTCATTTTGTGCAGAATTTCTGTCAGTGCCATTTTCTGCATAACAGGTGCCTTATAGTCTTCTACAGTTTGTGCTATATAGCACAGGTTGTTCCCGCTCCGTTTCTCCTATTTTTGGGTAGTTTTCACATCAGGTGCAACATTTACCATTGCTGACAACAACAACATAGATGTCTTCAAGATGTTTGCTGCTGAGGACAGTTTGGATGGGGACAACTACCCTATGTGGGCTTATATGATGCAACATGTTCTTGTGGATCAAACGGTGTCTGGAACATTGTGCAGGGCATTGATGTACGTCCTGGTTCTGAGGATGTAGGCGATGTTCAGGATGTTGCAGGTCTTGCTGCAAGGATTGTAGCTGTTAGAGTTGTTTTGCCTACGGTAGAACAAGCTCCTTGGGATGTTAAGGATGCGCAGGCTCATACATTGATTGCGTTGTCTGTGAAGCGCACCATTGTTCCTCACATCCGTTCAGCAAAATTTGCAAAACAGGCTTGGGATATTCTAGCAGGTCTTTATGCAAGCCGCAATGAGGCTAAAATTGCTTTGCTACGTAAAGAGCTGGAGTCGAAGATTATGCATGAGGAAGATGATATGGACACTTTCCTTGCTAGTGTCAAGGATATCAATGAGCAACTTATTTCTGCAGGTGAAGTTATTTCAGACAGTTCCCTTGTGCAGACTGTTCTTGATGCCTTGCCAGATTCTTACCAGACTTTTGCTAGTACTTGGAGACTTATGACCCAAGGAAATCCAGAAGTTGTCAAGTTTGATGCATTATGCACATTGCTGTTGCAAGAGTCACTTTCCAGAAAAAACAGGACTAGACAGTGTGCAGTTGAACATGCTTTTATTTCTTCTCAAAGAAAGGGTGGTAACAGCATTGCAGCCACTTCTTATGGTTCTGCTGTGAGTGGCAAAAATTATGTTCCTAATGCTTCTGCTGGCAGCAATTCGTCTGGAAATTCTGGTGATAAGGGCAAAAAGAAGATGCGTTGCCATTATTGTAAAGCTAATGATCACTTGATCAAGTCGTGTCCTAGGTTGAAGGCCAAAGAGGCTAAGAAGAAAGAGGGTGGTTCCACTGCAAATGCTAGTTCCACTACAAATGCAGCCATTGTTGAGTCTTCTATGAAAGGAGACTGTCATGCTGATGTTGATGCAGAATGGGCTTTTAGCACAGAGTGCACTTACAATCCTGCTGTCCATGATGCATGCTTGTCAGTTGCTGCAGATTCACATGTGTGGTATTTCGACAGTGGTGCTACAAAGCACATTACCTCACATCGTGAGTTGTTTACCTCTCTCGAGTCTGTTCCTCATGGGAATTCAGTCACTTGTGCCAACAATGCTTCTTATCCTGTCATAAAAACTAATATCTAACCAAACCAAATGATTTTCTCATATTAAACTGATCACTTAATGTGGGAGAATAAACGGGAACAAGGGTTAAGATATAGACATGTGCTTTTAGATCTATCTCAACACGGGGCCATTGGTAAAGGGGCCCAAATGAGAGATGGTCTATCAAAGAGCAAGGCTAACCAATGGAGCATAAGACCTTAGGGTTAAATTCATTGAAGACCTCCAATAATGTGTGTAAAAGTCCTTTGACCTTAGGTAAGCTAGGGCTGAGCTTGAGGCGCGGGAACCCGACCCAACTCGAGGTGCTTGTCTTGCTTGATGACTAAGGTGCTTGAGGTGCTTGAGATGCTTGAGGTACTTAATGATTGAGATGCTGGAGGTGCTTGACATGCTTGAGATGTTAGGGTTGCACTTAGGTGAGAACCCAGCCCAAGCTTAAAGTGCTTAAGGGCCAAGCTTGTGGTGGGAACTGGGCCTATACATGAGGGGTTGAGGTGTCAAAAAGTCAAAGATTCAATCCCTACAAGGAGGGGGCGAGCCCTACATGGGGGGGGATGAGAGAGAACACCCACACACTCACACAATGCATGCATGGTACAAAGAAAGCAAAAGGGATACTTGTCAAGTTCCTCCTCATGTTGCCCTCATGGTGTGCCTAAAGCCTATTGGTTGGCCACCCAAGGGGTCCAATGATAATTTAGGGGATTTAATTAATTGATTTTGCATTTATCAAGTCCTCTCTCTCAAAGGGGAAAGGGGGACACTTGTCTCAAGGCTACCCTTGCTGCTTGTAATGCCTCCTGCTTATGATTGGCTAGGCCTGGAGGGGTCCAATGAGCTTCAAGCATGAGCTACAAGGGGGGGTCGACCCAAGCAAGCTAGGGGGTTGCTTAGGGGGTATACTCACCCACACACACTCACAAACACTCTCGTTGTGTGCTAGGCAAGGTGCAAGAGCTCCATCTCCTTCTCCAAGCTCCTTGAGAAGTTGAGAGCCTACACCAACACTCTTGCCTATGGAATGCAAATCCAACCAAGAGCTATGCTTCAATGCTTAATCTTTCCATCTTCTCCATCTTCATTACTATGCTATTATGTATGCTAATCAAGAAGAGTGATGATAAGTGAGGAATTATTTCTTTATCCTATGGAATACTTCTTCTTCCTCTTCCCTACTCTCATTCCCTGCTAGCTCTCTCCACCTTCGAAGGTGTTTGAGGTCTTGGGACTGAGGCTTGGGATAGTTAATGCTTTCTACAAAGTGCATGTTATGATTATTGCAAGAAGGCTAATGGCTTATTGCAAGTAGATTAGTTACTTAATGCAAGTAGATTAATTGTATTGCAAGGTAGATTAATTGTTGCTTTAGGCACAAGTTGATGCATAAAAGTATACATCCTTATGCACTCAAATGATTTAAGGAACACAAAGACTAATGATGTTCATGAGTTCTTGACTGTTTTCAAGCTAAGATTGATTGTTGATATTATGCAAAAGCTTGGTGTATGAAGCTTCCATCTCCATACTGCCAAAGAGGTTTCAAGGAACACAAAGATTGTATTGTACCAAGTCTCTCTTAATGAGAGAATCTATAATACAAATGCATTTTGGAGGGGGGACCGGCTCCACATAAATCCGTTCCTCAACTGTTGTCATATTCTCTAAAATCTCTCTCTCTCTCTCTTTGTCTCTCTTGCAAAGGTATTGCTCATGCCTAGTTAATTAAGTGTTATAATTAAGTTGCTACTACCAACTAAGTTCACCATCTATGCTCTCAAAGTTGCTCACTCTAATTCTCTTAATTCCGCTATTGATCCCTAAGTTCATAGGCCATTTCCATTATATTGGTATCAGAGCATTTGGTTTCTCTTTTCTTGATTAAGAAGAGAGGTCCTTAAGTAGCCTATAAATGGTTGATGTTGTTAATTATATTAGGGTAAGTGGAACTCGCAGCTATTATCGGTTTTGTTGAGCCCACTATGTGAGGGATGGTACACACCTCGGGAGCTTTGGACTTAATAATGGAGTCTTTTTAGACTTGCCTACGGCTTTACCATTATTGAGCCATAAAAAGTCCGAAAGGAGCTAACCCTCGGCAACTCTGCTATGTTAGACCTACTCCTCTACTCTCTATAATTAACCACTTTGAGCCATGGGTGTAGATACTTAAGAGCCGATTTTCAAAGGCTAAGAGGAGTGGCAACTAAGGTTTTGAATTGCCAAATCATACACTAAGTACATACATAAATTTTGTTAACATGGCTGACAATAATCAAGAGAGTAGAAGGAGTATTGATAACTTTGATTTTGCACATGAAGGTGCTAATGATGATGCTCCCATGTTTATCAAGTGTCTTGTTTCTAAGCTGCAACAAGCTATGGGAAACCCAGCCCTACAAGGTGAAGTGTTCCAACAACTTCATAGTTATGGGATTCTCCAAACTCCCCCAAAAGAGAGAGCACCTGAGAAGTCTCTTCAAGAGATTTCCAAGAGAGGGCTCTCTATGGTGAGAGAAGAGGAGAACCTATATGAAGCGCTTAAACGATTACTAGCGGGCTTACCTCCATCCAAGAAGAAAGGTGAAGTCTCTACTATAGAGCCTTCCCCAAGAGAAGGAGAAAGAAGTGAGTCTCCCAATACTTCTGAAGATGTGGCTCCTAGAAGACGGTAGCCTCAACGATCTCCAACTCCCCCCAAGAGAGAAAGATTGCCGGAAAGTCCTCCTCCTCGTTATCACAAAAAAGGAAGAGAGGTACCAAAATAAGGAAAAGGAGAGAAAGAGGTCACCCTCTTCTCCATCTTCATCACCTTCCTCATATTCCAATGAAGGTAGCGGCTCTTCTCTCAAAGATCCCAAAAGGAAAGGCCATCGCAAGACCTATCCGGTATGTAGAAGGTCCAAGAAGCTGAAGAAGTTCAAGGAGGGAGGAAAGGACACCACTTTTCTTACCTATGATGGCACCTTTGGTGCTACAGACAAGATCTTGGCCTTCATCCCAACAGTTTGATGTGGCCTTTGGTGATGAGGACTTCATGGAGTCCTCTAAACTGCGTCAGGTATCTATGCATTTTTAGAGCTCCGCTCGTCAATGGTGGGCTAGCCTACGAGCCCAAAGGAAAGCTCCAAGGACATGGAAGGCTTTAAGAGCCTCCATCATGAAACAATTTCTGGCAAGCAACACTAAAGACAATGCCCTCACAGAATGGCAAAGCTTGAAACTCTCTCCCTACGAGTCTATTCAGAAGTATGTAGAGAAGTTTTGGGATTTACTTCTCAAAGCCAGTGTCTACAAAAAGATAGGCTTTGAGGAGCAAAAGCAACAATTTTGTGCGGGTCTTTTTGACGAGATGGCCGAGTATATCAACTCACAAAGGCCTAATGCCATATTGGCGGTCATACACCATACTATGGTGGCCTCTCAAATCAATTTCCAACAAGGGGTTAAGAGAAACTCTAAGCCCATGGAAGTGAAGGATCAAAATAAGCCTAGAGGGAGGAATAATGCTCAAACTTCCTCCAAAGGCAACTCTAGCAACACCGATAACAAAGCTAAGGAGAAAGGAGTCTACAAAGGTAAGAATAGACTCTCTCCAACAGAGCTAGAGTGTTATCATAAGGATAACAAATGCTACAAGTGTGGACATCAAGGGCATGTCTATCGTGCTTGTCCCCAAAGAAATGCACGCAACAACCTTCCTTGAGTTTCTATGCTGGAAACTCCAAAAGAGGATGCTCATAGCAAAAGGCTTTTGTTTTTCCTAAGCTAGGAGATATGTACATACATGTTTATGAGTTGGGTAGCATCCTATCCCATGTAAATATGCATGCTTTTCGCAAGTTAATGAAAATCTATATATTCATATACATGATTTTTGTTAGAGAGTCTGTAAATGAATTCAATGTTTGAACCAATAACAATAAAAAAAAGACGGGAATCAAGAGGAATTAGAATTGTCTACATTCCTAAATGGATTCCAAAATGTTTTTATTGATGATACCCCCGTGAGCTATCTCCACAATGAGGGGACAATGACCATGCAATGGAGCTTTTACCATGAAGCTCACTGCCTAATAAGCCTCCTTATTGAGCTTTATAAGCTCCACAAGAGGAGTTCAAAAGGCAATAGCATGAAGTGGTAAGTTTTGAGAGAGATTAGGCTTTCCTCTAACCAAAAGAAAAGGAGATTCAATAATTAGGTCACATTATCTCTAAAGGTGGTATTTGTATGGAACCACAAAAGGTAGAGGTAATAAAAAGATGGCCTAACCCAAGGAGTCTACATGAGTTGCGAAGCTCTAAAGGTATGAGTGCATACTAGAGATGCTTCATAGGAAAAATTCATGCTTATAGCAGGTCCAATACACGACTTAACAAAAAAGAACGTTAAGTATACATGGACTACAAAGAGAGAAAAATACTTTTGAAAAGTTCAAAGAGAAACTTCTCTCTCAACTTATGCTTACACTACGGGATCTCTCAAAGCTATTTGAGGTCCAATGTAATGCCTGGATGCATTCCTTCAAGCAAAAATTTGCTTTAAGAAGGGAATACCATAGAATACAAGATTCAAAGACTCAAATCCAATGAGGGA
Organism: Adiantum capillus-veneris; assembly: GCF_014529385.1. Classification (NCBI taxonomy): domain Eukaryota; kingdom Viridiplantae; phylum Streptophyta; class Polypodiopsida; order Polypodiales; family Pteridaceae; genus Adiantum; species Adiantum capillus-veneris. Next base: position 24,110,200 of record NC_140938.1, on the reverse strand, counting down.
ATGCTGGACATATACAAAAGGAACTATGAGCTGTTTTATATGCCGTTGACACATGGAAGTACTTCTTGCGGACTCCATCCATGATACAAACCAAGCTCTTCGACAATCAAATGAGGTGGGAAAATTTCTTTTTGCAATTTAAATTTTACATTGCTCACATTGTTGGCAAGCACAAACATGTAGCCGATGCACTTTCTCGATGGCCAAGGGTAGATAGGATATCAATAGCAACTTACAATGAACTATGTTTTATGATAGTTAAATATGCTTCTAACCCAGGATTTAGGGATACAATAATAGCCTTTACAAATGGAAGAAAAAGAACTACTCACGTTAGAGGATGGTTATCTTCCATACCTCAATAGGCTATATCTTCCTCACTTCCCATGCTCCTCCCATATGCGGGGCAAAGAGGTCTTCGAATTTATTCTTTTAGGAATAAAAGCATACTTGTATTGGCTTACCAAGAAACAAGAACATACAAGAGTATGTTTCAAAATGTATGGTATGGTATGGTATACCAAAAGATGAAGTATGATAGAAGGACCATGGCTTGCCAACATCTAATTGTGTCGGATAGAAATCCTACCATGAGCATGAATTATCAGAACTAGAGTAACCCTCTTATGTTGGCCTACTATTCCAACGGATGGCCAAAGGAAAATTAGAAAACTAATGATCCTTGATCTACTAAAAGCTTGTGATTCGAGGTAGATCAATGCTCAAAATGGGAGAAGTACTTACCCTAACAACAATATGTCTCTAATAACATGAACATACTTCTAAGGGGAAAGTACCTTTCGAGGCTAAAGACGGAAGATCCAAACGTCCCTTGTAGCTTAAGGTACCTGGGAAGATCTTCATTGAAAAGGAGTATAGCCGAGATCAAAACGAATCTTTTTAGAAGATTAAACAGGCTATATCCACCTATTATCTAGGCAAAAGAGGCTCCTGCCATTAGGCATAAAAGAGCCTTATCCTTTAAAGAAAAAGAAATCTTTCTTTGGGTCTTACTAAACAATTAAAGTTGCCCAACTACTGGCTCATATATATCATTTTTCATGAGAGCCTATTCGAGCCTTATTAAGGAAGAGCCACCAATAGAGACTATAAATGTAGACCCATTAGAGATCGAGGATGAAGCAAACGAGCTCCAATCCAAGTTCATCCTTCGACAGGAACACAAGATATTAAGAAATGGTAAGATTACTGACAGTACCTTATTTAAGTTAAGAATTATCCTTTCAAAGACGCTAAATGCATGCAAAGGACATAGCTTAAGGATAATATAAACCTTGTTAATGATGCTTACAATGACACAAAAGAGTAAGCAAATGTAAAAGAAATGCATTTTAAATGATCCATGTTTTTGTCTTATAAGACTCTCTTTTTATGTTTCGTGCACAAATTTTAAGAAGTATGCATACTTAGGATCATGTTTGTGGTGACTACGTCTCCCAAACACCAGGTAGAACTTGTCACTCTACTTTGGAAGTATGATATGGACTAAAAAGGGTAGACATGCTTGTGGCAGACAATGTCTCTCAAGCACCAAGTGGATTAGTCATCCACTCTGGAATGATGTCGTAGGGTAAAAATGGATCCTCTACCCGCTAGGACCAATGGACTAATGGGTGACACTTTACCATATCTACCTCATAGTCGAGGACGACTATGATTTCAAGAGAGAGGTAATGTCATATAAACTAATATCTAACCAAACCAAATGATTTTCTCATATTCAACTGATCACTTAATGTGGGAGAATAAACGGGAACAAGGGTTAAGATATAGACATGTGCTTTTAGATCTATCTCGACACGGGGCCATTGGTAAAGGGGCCAAATGAGAGATGGTCTATCAAAGAGCAAGGCTAACCAATGGAGCATAAGACCTTAGGGTTAGCTTCATTGAAGACCTCCAATAATGTGTGTAAAAGTCCTTTGACCTTAGGTAAGCTAGGGCTGAGCTTGAGGCGCGGGAACCCGACCCAACTCGAGGTGCTTGTCTTGCTTGATGACTAAGGTGCTTGAGGTGCTTGATGATTGAGGTGCTTGAGATGCTTGAGGTACTTAATGATTGAGATGCTGGAGGTGCTTGACATGCTTGAGATGTTAGGGTTGCACTTAGGTGAGAACCCAGCCCAAGCTTAAAGTGCTTAAGGGCCAAGCTTGTGGTGGGAACTGGGCCTATACATGAGGGGTTGAGGTGTCAAAAAGTCAAAGATTCAATCCCTACAAGGAGGGGGCGAGCCCTACATGGGGGGGGATGAGAGAGAACACCCACACACTCACACAAGGCATGCATGGTACAAAGAAAGCAAAAGGGATACTTGTCAAGTTCCTCCTCATGTTGCCCTCATGGTGTGCCTAAAGCCTATTGGTTGGCCACCCAAGGGGTCCAATGATAATTTAGGGGATTTAATTAATTGATTTTGCATTTATCAAGTCCTCTCTCTCAAAGGGGAAAGGGGGACACTTGTCTCAAGGCTACCCTTGCTGCTTGTAATGCCTCCTGCTTATGATTGGCTAGGCCTGGAGGGGTCCAATGAGCTTCAAGCATGAGCTACAAGGGGGGGTCGACCCAAGCAAGCTAGGGGGTTTCTTAGGGGGTATACTCACCCACACACACTCACAAACACTCTCGTTGTGTGCTAGGCAAGGTGCAAGAGCTCCATCTCCTTCTCCAAGCTCCTTGAGAAGTTGAGAGACTACACCAACACTGTTGGCTATGGAATGCAAATCCAACCAAGAGCTATGATTCAATGCTTAAGATTTCCATCTTCTCCATCTTCATTACTATGCTATTATGTATACTAATCAAGAAGAGTGATGATAAGTGAGGAATTATTTCTTTCTCCTATGGAATACTTCTTCTTCCTCTTCCCTACCCTCATTCCCTACTAGCTCTCTCCACCTTCGAAGGTGTTTGAGGTCTTGGGAATGAGGCTTGGGATAGTTAATGATTTCTACAAAGTGCATGTTATGCTTATTGCAAGAAGGTTAATGGTTTATTGCAAGTAGATTAATTGTATTGCAAGGTAGATTAATTGTTGCTTTAGGCACAAGTTGATGCATAAAAGTATACATCTTCATGCACTCAAATGATGTAGGGAACACAAAGACTAATGATGTTCACGAATTCTTGACTGTTTTCAAGCTAAGATTGATTGTTGATATTATGCAAAAGCTTGGTGTATGAAGCTTCCATCTCCATACTGCCAAAGAGGTTTCAAGGAACACAAAGATTGTATTGTACCAAGTCTCTCTTAATGAGAGAATCTATAATACAAATTCCTTTTGGAGGGGGGACCGGCTCCACATAAATCCGGTCCTCAATTGTTGTCATATTCTCTAAAATCTCTCTCTCTCTCTCTCTCTCTCTCTCTCTCTCTCTCTCGCAAAGGTATTGCTCATGCCTAGTTAATTAAGTGTTATTATTAAGTTGCTACTACCAATTAAGTGCACCATCTATGCTCTCAAAGTCGCTCACTCTAATTCTCTTAATTCTGCTATTGTCTAAGTTCATAGGCCATTTCCATTACATATCCAGTTCAGGGATTTGGAAAGATTGTACTTACTGCTACTAACGACAGTTCTTTCACACTCGTTGATGCACTTTATATACCTGGGATAAAAAAGAATCTCTTGTCTGTATCCGCACTTGCTAGACTTGGACTTGTAGTCAAATTTGTGGATGACAGATGTACAGTTCATGATCTCAGTTTTGGTGATGAAATTGTTGCATCTGGCCTTTTGTGCCGTGGGCTGTATAAGCTCACTTTGTATGACGAATGTGGACAAAATTTTGCAAATGTTGTTGCAGATTCAAGGGCTATTTCAGATGCAAAACTTTGGCATGCACGTTTTGGTCATCTGAATTTTACTAGTTTGCTGCGTTTGCAGAAATCTGATATGGTTGCTTCTTTGCCGCCTCTTGAAGCACCTGTCAAACATGTTTGTGAAGGCTGTATTTTGGGTAAGATGCAGCGTTCTAAATTTCCAAAGGATGGTTTAGTTCGGGCCACATGCAGGTTGCAGCTTGTGCATAGTGATGTTTGTGGGCCCATGCAAACTCCGTCCTTGGGCAATTACCTGTATTTCGTGACTTTCATTGATGATTACTCCAGGCATGCATGGGTATTTCCTCTTAAAGCGAAGTCCGAAGTTTTTATGTGCTTCAAACAATTTCTGGCTATGGCTGAAAATGTCTCGAAATGTACTATGGGCACCCTCCGTTCCGATCGAGGGGGGGAGTATATGTCTCATGAATTTAATGAATTTCCGGCTAGTGGTGGGATAAAACACCAATGTATAGTGCCTTATACACCTCAGCAAAATGGTGTTGCTGAGAGGAAAAACAGGTCATTGACGGAAATGGCACGATGTATGGTCAAAAGTCAAGCTTTGCCGCATTCTTTTTGGCTTGCGGCCATCATGTGTGCCACTTATGTACTTAATAGGTGTCCTACGAAAGCTTTGCAGTCTATTACTCCATATGAAGCATGGCATGATAGAAAGCCTTCTATTGAGCACATGCGTGTTTTTGGCTGTTTGGCATATGCTTTGGTGCCACAAGTGCAGCTCAAAAAATTGGATGATAAGGCTGTCAAATGTATTTTTGTTGGTTACAGTGCTGAAAGCAAAGGTTACAGGTTGTATCATCCGCAAAAAAAACGTATTCAGGTTTCTCGGGATGTAGTGTTTGTGGAAGATTCTGTTCAGCCCTTGCTGTCATGTACTAGAGACAATAATGTAAGCTCAAAGGGCATTTATGACACTTTGTTGCCTCTTTTCAGTGGTGGAAATAAGAATGTAAGTTCGAATGAGGCAAATGTACAGCCTATGGGGGTTTCTGAAAATGTTTTATACTGATGTAGATGTACATGATGTACTTGATGAGGAAAGGGCTAAAAATGAGCACGCTAGAGGTATGCCAAAATGGTTGGTGCACACTTTGCGTGACAAAAAATTGGATGCACCTTTGTCTAGTCGTACTCGTTCAGGCTCTCGCCATGCATCTTATGCATCAGATTGTTATGCTTTGGCTGTGTCTAGCTTACATGATGTTGAGGAGCCTCTGTCTTTTGCTGAAGCATAGAATTCAGAAAATTGGATGGCTGCCATGCAATCAGAATATGATGCACTTATAGAAAATGACACATGGCCTTTATGTGATTTACCTCCTGGAAAAAAGGCCATTGGTACAAAGTGGGTTTACAAGTTGAAACGCAAGCCGGATGGTGAGATCAATCGCCATAAGGCTCGACTTGTTGCAAAAGGTTATGCATAGCAAAAAGGCATAGATTATGAAGAGACTTTTGCTCCCACTTGTCGTATGACTATTGTACGTTTTCTATGTGCATTGGCAGCTCATTTTGGTTGGGATGTACATCAATCAGACATTGTTACTGCTTTCTTGAATGGTGACATATTTGAGGAAGTTTATGTAACGCAGCCTCGCGGTTTTGTCATAAAAGGACAAGAGGACAAAGTGTGCAGATGTAAGAAGGATTTGTATGGGTTGAAGCAATCTCCTCGTGCTTGGTATGAGAAAGCTGACACTCATTTGGTTAAACGAGGCTTTCGTAACAGTCCAACAGAAAGCACATTGTATGTAAAGCGTGAGGGTGATGTACTTCTCATTGTGGTTCTTTATGTTGATGATTTGCTGATCACTGGACCAAATGAGAGACATATTGCTGAATTTAAGGCTGATTTGAATGCTACTTTCAAGATGAAAGATTTGGGGATGTTGCATCATTACTTGGGTATACAGTTTAAGCAGTGTGATGGTGGTATTGCCTTGTGTCAGAAAAGTTACATAGAGACATTGCTATGTAAGTTTGGACTTGAGGATTGCAAACCTATTGCCACTCCCATGGAAACAGGTTTGAAGTTGAGTCTACATGATGCTGGCGATCCTGCTGATGTCACTCTTTACGAAACTGTTGTTGGCTGCCTCATTTATGTATGCAACACGAGGCCGGATATTTAGTTTGCAGTCTCACAAGTCATCAGATTTATGCATAGCCCAGGGTCTAAGCATTGGCAGGCTGTCAAGAGGATTTTCCGCTACCTTAGTGGCACTTTACATCTTGGCTTGTTTTATCCCAAGGGGGGATCATTGCTGCCAAACTTACATGCTTTTTTGGACTCATATTGGGCTGGTTGTTTTGACACGCAAGTGTCCACAAGTGGTTTTTGTTTCATGCTTCGCAGTTCATGTATATCATGGTTGAGCAAGAAGCAACCTACTGTGGCCACTTCGAGGTGTGAGGCTGAGTACAGGGCAATCTTCACGGCTACGGTTGAGTGTGTATGGCTCAGACGCCTTATGGCTGATTTGGGTGTTGGACAGGACACTGCCAACACTATCTACACTGACCTAACTATTGAATCTCTTGTAGGAAAAATTCACTTTTCTTTTGATTAATGAAAAGCTTATTTTCTCTCACAACTTGAAAAATTACCTGGAGGTGTCGCTTGTACTCCTCAAGAGATTTTGAGTGGCCTGAAGATTTTTGTCCATCGTGAGTTTGAATGCATCTGGAGCATTTGTCAGGCCAAAACTTTGTAAATTATCAAATAGATCTTCCATGTGCAGCATGGGAAATTTATTTTTGATAGTGATATTATTTAGTGATCTATAGTCGACACATATGTGATATGTGTCGTCTTTCTTTTGCACTAAAAGTAATGGTGAACAAAATGGAGAGGATCTAGGCCTCACCATCCCTTTTTCCACCAAATCATGCACTTGCCTCATGATCTCCTCTTGTTGAGTTTGTGAAACTCGATAAGGAGGCTTGTTAGGCGGTGAGCTTCTTGGTAGGAGCTCAATTGCATGGTCATCATCCCTCATTTTAGAGTTAGCTCATGAGGGATGTCATCAATGAAAACATCTTGGGATCCATTTAGAAAATTAGACAACTCTAACTCCTCTTGATTCCCTTTATTGCAAGGATATGGTGTTTCCCGACTCATTAGCATCTATGTACATGCTCTTTTCCCTATGGGTGAAGTAGCTTCTCCTTTCATGAAACTTCATGTTGGAAGCCATGTGGTTAAACCATGGTGCCCCAACGATAAAATTCTCATGTTTGAGAGGGAAGATGAAGAAATCCTTTTTGTCCACATAGATTTGGACATGAAGCGTTAATTTTCCAATTAAGGAAGTAACTGAGACGTCTTGTCCCTTTATAGCTCCATTGGCTTTCAATGCATCTCCCATCTCGTGGGCTTGTATGCCTAGCATAGTGGTCAACTCCATGGATATGAAGTTGTGAGTTAAACCAGGGTCAATCAAAATAAAAGCATCATCCTCTTCCATCTTTCCCCAAGCATAGGAAAGGGGAAATCCTTGGCAATGAGCATCCTCTTTTGGAGCTTCAAACATAGAGGCTCTAGGAGTCTCATTGCGGTCGATTCTCTTGGGCCAAGGACGATAACCATGGCCTTGCTCCCCACACTTAAAACATTTGTGGTCCTTACGAAAAGCTTCTAGCTCTTTAGGAGAGAGTTTATATTTACCTTTGTAAACTCCCTTATCCTTGGACCGATTGTTGTTGTTGTTGGAATAGCCTTGGTAAGAATTTTGGACATTGGTTTTCCTCTTGGCATCACTTTTGTCTTTGTTTTCCATGGGCTTGACATTCCGTCTAGCCCCTTGTTGGAAATTGATGCACGACGCAACCATGGTGTGGTGGATTACTTTGGTGATAGAACCAGACCATTGAGAGTTGACATACTCGGCCATCTCTTTGGGTAATCCCGCACAGAATTGTTTCTTTTTTCACGGCAAAGTCTATCTTTTGAAAGACAATAGCCTTGAGATGTAAATTCCAAAACTTGTCCACATATTTGTGGATAGACTCATGAGAGAGAAGCTTTAAACTTCACCTTTTGGTAAGCATTTTTTCCTTTGCATCACTTGCAAGGAATTGCTTCATGATGGAAACTCGTAGAGTTTTCCATGTCTTTGGGGCTACGCCATTGCCTCGAAGCCTAGCCCACCATTGACAAGCCGATTTTTGAAAGTGCATAGCTACATGGCGTAGCTTGGAGGACTCCGTGAAGCCCTCGTCTCCAAAGGCTGCATCAAATTGTTGGATGAAGGCCAATACTTTGTCGGTAGCACCAAAGGTGCCATCATATGTGAGAAAAGAGATACTCTTTCCTCCCTCTTTGAACTTATTTAACTTTTGTGACCTTCGCCATGCATGGTAAGATTTGCAATGTCCTACTCTCTTGTATTCTCTAAGAGAATAGCCATAGCTTTCATCGATAGAGGAGGAAGGTGAAGAAGAAGGAAGAGGGTGACCACAAACATGGGGGCATCATCATTAAAACCTTCATGTGCCAAATCAAAGCTATCAATGTTCATTCTCCTCTCTTGGTTATTGTCAGCCATCTTAGTTAAACTTAGGTGTTTACTTAGTGTATGCTTTGGCAATTCAAAACCTTAGTTGCTACTCCTCTTAGCCTTTGAAAATATGCACTTAAGTATCTACACCCATGGCTCGAATTGGTTAATTATAGAGAGTAGTGGAGTGAGTCTAACATAGCAAAGTTGCCGAGGGATAGCTCCTTTCGAACTTCTTATGGCTCAATAATGGTAAAGCCATAAAAGACTCCATTACTAAGACCAAAGCTCCCGTGGTGTGCACCATATCCCACATAATGGGCTCAACAAAACAGATAATAGATCCTAGTCCCACTTACCATAATATAATTAACAAAATCAACCATTAATAGGCTACTTATGGACCTCTCTTCTTAAGCAAGAAAAGAGAAACCTAATGCTCTGATACCAATGTAATGGAAATGGCCTATGAATTTTGAGAGTAGCTGAATTAGGAAATTAGGTGAAGCACTTTCGAGAGATTACTTTGTGAGCATAGCAGGTGATCTTAATTGATGGTAGCAACATAAACATGGTACTTAGTTAACATGGCATGAACAATACTTTTGCAAGAGAAAGAGTTTAGAGAACATGACAATAGTTGAGGACCGGATTCATATGGAGCCGGTCCCCCCTCCAATAGGCATTTGTATGATAGTTTCTCCCATCAAGAGAGACTTGGTACAATACAATCTTTGTGTTCCTTGTGACCTATGTGATGCAATGAAGATGGAAAGCTTCGTGCATCACAAGCCTAACATAAACTTGTAGGCATTTGTATTATAGTTTCTCCCATCAAGAGAGACTTGGTACAATACAATCTTTGTGTTCCTTGTGACCTACGTGATGCAATGAAGATGGAAAGCTTCATGCATCACAAACATAACATAAACTTGTAGAAAGCATTAACTATCCCAAGCCTTAGTTCCAAGGCCTCAAACACCTTCGAAGGTGGAGAGAGCTAGCGGGGAATGAGTATAGGGAAGAGGAAGAAAAAACATTCCATAGGAGAAAGAAATAGTTCCTCACTTATCATTACTCTTCTTGCTAGCATACATAATAGCATAGTAATGGAGATGGAGAAGATGGAAAGCTTAAGCATTGAAGCATGACTCTTGGTTGGAATTGCATTCCATAGCCAAGAGTGTTGGTGTAGGCTTTCACTCTCACAAGCTTGGAGAAGGAGGTGGTGTTCCTCAACTTTCACCAAGTGAGAATGGTGTCCAAATGAGTGTGTGTGATGGTGTATATCCCCCTAGCACCCCCCTTTCTTGCGTTGGGCGAAAGTTCTACTTGCTACAAGTTCATTGGACCCCTCTCCCCTTAGCCAATCACATCCAGCATGCAGTCAAGCATATGGGTAGTCTTTTGACAAGTGTCCTCCTTACCCCTTAGAGAGAGAGAGCTTGAAAATATCTAGATATTTGTTAGATGGAAGTAGAATCTCATTGGAACCCTCTTTAGTCCAACTAATAGCATTCAAGCACACCATGTGGTTAAGCTTAGTGAGAGTCTGACATGTGTCCCATGTGCTCTTTTAGAATTCCCCTAACTTTGAGATTTTTATGCATAGGAAGTTTCTCAAGCAACTTCCTCATTAAGTGAGTAGGTTCTCTTTTTGACTCAAGCATCTTACCCCCCATGCATATGAAGCTTCTCAAGCAACTTCCTCATTAAATGTGACAAGTACCTCAAGTACCTTAGTCATCAAGCATGACAAGCACCTTAGGAGGGGTTCCCACCTCAAGCACAGCCTTAGCTGGCTTAATTTTAGGTCGAGTTCCCACATCAAGCTTGCTTAAGTTTAGGTCGAGTTCTCACCTCAAGCACACCCCTAGCTTGCTTAAGGTTCCCACCTCAAGGACAACCCTAGCTTGCTTAAGGTTCCCACCTGAAGGACAGCCCTAGCTTGCTTAAGTTTAGGTCGGGTTCCCACCTCAAGTTCATCCTTAGCTTGCTTAAGGTCAAAGGACTTTTAACACTAACCATTGGAGGTCTTTAATGAAGCTAACCTTAAGGTCTTTTAAGCTTCATTAGTTGCACATTGCTCTTTGATAGACTACCTCCTTTTGGATCCTTATTGAGATGTAACTGTTGGGGTTAAGGCCTATGTGCCTTGACCGGTCGCCCAGATCATGGGCGCCCGCCCACTGTTACCCTATACTTATAGTGAGTATACTGTATAGGGGGAGCTGCCACTTCACAGTCTCCCCACCCACATCGTGTGCGTGTCTCCTTCTCTCTCTCACTCTCCGTCTGTGGTGCTCCCCGATCCCCTTCAATTGGTATCAGAGCGTAGGTGCGGAGGGAGCGCGTGTGTGCACAGTCATGACGACAGCGGAGAGCCAGTTTCATTCCCGAAATCGCGTCCGCGCGCGCACTTTCAAGAGTGCAAACAGGGTTTCGACTTCGGCATCGGCAAATTCAGCTTTCCGAGAGCGTGCCAGGTGTCCTGGCGTTTTACCCCCCTTTTGAAGCCATTCGAGCCATCAGAAACCTCATTCGAGGTATGGTTGAGGAGCTGCATTTTTCAGCCCTCTTTTGGCAGTTAATGCTGCGTTTTTGGGTCAAAACGGAGGTTTTTGGCATAGCTTTTACACCCGGACTCAGATACATGTGATCCAGGAGTCTACCTTAGGGTTTTGGCATGCTCCAGACGCGCTCGTCATATCAGAATTTTAAAATTCTGAACGCTGAATTTTTTGCAGCAGTAGTTGTTTATTGTGTGTCAAGGATTCCACACATGGTTTGCTCTCAGATGTGAGAGTGATATTTGCTGCAAGTTTCCTCACAGGTGGGAGGATACGATGTATGCCTTATGTGGTTTGATGCTCAGAGAGACTAATGTGATTGCATTTTGAGCTCGGCAATGTATACCTCGAGCATGTTTTTTGGCACTCACAGGTAGAGCAGATATTTGTGTACTAGATTTGCAGGTGTTTGCAATGATGTATGCAAAGTGTGGAGATTGGTGCATGCATTTGGAGTGTGGTTTGATGCGCTTTGGTTGCTCATGGTTTTGAGTGTGCAATCAGTTTGGTTACTGGTTTTGTGGCCGTTTTACTGACGAAACTTTGGTGAATTTTTCTCAAGAGTTTTATGCGTATCATTTATGCGATCTAGGTAGAGATTGCGGGTTGCACTCAGCATTTGCGTGTGGTGTTCTCAGCAGATGGGAGATTTGTGCGTGTGTATGCATCGATACCGCACAGTGTGGGCTTGGTGATTAGCTCACAGATTGCAGTGTGATACTAGAGCATGCGAGGCTTGTATTGACATTGCGGGAGCTCTTGTGCATGTGTATGCATCGCTACCACACAGTGTGGGCTTGGTGATTCGCTCACGGTTTGACAGGCGTACAGTTATCTTGACACACTCACAAGAGTGAATGTTGTGATGTATGCTTGTGTGGCTACGAGCTACGTAGCCGGATTCGAGCACTAATGGCTTGAGGTTTTTCAACAGGTTTCAGCTACAGGTTTACAAGTTTACAGGCAGGTTTGAGGGCTTATTTGGGCGCTGAATTTTCAGCCATTGTTTCCTCTTTGCAGGTGTGCATGTATGGCTCAGTTGTAGGCTGATCTGGGACACGTTTGTGACTTGTTTATGTAGCTGTTTAAGAGCTGAATTTTGGGGCTGTTTTGGGGATGATTTGCAGCCATATTTGCAGACTTTTGTTGATGCGATTCGAGCCAGTTTAGGGCTAATTTGGTTGACATTTGCTACTCATTGTTGGTTGCTCTTTTGCGAGCATTATGGCTGATTTTTCATTTGACTTCCAACGTTATGGTCTGACACAGTTTGATGGTGCAGATTTTGTTGCTTGGAAGGAGCATATGCTTGTTGCATTGGCGGATTTGGGGTAGGATAAACCCTTGCGTGGTTTATCGACGAAGCCCAAGTCTATGCGTGATGATGATTGGCAGGATCTTGATGAGTTAGCCATGTCTACGATTCGTTTGCATCTGGTTGAGTCTGTTGACTGGCAGGTCTCGAGGGAGACTACAACTCATGCTTTATGGCAGAGTTTACATGCTATGTACGCGACATCCATGTCTACAGGGGAGTCTAGTCCCACTTCTATGTCCATGGGAGAGATTGGTCCCACACACAAGTCTCGACGGCATAGAGACTTGACATGTTGGCATTGTGGACATAGAGGGCACATTAGGCGTCGATGTTTCAGGCGTTTGAGACAACGGAGGCGACAAATGCGTGATGCAGATTTGGGCACGACAGATGCTAGTGAGATCAGTATGGTGGTTACTGAGTATGCTTGTGACGGCGATGTCACATTTACATCTAGCTTGTCTTCAGACGATCTTATGTCTACGGATTGCATATCGGATTGCACATTGTCTTCACATTGGTTACTAGATTTAGATGCTACTTTCCATGTCACGTCGCATCGTGAGTGGTTTAGCACGTTTTCTAGTGGGAGACTTGGTTGTGTGCACATGGCTGATGGTTTTGTGTATGACATTGAGGGTGCAGGAGAAATATGTTTGTCCTTGCCCAGTGGTATGAGATTTACCTTGCGTCATGTGCGTTATGTGCCAGATCTGAGACGGGATTTGATCTCAGTCAGACAGTTACGGGATAGTGGATGTCAGATTTCGCTACGAGAGCGAGATTTTGTGATGCATTTGGGTTCGCTAGTGATTGTGAGAGGTGCCAGGAGTGGTACAGGTTACCCATTGCATGTGGATCACAGGAGAGACGATGTTGTCTTTGTGATCATGCAACCAGGTAGAGAGCGAGAGAGCAGGCGAGTCTCTTTTGCTTGTGGGTTGCAGGATGCTTTGCATGGAGTGCAAAGCAGTGACTTTGTTGTGCAGGTTGCATCTATGGATGCACAGGTAGAGTGGGACAGCTCTAGTGAGTCACAGTAGGATGAGTCATCAGAGGTGATGACAGAGATGACTCACATGGATGCTAAGATGTCGGCTATTGTGGAGTCATTTCTTGATATGCTTATGCCAGAGCTTGATGCAGATTCAGGACAGATGGATACTCTTGGTACACATGTGATATGTGGTGGGCACGAGGAGTCACTCTAGAGCTCGGAGTCAGAGTGCCATGGTCTCTATGATAGGGGACAGGATTGCCATGAGTTGAGTTCTGAGTTGGAGGTGGCAGAGATTGCCAGGGTTGCATCAACGTTCAGTGTCCTCATGTACGAGATGCTGATCTCGAGGCCCGACATAGCAGCTGCAGTGGGAGCATTTGTAGCAGGGTTGTTCGATGACTGATCTCGGCATAGAGCATAAGGGAGGTTTGCAGGTATTGGACCGATACTTGCAGGAGTGCATGAGCTCTTGTAGACTCTTTGCAGAGCTTGGAGCTAGCTCTGTGTGGCTTCCGCAGTGGGATGTTTGTCTATCAGTAGAGCCGGATGCACTAGCTCATCGAGAGCCAGTGGGCATAGGTTGAGAGAATATCTCACCTTCTATTAGTTGTACACTAGTAGATCTTGCTTAAAGGCACATTGGCCTTTAAGTGGGAGGTTGTTGGGGTTAAGGCCTATGTGCCTTGACCGGTCGCCCAGATCATGGGCGTCCGCCCACTGTTACCCTATACTTATAGTGAGTATACTGTATAGGGGGAGTTGCCACTTCACAGTCTCCCCACCCACATCGTGTGTGTGTCTCCTTCTCTCTCTCACTCTCCGTCTGTGGTGCTCCCCGATCCCCTTCAGTAACCATCTCTCCTTTTTGGTCCCGTGTTGAGATAAGTCTAGAAGCACATGTCTCTATTCTAACTCTTGTTCCCGTTTATTCTCCCACGTTAAATGATCAGTTTAATATGAGAAAATCATTTGGTAAAGTTAGATATTCTTTTTTATGAGACTAGGTGTAGGCATGTTTCCCACTAAAGTGTGAGAGTAGCACCATAAGGGGTAGTTCACATAGACATATGATGGAAGTAGGTTTAAACCGTAACAATCACCCCCTTAAACTTGATTTCATCATAGGATTGCTTAAGATACATCATGCCTCGATCTCAATGGTTTCAACAGGTCATGGTTCATACAAGGCTTCCTTAGGTTGATGCATGGGTTCACATTTGGATGCGTACTACATGGTTCTCAAATTGGATACATCATGTCTCACTCACATTCGGATACATCATGCAAGTGGGATGGGGCAGTGTAGTATATAAAATTCAATATCGTACATCCTTAGCGTAATGTGATTCTCATTCCTCATGTTGTAGTCGTGGTTCGTTATCGTCGATGTCGGCTTTGTATGTTGTCATCATGTAGTCGTGCCGTTCTTCATTGACGTTGTTTTCCCAGAATAATAAGGATGCAATCTTCCCGAAAAATGGAGTAAAATACACATATCTTTCAAGTGTTGTGAGTGTCCGAGTGTGCATAATCTGGTGACTCATGAGGAAGGTCTTACCATGTATCACGGCAATGTCTGATCCTCTTACATGGGTTGGCATACTCATAGAGGTATCTTCAAAGATACATAGATAAACATATGTTTCAACGTTGATTCACATTGTGTGTGTTGTGTCTTCATACAAATATACCTCATACACTCTAGTGTGACATACAACACCACGTGGGGATTTCTTATGGCTTGCAAGAGGCTTAAGGCCCAAGGAAAAGGCTGTAGCATGGGAACAACTCTTATCAAAGAGCTTGACGTGCCAATTGCATGTGGGAATGATCCCTTTGCAAGGGGGTTTGAGATTTTTGTTTGCTATGGAAGCAGTCCCTTTCTGCAAGTATCGACCAGCTAAAACAGAGCATGGATGATGATGATGCCCGAGAGTGGTTGAAGCAAGATGACGATGGGACTCGCGCACAGTGAGGACCTGCGGTCAAGAGCAGCGCATTGACTCCAATCAACTGGCGAGCAGCGTAGCGGACTGCAGCTTGAGAACAAAATGATCGAGGCTCAGATCGAGAGCGGCCGAGAAAGAAGAACATTTTAGTTCAAGCAAAATCACAAATGGTCGAGGCAAGCCTTGCTGCCTTGGGCTTGGCGACTTGCGAGCTGCACCTTCTGAAGGTTCTTGATGATTATTGCCAAGCTGGAGCCAGGGACAGTCGATTTGAAAATGGCCATGGGTAGCTAGACTGGTGAACCAGGAGGATATGCAGAGGATGAGGGCAGTGCGAGGCGAGTGGTGAGCATGCTTCGATGGCGAGGAGGAGCAAACCAATACCAAGGTAATGACAAGGCTGGTTGAACATTGGCAGTATGGACTACAGAGTCTAGGGCACAAGCTCACCTATGATTCACAAGCGGGAGCTGAGAAAGCCAGTGCTGCCGAGGGACACGTAGCTTCAACGGAATTGGTCAGCAGTCGTGAATCGACGGGTGTGTGGCCAAGAATGGATAGCTGGTAGCACTAATGAGGTTGGTGTCACACTAGGACGGGCAAACGTTGGCCATGCTTAGGTGGCAAGCAATGATCTGCTTTCCAAAAAGTGAAACATGGCCTTGCGTGAGTGTCAGAGGGGCAGCCTCAACCCCCTGGCCAACTTCGCAAATTGGGAGGCCATCTGCAAAAGTGATGGCGGGTGCTTGCGGACAGGTTTCGGACTCTGCAGGTCAGCACGATCGCTGGGGAGCTTTCCACTTGGCTAGCGCCAATTCCCTACTAAGATGCGTGCAAATTTGCTGGGTGACCTGGTGTGACACCTCTTGTGTGTCCACACTCACGAATTACAGGCTGTCGGGTGTCCCAGTGTGACACAGGCCTGAGTGTCACTTTCCCTTCTGCACCAGTTGCCCCAATTTTTTATTAGTCTAAAATATGAAAAACTTCCAAAAGACAAAGAAAATGGTTCCCACACAGTTATTTAAGTTATTTACACACACATGCCTAATATAAGGATAATGATGAGCTTCAAACCCAAAGACCAAGCAGGCTTTAAAAAAACTGAAAATTGAAAAAATTTCTAGAGCTTTATAGAAGATCCAAATGACATGTGATTTAAGCACATGAGAGTTACGATTCAACAAAGTAGGCTAAAAATTAACACAATGAGATGAAAAACTAATTGAAAATTGCAGACATGCAAAAAGGATACAATAAACGATATTTACAATGCTAATGCTAATAATAATTATAATGACTCTCACAATCGCTGTGATACCACTTGTAAGGCTCGATTAGGACAAAAAAAAATTATTTGCATACATAATTAGAACAATACGTTAATGCACTACTTTAAAACTGATGTAAGCAAGCCAAGTACAAAATAACACAAAAATATGTAGGTTGATAATTTTATTATTTGTACAATGCTTCTTCATTTATAGATGGAGTAATCCATGCAAGCAGTGGAGGTGGCAGATGCTAATGCATCCACATAGGTAGCTAGGTGTAATGTGCATGAGGAGCTTTAGAATAAGTGTCTGCTCCATGTGGCATGCTAGGTGTAGGCATGTTTCCCACTAAAGTGTAAAAGTAGCACCATAAGGGGTAGTTCACATAGGCATAGGATGGAAGTAGGTTTAAACCCTAACAAGTAGATCCAGGGTCAAAAAGTATGAAGGAATCATTCTCCCTCACCTCTCACCAAGCATAGGAAAGGGATGATCCTTTGCAATGAGCATCCTCCTTTAGAGCTTCAACCGTGGAAGCTCTAGGAGTCTCATTGCGGGCATTTCTTTTGGGGCAATAACAATAGCCATGTCCTTGCTCCTTACACTTAAAGCATTTGTGATCCTTGCAAAAAGCCTCTAGCTCTTCAAGAGAGAGTTTGTTTTTACCTTGGTAAACTCCTTTCTCCTTGGTCTTGCTATTGTTGTTGTTGTTGGAATTGCCTTGGGAAAAACTTTGAGCATTCTTCTTCCCTTTTCATCATTTTGATCTTTGTTTTCCATGGGCTTGGCATTCCTTTTAGTCCCTTGTTGGAAGTTGATATGAGATGCAACCATAGTGTGGTGGATGACTTCAGTGATAGAACTAGGCCGTTGGGAGTTGACATACTTGGCCATTACTTTAGGTAATCCCGCACAAAATTGTTGCTTTTTCTCGACGAAGTCTATCTTTTGAAAGACAGTAGCTTTGAGATGTAAATCCCAAAACTTGTCTACATATTTGTGGATATATTTCGTAGGAGAGTAGCTTCAAACTTCTCCATTCAATAAGCATTTTGTCCTTGGGATGCTTGCAAGGAATTCCTTCATTATGGAAACTCGTAGAGTTCTCCATGTCCTTGGGTCTTTGCCATTCCCGTGGAGACTAGCCCACCATTGAAGAACAAATTTTTGAAAGTGCATAGCTACATGGCATAGCTTGGAGGACTGTGTGAAGCCCTTGTCTCCAAAGGCCACATCGAATTGCTGGATGAAGGCCAATACTTTGTCAGTAGGACCAAAAGGTGTCAACATAGGTGAGAAAATAGATACTATTTGAACTTCTTAAGCTTTTGGGACCTTTTCCAAGCAGGGTAGGATTTGCGATGTCCTCTCCTCCTGTATTCTCTAGGAGAATATCCCCTGATTTTGTTAGAAGAGGAGGAAGGAGAAGAGGGCGACCTCTTTCTTGCCCTTTTCTTCCTTTGTTTCCTCTTTTCCATTTTGGAGTGACAAGGAGAAGGACTATAGGATAATCTTGGCGATTGTCGAGACTGCTATCTTTGTGGAGCCACATCTTCAGAGGAATTTAGAGATTCACTTCTTTCTCGTTCATTGGATTCCTCCTCTTCTCTTATCGGAGAGAGTCTTCTTTTGGAAGTCTCGACAAGAGGCTTCCTATGCTCTCTCTCTTCTTGGAGAGGAAAGGAAGTCCCATAAGCATGAAGTTGTTGAGTAACTTTGGCTTGCAAGGCAGGGTTGCTCATAGCTTGTTGCAACCTAGTAACAAGATAGTTCACAAACATTGGGGCATCATCAGTAGCACCTCCATGTGCAAAATCAAAGTTGTCAATATTCATTCTTCTCTCTTGATTATTGTTAGCCATGCTAATTAACTTATGTGTATGCTACTTTGTGCTTTGGTACACTCAAAAATCTTAGTTGCTACTCTTCTTTACCTTTGAAAATTAGTTCTCAAGAAGCCACACCCGTGGTTTAGAGACTGTTGATTGCAAAGAATAGTGGAGAGGGTCTAACATTGCCAGGTTGATTATGGTTCCTGTTGAGCTTGCTAGTAGCTTAATAATGGTTAAGCCAAACGCAAGCCCCGAGAGACTCCATTATTAAGTCTATAGCTCCCCAACGGTGTACCTCAAACTAAGTCCTTTACAACCAGGATAATAGATCCTTGTCCCACTTACCCTCTTGCAATAAACATGTCCAACCTTTTATGAACAACTTAAGGACCTCTCTTCTTAAGCAAGAAAAGAGAAACCAATAGCTATGATACCAATGTAATGGAAATGTCCTATGAACATTGAGAATAGCGGAATTAAGAAAACTATAGTGAGCATTTTTATGAGACTACTTTGAGAAAATAGAGGGTGAACTTGATTAGAGGTAGCAACATAACCATTATAATTAATTAACTCGGCATGATCAATACTTTGCAAGAGAGAGAATTAGAGAACTTGACAACTGTTGAGGACCGTAATAAGCACGACAAGCACCTCAAACTTGGGCCGGGTTCCCACCTCAAGCACAACCCTAGCTTGCCTAAGGTCCCAGGTCTAAGGACTTTTAGCACTAACCTTTGGAGGTCTTTAATGAAGCTAACCCCAAGGTCTTTCAAGCTCCATTAGCTAGCATTTCTCTTTGACAAACCATCTCTCATTTGGACCCATTGACTTTGGTCCCGTGCTGAGATAGATCCATAAGCACATGTCTATATTGTAACTCTTGTTCCCAATTATTCTCCCACATTAAGTGACTAGTTTAATATGGGAAAATCATTTGGGTGGGTTAGATATTAAATTTTATGACATTGCACTTATGCTCGGTTTAACTGTTTATCCCCGATTGGAGCTCACTTGGTTTAGTGATGCTTTTCTCCTTGCATAACGCTTGTTTGGTGCTCGTTTATGCACATATTTGAGTTGTGGATACACTATACATAATTTATAGAGCCATTTTATGTATATACGAGCATCGATTTGTTACAATTGATCATGGTTATTATTGTGTAGTGGTCGAGGTGATCTCCCACTTTGGCATCATCAATGCAAATTATGGTTGAGATTTTGATTGAGAGTTTGCTCAGTTTATAGGTGTGAGGTCCCCGTCTCATCACCAATTTCTCTTGGCAACTGGAGGTTACCTGACACGTCACTAGGCCAAATTGTAAAAAAAAAAAAAACACATGGTCAAGATAGTATTGATTCCAATGGACAGGCTTCCTTCACAAGGTAACTCGAGCTTGAGCCATTAAATAAGTTTCCTAGTCCTATCTCACAAGGGAAGCATGATCGCTTACAAATATTTAAATGTTCCTAGATCTCATCTTCTAAAAGAGAGAAACTCAAATGCCTTTTTCCCCATAGCTTTCAGAGGCACAAACCATTTGAGACTTCTTGACTCTTGGCACAATGAGGCTCTAATTTTGGTTTTGCTAAACGAATAGGGAGTGGAGAGTTTCTCGACTAATCAAGACCACCCATCCATTAGCATGACAATTTGAGCCAGTCCCCACTTTCCACCCCCACACTCACACTTTAATCTTGTTTCCTAATTACTACCACATGGTTGTTCATAACACATAGTTCTTTATTAAAAAACTCAACATACAACACTACTTCATAATTATTCCAATACTCCGGATCGTAGAAACTTCTTTCGATGGATGTTCACTCCACCCGTTGTCATTGGCTGCCCATACAACAATAAGTACTACACCTCCTGGAGTAACCCTCCGGGTGAGTCACATCATATGTCCATAGAAATGAACTAAGCTACCTCATAGAAATGGGCCAACATTGTACATAGAAACACACAGCTCCTTTGTAGAAACGTGAGCTATCTCCTTGTGATCAAGGAGAGTTCATACTAAATCAATATTGGAATAAAATGAAGTAAAGTTGAGATAGTTTTTTCTAAGCAAACATCTTTGTGGACTGGAACCAATGGATTTACATGTAGGAAACATAATGGGGACAGTGTGATTGACTATATGCAAAAGAAGGATAACACTATGAAATTTTGCCTAAATTACAAGGGATTGAATAAGCTCACTGTCAAGAATAGATATCCGCTCCCGCTTATGGATGATCTGATAGATTGACTCCATGGAGCCTTGTATTTTATGAAGATAGTTCTACGATCGGGCTATCATCAAATACGAATCAAACTAGAAGATGTTTCTAAAACAGGTTTCCATACTGTACAACGGGGGCTATGGTGGGTGATACCGGGGAGAAACCATGGTGTGGAGGAGCAGAAAAAATACAGAATGAGAGAGAGACAGAAGCGTCTCGACACAGTAATAAAAAGCACGCTTGTATATTCTCTTTCTTGCTAGTATTGATTAAAAAAGAAGCCTTAAATAAAAGATGTGCCATGCACACTAAACTTGGACTGCATGCTATAGAGGTCGTTTCCCAATAAACTGGAACTGAATTGCATGCTGTAGAAGAGCCGCTGTGCACCGAACACATACGCATTATGGTCACTATGAATTTTTGGTCTTTCCTTTTGGTTTGACCAACGCTCTAGCTACGTTTCAACAAACAAAGAATGATTTTCTAAGGCAATTTCTAGGAAACTTCGTCGTTGTATTTCTTGATGATATCTTGATTTATAGCCAGAGTTTGTTTGAGCAATTGGCACATATACGTGATGTTCTCGAGGTATTGAGAGCGGAGAAGCTTTATGTTAAAGCCTCTACGTGCAAATTTTTTAAGAAAGAGATTCTGTATTCGGGTTATATCATTTCTTGCAACGTAATTCGCGTTGACCCCAAAAATTTAGATAAAGTACAAAGTTGGCCCATTTTGAAGAATGTGCACCAAGTAAAGTCCTTACCAGGCTTTACAGGATTCTTTCGCAAATTTATCAAAGATTATTCTAAAGCTGCTGCTCCGCTTATGCAACTTTCAAAAGGAGGGGTGAAAAGGCCGAAGACTTTGGGACCTCACCTTAAAGGTAACCCCCCTGTTATCTGGGATGAGCGTCTCAACTAGAGCTTTCAAACACTAAAGCACTTGGGTGATTGCTGTGTTAATATTGCACATTTTGGATCCTAGCAAACCTTTTGTAGTTGAAATGGATGCTAGTGATTATGTGATGGATGCAACAATGTATTAGGATGGACCTTATTGCATATGAAAGTAAAAAACTTTCTGACACTGAAATGCGTTATTCAATGTATGAAAAAGAGCTATACGCTATGGTCCACACTTTGAGGACTTGGAGACACTATTTGTATGGATCTATCTTTGTTGCATGGATAGAACATCACTCTTTGCGCTCCGTCTATGATAAGGTGATCTAAGAGGCCGGAAGGCCAGCTCGGTTGGGCTTATGCAAGAGTTTCACTTTGAGATCCATTATAGAATAGGGTTCTGCAATCGAATTGTTGATGCATGCAGGCGGATTCCTGAGGTTAATGTCTTGTCTATGGCTGAAATCTCGATGGATTTCTATCTCTCTCTCTGAGGGATATGTCATTTTGATAGCTATTTGGGCAAAATATGGAACAAGGTTGAAGTGGGGCATGACTCGCGTACAGGCTCGGGTGATTGGGAGACCCAAGTGATTCGTGTTGGAGAGACGAGACAACGACAATATTCCATTAGAGGTGGAGGATTGTTTAGAAATGGAGAAGTCTGTGGGCCAAAAATCGATGAGGTTCAACAAAGAATTTTGTTCGAATGACATGATGTTCCTAGTGTTGGACACGCACCCAGGCATCTAGAGAACTTTAGCATTGGTCAAATGATATTTCTATTGGCCAAGGATGCGCTCTTACATAGAGAGCTATGTGAAGAGATGCACTTAGTGTCAGGTCAATAAGGTAGAGCGCCTTAAGAAAACTGGCATGCTACATCCATTGAAAATCCGTGACACAAAGTGATAAGAGTATTTCTATGGATTTTATTGTTGGTTTGCCAAATACTAGTCGTGGAAATGATGCCATTTGGGTTGTGGTCATAGACCAGAGTAACAAGGAACGGGGCCCTCTCGTTCTCGAAACGCGTTCCCAATCTTGGCGCCTCCTCAAAACGAAAACTGGAATGGAACGCCGTTCCCTTCCTAGGCATAACCGGAATGTGGAATGGCAGATCCGAAACACCAAATTTTGAAAATATGGCTATTTTTGGGATAGTTCTTTTGAACTTTTGGGGGGATGTTATTTCCATCCTCTCCTATATAAAGAAGGGATTCAAAACCTCTCTCTCAAGCTCTCTACCTCACCTCTCCCTCAAGGATTTCTCTCCCTTTCCCCCAAGGCTTCAAAGTTCAAGCCTCAAGCTCCATCACTCTCAAGCTCTCAACCTTACCCTCTCCCTCTCCCTCTCCCTCAAAAAATTCTCTCCCTCTCCCTCGGGCCTCAAGGCTCCAAGCCTTCATTGAAGTTCAAGCCTCAAGGCTCAAGCTCCATCCCTCCCTCAAGGAGTGTTGAGCTCCATCTGGCATCCCTCCCTTGTGTAAGCCTTAAGTATTACTGAAAAGCATGTCTAAATAAGATTCTACTTCAACTAATGGGTGTGTATGGCTCTCTACTAACATATAGGTTTAATCCAGCTTAATTTAAGCATATTGTAGGTTTACCGTTCCAGCCTCGTTCCCATTCTGCCACCTTGATTGTCTCCCATTCTGGAAACATCCCAGAGCCCCCCGTTCCCGTTCCTCGTTCATGTTCCGTGTAACTTTGTGATAGACTCACAAAAATGGCAAAGTTTATACCAACGCAATCAATAGTAAAAAGCCATGAGTTAGCATTTTTATTTGTCGATCAGCTTTATAAGTTGTATGGTCTGCTAGAGGCTATCGTCGATGATCGAGATACAAAGTTCACTAGTCAATTTGGGCAAGATGTGTTTGCCCACCTTTGAACAAAGTTGAGTATGTCGTTCTCCAATCATCTTGAGTCCAACGGACAAATTGAGAGGATGAATTACACGTTAAGAGACATGTTGAGAGCTTATGTCTCTGATAGACAATCTGATTGGGAAAGGTACCTTCCACAATTAGAGTTTGCCTACAATAGTAGCAAGCAATCTGCTACTAGATTTAGCCCATTTATGTTGATATATGAATTTGAGCCTTAATCTCCTATTGCTATTGGCTTACAAAAAGTCAAAGATCGTCAAGCTCCATGACTTCTTGTATGACATGCAAGAAATGCTCGAATTGGCTACGGATAGTATAAGAAAAACTCGTGATCCAGTTACTACTTATGCTAATCAAAAGAGCTCTCCAAGGACTCTTGAGGTGGGACAATGGGTCTATTTGAAGATACCCCCAGATTCTAGGACCATGCGAACTAGAAAAATTTCAGCTAGATTTTGTGCTCCATTCCTGATCACAAAGAAAATTGGCCAAGTTGCTTGTCACAAACTGATGACGTGGTAGAGTTGTACGGATAGGCTGACATGGCAGCAGTACAGAATTTTGTAGTTTGTGCCGACTGGCTGACATGACAGTTGAATGAATTTTTGCTTTTTGCGTTGTGACTCGCTGACGTGGCAGATGTACGGATTTTCGTAATCTGCGTTGCTGCTTTTACTAGCAAATTTTTGACTAGTTGCTTTTGGGGCCCTATTGCTTTTGAGTTTAATGCTTTTGGGGCTCTGCTTTTAGCAACCCTTGTAATCTTTATAAGTGGCCCAAGGGGGCTCACTTCTCAAAGCATCTGGACGCAGAGTCTAAGAGCGAGCACCCGCGAGAAGTTGTACTTTGCTCAAAGATTAATATAAAAGAAATACCGAAAGGGGTGCCAGTCTTTGGGGCTAATCTCTCTTGGCATGGAACTACATCGGGCCGTGTCAACTCTCTCTCTAAATTGCGAATTTTTAAAAAGGGAATCTCTGTTGTGTCGCGACAGAATCTAGACTTGGGGTGCCCAATTTTTTTACAGTGGTATTAGAGCACGATCGAATTCTCTTCTAACCGGAAATCGGATCCCATTCCTAGCACCAGCTATGGATTTCGAAAAGAATCAATTGACCTCTTTTGTAACTGCTGAAGCATGAGGAGACAATACGGTAAATTCAAGCGACTTAGCAGAAGATGAGTACATGCCACCTTGGCCTACACAATATGATCTTTTTGGAGATGCAACATCGACAACAGGTTGATGAGTGCACAAAGCAGATGCTTCAGTTTGCTAAAGATCCCCAGTTTGCAAAAATTTGACCAGTAGTCCATGGCTGAAGTGCATACTTAGTGGCAAAAAGGCACCAAACCACCAATCAAATTGGCAATCAATAAGCCTCCTACTCCAAGGATGTTTACTGAAGAAGAGCTTCAAGAGGTGGTTCAGACCCAAATCAGTCAGCTTTTGGGCACAAAGAAGCAATTGAAGAAACGCAAGAAGGGAAATGACTACCCCGGTTACTTGGGACGTCAATCTTCTTTTGCATCTGCAAGAAAGCAGAAGAAGCATGTGCATTTTGAAGGACTACCCATTTCTTCTTCTTCTGACAATTCTTCTAGCTCTTCGTCTTCCGACTCGCGTGAGGTGGACAAAAAGGGCAAGAAGCGAAGCAAAAAGCAAAGCTTTGGAAAGAACAAGAAAAAGTTAAAGAAGATCAGATTCTGACCGGTTTCTGATAGAACGGAGTAGTCATCCACTGACAGTTCGGACTCCGACAATCAGATGTTTTATGCGAAGAAGAAGCACTTTTATGGATCCAACCAATACGATTTCCTCAAAGATAAGAGCAAGAAGACAAAGGAATTTAA
Organism: Adiantum capillus-veneris; assembly: GCF_014529385.1. Classification (NCBI taxonomy): domain Eukaryota; kingdom Viridiplantae; phylum Streptophyta; class Polypodiopsida; order Polypodiales; family Pteridaceae; genus Adiantum; species Adiantum capillus-veneris. Next base: position 24,085,007 of record NC_140938.1, on the reverse strand, counting down.
AGAGGGTAGACAATCAATAAGATTTGAATCCTTTTCTGGATTTTGAGATGCTCTGAGGGCTTTGGCCTTCATTTAGCAATTTGACATAGCCTTCTCTGGAGGGCATTACTTAGAGCACTCCAAGATAAGGAGGGCTACATCGTTTTTAAAAGGAAATTCTCAAACATGGTGGTCCACTCTTCTTCTGAGGAAAGAAGCCCCACTCAAGTAGTTGGATTTCAAATGGCTCTTTATTTCTTCTTGGTTGACTTAGGAGTACAAACGAGATGTAAGAACCGCTTGGAAGCATCTTCGGATGATCACTATCAAGAACAGATTTTTGATTCCAAGGACTGGTGATATTCTTGACCGACTTTAGGGATCCTCTTGTTTCAGCAGGATTGATTTGAAAAGCAAATATCATCATATCAGAGAGATGTCCACAAGATATCCTTTCGGACAAGCTTTGGTTTATACGAATTTTTGGTGATGCCTTTTGGACTTACCAATGCTCCAACGACTTTCAACCGAATGATGGATAGGATTTTTTGAGAGATCGATCTTTTGTGGGCACTTTCTTTAATGATATTATAGTTTTCTCCAAGGATGAAGCAGAACATCGACACCATTCGCTACAGGTCTTTTAGGCATTACATGGTCATAGATTAGTTATTATCAATGCCAAAAAGAGCGAGTTTTTCTTGTCGGAGATACACTTTTTGGGACACATCGTGTCAGCAGCAGGAGTACAGATGGACCCGGCCAAGATTGAGACTATTCGCGATTGGCCAAACTTGAAGAATGTTCATGAGGTTAGAAGCTTTTTGGGCTTGTGTTCTTACTATCAGTGGTTCATTTGGAGGTTTGCAGATTTAGCTTCTTCTTTGCACGTTTTGACTAAGAAAGGAGTCCCTTTCTTCTCGTGGGGACCGATGAAGGTGACCTCCATTCAGACACTTAAGGAAAAACTGATACTGGACAAGTGTTGGCTTTGTTAGACTTGCAAAAGCCATTCAAAGTTTATTGTGATGCTTGTGGTCGTAGTCTAGGAGCGGTCTTGACGCAAGAAGGCCATGTGATTACTTATGAAAGAAAAATGTTTTCAAGGTCGGAATTGGTAGCACAAATTTATGAGAAAGAGCTATTGGCAATGATCCATGCTCTTACTCAGTGGCGACATCACCTACTCGGACCCGACTTCACAGTCTTTACTGATCATCAGAGTTTACGCTACTTCTTGTCGCAAAAGCAACTTTTGAAAAAGCAAGTGCGCTGGGCTAACATCTTGTCATAGTTTCACTTCTAGATTATCCATGTTCAGGGACATAAAACTTAGTGACAGATGCTTTGTCTCAGAAGCCCCTTGTCTTGGCTATTTTCACGATCCTTCATAGAATCTTTGAGGATATGATTGACCAATACGCCACCGATCTAGGTTTTTTTATGTTTTCACTTTGATATAGCATGGGGAGATAGTGCCAGGATATTCCATATGGGATGGCTACTTGATGAAGAAAACAATGTTGTGTATTACATAGCCATTGAGGGAAAAGGTTTTGACTGAGTGCCATTGTCCACCTTTTACGGGTCACCGCGGCATTGACACCACCTTGAAAGGTGTGGAGGGATATTTCTTTTGGCCAAGACTAAAGAAGGATGTGGATGACTTTGTTCGTAGTTGTTTAGTATGCTAGAAGGTCAAGTTTGACTGGCCTAAGGCACAAGGATTACTATAGCCTTTACCCTTCCCAACCGCCCCTGGGAAAGTATTGCAATGAATTTCACCATTGATCTCACAAAGACACAAAGTGGGCACGATGGCATTTGGATTGCCATTGAAAAATTTAGCAAGCAAGCTCACTTCATTCTAGTGAAGAAAATAGTCAAGCCACACCATTTAGCGAGACTGTTCATTGCACAGATTTTTTGATTGCATGGCATGCTTGAGACAAAAAGTCTCCGACAGAGATCCCCAATTCACAAGTTTGGAGGGCTATTTGGGATAGCATTGGCACACGGTTGCACTTCTCTGTTGGAATTAGGGTTGCAGAGAAATGGACATAGCTTGCAGAAGATGAAGGAAGCTCAAGGCACACAATAGAGAGTGTGTTACTTAGTATGCAATGGAAAGATAGATAGACTGATGGGTGTATATACAATGCTTGGGGGAAAAAACCTCCTAAAGAGGGAAAAAATACCCCGGCGGTCCTAGTGTGTTCACACACATCATTACCACATGTATATGGTAACAAATCCCCCCTGGAGTGATGCGGTGAACGAGATCTGGCACATGAGTAAAGGGAAGTGCCATGACCTGAGGACATGATCAGTACACAAAGGGGAGCAAGCCCAAAGCTTTGCGGAAAACTTAAGGCTTCTCATGAGACAATGCCTTTGTGAAAAGATCTGCAAGGTTGTCTTGTGTTGGCACATAAGCCAAGCTGATCTCTCCTGTTGAGAGCCTCTCCCTGACATAGTGGTAATGCACCTCAATGTGCTTTGTGCGAGCGTAAAAAACTGGGTTCCTTGGAACTGCCAATGCGCTCTGACTGTCAGTGTAGATATTGTTGGCAGTGTCTTGTCCAACACCCAAATCATCCATAAGGCGTTTGAGCCATACACACTCAACCGTAGCTGTGAAGACTGCCCTGTACTCAGCCTCACAACTCAAAGTGGCCACAGTAGGTTGCTTCTTGCTCAACCATGATATACATGAACTGCGAAGCATGAAACAAAAACCACTTGTGGACACTTGCGTGTCAAAACAACCAGCCCAATATGAGTCCAAAAAAGCATGTAAGTTTGGCAGCAATGATCCCCCCTTGGGATAAAACAAGCCAAGATGTAAAGTGCCACTAAGGTAGCGGAAAATCCTCTTGACAGCCTACCAATGCTTAGACCCTGGGCTATGCATAAATCTGTTGACCATTGAGACTGCAAACTGAATATCTGGCCTCGTGTTGCATACATAAATGAGGCAGCCAACAGCAGTTTGGTAAAGAGTGACATCAGCAGGATCGCCAGCATCATGTAGACTCAACTTCAAACTTGTTTCCATGGGAGTGGCAATAGGTTTGCAATCCCCAAGTCCAAACTTACATAGCAATGTCTCTATGTAACTTTTCTGACACAAGGCAATACCACCATCACACTGCTTAAACTGTATACCCAAGTAATGATGCAATAGCCCCAAATCTTTCATCTTGAAAGTAGCATTCAAATGCCTTAAATTCAGCAATATGTCTGTCATTTGGTCCAGTGATCAACAAATCATCGACATAAAGAACCACAATGAGAAGTACATCACCCTCACGCTTTACATACAATGTGCTTTCTATTGGACTGTTATGAAAGCCTCGTTTAACCAAATGAGTGTCAGCTTTCTCATACCAAGCACGAGGAGATTGCTTCAACCCATACAAAGCCTTGTTACATCTACAGACTTTGTCCTCTTGTCCTTTTATGACAAAACCGCGAGGCTACGTTACATAAACTTCCTCAAATATGTCACCATTCAAGAAAGCAGTAACAATGTCTGATTGATGTACATCCCAACCAAAATGATCTGCCAATGCACATAGAAAATGCACAGTAGTCATACGACAAGTGGGAGCAAAGGTCTCTTCATAATCTATGCCTTTTTGCTGTGCATAACCCTTTGCAACAAGTTGAGCCTTATGGCGATCGATCTCACCATCCGGCTTGCGTTTCAACTTGTAAACCCACTTCATACCAATGGCCTTTTTGCCAGGAGGAAAATCACATAAAGTCCATGTGTCATTTTCTATAACTGCATCATATTCTGTTTGCATGGCAGCCATCCAATTTTCTGAATTCTGTGCTTCATCAAAAGATAGAGGCTCCTCAACATCATATTCTGTTTGCATGGCAGCCATCCAATTTTATGAATTCTGTGCTTCATCAAAAGATAGAGGCTCCTCAACATCATGTAAGCTAGACACAGCCAAAGCATAACAATATGATGCATAAGATGCACGGCGAGAGCTTGAACGAGTACCACTAAACAAAGGTGCATCCAATTTACTGTCACTCAAAGTGTGCACCGGCCATTTTGGCATACCTCTAGCCTGCTCATTTTTAGCCCTTTCCTCATCAAGTACATCATGTACATTTGCATCAGTAATAGGCTGACCTGTAACATTTTCAGAAACCCCCATAGGCTGTACATTTGCCTCATTGGAACTTATATTCGTATTTCCACCACTAAAAAGAGGCAACAAAGTGTCATAAATGTCGTGTGAGCTTACATTATTGTCGCTAGTACATGACAGCAAGGGTTGAACAGAATCTTCCACAAACACTACATCATGCCATGCTTCATATGGAGTAATAGACTGCAAAGCTTTCGTAGGACACCTGCTAAGTACATAAGTGGCACACATGATGGCCTCAAGCCAAAAAGAATGCGGCAAAGCTTGACTTTTGACCATACATCATGCCATTTCCGTCAGTGACCTATTTTTCCTCTCAGCAACACCATTTTGTTGAGGTGTATAAGGCACTATACATTGGTGTTTTATCCCATGACTAGCGAGAAATGCATTAAATTCAAGAGATATATACTCCCCCCCTCGATCGGAACGGAAGGTGCCCATAGTACGTTTCGAGACAGTTTCAGCCATACCCAGAAATTGTTTGCAGCACATAAAAACTTCGGACCGCTTTAAGCGAAAATAGCCATGCATGCTCGGAGTAATCATCAATGAAAGTCACGAAGTACAGGTAATTGCGCGAGGATGGAGTTTGCATGGGCCCACAAACATCACTATGCACAAGCTGCAACCTGCATGTGGCCCTAACTGAACCATCCTTTGGAAACTTAGAACACTGCATTTTACCCAAAATACAACCTTCACAAAATGTTTGACAGGTGCTTCAAGAGGCGGCAAAGAAGCAACCATATCAAATTTCTGCAAACGCAGCAAACTGGCAAAATTCAGATGACCAAAACGTGCATGCCAAAGTTTTGCATGTGAAATAGCCTTGAATCTTTGCAAAATTTTCTCCACACTTGTCATACAAAGTGAGCTTATACAGCCCACCGCACAAAAGGCCAAATGCAACAATTTTATCACCAAAATTGAGATCATGAACTGTACATCTGTCATCCACAAATTTGACTACAAGTCCAAGTCTAGCAAGTGCGGATACAGACAAGAGATTCTTCTTTATCCCAGGTACATAAAGTGCATCAACAAGTGTGAAGGAACTGCCATTTGCAGCAATAAGCACAATCTTTCCAACTCCCTGAACCTGATAAGAGGCATTGTTGGCACAAGTGACTGAATTCCCATGAGGGACAGACTCGAGAGAGGTGAACAATTCACGATGTGAGGTAATGTGCTTTGTAGCACCACTATCGAAATACCACACATGTGAATCTGCAACAACTGACAAGCATGTATCATGGACAATAGGATTGTAAGTGCACTCTGCGCTAAAAGCCCAATTTGCATCAACATCAGCAACACCGTCTCCTTTCACAGAAGACTCAACAATGGCTGCATTTCTAGTGGAACCACCCTCTTTGTTCTTAGCCTCTTTTGCCTTCAACTTAGGATACGACTTGATCAAGTGATCATTAGCTTTACAATAATGGCAACGCATCTTCTTTTTGCCCTTATCACCAGAATTGGCTAGACAAATTACTGCCAGTAGAAGCATTAGGAACATAAGTTTTTCCACTCACAGCAGAACCATAAGAAGTGGCTGCAGAAGCAATAAAAGCCTGTTCAACTCCACGCTGTCTAGTCCTGTTTTTTCTGGAAAGTGACTCTTGCAACAACAATGTGCGTAATGCATCAAACTTGACAACTTCTGGATTTCCTTGGGTCATAAGTCTCCATGTACTAGCAAAAGTCTGGTAAGAATCTGGTAAGGCATCAAGAACAGTCTGCACAAGGGAACTGTCTGAAATGACTTCACCTGCAGAAATAAGTTGTTCATTGATATCCTTGACACTAGCAAGGAAAGTGTCCATATCATCTTCCTCATGCATAATCTTCGACTCCAGCTCTTTACGTAGGAAAGCAATTTTAGCCTCATTGCCGCTTGCATAAAGACCAACCAAAATATCCCAAGCCTGTTTTGCAGATTTTGCTGAACGGATGTGAGGAACAATGGTGCGCTTCACAGACAGCACAATCAATGCATGAGCCTGCGCATCCTTTACATCCCAACAAGCTTGTTCTGTCATAGGCAAAACAACTCTAATAGCAGCAATCCTTGCAGCAAGACCTGCAACATCCTCAACATCGCCTACATCCTCAGAACGTGGATGTACATCAATGCCCTGCACAATGTTCTAGATGCCCTTTGACAAAAGAACATGTTGCATCATATAAGCCCACATAGGGTAGTTGTCCCCATCCAACCTGTCCTCAACAGCAAACATCTTGAACACATCTGTGTTGTCGTCAGCCATGGTAAATACTGTACCTGATGTGAAAATTGTCCGAAAATAGGAGAAATGGAGCGGGAACAACACGTGCTATACAACACAAACCGTAGAAGACTATGAGGCACCTGTTCTGCAAAAAACCGCACTGACAGAAATTCTGCACAAAATGACGAAATAGCATGTGCAGTATTGCCTGTAGTGGAAACGGAGACCGAAATGATCTCGAATAAAAAATTTGAGCAGCCTGAGCTCTCCGAGTATACCCGAAATATTTGTCGACCTGCGAACACTCACCAAAGCTCACTGAAATCGGAGAAAGTGAGCAGGCGTGTCTGTTGTTGACTGAGCCCGAGAGGACGGAACCTGCTTTGATACCAATTGTTGGAATTAGGGTTGCAGAGAAACGCACACAGCTTGGAGAAGATGAAGGAAGCTCAAGGCACACAATAGAGAGTGTGTTACTTAGTATGCAATGGAAAGATAGATAGCCCTAGAGTGATGGGCGTATATATAATGCTCGGGGGAAAAAACCTCCTAAAGAGGGAAAAAATGCCCCGGCGGTCCTAGTGTGTTCACACACATCACTACCACATGTATATGGTAACATTCTCATCATCATTCCACCCGCAGACAGATGGGCAATTTGAGATTCCAAATTAGTTGTTTGTGATTTATTGAAGTCTTACATCTCTAATAAGAAGACTCAATGGGAAAATTTTTTCCTTTGGTGGATTTTTCCTACAATAACACGGTTCACGCTTCAACGGGGAAGGCGCCATTTGAGCTAATTGAAGGTGCTCCGAAGGTTCCACCCTTTTTGAGCACTAAAGACAAGATTTTTATAGGAGGGACTCGGACACTGCTTTTGCCAAGGTCCGTGAGGCTTTAGAGAAATCTCAAGAACGACATAAGAAGGCAGAAGATCAACATCGACGAGATTTGAAATTAAAGGAAGATGATTGGGTGCTCTTATGTTTTGAGAAAGCACGCCTAAGGAAACAAAAGAGAAGGGAGCGTCTTTTTCCAAAGCTTAGCATGAGGTACTATGGCCCTTTCCAGATTAAAGAAAAGATAAATAATGTCTCCTTTTGACTGACGCTGCCCGATACCTAGAAGATTCACAATGCATTCCATGTGAGTCTCTTGAAACCTTTTAAAGGTGAGGTGCTAGTTGATGGGGAGCTTGATGAGCAACCCAAAGTGGAAGAGAGCGAGGAGATACTTGTTCTTGAACAGATTTTGGCACACAAGGAAAGAAAGATGAAAGGTAAAGCGATTCAGTGGTTCTTGATTAAATTCAAGAACTATCTGGCATTAGTTGCGAATTGGATTGCGGAGGACCTCCAAGATACTTCTTAGATTTTGGAACTTTACCTTGAAGCATTCGGTTTAGAATTGTCTACTTCGATAGAACCCCAAACTTATCGAGGTTGAATGTGGTGCAGCGGGATTGCACAAGAGGGGAGTCACTCCGCTCCTTTGTCAACATATTACCTCGATTGAATAAGGTCACTAATGTTCCCTTTGGGTTTTAGGGATACTGATGGGCTGACAGTATTCTACTGTATGACTTTATGAAACGGAATTCTCAAAATTGAATATGATTAATTTGTACTCTCTCATTTGACTTGTTTGAGTGCAGGAACTGAAAGACGAAATGGCTGCAACATTTCGGTCTCATAAATCTCTATATATATGATCGCAATAAGGATTAGTTAATCCGGCATCGATGAGGTCCCGGATGGATCTAGATGCGGTTACTAAATACATTACTAGTAGTCATAGTCTGAGATTTGGAATGGATTTTTATGTGATTTGTCATGAGATGTCTTGTGATGTCGTGTGATGTCCTGTGGTGTGACTGTCCTCTTTGTACAAGTGCTAGATGTGTCGTGTCTAGTTCGTCGGTACTTAGAGTCAGTGTCTACTGAGTTGGTTCATGGCCTCTGACTATTTTACAGGATTAATTGAGGGTGATTACAATTCTTTCAAGAGGGGTGTGTGTCATAAACTAATGACGTGGCAGAGCTGTACAGACAGGCTAACGTGGTAGAGTGCAGGTGGCAATAATACAAAATTTTACAGCTCACACTGATTGGCTGGCGTGGCAGCTATACGGATTTCTACTTTCTGTGCTGACTGGCTACGTGGCAACTGTATGGATTTTCAGAATCTACGTTGTTGCTTTCATTGGCAGATTTTTGACCAGTTGCTTTTGGGACCCTATTGCTTTTGAGTTTAATGCTTTTGGGTATCTGCTTTTAGCAACCCTTGTAATCTTTATGACACAAGGGGGCTCACTTCTCAAAGCATCTGGACGCAGATTCTGAGAGCGAGCACCCATGGGAAGTTGTACTTTTCTCACAGATTAATATAAAAGAAATACCGAAAGGGGCGCCAGTCTTTGTAGCCAAGAGATCCTCTCCGAGTGTTCGTTTCAGATTGGTTTCTTATTGTGCTTCTTCCTCCTCTTCTTGTTACCATTGGATGGATTGGCCCCTTTTGAGAAGACACTGGTATGTCCATTGGGTATGACAATGTGCTGACGTGCATACCGAACCCTTGCTTTGCGTTACCCATGTGTTCGTTTCAGGTTTTTTTCTTCTTCCTCTTCTTCTTGTCACTATTGGACGGATTTGGTGCCTTTTGAGAAGAGATTGGCATGTCTGTTGGGTACGTCAGTGTATCGGCGTGCATACCGATAAGTTGGCATTACCCATAAGTCATCGAATGGAGTCTGCCTTCTTCTACAAACATTATCTTTGTATCTCCTTGGGCAAACCGCTGAACAGGTTTCTTGAAGGTAATTTTCTTGAAGGAAGAGGTTGGTAGAAAAGTATCCAAAAACTTCCGGCAATAGTCGTCCAGGGTATCTTCCTTAGTCATCCTAAGATGATTCTAGGCTATGATTCTTTATATTCTTCAGTGCTCCATGCGGAAGTGAAAACATGCTTGAATTTTATCCACGTGAGTGCTTCCTTTCAAAAAAGTAGGGTTGACCACCAAGTCTGGGAATTTCCTTTCAAAAAGAAGATGCTCTTCGTCCTTTAGAATGCTCAAAAAGGCGCTCCCCACAGGGATTTACTTGGTCGAATGAAACCCCTATTTAGATAATCTTTCAGCTATCTCTGAATCTCGTCATCCTTGATTTTACTAAACCAATAGGGTTGCTTTGAAAAAGGTTGACCACAACCACCAACTCAATGACATTATCTACTCCTCTCGAAGGCAGCAAGCCAAGAGGTAGGCCATCAGGAAAAGTATCCTTAAAATCAGTCATGATTTCTTGGATAAGGGTGAATTTGTCAAAATCCAGTGTGACAGAGGTACCGAGCACTAATGAATCAAACCATACACTGATAAATGGTAACATCAGAAGAATTTGCATCCTTAAACATTTTCACAACAGTAACAATTGGTAAATTTACAAAAATCTGATTACAAAGCCAAACAGATACATGAGGAATGTCCTATTTAACAAAAACAAGGGAGTGATGTACATAGTCTATATACAATGTATCTTGTTTATCCTAAAACCATATAATTCCTAAGATAACATCTGCTCTACCCATGCACATGATGTAGAAATCCAGGTTCTCTTTGTAATCAACTAGCTCCTATATATCCGTATCCTTGCCACGAGCCATCTTCATGCGATATTCATGGTAATTGTCCCACGTCTGTACGGGCAGTTTTTGTACCAATTTTGTATCCACAAAATTTTGTGAGCTTCCATTATCAAGGAGTATGTTCATGTTGTGACCATTGATCTTCCCGAGGATGCGGAGAAGATCATGCTTATCAAACACTTTGGTGCTAAAAGTACAATTAGTGCATGGACTATGCGCTAAGTGATGGGTTTCAACTTCAATAACATCAGAGTTACCTGAGATCTTGTGAATTTGAACTGAAGGGCGTCCTTGCGGTTTCTTGGTTTTCTTCTTGGGATGGTCTTTAATTTGGTGGCTTGTCTGGTGTGACGAGGATGTGGCAACTGCTAACCTTAGTTGTTGGTTTCTTTCCGATGATTTTTATTTAATTTATGGAACCCTCTTTTTGAAGTCACAAATGGCCGGACATTGCATGGCCAGTGTGAAATAGCCGACGACCGAGAGTTTCACCCGCAGTTGGGAAGGGCAGGTCGCCATGAGACGGTTGGGCCAGTTGGCACTGGAATTTGAGAAGTAAAAGGGTCTTTAGGCTCAGTTCAATTGTTGTTGATTGTCTTCCACTGACAGAGACTTTTGTGGGTTTGAATTTGCGCTGACTCACCTTGATGGTCAACAACTACTTATAAAGGACAACCCAGGGGAGGTAATCAAGCCAGGGCAAAGAAAATGTATCAATCATGAAGGGAAACCTTTACATCTAGGTTTAGGTGGAGCTTTAGAAGGCTGAGGCCCTCTCTCTTGACCAGTGCCTGTCCCTGAAGGCCATTTTACCATCCAAACCCGCACCCAAATTGATTCAAGCAGCCCTTGATGAGTGTGAAGAAACCATCAATGAAGCTGGGCTCATCGGGATAAGAAGTGCCGAAGAAAGGTTTGGACATGTGCTTACTATGGTGCTCCCAAACCTTAGAAGGAGCATTGGGCTGCACATTTAATAGTGTTGAGAAGGTAGATGACAAGCCAGATTTCATACAACTTGGCCTGAAATGACAAGGCCCTATGATTCTTTGGAGATTTTTGATGTGAGCAATGGAGCTTTTGCATAGCCAGCTACAAAGAGCAAAGGAGAAAGAAAATGCATGGGATGTAATAAGATGTGGTGCCAGAGTTGCCACGACAACAGACAAACAGAGCAATGGTGCACACACATAACACGTCATAGATGACGTCTGTGGAAGATTCAATCACAACTTTCCTTTTTTGTTTTGTTTTCAAAGTTCTCTTTAATTTCAAATACCTTTAGAAAAAACTTTAAGCGGTTGTTCACACTTTGGGTCTTTTGACGATGAACATTCACATAATGTGTATGCCACGTTATTAGGCACAAAACCCCACATTTGCCTCTCCAATATTTATGATAGTGAATTTGTAAAGGGAGTGACACTACCTCGATGATGAAGATGATGCCAATGGTAAGACCTTCCCTATGGATTATGAAAGCCCAACCTTGTTTTGTGGTCAACTCTCATGAGTTTAACAGGTAAACCTATACCCGAGTTTTGGGAGTAAACCCAAAAACCCGCATAATGGTAGCTCGATAGTGGCACCATGTTGTGAGAAAACCTAAAACTCATGGTTTGCGAGTATACCAAAACTCAATGTGTCATGAGAGTGAAGAATTTAGCTCAAGGGGGCATATGATGATGATGATTATGCCAAGTTTGACTAAAGGGGTTGATTGTTGGGATCAGCCCTACTCGGGCGGTCATGAGGTGTGAACAACATGTAAGAGCCTTTAAAAGGCACAAAACTTAATTTAATATCTCTCTTTCCATTGTGCTTCAACTGTGTGCGCTATCTTGTCCATCTCTCCCTCTCTTCTCTGCACACTTCTATCTCCATAGCTATGTCTATACATGACTCAATAGGCTCTTAGCTTCTGCTGCGAGCTCAACATTGAATTTGCCAAAAAATACTCCTAGGCATCATATGCTAAAATTTTGTACATTGATCTCATGGCATTGTAGAGCGATGGAGGTGTCGTAAATTCTCTTGTTATCGAGATGTTACCCCATTTATGTTTGAGGAATCCTATATTTTTAGATCTTATATGACTTGTTAAATTTCATAGTGAATAAAGGAAACAAATTATTTTTCTACTTGAAACGATACTATTTAAAAATTTTACACAAGTATGTACCTACGCGGATGTGTAATCACATTTTTTAGTGGCTTTAACTAGCTTGAGGTACATCATAATGCACCCCCTACCTAAGATGGGATGGGGGAGCCCTACTAGCATGCCCTACTTTTGGCAATACTTTTTCAAGACGTTCCTTTGTTTGCAAAGGTTACATATCCTTAGTTTCTTTCTCTTCCAGTTTGAAAACCCACATCTTATAAATACAAAAGCAATTTGACCAGTACTTGTACCTTAAGGCATCACATATGCACACAATTTAGGTCAAAGTTTATAATGCTTTACTTTGTTACTATGTGCACTTTTATGCATGTAGGCCGCGTGATTTTATTGCTTGTTTTCATGATAGTAGATACTTGGGTTAAGGCAAAAGCGGAGAAAAGTGCTACCTATTTAAAATGTATACAAAAAGGACCCGCATCAAATGTAGACCTAGTCAATAGAATGAGGTGAACGGGCCAAGGTGATTTGAGGATAGCCTGGGTTCACTTTGACCACACACACATAATAGATAAGTGGTCAAGAATGTCTTGTTTTATGCATGACACGGGTATGTTTGACTATGGTTTGGGAATGTGAAACATTTATCGTAAGCAATGTCTAATTGATTATGCTTGGAAAACATGTGGGCATTTGTAAGTTATTGCAATTTGTGAACCAAAAGAAGAGGATGAAGAATCCCAAGTCTTATTTTGGAGAAGTCTCATTGACACCATGAAAGAATGTTAACACGAGCCACCTAATTTTGCAGGGTTCATGTCAAAGGAGGAAGGGGAAAACTAGCTAGCAATAAGAATGGTGTACAAAGGAGACCCACACAATGTTATGGAAGGGAGAGAAAATTCTTAGAGCCTTTATCATTGGGAGCAGAGTTGCAAAAGTATACCATAAAATTAAGGCATGTACCAAAGCAAAAAGAGCATATTGAACTATACAAAGCATGGAAACTCTCTACAACCCTAAAAGAGGCTACACTTTAAGCAAGCCGTATTAAAGAATGATGGGTAGTTCATACCCCAAAAGAGAACATAGAGGCACTAAAATGATGGTTCAAATGGTGGTAATAATGAATAGCACAATGGGGAAGCATCAACAAGGATGTGAGTTTAAGGTTGCTTTCTTTATGAATTAAGAAGCACATTTCCAATTACTCAACTTTGAGCTTATCGTCAATAGGGCAATACATTTTCATGGGAGTGGGCACAAATCCAAGTGTCAACTTCTTTGAGAGTATCCATGCTAGATGGTTGCCGGGTGAATGAGGAAGAAGAAAATTTTCATGGTATGATGCATGTGTCGATGATATTTTGAACTCCTATATTTAATGTGCAAAGCATTTGGGATTCTTGAAAGGTTGTTTTATAGGCACTAGGCACACTTTGAATCTATGCTCTCAAGAGTGGAGAGACAGAAAACTACACATCCAGATGTTGTTGCCAATGTAGTACAAGGTGTTGTCACAAGCACCCTAATGTATGGTGAGCCAATACTACATGATGACAAGGACATTGTATAGTGGAAGAAGAGAGGACAAGCAATGCCATTAGTTCCCATCACCCAAAATATGTATAGGAATCAAAGCCGTGCAAAGTTCAAGGTTTTCCACAATATATTAGATTTGAAACCATGGACTCAAGCACTAATGAAGAAGAAGAGATTGAAATGGATAGTGTGATTGAAAATGAGAATTTGGCTGACAATGTAGATAGCTCAATGTATGCAAAAGAAGTTGATGTTACCTGTGAACAATGGCCCTTGTTTGTGATGCCTCATTGTTTTGGAAATAATTTAACGTGGTCGTTATAAAAAAATTTGATAACACTCTTAACAGTGGTGCTACAAGTTTGGTTGCACCATAAATTTGATAAAAAAGATCCTACAAAGAACAACCCATAATGTAATGGCTATGGTTTTGCTATCATGATGTTCTAACACACATAGGTAGTAAAAAAACCATGTGAAGAAAGCATATATTGCCCCTATGTTGTGGCATATTGCTAGTGAGATAAATGTCTCAAGAGAAGAGTTGTCTATGATGGGTTTCAAGTTGTTAGCATTGCAACACTAGATTGCAAGGAAAACAAGATTTTGTCACAATGTGGGGAAGGACTTGAAAGCAATAGGCGATGAAAGTGGAGGCATGGTATTTCAAAAGAAGCACAAAAAAGACTTGAGGTAGCTAGTGAGATGGCTCTAACCTTTCTAGGGGGAGTCTCTATGATTCATAAGCAAAATGTCATGTTTTTTATACACCAAAAGCTGTTATGACGTAGTTGTGCATGCCCGAATTTTCAAAAAGGGGTGGAAACACAAAAGTCATGCGTTGCTTGTAAGCTTCACATGTATAATGTGTATGCATACACATTGGGGCTATAGCTGAAGGAGCACATGGTAATCAATAAACCTATATTGACCCCTACGGACGTTGCCTTCATACTTGGTCAACCCTGTATGTCCCCCTATTTTTTGAACCTTTCATCCTCAAGTTTTTGAGTATACAACATATGTTTTAGAGATGAAACTTGGTTGTGTAAGTTTCTACCATCCCATCATCTTTGCTTGCATAATTGCAAGCACTCTAGCATCTACGAGGTTGCCTTATCCGTATGAGATTGTTCCAAGAATGCCGCAACCATCTCTAAGAATGTTTTGAAATAGTCAATTGGGTATTCTACCAGCAACCACTTTGAAGCTTTCTCACTTAGGGTGGTATCAAAGACCGCTTCCTCATGCACTACATCACTACTGCCATCTAATAGTGCATACCACTTTTCAAAGGATCATACATGAGAATCTGGATCTTCATTCAATTTTCTCGCAAATATTCTATACTTGAGCCCATGGTGCTTGCTGCTAGATCTTACCATGCTAAAAACTCCTAGAATTGCTAGTTCAATCGGAATAAGTGTTGTTGTGACAATAGGGATTCCATATGAGAATCCTATAGGCCCACTAGGGGGACGGCCCCATTGGTCCAAGTGGATCTAAAATCAAAGGCCCGACAGATGTAAGAGACAGAACTACAACTACACCTGTCATGGTTCTCGCAACTGCAATAGCACTCCCTCCAATACTTTATCCGACCAAGACAAGAAAGAGCGGTTCAAACACACCCACACCATCCAGATCATAATTGCGGTTCGAATTTGGTGTTCTTTTGAACCCTACAAGATGAACTAATTTTGTCGGGTCCACTTGTGCCAATGTGTCTATGACTTCCACTGTTTCCTCTTCAAACACCCATTTCTTCCATGGCTCCTTTGATTCCGCCAGAGTGGCATCTCGGGTTATGTGAGACTACTGCAACCCTTGTCTCTGTCTTGGCAGATTGGAAATGGGAGACAATGGACCATGAGATCTTGTCCGCTAAAACATTGTACATGTCATGTCTTAGTAGTCAACACCATGGACCTTGACTCCCACACCATAGGCATGGTACAGAAGACCAAAAGAGCATTACATAAACATAGAGAAAGTTGGAATACTACTGGCATATATCAGCATTCATGAGAGCATACAAAAAATGATGATATATCATACGTAGGTTTTTCTTGTATTTATAGATCCCATCCTTATATCCGTACGAACAATTACATCATTTCCAATCAAACACATACACCCCTTTGGTATTTGACTAAGGTTCCTCCCGCCTAACATGAAGGCATGCTACTATAATCTCATCATGTGTGGACACAAGAGTGGATAGTACACATTTAGTGATAGGCTTAGTGACAGTAATTGATAGAAAGGAGTAAGACAGTGGTCTAGCTATGCTATTAACTGGTTCTACTATGATGGAGGCATTAATCAGCAAGAAGGTTGGAAATTTTGAGCTGGGGTAAAGTTCTTGCCAGTTGCAATGCTACTATTAGGGCAACATATCAATGGAAGGGTACAAAGGTTAAGAGTGGTTATCAGAAGTGCCATTCTAGCAGACAATGGTGGGGTGTCTCTCAATCGGCTCAACCAATTATACGTGAAGGATTTGTGGGTCTCTTGAAAAACGGAGGGAGGGAGATTGCACAAATGGTGGTGCTCGATTGAGTGAAGTGCTACTAAGTTGGGTTAGTTTCACTACACATATCGGCACAAAAATCCTCTCATTCTCTAGCTATTGCTTTCTCTTGAGTACCTCAGGATCTCACTTAGCCTCTTTCACCATAGCCGGCTGATCTATAGCAGAGAACAATCACTACAAATTTCCAAGTCATCTCTCTCTCTCTCTCTCTCTCTATCTCTACAAGCTACCAAATCAAGTGTACTCTATTACAAGGAAAAAAATCAAGTGTACTCTATTACAAGGAATTTTTTTTTCATGGTGAAGGTTTTTATGAAAATAAATTGTGCTTGGTAATGTGTTTGTTGACATATATATTGTCAAATGTGGTGCATTTTAGAAATAAAAATAAGTTGCATGGAAGCTTCTTATTTGCAATGTCATATTTTGGCTTGCATTGTTTTCAACATATACTAAAAAAGAACAAAAACTTGGCTAAGATAGGGGGATATTCCAAAGATAAACTCTCTTTTGTTTAATCTCCTCTCCCTGCCTGTAGTTGTAGTTGGGTATAGGTTGAACTTTTTGTTCGGAGCATCATATCTTGGAATGTACTTGTTGGATGGTATGTGCACCAACATTGGTAGAGCAAGTAAGCTTTGCCCTATGTACAAATGTATGAAGCAATGGCTACTCTCCATTTCCAAACACCCATGTTTGCAACTTGAAGGCATGTGTCATGATGTAAGAAGTTCTTGATTTTTTAAAGAGATGTTGCCTCTTGGCATCTGCTTATTGAGATAGTTTAACTAGGGAAAGGGTGAGGAGTCTCCAAGGTATTTTTGATAAATTCTCTCCTAAGTATGATAATGTCATGGTTGGGAATTATTTGATTGAGATGTATGCTGAGTGTATTGTACTTTTGAAAGCACAACAAGTTCTTGGCAAGCTTCTTACCTAGGATTCCATCTCTTGGACCGCATATATTGCAAATTGTTCGGTGGATATAGCGCGCTGATTGTCATTCAAAAGCCCAGATACACGCAAAACTTTGCTGTATTCAATCCTTTTTTTCAAAAGAAGCCTTGTAATTCTTCTATTGATGATTCTCAAATTGTCACTTAGCCAGTTATTCTCTATTACCCACTCAGAACCTACAAGCCTTGTAAAGTGGCCAATGGCCATGGGAAAGGGTCCCAAGTTTTTAAGTCAAAACCCTTAGTTTTGAAAGAGACATTATCATTATCGTTGCAATTTTATTGGACGTCGACTAAGAGCTGTACTCTTGCTACAAGTTGTAATCAACCTTTTTCCTTGTATGGTAATCATAATTTGATTTTAAATAGCACATTGTGTTCCCTGTCTCTTGGTCTTTAATCTAAGTGTAATCATTTTCAATTCTGTTGTGGTTCACAATGTTTTGTTTGTGAGCTAAATACACTGATTTTGAGGTCTTAAATGGTTATTTTTTGATGTTTTGACCTTGGAAGGGTGTTTCTAAGCCTGAAGGGAACCTTTTTGTGTAGTTTTGTTTCAGTTTTCTGTGCATTTTTTGGGATGGATTGTGATTTGTGTACCTTCCTAGATGACTGCAAAACTTGGTAGGATTATGCCCTTAGGTGTTGTAACACCTCTCCTTAAGTTTCGTTGCATTCTGAATTCATTTGGATACCGAAAAGGCGTGATGACCTAGAGTGGTGAGACTAGACATAGGCTGATTTTCTGACTAGGAAGTGATTGATTTGCTGTTGTAGATGCATGAACAGTCCTTTAGGTGCACTTCTTTGAAATTGACAATATCATTGAGTCTTTGTGCCCCATCCTGAGTCGCTTCCTTGCATATTGACATTATGTTAGTGCTTGATAGGTATGCTGCAGAAGTCCATCACGGTGGCGCCCTGCTAACATTGACGCCCATTTTGGGGAAGTCGATACTTAGGTGGTGAGTGACCTAGTTGTACAAAAAATCCTTTCCAGAGATTTGGACACCCATTCTATTTACACTTAGATAGTAAAGCAGCTAGACGTAGGTTTAGTGCTTAGTAGAGACTGGAGTCAAGGACCAGCCAGTGCTACTCCTTATGAGCAAAGAGAGTTGTGAGTGAAGTACAAAAATTATTTTGTTCTTTGATTTTCCCTATGCTTGTAAAGGACTGTCTCACCATACATTTTGTTGTCATTTCTGCACTGTTAAGCTTATTTATGCTTGTGGTTACATTTCAGATTATACGAGTAGGTTAAGTAACAATTTCCACTATCAATTGGGGCCAAAAGGATCAGGGTACAAACTGTCCAAAACCTTATTTTGGTACCAAAGACCATAACTCTGAAAATTTACAAAATTAATGGTCAAAGCTTCAAAGGTGAATTGAACTCAAGAAAACCTGGTAAAAAGGGATATACAAGCTTGCAGGAGATAAACTGAACAATTTTTTTCCCAGATTGCATGCCCAACATGGATTGCGATCCATGTACCTTTTTGGCCAATTGCCTAGAAACTGTCCTTATTTATTAGAATTGACTCTCAAATACCAAAATCCCGAGCTTGGCCAAAAATAGGTTGCTAAAAGAACATCCAAATCAAGAAATTGAGAGAATCTATACAAAATCTTAAAAATTAAGTAAATTTGTGAAAATTGAACTTGTAGTTGTCCAAATTCAAAAAGGGGTGGGAATTGGGTTCAACTAAAGGCAAAGAACCACTAGGACAAATTTCTTGACCAGATGCTGCCAAACTAACAGGTACGATCATTAACCCTACAAGAATATCTGTATATGCTCCACACTACACCAGCAACACCAAACAACAGATCAGATCAAAATCAAGACGAAAACTCTACAAGTTGTCAGAGCCAATTGGGGAGTCCAAAACTTGTCCAAACCCAAAAGCCTCTCATCAATAGACTCCCAGAACCTGGCAGAATTACCCATGCAAAAACGATTGCAGAAGGAGTTGGAACATGGATCACAATCCATGTTCCCAAAACCCTAAAACCAATAAAATTTTCCACACCAAAGGAAAAATACCTAGTTGAGTAAGATCACATTCAGTAATTACAGTAACCCCGAGCCATTAAGACTTCTTTATGATTAAGACTTTTGAGTCAGCGCTAAAAATGGAAAAGAAGTGTATTATTCAAGGTCCATACCAACTTCACTGTGCTTTAATCTAAATATCCTAAAGTTAATGACCATCTTCAATCATAAGTTGACCGAAGATTGAGTCTGACTACTCTCTAAAGCATGTCCCGAGCTGAGGACAACTCTTTCTTTTTGTTGGGGAGTTTGTAAGGTCCCTCCCTAAACCCTAGAGCCATTCAAAACTTTTTCAGCTTAGAAAATAATTTAGAAAAAGCAAGACCGACAAAGAAGTCATGCGGACAACGAGACTTTACTCCAAAATGAAAAGACAAGGATACTCCGGATAAGAAATTACGTCATCCCTATATTTTTCCAAATAGATTAAGATTATTTTTATACTTCTTCGTCAAAAGCCGCATGGAAATTGATTTAGATCGAGAACTAGCAGAAAAAGGGACTAACTTGATTGGAAGATAAAGTTAAGAGATGGGAATTGAGAAGAAATTGGGGTCCAATAAGAATTAAGAAGAGAATTGGGCTCCAATAGGAATTGAGTATTCTACCCACCATGTCCTATATAAGCACCCCCTCTTCTTTGTAATTTGACACGTATCGCTAAGCTACTTGCATACTTGCCATGCTCAAGATTATGCTTAAGTAAATCAAGGTTTCCATTAAACCTTGCTCTTTGCTCTCTCACTCTCTTGAAGGCCAAACACTTTAGGGTTTTGTGAAGAAGCTCCTCTCTCCTTCCTCTTCATCCTAAATCCCTTTCCTTCTTCCTTGAGCCTCACATCTCTTCAAGAAGGACTTCAACCCCACTTCCCTCTTGTTTAGAGGAGGTAATCTTGATTTCTAGTAGGATTAATTAACCTAAACCAGGTGTTTTAATACTAGGAAGGTTTAGGTGCATCATTTTAGGTTTGAGTTTTAATGGTAACCTTGGAATTAGGGTTAAGTATTAATGGTAGTTATGCATCATTAAGTTAAGCTTCAAAGGTAGATTTGCATCCTTAAGCTAAGCTTTAATGGTAACTTTGCACTTAGGTGTAAGCTTTAGTGACTACCTTGTATTTTAGGTTTAAGCTTTAATGGTAACCTCGTAGTTAGTATTAAGTGCTAAGAGTATCTACGTGTCATTAAAGTTAAGATTTAAAGGTAGATTTGTACTCTTAAGCTAAGCTTTAATGGTAACTTTGCACTTAGGTGTAAGCTTTAGTGACTACCTTGTATTTTAGGTTTGAGCTTTAATGGTAACCTCACAATTAGGGTTAAGTGCTAAGAGTATCTACACATTGTTAGGTTAAGCTTCAAAGGTAGATTTACACTCTTAAGCTAAACTTTAATGGTAACTTTGCACTTAGGTGTAAGCTTTAGTGACTACCTTGTATTTTAGGTTTAATCTTTAATGGTAACCTCGTAATTAGGGTTAAGTGCTAAAAGTATTTATGCATCATTAAGTTAAGATTCAAAGGTAAATTTGCACTCTTAAGCTAAGCTTTAATGGTAACTTTGCACTTAGGTGTAAGCTTTAGTGACTACTTTGTATTTTAGGTTGAAGATTTAATGGTAACTTTGCACTTAGGTGTAAGCTTTAGTGACTACCTTGTATTTAAGGTTGAAGCTTTAATGGTAACTTCACAATTAGGGTTAAGTGCTAAGAGTATCTCTGTATCATTAAGTTAAGATTTAAAGGTAGAATTGCATCCTAAAGCTAAGCTTTGATGGTAACTTTGCACTTAAGAAAAGTATTGAAAGATAAGCTTGCAATTTAGGGTTTAGCTTCCATGGTGACTTTGTGTGTGATTAGGGTTAAGCTTCCATGGAAACCTTGTCTCATTAAATTGAGAAAGATTAAATCAAGCTTAGGGTTTTCATGTCTCTTTACGGTAGGAAGAATGTATGGTTCTAATCCTCTCTTCCAAGCTTTAATGGAAAGCTCTAGATTCCCATTTTATCTTCAAAGCGAGCCTTAATGGAAAGCTCGAAGACTCATAAATTATTGGATGACCATCTAGCTTCCTAAATGAAAAGCTAGGGACCATAAGAAAAGAGTAGTTGTCTAAGCTCGATAGAAGAAGTTCAATTTTTGGTATTGAAGAGTATTTCTAAAGTTGTCAATTTCAAGTTTGTTTGCAAATACGGGATGGGGGAGATAGGGGATAACTTCGCAGAATTGATCTCCGTGTTGTTTGAACCAAAAACACTACAAGCTTCCATGGAGATGCCCCATGGATGGCAAAGGATTGCGGAAACCTGAGAATCGGACAAAACGGGGATTGAACTTAAAAAGTTGGCATTTCTGAAGAGACATTAACCATCAAATACCTATGGCAAAAACTCGCTTGTATTTTCTAAATAAACTTGGCTAGTAGATAATTAATGAAAGTAGGAATTAAGGTGGATAAATGAATGAACCTGAAAAATTACCAACTAGGAGTTAAAAAGGAATCTCGAGAGGTGATAGGGATAGCCCATTGCAAAACATAGATTTAACTAGGAGTTTTGAAGATTGTCTGGAAATGATCGAAAACCAAGATGGATCTTCTTGGGGTCAATTTGATTGAAATGCCAGCCCATTGAGAGGATTCTCTTGGGGAACTTGACGGAGATTGGCCCTTTTCGGCTAGGGAAGCATAACCGCCAAGTTTGTTATACCTAGGTCATTCATGCCCGAGGGATAAGGGATGAATGGGTTTGTTTTATTTTTGCCCGGCCAGGTGAAGTACCCGCGTTTTCTTATTGGAAAACGGCCAAGTATGGCTTGATGCCAACAGTTGGATGAGAAGGTCATACTCAGGGAGGATGATGTGAATTTAATTAAGAAAATTTGTTCGATTTGGTTGCTTAAAAAGGAACTGGAAAGGCTAGGAATATAGGGGCTATCCTGTCCATCTGTCATTAGATGGTGCTATACCTCTCGAAATAAAATGCTTGGGAAGGAATGATTAAATTACTTGATGAGCCTTTTCCAAACACTTGATTCTGGGAAATATTGTGAAAGTGTTGCCATTTTGATGGCTTGTAACCGATTATGTTGGTCCTGAGTGAGGCAAGATGAATTGGTTGAAACTAAATGTGTTGCATGATTAGTTAGAAAACTAGTTACAAGGTAATTGTAGTAGATAAAGGTAAAGAAATGAATTAAAAGTTTCTAAATAGAGATCTGGTGGGAACAACCAGATGAATTTCCCCGAGCGAGGGTATGCAACAGATTGTATGCTGCTTGTTGTCTGACGATGTCTGATAGACTGTCTTCTTGATTTTGTAGTAGTTAAGTACTACCTCGAGAAGGGATTTACATGAAATGGTTCGGTAGGTGGACGGATCCGGAGGGTCAAATGGCCGGATGTTGAATAATTTTTTTATGTTAAATGCTAGGACTATGCAAGATAAAAACGGGTAAGCGGAAACGAGCGAGACCAGGTAGGATTACAAGATCCCTCTTCTTAGGGGAAAGCGATAACTGCCGTGCCTGCTTGTCAGGAAAAAGGGGTTATCGCCATGAACCAAGGGAGAATAATGAAGCAAGAGCAGACCGTCAAGTTAAAGATCAAGAGAATCAAGACTAAGGACCACGATTTTGGGTGTGGGTGACGAAAAGATGCCAAGGACGAATTAAATTATGCTAAGCAGATAGAGTCGTCAAATTGATGGGATTTATCCCCTTGGGTTGGCATTCGAGATAGGTCGGAGTCCTGTCTGGTGTCGGTCCCAAGTGGGAGGGATACCTGTAGATAGATCACGTTATTCCCTTGAGCAATCTGGAAGACTGAGGGAGGTGAGTACGGTCGAGTCTGGGTATGGCCCTCACAAGGACCATCTACAAGACCGCAACCAGAATAAAGCCCCGTGGGATTCAGCATGTAAAACTTATCGCACCACATAAGTGCAGGGGAGGGGCGTTTTCTAACAACTTCACATAAGCGTGAGGGAGGTGAGTACGGTTGAGTCTGGGTATGGCATTCGAGATAGGTCGGAGTCCTGTCTGGTGTCGGTCCCAAGTGGGAGGGATACCTGCAGATAGATCACGTTATTCCCTGGAGCAATCTGGAAGACTGAGGGAGGTGAGTACGGTCGAGTCTGGGTATGGCCCTCACAAGGACCATCTACATGACCGCAACCAGAATAAAGCCCCGTGGGATTCAGCATGTAAAACTTATCGCACCACATAAGTGCAGGGGAGGGGCGTTTTTTAACAACTTCACATAAGTGTATAAGTTAGGGACATGCCCCTAATAACTTATCTCCCAAGCTTAAAAATAAGGGAGGGGGTATCATATTTATGGGGGGAGGTGGGGAGAGAGGCGGGGTGGAGAAGTGAGAAAAGGGAAAAATGAGAGGAAGTTTTTGTGTTTCAAAATCATGGATTCCCAAAGGAGTATACCCTTGAACTTGTGAGTCAATAGATACAAAGATACATGCAAGAACTAACATTGCTTTGCATCAATTTCTTGTTTTGTGATTATAGTTCATTTGTTGAGGGATGAAAGCTATAAAGAGTTTGTATAGATGCAAATTTACACGGAGAACCTAACACAACTTTATAACCATGTTTTTTGAGTAAATTAGATGGTTCAAAATTGGACGAGTAGCTAGAGTGCACGCTGAACAGACACATAGTTTGAAATTCAAACTAAGACACATTGAGTGTACATCTAGTTATCAACATAAGTGGTTCCTTAGTACCTTGCCATCCACTATGCTACACATTCTTTGACTAGTTGAGGACTAGTTGTACTCAGTTAGATCATGTGGGACCTAAATTTTATATGTAAGATAGGGGTATGATAGTTTTGTGCATTCATTGTCGTATAAGCGTAGAAAGGGGGGTCATAATCCTTAATATGAGTCGTATATAGGGGTTTTATCAAAGTTGTCTGCTCGTAGGTGGCGTCTTGTTTTGTATATAGAGTGAATCCCCCGAGGATAAAGCAAACAAGGCAAAGCTCAAGAAAACATGACACTGATAGCGAGGAAACAAAATCAGATGTGCCAAATATCAATGAAGTTAAATCAAAGGATAAGAAACTCCCTCAGACTATCAGTATTCAGAGGAGGGACACGAAGATCAATTTACACTTAGACAAACAAGACTAAAGATGAGATCAACCAAGGCAGTAGAGGCAATTTATACAAGCATGGAAGACAATGGAAGAAGCTCAAGCACAAAGGGAAATACTTTGCCAACAAAATAATGACAAAAAAAAGAAGTCTTGGAATGGAGGCACATGATGAAAGAGAGGATGAGGAGGACATGCCTTTGCAACACAAAAAAGGTGAAGCTCTAGAAAGAATCAAACACCAAAAAATAAGAGAGGTGATAGAAAATTTGAATATTGCCAGCAAGATGCAATAACAAATTCAGAATGAGCTTAAATACAAGATAGAACAAAGAGAAAGAGAAGAAGTAAAACGCCCATGCGTTGATGATCTTGAATCATCTGACGAGTCTACCAAGGCAGAGGAGACAAACCACACTAACAAAGCCAAAAACCAAGAAGATGAAGGTAATTTAGACAACATTGAAGGTCAAATAAAAAACATGCCATCACTAATTGAGGCAAAAATACCGTTCCCTACTCAGGAGTCATCTAATCCAGAGGTTGAAAAGGGGAGAAAGGAATGTACCATGGACATTCCTAAACAAGCAAGAGAGAAAGTGATGCCACCAAAGAAAACAATTCAAGAAGATGAGACAACAATACCAAAGATCACCACAACTCTAGCGGCTCATGAAGCACAATATCAACAAGCAAAGATAACTGAAGAAACAACGATGATTGAGGTTGGCGCTTCCGATCAAGGTTAAAAAGATCATCAAAAGCCAAGGTCGCCTCATTCGTAGGCTGTGGCAGGTGAAGGGGCACAATTGATCAGGTCCTTTGACATCGATGCACATTTGGACCAGATCAAGATCCAATTTCAATGCCAAAGAGCACTCTACAACCTGTGCAAATTAGAGCTGAAGACACCAAGAAGGAGGCAGTCAAAGTGGCCAAATACAATTTGGAGATACAAAACAAGATCAAGGAGTTACAAAAAGTTCAATTACAACTCCAGTCAAAACTACACATAGAACAAGAGAATGCTTCCTATTACTAGAAGGAAGTTCAAGTATTCAATGAATCAAACACAACTCTGTAAGTAGAGCAACAACAACTAGAGGAAGATTAACCAAAGAGAGGCATCATAATGAATATCTTAAAGAGTCATACGCAGTGGTGAGCAAGACTCTTGCACAACTCTTAGCCTTGCAAGAGATGCCAAACTCAGCAAGTACATCAGCTAAACTAACCTTGCTGAAAAAAGAGGTACATGATCTAAAGACTGCCCTTGCTCAAGAACAGTACGATAGACAAATCCTAACAGTAGGGCATAGAGTTTTACAAAAATCTAAAAGATGAGGAGAGTTGAAGAGATATGGAAACAACTAGCCAAGGCAAAGGAAGACTTCGTTGCTCAGAGCGCAACACAGCCAAAGCAGGCCCAACCGACAATTCACATTGGAAACTCACCATGCAGATATACCAAGTACAAGCACAAAAATAACAATGCACGAGTTTGAAGATCTAGCCACTATATCAATCTCTGACACTACAAAATATGAAATTTAGCGGTGGATATCAAAAGTAAGAGATCCTTCACACAAGGAGTATCTACAATATGAACTCAAGGTGCTGGAGTCAACTCCCCTTCTCATGATCACACCTGATGAGATGGTCAAGAATCTAGGTCATGAAATGATTACGCTTCCATTGATGAGGCAAGAGGCTCTTTTATGGAAAAGAAAAATGCTACCTACCATCGAGCCCAACCACAAAGGTGATTACAGGGATGTTCGTGTAAATACTATATAGGTACAAACAATCGTTGAGAATAAACCAACCTAGCCAAGGAAATGGTTCGAGCAACATCCAACAGATGGAAAAGGAAAATGATTCCTACCATAGAGCCCCACCACAAAGGTGATTATAGAGATGTTCTTGTGAATACTATTTAAGTACAAACAATCATCGAGAATCAGCCAACCTGGCAAAGGAAATGGTTCGAGCAACGTCCAACATATAAAACCTATTACAAAAATGCTCCACAATATCTTCGGATCAACTCGACCTATTGTTGCATCAACAGAAGGTGATCCTGGGACAACTTCTATTCCTGGCAAAGCTAGAGATCAGCTGTTCTCAACTACCCAATAATAACAAAGCCATTCAATAACCTTATCCGGTCAAAAATTATATGATTCACACACACTCAAAGGAGTCATCAACATGATGAAGGAAGTGCCAGATCTTGCATGCCAAATGCTTGTAAAGATTTCAAAAATGCTAATCACCTACATAACTGATTTCAATGATATTGAAGCAGTGGAGCATCCCTGGCAGGTTTGTGGAAGGAAGCAGATGATTATGCTGGAATGTGGAAACTAAATTTCCCAGCAAAAACATCATCATGGGATTATATGCAAGAGTCATGTTTTTGCCCTCACATTACATGCCAGCCTTCGAGGAGGCATTCATGACAAGATTCTTTGAATTGACTCCTCCATATTTAACCCCATAACCAACGATTTAACCCCATATTTAACCCCATAACCAACGATTTACCGGCTCGTCATATCACATACCAGATCACTCTCAACAATAACCCATTCAAAGAGCTGGCAATAAGGATGGAGATTGAGCCACGACTAGGGAAATTTAGGTGACTCACAGGGATGCTGGAAAAAAGACTGATAAACTACTAAAGGCAACAATCAAATGCAATTGCACGAGGTCATGCAATGAATAGGAAGGGGGGAATGTTTGGTGGATACAACGGGCTGTCACCTAAAATCCCACATACATGCCCAACTTTGCTGTATTCAATCCTTTCTTTTCAAAAGATGCCTTGTAATTCAGCTATTGATGATTCTCACATTGTAATTTAGCA
The DNA here is from genome assembly GCF_014529385.1 of Adiantum capillus-veneris. Taxonomy (NCBI): domain Eukaryota; kingdom Viridiplantae; phylum Streptophyta; class Polypodiopsida; order Polypodiales; family Pteridaceae; genus Adiantum; species Adiantum capillus-veneris. Next base: position 24,057,783 of record NC_140938.1, on the reverse strand, counting down.
TGTTATTCTCTATTACCCACTCAGAACCTACAAGCCTTGTAAAGTGGCCAATGTCCGTGGGAAAGGGTCCCAAGTTTTTAAGTCAAAACCCTTAGTTTTGAAAGAGACATTATCATTATTTTTGGGATTTATCGGACGTTGATTGAGAGCTATACGCCTGCTACAAGTTGTGATCAACCTTTCTCCTTGTCTGGTAATCAGAATTCAATTCCAAATAGTACATTGTGTTCCTTGTCTCTTGCTCTTTAATCTAAGTGTAATCATTCTCAATTTTGTTGTGGTTCACGATGTATTGTTTGTGAGCTAAATACGTTGATTTGAGGTCTTAAATGGTTATTTTCTGATGTTTTGACCTTGGAAGATTGTTTCTAAGCCTAGAGGGAGCCTTTTCGTGTAGTTTTGGGATGGATCTTGATTTGTGTACCTTCCCAGATGACTACAAAACTTGATAGGATTATGCCTTTAGGTGTTGTAACACCTCTTCTTAAGTTTCATTGTATTCCAAATTCATTTGGATCTTGAAAATGCGTGATGACCTAGAGTGGTGAGACTGGACATAGGTTGATTTTCTGACTACTAGGAAGTGATTGATTTGCTGTTGTAGATGCATGAACAGTTCTTTAGGTTCACTTCTTTGGAATTGACAATCTCATTGAGTCTTCGTGCCCCATCCCGATTAGCTTCCTTACATATTGACATTATGTTAGTGCCAGATAGCTATGCTGCAGACATCCGCCGTGGCGACCCGCTAACACAAATTATGGCCATTTTCAACATGGGTAGGGCCCAAGAAACTTCCATCACCCCTACAAAAAAGTAGGCTTCTCTTACAAAAAGTGTTCACCTACATAACCACATGCATTTTGAAGGCATGTGGCATAATGAAAAATGTTAATAGTGGCAAACATATTTGTGATGAGATTGGTTAATGAACATTAGAAAGGTTGGATAGATACATGCTAAAGTTTTGGAGAAAGATTAAATAGAGGTTTTCTTGTAAGCATTTGATTGCTTGATGAATTTCCAAAGGGTGGTGGTTATTTAAATAGAAAAGAGGGTAGTTGACAATTGCGTCATAAATATTAACAATGTAATGTGATAAAAACAACCTAACATGCACTAGATATCTAAATTGCTCATATTTTATACATTTTCTACTTTGCAAGACCATGCTCCATTTTTCTCAAAAAATCAAATAACTTGGAATGTATTACTACTCTTTAAGAGGTAGCAAAGATTACATTCATCAACTTGTTACAACTCTTGTAAATTTCATTGCTTCATCACAACCACAAAAATTTCTACTTCTTTACAAAATTTTTGTTATGTTACTTGCAACCCTTCTTGCTCTATAACAAACAACTATGACATTATTGGGATGACATTTAAAAAAAATTGTTACTTAAAAAGATTCCCCTCTCCAACCTATCAACGTCTCTGTTGCGCTCCACCTTTCCTAAGTCTATGCTTCTCTCCTCTCCTTTGCATCTAGCATAGATGCATGCCATGTCATTTGCTTGATTTGCAGGCCTTTAATCCACATGGAGGCCACAACCACAAGGCAATTCCATCTCTCTTCTCCACCCTAATGTGTTCTAAGCTTCTCTCTCCTCTCTCTCTCTCTCTCTCTCTCTCTCGTGTGTGTGTGTGTGTGTGTGTGTGTGCCTCCTAGTATAGTTGTAGATATGCCACCATAGATTGCCTATCGCAGGATGCAGATGAGGCTTCCGAGGGTATGCGGAGAACTTACAGATTCTTGTTCATGAGGTAACTTGTGTGGAGGGGCATTTGCAGGCAGAGAACTCACAGATTCTTGGTGATGAGGTAGCTCGTGTAGAAGGGCAGTTGATAGAGAGAGAGAGAGAGAGAGAGAGAGAGAGAGAGAGAGAGAGAGAGAGAGAGAGAGAGAGAGAGAGAGAGAGAGAGAGAGAGAGAGAGAGAGAGAGAGAGATCTCGATGCCAAGAATAGAAACAAAGGGAAAGAATCGACCACCATCTACTATGGGATTGAGACCAGGGAAGAGATCATCTTGACAAGATTCCTAAGAAAATTAATTTCTTAGAATGGGTAACACCTACTGTACATACTCAAAACATGGTATTACACATTACATACTTAAAAACTATATGTTCATATACTCCTCATAACTTTTGTGACTCATACCTTCCATTTTCTTACTCTAGAGCACTCAATTTGCTTCTTTTTTTGGGGAGGCATCAAGGGGACAAGTGTATCCATATTCTACTTCAAAACCAAATGCTTCACATCTAGGAAGCTAGGCCACAAAGAAAAGGAATGCTATAAAAACAATGAAGGTGCCCATTTTGTCAAACTAGTTTAACCACTTGTAAAATGCTACTTCAAAGAACAACCCAAGAGGAAGAAGACCATCTCCAACACTTATAAGACAACCAAGGATGAATCAAATGTTGCAAAAGACTAGGATGAGAGGATCACTGATCCACTCACTTTGTTTATGGTTCTAATTCAAATATATTTTAGAGCACATATGAGTATATCCCTCTACCTCATTCTCCTATATCACTTTGGAGATAGCTCCAAAGTGCTTCATCTCAATTCTGATCATGACTACTTTAAGGGGATGGTACCATGAGATGCGTCTTGGCATCGTGATCTTTGAGCATCCTTTAGACTCTTATGAGTATGAGCCATGATAGGAATATGATATGCACCTTATGAGTATGATATGAGCCAGTGTTGGCATATGATTAATTCTACATAGTGTAAATTCCAAGGGGAGATTTGATGAATATGGGCTTTAGCCTGTGAATCAACCTTGAGGGAACTCACATGACATGATATGGTATAAAATGAAATTTACTTCAAACATGATACATTTGTTGCCTCCCAAATGAGCCCACTCTTTTGAGGGTCAATGCCTCTTTGTAGGGATGCGTGGCACATGCATTTGACACTTTATTGCAAGTGCACTTGCACTTACACTCCAGCCTAGCTCTTAGCTATGAATTGAACTTCCTTGTACATCTTTTTCAAGTAGTTCAATAATCAATTTATAGTTTCATTTCTATTATTTTGTGTATGTCTTTATGATTATGTTAATAATTGTAGGCCACCGTATTCCAGCCAACATTATTGATCGAGCCAGTATGTTGGCTAAAAAGTATCCTCTTGCTAGTCCCGTATGATCTTGCTCTAAGATAGGGAGGGAGGTATTCTTCACTCACATATGAGCGACGCTGTTGATCCTTACCCCACTTGTAGGGTTTCTAACCTATCAAAGCATAGTTCATTGCTTCAATATCGATGGCCTTTTTTCTATGTTTGTGCATTATTTCCTTTTTTTTTTCCCTAAAAAGGTACTCTACCAAATACTTTTACCATTAAGGCTTGACCATGATTTGAAACAAGGGGGCAAAAGAAATTGAAGGTACACAGTGTTCACACTAATCAATAGATATGTGCATAGCCCGCTTCATTGTCAACCAATAGACTCCTAGAGAATTGAGCCGTTTCACAGTATGATCCTTTGAAAAATGTAGCCCAGTTATGGTCATGGGAGCTGAGATCAAATAAAAGTTTTCCTCATTTGAGACTATACATAGTTGCAAGATATTGTCAGCAGTGACAATATGGCCTTCAAATTGGTTTTGGTATGTGCACCATAAATGTTCCTTTTTATGAGTGCTTATACCACCTCCTATACAAGCACACATTTTATGCACATAAAAATGTCTATATCTCTAGCCTATTCTACATATCAATGCTGATACATAGACACATACTAATGATCTCACTAAAAGAATATTTTTGGAAGAAATGAGCTAGTAATTTCTACCACATTTGCATCATGGTAACAATAGCCAATAGCATATGTCCCCCATTCTACTCACAATAGAATACAGAGCAACCATACCTACCCATGGGGGTGGAGAAAGTGTCATTTTCAACATGGTGTGCTAACAAAGGAAGTTAACAATATCATTTTCAAATTAAGCTGATAGATGACTAACAAAATGAGTTGATAATGATAAACAAAATGATAACCATAACAAGATGCACATTAATCACAAGCATCACAACCATTACAAGATGTCCATAGCTATTAGGAGTTAGGATATGGAGCACCTTAATGGTTGAATTTTGGAACACCTTAATCCCCTCAAGAACCTTAGTCATGGAGCAACTTAAGCAACTTAGTCATAAAGCACCTCAAGCACCTTAGTCAACAAGCACGACAAGCACCTCAAGCTTGGGCCGGGTTCCCACCTCAAGCACAGACCTAGCTTGCCTAAGGTCCTAGGTCTAAGGAATTTTAACACTAATCTTTGGAGGTCTTTAATGAAGATAACCCTAAGGTCTTTAAGCTCCATTAGCTAGCATTTTCTCTTTGATAGACCATCTCTCATTTGGACCCTTTTACTTTGGGAGACAGATCCATATGCACATGTCTATATTCTAAGCCTTGTTCTTGTTTATTCTCCCACATTAAATGATCAGTTTAATATGAGAAAATCATTTGGGTTGGTTAGATATTAGATTTTATGACATAACCTCTCTCTTGAAATCATAGTCGTTCTCGACTATGAGGTAGAAGAGATAAAGCCTTAGTCATTAGTCGATATTTCTTAGCGGGTAGACTAATCCATTTGGTACTTGGGAGACTTAGCTATCACAAGCATGTCTTCTCTTTAGTCCGTATCATAGTTCCAAAAAGTAGAGTGACAATTTCTACTTGGTGTTTGAGAGTTGTCATCAACACAGACATGATTTTAAGCATGCATACTACTTAAATTTGTGCAAAAGAAAAAGTTAATTAGTCTTGTAAGACAAAAAAATGATCATTTAAAAGAAACATGTACATTTGCTTACTCTAATGTAGTATTGTAAGCATTGACAAGGTTCATACTATCCTTAAGATGTATTCCTTGCATTCGTCTAGCATCTTCAAAAGGATAATTCTTGAACTTAACAAGATACCATCAGATAATCTTACCATGTCATAGTACCTTGTCTTCATTCAAAGGATAGATTCGGGTTGTAGCACCTCTTGTTGGTCTTTGATCTCTGGTGGGTCTTCAATAATTGGTTCGCTTGGTGGATCTCCTTTGTAGGGCTTAAGTAGGCTCACATGAAAAGCATTGCGTATGAGCCAATAGTTGGGAAATTTGAGTTGATAAGCCATGTCATTGATTGGCTTCAAGATTTGAAAAGGACCATAGTATCTTTTTGCTAGTTTAGCATAATGCTTTTGATGGCCCGTAAGCTTTTGCCCGTTGTTTGCCCCAATCAAGCCTTGGGAAACTTAAGTAATACCCATCATTTTTTTTTGAGCATTAAGGGCGAGCTTTTTTCCTTTTTTGAGAGATGGATATAGCCTCCTTAATCTTTTGGAAAGATTCTTGTAGGTCACGACTATACCCATCGGCAGCAAAGATCTTCCCATGTACTTTAAGTAGCAAGGGACTTTTAGGTCTCCCTCTATGATCTCAAAAGGTGCCTTTCTCATAGTAGTATGGACAATAATATTCTATGCATACTCTACAAGGGGTAAGTACTTTTCCCATTGTGAGTGTTGATAAACTTCTGTAACATAAGTCTTTAGTAGATCGAGGATCGTAAGATTGGCTATCTCACTTTGGCCATATTTTTGTGGGTGATAGGCTGAAGAGAAATTCAATCTTGTACCTAAATTTTCAAAGAAACCTTTCCAAAAATAAGCGGTCATTCTGAAAGGTCCCCAACCCACAACTCTACAAGCTGTGATGGGACCCTTGACAAGTCACTAGGCCTAATGAACACGAGGTCTTAAAGTATGGAAAATCCAGAGAATAAGTTCTTACCATTGGCAGTGGCTTGAACTTATAGCCCTAGAAATAGACCTAGTCCCGTCTCGCAAGCGCAAACGGTATAAAACCTTAAAAAATCTAAAAGTTTTTTTTGGCCCTAAGCCTCCACATAGGGCTAAGGATTCTTCTTTCAATGCTTTTTCCCTCTACTTAAGTGAGGGCACAGCCGTTGAAAGGTTCCTCTTCCAATGGGGAAGCAGTATAAAGGTTTACTATGGCGGGGAAAGATAGTTACCTGACTAATCAGGTCCACCCGTCCTTGATCAACAACCTTAGTTGATCCCCACTTTCCACCCCGCACTCACACACATAGCTTATTTTTCCTAATTACTATCACGTCCTTTTACATATAAAATAATGGTTTATTCTTATTTCCATCAAATTGTTTATTCAAGCAGCCTTTAAAACAGCATTCAGACATTCTTTTTCAAACAACATCTTTGTCTTAAGACCCGTACTGTCACATCAAATCTGATTAGCACTTTATTTGTCTCAAGATACGTATACATTGGGTGCCCATACACCCTTTATTTAATCCAAAACTCAAGTTTCAGGTGCCCATACACCTCTTCTTATTTATAAACAAAGTTTGGGTGCCCATACACCCCAACTAGTTGCCCATACAACCGGGCGACTCCCCTAAGATAAAAAAAATATCCTAACATTAAAGACACAATGACATGAGTGGAGTAGAGACTCCATACTCATGGAGGTAGCTGACTGCTCTGAAGCCACATAGATTTCATTACTTCCACCTGAGAGAACAATATCAAAATGTTAGGGGTGATCTTGAGACAAGCTGCCCTAAGGATGGTCAACCGGTTCTTTCCTTATTCACCCAGTCTAACCAAATCATTTCTTTCCTATTTCTTCTCAAACAGATGCTTGGTGTTTCTTGGAAGATTTGTTCTTCCATTCTTAGCCAGTTTACTCATTCCTATTGATTCTAACCATTACCTAACGTATGCAATGTTAAATTATTTCAACCCTTTACAAAAATTAACTGAACCTTAATAACTTAAACCCACCTGTGAGACTAGTCGGGAGCTGCCATCTGTTGTACCTCAGGAGGACGCATGGCCACATATGAAGGAATGCTGCTAGGGCCAGCGTCATGGTCATGCGTACCTCTACCCCTCTTGGGCGAATAATCATCTTTTGCCTGGCTGCTAGTGCATGTCCTTTTTGGTGCCATCTTAACATCTTGGACTAATCCTCTTTAAGAGTTTTGCTCTCTTAAGAGGTCTGTGAAGCTTCTCTCAAGAAAATGAGAGGAATTCCTAGATAGAGTGTAAAATGAGAGCTTCAGGGCCTTTTTATAGCTTTCTGGTGAGAAATGACTAGTGTGTACAGGGCCTCTGGCCAGTCCAAATCAGCACTACAAAGGAGGAGGCACCCCCTCAAGCTGCTCACTGGGTTTTGTGGACTTTTGAACTCTCCTGGCCACCCCCTGTTCAGCTTGAGCCCAAGCCTGCTACTTTTGATGGGTTCTATAACAATTTTGATTGGATAGCTAATGATTAATCTCTACGCCATGTGATTTCTTATCCATAAGGCCATGTGATATAATTAATGGCTATTGTTTCCAATTTTTTAATGGGTTAAGTTAACAGCGAAAACTTCCAGAGAGTCTATCTGGGTCAATTTCTGTCCGAACTGAATTTTGAAAGTTTCTAGCTATAGTATTGCCCTGCTTCAGATTCCAAAAATCCCAATCTTAATTAATTTCGGAATAGTACTTTCTCACTTTTTGTGTTTATGAGTTGTAAGTATAGTTTAGACACAGTATAATCAATCTGGAATTTTCAAAAACCTTACATTCTCCCCAACTTAGATTTTTGAGATGTCCTCATCTCAAGAGAAGTTAGGGTAATTTTTACAAAAGGAAGCCTCATCCTCCCAGGTAGCATCGTCAATGGGATAATCTTTCCACTTTACAAGATATTCTTTAATTACTCTATTTCTAATGGCTCTCTCTTGTTCCAAGTACACAATCTGGTTGAAGCTCAAGGACTCCTTGCTTCAACATTACAATTTGCTCATCATCCAAAGCATGATTAGGGTTAGGGATTTAGGGTTTTAAAAGACTAATGTGAAACACGTCATGAACCTTGATATTTTTCAGGAAGTTTTAACTTGTAAGCCCGATTGCTGAGTACTTTGGTTACTTCATATGGACCACAATATCGGGGGCTGGGCTTTTTGAATTTTCAAGAGGGTTAAGTTAATTTTCTTTGGTCGAACGTGTAGAAAAACCTTATCCCCTTGTTTGAAAATTTGATTTGACCTTTTCAAGTCAGCATAGTGTTTCTGACGATCCTTGGCAACTTGAATATCCTGTCGGATAGCTTTGGTCTGATCTTCCATTTCTTCTAACATCTTCTTTGTGGATTCCACCCTTATAGTTGGGTCCGAGAAGGGACATACACACTCGTGTCCATAGAGTGAATTGAAAGGTGACATTCCTATGCTTCTATGAAATGAGGTGTTATATGCAAACTCCACCAGGGGAAGGTATTGTATCCAGTTTTTTGGTTCTCTGCTACAATAAGCTCTAAGAATATCTTCGATTACTTGATTTAATCTCTCTGTCTGGCCATGTGTTTGAGGGTGATAGGCTATACTAAAACATAATTGTGTTCCCAAAGCTTCAAATAAAGCCTTCCAGAACTTAGAAGTGAACTTGGCATCACGATCACTACTTATTATCTTAGGCAGCCCATGAAGTCAAAAATTTTCTTTAACAAAGAGACGGCTTATATCCGAAGCTGTATAAGTTGTTTGTAAGGCATCACACGAGCTGTTTTAGTGAGCATATCCACTACTACCATGATGGAGTCATAACCACCTTGAACAGTGGGAAGTCCAGTAACAAAATCCATGCTGATAAATTCCCACTTCATTTGTGGAATGTCCAAAGCGTGAAGCTTTTCGGGCAAAATTACTCTTTTGCTTTAATCCTTTGGCATGAAAGGCATTGTTTAATGTAACGAAGTATTTCACCCTTCATTCCTGGCCAAAAATAACTCTTCCTCATGGCATTAAGAGTTTTTGCATGACCTGGATGTCCAGCTACTAGGGAATTGTGTCCCTCATATATAATGAATTCCTTTAAAGTGAATTCTTGGGAATGTATAAGCGTTGTTTATAGTATAACCGCCCATCTTCCTTTGAATAGTCCTTAGACATAGTCTTTTCTTGTTTGGTTGGCTCTTCACGGCTAATGGTATAAGGAATTGAAGATAAATTTTATCTTCCACAAAAGCTTCCTTAATTTTCTCCAAGATCGGGTGGTTGACCATAGAAATGGCCCCAAGATATGACTTCCTGCTGAGGCCATCGGCTACCACATTGTCCTTTCTTGATCTATAGTTCATATCAAAGTCATATTCCTGTAAAAGCTCTATCCATCTTCTTTGCCTCATATTTAATGTTGATTGTGTAAAATCCATTTTAGACTTTGATGGTCACTGACTAGTTGAAACTTACGTCCTAGGAGATGGTGTCTCCATAATCGGAAAGCATGAATGAAAGCCAAAAGTTCAAGGTCATGAGTTGCATAATTTAGTTCATGAAGCCTTGACTTCCGAGAGGTAAAGGCTACTGGACGGCCTTCTTGTGATAAAACTCCTCCTACAGCAAGGCTGCTTGCATCTATAACTACCTCAATCTCTTGGGTGAAATAAGGAAGTTTGAGTATGAGGGGTGAGGTAAGATATTGTTTTAATTGATTGAAACAATCCTCTTGCTCCTTTTGCCATGAAAGCTTAGATGATTTCTTGAGTAGCTGGGTTAAGGGTGCAGCAATCAGGGCATAATCTTTGACGAATATTTTGTACCATTCTGTGATGCCTAAAAACCCTCTTACTTCACTAGGAGTTTTTGGCGTTGGCCATTCCACTATATCCTTCACCTTTGCAGGATCCACGGATATTCCTTCAGGTGTTATGATAAACCTGAGGTAACTAACTTCAGAAGTGAAGAACACACATTAGCTCATCTTAGCATACAACTGATGTTGTTATAGAAGATAAAGTACTTTACGTACATGGCCTTCATGCTCTTTTCCATCTTTGGAGTATACCAATATATCATCAAAAAATACCAATACAAAATCATCCAAATATTTTTTGAATATATCTTGCATGAGTTGATTAAAAGTAGCCGAGGCGTTTGTAAGACCAAAAGGCATTACTATGAACTCATAATGCCCATATCAGGTGTGGAATGCGGTCTTATAAATATTTGCTTCCTTAATTCGGATATGATGGTAGCCTGACCTGAGATCAATTTTTGTGAATACCTTGGCACCATGTAGTCTATCAAGTAATTCATCGATGCGATACCCGGTTAAGTCCCCTATAATCGATGCAAAGACGTAAAGATCCATCCTTCTTCTTTTGGAATAAAACAAGCGCTCCCCAAGGTGAAATGCTTGGTCATATGAACCCTTGTTCAATAAGTTGGCAAAGTTGTTCTTTTAATTCAATAAATTCTGGGAGTGACATTTTGTAGGGTCTTTTTGAAACTGGTTCACTCCCTGGAAAGGTTTCTATTTCATGGTCTATGTCCCTTGGGGGAGGTATATTTGAGAGATCATCCGAAAATATATCTGAAAATTCCCTAAGCCATTCTGGAGTTGGGTTTTCCTTTGAGTCGTTAGCCTTGTTGAGTTTTACTACAAAGATCTATTGCCCCTTGCGTAACCCTTTCAAAAGTTGGCTAGCCTTAACTAAATGAGCCTTAGGCTTTCCATTGAATCCTTGTACTAAAATTTCTTCATCTAAGTGATTTTTGAATAGGTTCCCTTGAGCACGATGAATATGGGCTTGATTTTTGATTAACCAATCCATTCCTAGAATGCCATCATAGATACCGACTGGTAGAGTCCAAAAGTAAGATGAAGTAAGGGTTCCTCCTGGTTCAAATTCTACTTCCGCAGTTGTAAATTGAGATAGAACCTCTTTCCCATTTGCTAGTTCTACTACTAATTTCTTGGTTGGATATTGGTTTAATTTGGGATTTCTTAAGCTTTAGGGGAGAGAAAAGAGTGTGTACTGCCATAATCTATAAGTAATTCAAATTGTTCACCTTGTTTATTTGCAGTAGTATGGATGACTGCATACTATTGCCAAGCTCCACGATTATCAATGGCGGAAAAAAGAGTAGCTCTTTTATCTTCTTCATTCATCAAGGTTGGTTCTCCCACTACAGCATAGGCTCTAGCTTCTCTACCTCTTCCTCGGCCTCGTCCTCCATTTCTTCTGCTCTTTGATTAATTACTTGGACTATCTGAGACTGTAGAATTGTCCCAGTAGCCACTGTGGGGTTTTGTTTCTTAGGACATCTGTTCCTATAGTGCCCCATTCGATTACATCCATAACATCTGACATTTGGAAAAGCTTGTTCTATATTTGCTGTAGCAGATGTTATTGCCCTTTATTGATTTCCTTGGTTGAAATTTCCGCTCACACTTCCTCTAAAGTTGTTGTAGTTAGGATAGTTCCTTGCAGGGGATTTTCCTTCAGCCGCAAGAGGTTTAGCTCTGAGAAGGGCGTTTTGAATTGATGTGGGCGTCATAGCTTCTAAGCGTGTACTTAAAAGTTTGTTAAGTCCCTGGCAGAAGTGAGCAATCTGCTATTCCGTTGTCATCGGTGGTGCATATCGCCGTAAAGACACATATTTGGTGTAGTATTCTTCTAAAGTGAGCCCTAACTGTTTGAGGGTGAAAAATTCATTCATTTTTATAGCTAGATGTGCCGAAGGAAGATATCTATCTTTTACTGCCGGTTTTATTTTCTCCTAGGATGGACTAATGGGGGGATTATCCCTACAATGATGTTTCCACCAGAGTTTAGCATCTCCAGCGAGTCGAAACATTCCCAGCATTGCCTGATTTTTTGAAGCAGTTCCTGCTGCTAGGAAATAATCGTCCATGGCGTCAAGCCATGCTTCGGCATCACATTCTAAGTTAGGTCCCTCTCCCTTGAAGGTCGGGAGTTGAACCTGTTTAACAGCAGTTTCTTCTCTTGGGTGGGAGTGTAAAGGCTTTTTGCATTGCCCTGTGACTTTAAAGGAATTCTTTTAGTGTTTAAAGAATAATTTGTTTTGTCATGCAAAATTGCAATCTATCTATATACTTTCAAGCTTAAATGTAAACAAAACAAAATCCAATAATCACCATAAGCATTCTATTGATTTACATAAAATAAGACATTTTCATAAAACCATGGTATATATAAAAGTAAATACAATCATTGACTCATACTATGTAGAAGATGGTAACACTCCTATACCAAAATCTTCTTAACTACTGATGGGTCTGACAAGGGATCAAAAAATATAACATCTTTTGGTCCTCTAAACTTAGGGCCTACCGTCATGGGTCTAATCCTACCTGGGTATATAACTTTAGCTACTTGATCAAATACCCATTGATTTTGAGACACCTCTATCCCATCTATATTAATGGTCTGATCCTGATCTTCAGTCCCGCTGAAAAGTAAACTCCGATGGTTCGAAGTGTTTCGGCCCATTTGAGTCTCTTCAAGTTCAATGCCAAACCCTCTATCTGTCCCACATCAATCAGGAAAATCCCGCTAAACTGTGACCAGCTGATTCCCCACGTAGGAGGGGGAGAAAACATCTCGTCTAGTAATTGCATGATGCTCTTGTGAAATAAGAATTTACTAAATTTGCAAGCAGCCTCGAACATGATGTTGAAGATCATAAAATTTCAGTAAGCCTGGCGGACATTTTCCTGTATTGATAGGGAAATTCTCATTTCAAAATATATTACAATTATAATTGCAAAATTACTTATAAAAGCCTCATTTTGTTATCCTTTCCCCCTAGGTTCAGGATCTTCCTAACTTATGCTCTGATAACAATTGAAAGGTCCCCAACCCACAACTCTACAAGATGTAATGGGACCCTTGACAGGTCACTAGGCTTAATGAACACAAGGTATTTAAGAATGGAAAGTCCAGAGAATAAGTTCTTACTGTTGGCAATGTCTTGAACTTATAGCCCTAGAGAAAGACCTAGTCTCGTCTCGCAAGCGAAAATGGTATAAACCTTAAAAAATCTAAAAGTTTTTTTTGGCCCTAAGCCTCCACATATGGCTAAGGATTCTTCTTTCAATGATTTTTTCCCTGTACTTAAGTGAGGGCACAACCGTTGAAAGGTTCCTCTTCCAATGGGGAAGCAATATAAACGGTTACTATGGGGGGAAAGATAGTTACCTGACTAATCAGATCCACCCATCCTTGATCAACAACCTTAGTTGATCCCCACTTTCCACCCCCCAGTCACACATATAGCTTATTTTTCCTAATTACTACCACGTCCTTTTTACATTTAAATTAATGGTTTATTCAATAATGGATTATTTCAAAGTACTTTTTTCCCTGTAGTTAAGTGAGGGCACAACCGTTGAAAGGTTCCTCTTCCAATGGGGAAGCAATATAAACGTTTACTATGGGGGGAAAGATAGTTACCTGACTAATCAGGTCCACCCATCCTTGATCAACAACCTTAGTTGATCCCCACTTTCCACCCCCCAGTCACACATATAGCTTATTTTTCCTAATTACTACCACGTCCTTTTTACATTTAAAATCATGGTTTATTCTTATTTCCATCACATTGTTTATTCAAGCAACGTTTAAAACAGCATTCAGACATTCTTTTCCAAACAAATTTTTTGTCTTAAGACCCGCATTGTCACATCAAATCTGACTAGCACTTTACTTGTCTCAAGATCACCTATACATTGGGTGCCCATACACCCTTTATTTAATCCAAAACTCAAGTCTCAGGTGCCCATAGACCTCTTCTTATTTATAAACAAAGTTTGGGTGCCCATACACCCCAACTAGTTGCCCATACAATCGGGCAACTCCCCTACACCCCAACTAGTTGCCCATACAATCGGGCGACTCCCCTAGGATAAAAACAATATCCTAACATTAAAGACACAATGACATGAGTGGAGTAGAGACTCTATACTCATGGAGGTAGCTGACTGCTCTGCAGCCACATAGCTTTCATTACTTCCACCTGAGAGAACAATATCAAAATGTTAGGGGTGATCTTGAGACAAGCTGTCCTAAGGATGGTCAACCAGTTCTTTTCTTATTCACCCAGTCTAACCAAATCATTTCTTTCCTATTCCTTCTCAAACAGATGCTCAATTTTCCTTCAAAGATTTGTTTTTCCATTCTTAGCTAGTTTACTCATTCCTATTAATTCTAACCATTACCTAATGTATGGAATGATAAATTATTTCAACCCTTTACAAAAATTAAATGAACCTTAATAACTTAAACCCACCTGGGACTGGTCGGGAGCTAACATCTGCTGTACCTTAGGAGGACGCATGGCCACATCTGAAGGAATGCTTCTAGGGGATCCTCATGGTCATGCGTACCCCTGCCCCTCTTGGGCGAATACTCCTCCTCTTCCTGGTTGCTGGAGCATGTCCTTTTTGGTGCCATCTTAACATCCTGGACTAATACTCTTTAAGAGTTTTTCTCTCTTAAGAGGTTTGTGAGTCTCTCAAGAAAATGAGAGGAATTCCTAGAGAGAGTGTAAATTGAGAGCTTCAGGGCCTTTTTATAGCTTTTTGGTGCCCAGGACTAGTGTGTACAAGGCCTCTGGCCAATCCAAATCAGCCCTACAAAGGAGGAGGCGCCCCCTCAAGCTGCTCACTCGGTTTGGTGGACTTTTGAACTCTCCTGGCCACCCCCTGTTCAGCTTGCAGCCCAAGTTTGCTACTTTTGATGGGTCCTATACCATTTTGATTGGATAGCTAATGATTAATCTCTAGGCCATGTGATTTCTTATCCATAAGGCCATGTGATATAATTACTGGCTATTGTTTTCAAATTTTCAATGGATTTAATTAACAGTGAAAACTTTTGGAGAGTCTGTTTGGGTCAATTTCTTCTTTGTTAAGTCATGTAATGGTCATGCTATATGAGAGAATACCGCTATGAAGTGTCTATAGTATGCACACATACCAATAAATCTCGTAGCTCATGTAGATTCCTTGGATTAGGCCATGCTTTTATTACCTCCAACTTTGATGGATTTATATGGATACCATCTTGAGAGATAATATGACCTAAGTATTGAATATCTTGAAGGAAAAATTCACTCTTCTTTTGATTGATTTTTAAAAAGCTTGTTTTCCCTCAAAGCTTGAAATATTACTTGGAGATGTTTCTTGTGCTCCTCCAAGGAATTGGTGTAGATGATGATACCATCAAAGAACACCAGTGAACTTGTGATAGGGTCTAAATATTTTGTCCATCAAACAATTGAACATGGATGGAGCATTTATTAAATCAAAACGCATGACAAGATATTCATATAGACCAAACGTTGTACGGAATGCGGTCTTTACAATATCTTCATTCACTATCCTTATTTGATGATAGCCACTTTTAAGGTCAATCCTACTGAAGTAGGTCAAACTTTGTAGATTATCAAACATATCTTCGACCTGTGGTACAAAAATTTGTTTTTGATAGTGATATGGTTTAGCGCTTGATAGTCCACACACATGCGGTATGTACCATCTTTCCTTTTCACTAAAAGGACTGGAGAACAAAAGGAAGAGGAGCTAGGCCTCACCATCCATTTGTCTACCAATTCTTGTACTTGCCTCATGATCTCCTCTTGTTGAGCTTGGGAAACTTGATAAGGAGGCTTGTTAGGTGGTGAGCTTCCTGGTAAGAGCTCAATTTGATGGTCACCATCCCCTTGTTTTTGAGGTAAGTCCATAGGGATGTCATCGATAAAACATCTTGGAATCCATTTAGGAAATTAGACAAGCCTAACTCTTGTTGATTCCTACCATTTTCATTTGATAAAATATTAGGACCTTTTATGGATTGTTTGACAAAAATCATGTATGTAGAAACTGAGCTTTTCATTGATTTGTCAAAAGCAAGAAAATTTACAAGGGGTATGGTATGACCAGCTGGGATCATTAGCATCTATGTACATTTTCTTTCCCCTGTACTTGAAATACAACCTTCTTTCAGAGAACTTTACATTAACAGCCATACGGTCAAACCATGGTGCCCCTAGGATGACATCTTCATCCTTGAGAGGAGAGATGAATAAATCTTCTTTGTCAATATAGCCTTGGACATGAAGCCTCAATTTCCCAATCAAGGGAGTAACTGCGGCTTCTTGCCCCTTGAAGGCTCCATCGGCTACAACAACATCTCCCATCTCATGAGCTTGAATGCCTGATTTGGTGGCCAGCTTCGTGGATATGAAATTGTGAGTAGAGCTAGGGTCAACAAGTAGGATGAAGGAATCATGCTCCCTTACCTTTCCCCAAGCATAGGAGAGAGGTGATCCTTTGCAATGAGCATCCTCTTTTAGAGCTTCAATCGTGGAAGCTCTATGAGTCTCATTGCGGGCATTTCTTTTGGGGCAAGAACGATAGCCATGTCCTTGCTCCCCACTCTTAAAGCATTTGTGGTCCTTATAAAAAGATTCTAACTCTTCAGGAGAAAGTTTATTTTTACCTTTATAAACTCCCTTCTCCTTGGACCGATTGTTGTTGTTGTTGTTGAACTTCTCCTTACAAAAAGCTTCTAGCTCTTCAAGAGAGAGTTTAATTTTACCTTTGTAAACTCCCGTCTCCTTGGACCAATTGTTGTTGTTAGAGTTGCCTTGGGAAGAGTTTTCAGCATTGTTCTTCCCCTTTGCATCATTTCAATCTCTTGTTTCCATGGGCTTGGCATTCCTTTTAGCCCCTTGTTGGAAATTGATGTGCGAAGCAACCATAGTGTGGTGGATTACTTCGGTGATAGAACTAAGCAATTGGGAGTTGACATACTTGGCCATTTATTCAAGTAATCCCGCCCACATTTGTTGCTTTTGTTCAACAAATTCTATCTTTTGACAATAGCCTTGAGATGTAAATACCAAAACTCGTCCACATATTTGTGGATAGCCATTTGGTAAGCACTTTGTCCTTTGCATCACTCGCAAGAAATTGCTTCATGATGGAAACTCACAACATTTTCCATGCCTTTCAGGCTTCGCCATTGCCACACTAGCCCACCATTGACGAGCAGATTTTTGGAAGTGCATAGCTACATGACTTAGCTTGGAGGACTCTGTGAAGCCCTCCTCTCCAAAGGCTGCATCAAATTGCTAGATGAAGGCCAATACTTTGTCCGTAGCTCCAAAGGTGCCATCATAGGTAGGAAAAGAGATAGTCTTTCCTCCCTCTGTGAACTACTTAAGCTTTTGGGACCTTCTCCACATAGGCATGGATTTGCGATGTCCTCTCCTCTTGTATTATCTAGGAGAATAGTTCTTGATTTTGTCAAAAGAGGAGGAAGGTGAAGAACAAGGAGAAGAGGGTGACCTCTTTCTTGCATTTTTCTTCCTTTACTTCCTCTCTTCCCTTTCTGAGTGATGAGGAGAAGGACTATGGGTTGACTGTTTCCTCTTGGGAGGAGTTGGCAATTGTCTAAACCACCATCTTTGTGGAGCCACATCTTCAGAGGAGCTTAGTGATTCGCTTCTTTCTTGTTCTTTGGATTCCTCCTCTCTTATGGGAGAGAGCCTTCTTCTGTGAGTCTCATCAAGAGGCCTCCTAAGCTCTCTCTGCTCTTGAAGAGGAAGGGAAATCCTATAAGCACGAAGTTGTTGAGTAACTTCAGCTTGCAAAGCAAAGTTGCCCATAACTTGTTGCAACCTAGTAACAAGATAATTAACAAACATGGGGGCATCATCATTAGCACCTTTATGTGCAAAATCAAAGTTGTCCATATTCATTCTACTCCCTTGGTTATTGTAAGCCATGCTAATCATTAGGAAAATTTTGAACTCATTTTTGGGCCTTTTAAGAGTGCCACATCATCAAAGTTGTACAAAAGAAAGAAACCTGGTAGACCCCTCTAAATATTGCTTAGAACCCCATGATATGACCTATCATTGGAAAGTTCTTGAAAAATGGATTCTAAAGAGCCAAGTTCTGAAAATTTTGGATGACTTCTATGAAAGTTATACCATTTTTTCAATCAGCCAGGTTTTGTTACCGTTACGGTGATCTAAAATCACCTTTTTCTAGATCTACATGAAGGCAATGTCCGATACATGCATGCTATATATCAATAGATAGCATTTGAAGAGTAGATTCTAAATATCCAACCTCCGACAAGTTTGGATCTTATTTGCAAAAAAATTACCGATTCCCACTTTTTGAAAGCTATGCCACATCAACAATTCTTACAAGGCCCATTTTTGAGTCCAAACTTTTCCTAATGTAAACTTATGCATAAATTACTTTGTGCTTTGGTACCCTCGAAAACCTTAGTCATTACTCTTGTTTACCTTTGAGAATTAGTTCTGAAGTAGCCACACCCGTGGTTTAGACACTATTGATTGCAAAGACTAGTGGAGAGGGTCTAACATTGCTTGGTTCATTATGGTTCCTGTTGAGCTTGCTAGTAGCTCAATATTGGTTAAGCCAAAGGAAAGCCCCAAGAGACTCCATTATTAAGACTATAGTTTCCAAGTACTTCAAACTAAGTCCTTTTCAACCAAGATAATAGATTCCTATCCCACTCACCCTATTGCAACGAACATTTCGAACCTTTCATGGAAAACTTAAGGACCTCTCTTCTTAAGAAAGAAAAGAGAAACCAATAGCTCTGATACCAATGTAATGGAAATGGTCTATGAACATTGAGAATAGAGGAATTAAGAGAACTATAGTGAGCATTTTTATGAGACTACTTTGAGAACATAGAGGGTGAACTTAATTAGCGGTAGAAACACAACCATTATACTTAATTAACTTCGCATGGATAGTGCTTTTGCAAGAGAGAGAATTAGAGAACATGACAACAATTGAGGATCCAATTTATGTGGAGCTGATCCCCCCTCCAATAGGCTTTTGTGTTATAGATTCTTCCATAAAGAGAGACTTGATACAATACAATCTTTGGGTTTCTTGAGATTTAGGTGATGCAATGAAGATGGAAAACTTCATGCATCATAAGCATAACATAACCTTTGTAAAAGATTTAATCATCCCGGCCTCAGTCCCAAGGCCTCAAACACCTTTGAAGGTGGAGAGAGCTAGCGGGGAATGACGGTAGGGAAGAGGAAGAAGAAGTAGCATATGAGAAAGAGATAGTTCCTCACTTATCATCACTCTTCTTGCATAGCATAGCATAATATCATATCATAAAATATAATATCTAACTAACCCAAATGAATTTCTCATATTGAACTGATCATTTATTGTGGGGAGAATCAATGAGAACAAGGGTTAGAATATAGACATGTGCTTATGGATCGATCTCAACATGGGGCCAAAGTCAAAGGGTCCAAATGAGAGATGGTTTGTCAAAGATCTAGAAATGGAGATTAAAGACCTTAGGGCTAGCTTCATTAAATACCTCCAATGGTTGGTGTAAAAGTCCTTAGACCTTAGGTTAAAGCTAGCCCTATGCTTGCAGTGCTTGATAATTAAAAGTGCATGAGATGCTTGACAACTAAGATGCATGCTTGAAGGTAGGCATCTTCTTGAAGTCAAACTCAATCCCTACAAGGAGGGGGAGAGCCCTTGAGGCTAGGGGCATGAGGGAGAGAGAGGCCATGCACTTCCTAACCCTATGCTTGACTAAGGTGGTTGAGGTGCTTAAGCATGTAGGGGGCCAAGTTGCTTGGGTCTTGAAAGTCAACATGCATGCCTACAAAGGAGGGGGCGAGCTACACAAGTAGGGGTTGAGGTTGAATGACTTCTCTCTCTCCCCCAAAGGGCAGCCCTTGCTCAAGATGCAAAAGGGACACATGTCAAGCCCTAGCTAGGTTGCCCTAACAAGATGTGCCCAAAGCCTATTGGTTGACCCTTAGAGAGGTCCAATGAGGATTTAGCTAATTAATTAATTGATTAGGAATTTATCAAGCCCTCTCTCTCAAAGGGGGAAGGAGGACAATTGTCCAAAGACTACCTCTATTTTGCTTGACTTGACCTAGGATTGTGATTGTCCAGGCTTGAGAGAGCCAATGAGCTTCATGCATGAGCTAGAAGAGGGGGTCGACCCAAGAAAGGAGGGGGACTTGCTTGCAAGGTATACTCTCTCCCACACACTCACACACACTCTCAATGTGTGAAGTGCCAAGTGCAAGAACTCCATCTCCTTCTCCAAGCTTGTTGAGAGCCTACACCGACACCCTTGGCTATGGAATGCAAATCCAACCAAGAGCCATGATTCAATGCTTAAGCTTGCCATCTTCTTCATCATCATTATCATGCTATTATGATATGCTATGCAAGAAGAGTGATGATAAGTGAGTAACTATCTCTTTCTTGTATGTTACTTCTTCTTCCTGTTCCCTACCCTCATTCCCCACTAGCTCTCTCCACCTTCGAAGGTGTTTGAGGCCTTGGGACTCAGGCCGGGGATGGTTAATGCTTTTACAAAGTTTATGTTATGCTCGTTATGCATGAAGCTTTCCATCTTCATTGCATCACCTAGGTCACAAGGAACACAAAGATTGTATTGTACCAAGTCTCTCTTTATGGGAGATTCTATAATACAAAAGCCTATTGGAGGGGGGACCGCCTGCTCCACATAAATCCGGTCCTCAATTGTTGTCATGTTTTTTTAATTCTCTCTCTTGCAAAAGTATTGGTCATGCCAAGTTAATTAAGTATAATGGTTGTGTTGCTATTGCTAACTAAGTTCACCCTCTATGTTCTCAAAGTAGTCTCATAAAAATGCTCACTATAATTCTCTTAATTTCACTATTCTCAAAGTTCATAGGACATTTCCATTACATCAGTATTAAAGCCATTGGCTTCTCTTTTCTTGCTTAAGAAGAGAGGTCCTTAAGTTTTCCCATGAAATGTTGAACCTGCTCGTTGAAATAGGGAAAGTGGGGCCGTGATCTATTACCTTGGTTGAAAAGGACTTAGTTGGAGGTACATTATTGGGAAATATAGTCTTAATAATGGAGTCTCTCGGGGCTTGCCTTTGGCTTAACCATTATTGAGCTACTAGCAAGCTAAAAAAGAACCATAATCAACCAAGCAATGTTAGACCCTCTCCACTAGTTTTGGCAATCAACAGTGTCTAAACCACGGTGTGGCTGCTTGAGAGCTAATTTTTAAAGGTAAAGAAGAGTAGCGACTAAGGTTTTTGAGGGTACCAAAGCACAAAGTAATTTTATAGATAAGTTTAATTAGCATCGCTGACAATAACCAAGAGAGTAGAATGAAATTGAAAACTTTGATTTTGCACATGAAGGTGCCAATGATGATACCCCCATGTTGTTAATTATCTTGTTATTAGGTTGCAATAAGCCCTGATTTGCAAGCTGAAGTTACTCAAAAACTTTGTGCTTATGGGATTTCCTTTCCTCTTCAAGAGGAGAGAGAGCTTAAGAGGCCTTTTGATGAGACTCCAGAAGAAGACTCTCTCCCATAAGAGAGGAGGAATTCAAAGAAGACAAAGAAGTGAATCACTCTGAATATGTGGCTCCACGAAGACGGCGGTCTAGATGATTGACAACTCCTCCCAAGAGGAAATGGTCAACCCATAGTCCTTCTCCTCATCACTCCAAAAGGAAGAGAAGAAACAAAGGAAAAAAAAGGCAAGAAAGAGGTCATCCTCCTCTCCTTCTTCTTCACCTTCCTCCTCTACGGACAAAACCAACAACTATTCTCTTAAAGAATACAAGAGGAGAGGACATCACAAATCTTACCCTGCATGGAGAAGGTTGCAAAAGCTCAAGAAATTCAAAGAGGGAGGAAAGAGTATCTCTTTATGATGACACCTTTGGTGCTACCAATAAAGCATTGGCCTTCATCCAACAATTTGATGCGGCCTTTGGAGATGAGGGCTTCACAGAGTCCTCCAAGCTACACCATGTGGCAACGCTGAAGGCCCAAAGACATGGAAAACTCTATGAGTCTCCATCATGAAGCAATTTCTTTCAATCAATGCAAAGGACAAAGTGCTTACCGAATGGAAGAGTTTGAAGCTGATCTCCAACGAGTCTATCCACAAATACGTGGACAAGTTTTGAGATTTGCATGTCAAGGCTACTGTCTTTCAAAATATAGACTTCACTGAACAAAAGCAACAATTATGTGCGGGATTACTTGAAGAAATGGCCGAGTATGTCAACTCCCAATGGCTTTGGTTCTATCACCAAAGTAATCCACCACACTATGGTTGCTGCGCGCATCAATTTCCAACAAGGGGCTAAAAGGAATGCCAAGCCCATGGAAAACAAAGATCGAAATGAATCAAAGAGGAAGAATAATGCACAAAACTCTTCCCAAGGCAATTCCAAGAACAACAACAACAACAATTGGTCCAAGGAGAAGGGAGTTTACAAAGGTAAAAATAAACTCTCTCCTGAAGAGCTAGAAACTGTCCATAAGGACCATAAATGCTTTAAGTGTGGGGAGAAACGACATGGCTATTGTTCTTGCCCCATAAGAAATGTCCACAATGAGACTCCTAGAGCTTTCATGGTCGAAGCTCCAAAACAGGATGCTCATTGCAAAGGATCACCTCTCTCCTACGCTTGGGGAAAGGTAATGGAGCATGATGCCTTCATTCTATTTGACCCTAGCTCTACTCACAACTTCATATCAATGGAATTGGCCATTAAGTTGGGAATTCAAGCTTTTGAGATGGGAGATGTTGTAACTGCTGATGGAGCTTTCAAGGGATAGCAAGCCTCCATTACTCCCTTGATTGGGAAGTTGAGGCTTCATGTCCAAAACTACGTTGACAAAGAAGACTTTTTCATCTCTCCTCTCCAACATGAGGATATTATCCTAGGGGCACCATGGTTCAACCGCATGGCTGCCAGCATGAAGTTCCCTAAAAGGAGCATTTACTTCACCTATAGGGAAAAGAGTATGTATATAGATGCTAACGAGTCCAGTCATACTACACCACTTGTAAATTCACCTGCTTTTGATAAATCAATGAAAAGTTCAGTTTCCTTGTACATGATTTTCATCAAACAGTCCCTAATGGTCCTAATGTTTTATCAAATGAAAATGGTAGGAATCAAGAAGAGTTAGAATTTTTTGATTTTCTAAATAGATTCCAAATTTAATTGTCGATAATATCCCTATGGACTTACCTAAAAAATGAGGGGATTATGACCATCAAATTGAGCTCCTACCAGGAAGCTGACCGCCTAACAAGCCTCCTTATCAAGTTTCCCAAGCTCAATAAGAGGAGATCATGAGGTAAAGTACAATAATTTCTACACAAAGGGATGGTGAGGCCTAGGTCCTCTCCCTTTTGTCCTCCAGTCCTTTTAGTGCAAAAGAAAGATGGTACATACCGCATGTGTGTGGACTGTCAAGTGCTAAACCATATCTCTATCAAAAACAAATTTCCCATACCATGGGTTGAAGGGATGTTTGATATGCTATAAGGTTTGACCTACTTCAGTAGGATTGAACTTGAAAGTGGCTATCATCAAATAAGGATAGTTCCGTATAACGTTTGGGTTTGATAAATGCTCCAGCCACGTTCAATCGTTTGATGGGAAAAATATTTAGACCCTACTGTAAGTACACTGGAGTTTTCTTTGATGATATCATCATCTATTCCAAGTCCTTGGAGGAGCACAAGCAACATCTCTAGGTAAATTTCCAACCTTTGAAGGAGAACAAGCTTTTTATCAATCAAAAGAAGAGAAAATTTTTCCTTCAAGAGATTCAATACTTAGGTCATATTATGTCTCAATATGGTATCCGTATGGATCCATCAAAGTTGGAGGTAATAAAAGCATGGCCTAATCCAAGGAATCTAGCTAAGAAGCTTTATTGGTCTGTGTGCATACTATAGACACTTCATAGAAAAATTATCTCAAATAGTAAGGACCATTACATGACTTAACAAAGAAGGACATTAAGTACTTGTAGACTGCTAAGGAGAAAAATTATATTGGCGAGCTCAAAGAGAAGCTTACCTCCCAACCAATCCTTATGCTTTCAGATCTCTCAAATCCCTTTGAGGTCCAGTGTGATGCTTGTGGTGATTCCCTTGGAGCAATCTTGCTTTAAGAAGGGCATGCCATAGCATATGAGAGCCAAAGGCTCAATACAAATGAACAGGTCTTGGGCATATATGAAAAAGAGCTTTTAGCTATTCTACATGCCCTAGACACATGGAAGCACTATCCCTTGGGGACTCCATTCATTTTGCAAACGGACCACCAAAGTCTCAAGTACTTCATGACACAAACCAAGATTTCCAATAAACAAATGAGGTGGGCAAATTTTCTTTCGCAATTTTATTTTCATATTGCTCACATTGTTGGTAAGCATAATCAAGTGGCCAATGCATGTGAGTCAATGTGGTGTCTATAGCAACTCATAATGATCTATCTTCTATGATAGATGAGTATTCTACTGACCTGACTTTAAAGACATAATGTCAACCCTTGCATTGGGGAAGAAAGAAGAACCATTCACCTTGAATGATGGTTATCTTCTCCATGGAAATAGGCTATGTGTTACTCACTCCCTTCATGAGAAATTCATGTATGAATCCCATGCTCCTCCCTATACAGGGCATAGAGGCATTCAACCTACTCTTCAACGAGTAGAGACATACTTCTATTGGTCTACCATGAAAGTGGACATACAAGAGTATGCTTCAAAATGTGTGGTATGCCAAAAGACCAAGTATGATAGAGGGAAGCAACCTTGATTACTCCAGCCATTGCCAATCCCTAATTCACCATGGGAGAGTATATCCATGGATTTTATCTTTGGATTACCCAAGTCTATTCATGGGAATACGGGAATATGGACAATAGTAGACAGGTTTAGCAAGCAAGCACACTTTATTCATGTCAAAAAGGCTATTAAGGCACACCAAATGGCACTAATTCTCTTCTTATTGTGCACAAATTTAAGTAGTATGCATGCTTAGAATCATGTTTGTGATGACGACGTCTCTCAAACACTAAGTAGAATTTGTCACTCTACTTTGGGAGAATGAAATAGACTTAAGAGTAGAAATTCTAGCAGCAGCTATGTCTCCCAAGCCCCAAATGGTTTAGTCATCCATCTTGGAATGATGTCGTAGGGTAAAAAGGGATCCTCTACCTGCTAAGAAACATCGAATAATGACTAAGGCTTTATCTCTTCTACCTCATAGCCCAGGACGACTATGATTTCAAGAGAGAGGCAATGTCATAAAATCTAATATTTAACCAACCCAAATGATCTTCTCATATTAAACTGATCATTTAATGTGGGAGAATTAAAACAAGAACAAGGGTTAGAATATAGACGTGTGCTTATGGATCTATCTCAACATGGGGCCAAAGTCAAAGGATCCAAATGAGAGATGGTATGTAAAAGAGCTAGCAATGGAGCTTAAAGACCTTAGGGTTAGCTTCATTAAAGACCTCCAATGGTTGGTGTAAAAGTCCTTAGAACTTAGGTTAAAGCTAGGACTATGTTTGAGGTGCTTGATAATTAGAAGTGCATTAGATGCTTGACAACTAAGGTGCATGCTCGAAGGTAGTCATGTGCTTGAAGTCAAACTCAATCCCTACAAGGAGGGGGAGATCCCTTGAGGCTAGGGGCATGAGAGAGAGAGGCCATGCACTTACTAACCCTATGCTTGATGAATAAGGTGCTTGAGGTGCTTAAGCATTTAGGGGACCAAGTTGCTTGGGTCTTGAAAGTCAACATCCATGCCTACAAAGGAGGGGGCGAGCCACACAAGTAGGGGATGAGGTTGAATGACTTCTCTCTCTCCCAAAGGGCACCCCTTGCTCAACAGGCAAAAGGGACACATGTCAAGCCCTAGCTAGGTTGCCCTAACAAGATGTGCCCAAAGCCTATTGGTTGACCCTTAGAGAGGTCCAATAAGGATTTAGCTAATTAAATTAATTGATTAGGAATTTATCAAGCCCTCTCTCTCAAAGGGGGAAGGAGGAAAATTGTCCAAAGACTACCTCTATTTTGCTTGACTTGACCTAGGATTGTGATTGTCCAGGCTTGAGAGAGCCAATGAGCTTCATGCATGAGCTAGAAGAGGGGGTCGACCCAAGCAAGGAGGGGGCTTGCTTGCAAGGTATACTCTCTCCCACACACTCTCACACACACTCTCATTGTGTGAAGTGCCAAGTGCAAGAACTCCATCTCCTTCTCCAAGCTTGTTGACAAGTTGAGAGCCTACACCAAAACTCTTGGCTATGGAATGAAAATATAACCAAGAGCCATGCTTCAATGCTTAAGCTTGCCATCTTCTTCATCATCATTATTGTGCTATTATGCTATGCTATGCAAGAAGAGTGATGATAGTGAGTAACTATCTCTTTCTCGTATGTTACTTCTTCTTCCTCTTCCTTACCCTCATTCCCCGCTAGCTCCCTCCACCTTCGAAGGTGTTTGAGGCCTTGGGAGTGATGCCGGGGATGGTTAATTCTTTTACAAAGTTTATGTTATGCTCGTGATGCATGAAGCTTTCCATCTTCATTGCATCACCTAGGTCACAAGGAACACAAAGATTGTATTGTACCAAGTCTCTCTTTATGTGAGAATCTATAATACAAAAGCCTATTGGAGGGGGGGCTGGCTCCACATAAATCCGGTCCTCAACTGTTGTCATGTTCTCTAATTCTCTCTCTTGCAAAAGTATTGTTCATGCCAAGTTTATTAAGTATAATGTTTGTGTTGTTATCACTTATTAATTTCACCCTCTATGTTCTCAAAGTAGTCTCATAAAAAGGCTCACTATAATTCTCTTAAATCCGCTATTCTCAAAGTTCATAGGCCATTTCCATTACATAGCATAGTAATGATGATGAAGAAGATGGCAAGCTTAAGCATTGAAGCATGGCTCTTGGTTGGTTTTGTATTCTATATTATCAAGAGTGTTGGTGTAGGCTCTCAACTTCTCAGCAAGATTGGAGAAGGAGATGGAGCTCTTGCACTTTGCCAAGTGAGAATGAGCATGAGAGTATGAGTGAGAGAGGGTATTCCCTTAAGCACCCCCCTAGCTTCCTTGGTCAACCCCTCCTTGTACCTCAAGATTCAATTTGATTGGACCCCTACAAGCTTAGCCAATCACATGATTTTGTCATATCAAGCAACCATGCTAGTATTAGGACAAGTGTCCTTCTTACCCCTTTGAGAGCGAGGGCTTGAATAATGCTTGTGAAAATTAATTAATAAACTAAAATCTCATTGGACCCCTTTAGAGTCCAACCAATAGTCTTTAGGAACCTTATGAGGGCAACATGGAGAGGAGCTTGACATGTGTCCTTGTGCCTCTTTAGACTAGGCTTGCCTTGTGTGAGGGTATGTGTGTTCTCTCTCATGCCCGTACAAGTGGGGCTAGCCCCCCCATGAGTAGGGATCTTGGTTGAATTTTGGAACACCTTAATCCCTCTCAAGCACCTTAGTCATGGAGCACCTTAAGAACCTTAGTCATAAACCACCTCAAGCACCTTAGTCAGCAAGCACAACAAGTACCTTAGTTAGCAAGCACGACAAGCACCTCAAGCTTGGGCTAGGTTTCCACCTCAAGCACAACCCTAGCTTGCCTAAGGTCCTAGGTCTAAGGACTTTTAACACTAACCTTTGGAGGTCTTTAATGAAGCTAACCCTAAGGTCTTTATGCTCCATTAGCTAGCATTGCTCTTTGACAGACCATCTCTCATTTGACCCTTTTACTAGGGCCCCGTGTTGAGATAGATCCATAAGCATATGTCTATATTCTAGCCCTTGTTCCCATTTTTTCTCCCACATAAATGATCAGTTTAATATGAAAATCATTTGGGTTGGTTAGATATTATATTTTATGATACAATCGAAGCTTCCTTCTTTTTCGAACGAGTTATTGGCTATGGTGGAGCATACACCAGAAGGCTCTCTCAAAGCTCTGTCCCTTTCTTTGTCCTTCTCGTAGCCTGAAAAAGCAACATTTTACAAAAACTGAAATATCTTTCAAATGGTGTCGAATTAGCATACATGCATGAGACACAAAGAACGTCCGAAATGGCGTTTTGCAAAAAAATTACAAAATAGGACTTTTTGGCTATCCTCATGCAGAAAAGCTTAGCTACACATCCAATTTCTTTTCTTATCACAAATCACATAGCCTTCACTTCTCCACTTGCTCTTTATGTCCTAAGAGGTTTCTCACATAGAGAACCTTCTTTAAAGCATCGAACCTCTACCTTGGTCCACATAGCCACATAAATCATACACATCACGAACTACTTCGTTCAGCACTGGATCTTCACACATGCTTTGGCATCCGAGCACACATCTGTAAGCACTTTTGACACTGCTTTTCATGATTTCTGGAATCGACACTTTTTGGCTGCACCACCGTGGCAAAACAAGAAGTCCATAGTATTTTGCTAAGCCAACTTGGATGTAGTCCCATCAAAGCGATAGTGATGCACATTGGGCATCATCTTGCATGATGACAACTCCTAGATGACATCAATGCTAGTAAGTAGAGAGTCTAAGAGAAACCATACCAAAATATTCATCTCACATTATGGCAACTGTCAATTGATATCAATGCTAGTAAGAAGAGATTCTTAAAGAAACCATACCAAAAGGTTTGACAATAATTCTTTCCTAGTCAAACAACCTACATCCCAATCATTTCTAAGAAAAACCATACCAAAAGGTTTGACAAAAATTCTTTCCTAGTCAAACAGTATATATCCCAATCATTTCTTTCCTAATTTACAACCAAATGCCTTGTTTCTAGGGACCATCCTTATGTTTCAGTCAATGCTTTTCTTAAGATGGGGTTTCTATTGATTTTTGATGGTATTGTATGAAATCTATGCATAACTTGAATGACATTTCTAACTTCTACAACATCTACAAAAGGTAAAATTGGTATAGCTTTTCGTGCTCCACTAGTGCCACCAAGTTGATGGGACCGGTCTCATAGTTGTTCCTCGCTTGAACTTTGTTACATGGTGCCATAGTGTATGTGAATGGTAGTTACTATACTTATATTACTTTATTAACATTTTTAACTGATAATGATAACCAAGAATGCACTGACACTATCAAGTACACTATCATAATTTTTGGTGATTTCTTTTATTTTTTCTTTATTTTAGGACTAACTTTAGTATAAATGCCTAATTCATAGATTTATATGATTAATAAGTCCTTTGATAATTACCATAGGTAGATATAGCTAAGAAATATCTAAAAAATTATCTTGTATTTGATTAAATTTTCATTGTAAACTTTTTACTCAATTTATATATAAAAAACAATTTTAGTAATAATAATTAGAAAAATTAGGGGCTCAACATTCTTCTAAATATATCTTATTATTCTAATAGATAATTATTATTGGTTATTTTTCTAAATTTTAAGCCTAATTTTAGTATTATTTCAATTAAAAATACCCAAAATAAATAGCACATAAAATTTATTTTTTGAAAAAACTATAATTTTTATTAAGATCAATATCAGTCTTTGATTATAAGCTTTTAATTTGTAATGGCCATATAAATAACTAACATAAATTCCTACATCCCAAGAATTCTAAAATTAAGTAGAAAATTATATAAAGGTGAAAAATTTGGCAACATAACTTTACCATTCACCTTTCTAGTATCCTAAAGGGGGAAATTAATGCCAAGCTTAAATTTTCATAAAGTCATTTTCTTCTATTTTAATGGAAAAAAATTAGCTGTGTGGTTAAAAATTGACAAAAGTTGATGATGTATGTTTCATGCAATAGAACACAATTTTAATTTTACTTCTTTTAAAATTAAATTATAGTTTAGTTGGTTTTTATTAATCAAAATTAAGCTTGTCAAAAGATTTTCGTAAATGCAAGTATGTATAATACTCAATTGATAAATTAACAATGCATTACGCATAATGAGAGCATAATTATCATTTTGAATAGTTCAATTAAGCTTAATCATGCATAATTAGCTAGACATGATTAGCATAATCGCTCTTGTTTAGGAAACACTATGTGTAATTAATAGAGATTCTATCCTAACAAGACTTAACATAGTTACATAGAGTACCTAAGAAAAATTTAGCATAATAAAACTTGATTACCTCATAAATATACTTGAGGTATTGATCTCAAAGTGGTTTGTGAATGTTCCTCTCTTGGGAGAAGTATACGTCTCAAGTGCAATAGATTATGCCCAACACCATGTGTGTGTGTGTGTGTGTGTGTGTGTGTGTGTGTGTGTGTGTGTGTGTGTGTGTGTGTGTGTGTGTGTGTGTGTGTGTGTGTGTGTGAGGTCTATAGGCCTTTTTATAAGTTTTTTCAAACAAGGGGCCTTCTAGAATCTTCCCCTTTCTACAATAGCTAGCCTCTAGCTTCATAGCTTTCCCCATGCTGCTATTTTAGCCTAGTGAGGTCCTCCTTGCCACCTATAGCTTCTGCACTACCAAATTGGTCAAGTTTGAGGGATTCTAAGACTTTCAATTACTTTCCTTCTTGATCTAAGTGCCACATTGTGCTGTGTGACTCCATGTGCATCCCATGCGATATTTATCCATTCTAGAATTTCATATTTTTCAATTCTTACAATTATTAAAAGATATATAAGGTCTAGGGTCCCACAAATCCAAAAACAAAGAACCCTTCTTGGCAAAGCAATGGAAGAGCAAACAAAGAGAGATGCAAAAAGTGCTCTTGAGGTACCTACAAATACAATAGGATCACAACTATTTGAAGCTACCAAAAAAGGTGATAGGTCTACTTATGCACAACAAATGATTGATGCTACCCAAGTGCCATATTTGGAGGTACCTGATATGCACAAATCCTAGCTTGACACCAAGGTATGGAATGGCTATTCCAAGTATAGCCATGGATGCAAGCAAAGAGGATATTGCAAGCCAAATTTTTACTTTGCCAAGCACAATGGACCATCTACAAGATATTCAAAAAATCTTCAAACAAATAATGATGCTAGTGGAGAAGTTCAAGGTCCAGTTTACAGCAAAGAGGAGATCATCAGATAGTTGACCACCCAAGTACAAGGACCATAAGAGAAGTGGAAGGAGTATGAAATCTACAAGTCAGCCTTCAACACAACTCTCAACAGTAAGGACCTGGAGATCTATCACTTGTAAGAAGAGTGAACGCTAAAGAAGGCCTAGAGCATTAGCTTGTAGGTGCTTCTAGAAGAACAAGTGACCAAGACAATAGCCACAGTGGAATGGCTATAAGAGATGCGAGATGCTTGCAATGAAAAACTTAAATTGTCACAAAGGTTAAAGAAGACTTGCAAAGAACTATCCCCAGGAGTCTTATTGACTGAAAGTACAATTGAATCTTACTAACACACAACTAAATCTTGCAAAAGAAAGATTATAGGTACAAGATCCATTACTTAGGCAAGTCACCGTTGTAGATTTCTCAAGTAGAGTTGAAACATATACTACCTTAGAGCTAAAAAACAAGGAATTGGAGATGGATATCAAGCTAGAACAAAGATAGAGAAGAGACTTAGCTCTCCAATACATGATTTGAGAAGAGCGGATGTACAAAGAGATAGAGGAGTTAAAAGCTTAGCTACAAAAAACTAAAGAAGACCTCAAGGGCAAAGGACCAGCCACTGATGATAAAGTGTTAGAGAACCCTTTGAAATATTGAAAAGGTATCGACTTTCTAGAGTTTGATGCTCCAACTACAGAAGATACACCAGAGGAGCCATACACATCACTAGCACAAGCAAATACCAGTATGGTTGATGTGATAACCACATTACTAAGCGTTGAATCCTGAAAGAAATTCAGCAAGCAATCCTTAAAGAGGAGGATAACAGTAGAAAGGTGCCATCAGGGAGTGGGAGCAAAGAATACTACACTTAGTAAATGTTGACATGCTCACTCCAAAATAGATTGAGAACTCATGGCACCAATCATTAGCCGCTGCTTCCATTTCCATTGATGAAATTTGAATATCTTATGCTCAAAAAAATAGGATGATAAAAGAGTCGCAAGAGGAAAGAGCCAAAGTTGAGGATCCAAGAAAAGATATAGAACCAAACTAGGGAGAGATTTCGATCAAAAAGCATCCAAGGTATTATATTTTTCTCACAAATAGTCCAGAAGAAATCAAAATTGATTCACTCTTCTACCCAATAGTAAGAGTTTGCAGTTGGCCCTTTCATCAAAGATGAGCCCTCTCATCAGAGATTAATGCAGCTCAAGGCTACTTGGATAAACTATTCAAGGTTGTAGAAGCTTGAAGTTGGGGTAGTCAATGAGGATGGGACTACTACTTATGGGAATATTGAGTAGTCATGAAAATATCTCACTGGTCATAGTAAGCCTTCAAAGTTGATGTAGTAATGCATTTCACTCAAAACAATAGTTTCTCATGGTTGTTTGTATACTAAAAAGTCTAGGGATTTTCTAGACCATGAGACAATTTTTCCCACAAAATTTAGTCGGTTGGTGATCACACCATATGGTTATTTTTCCCTGATATTTTATTTTTTGAGCATAGAATAAGGTACAAAAAAGTCACATTTTCCCATTCACCAATTTAAGAAATTTGTGAAAAATACGCAAAAATGGGACTATTTATTGATGTCTTCAATTGTTAAGTAGAGAGACCATGCAAAACTTTTGAAGTTGTTTGGAGTTTGCAAGTACATGCTAGGAAGGAGATTATTTCTTGTTGATTAAACCTCTACACAAATGTGGTGCAAGAAGAAACCAAAGCAAGTGTAGAACCGCATGCGCAACTAAAAAAATAGACTTAAAAGTGTTCATTCTATATCCCAACTTTATGTCCACCTCCACTCGAAAACAATTTTGAATCACCCCAAAACGTGTGAATTTTGAATTCAAAACATGTCCTTAAAGCAAGGTAATGAAGCACGATTGGTGCTAGAAGTGAAATGAACCTAGAGTAAAAGTGGTACCTTGAGGGGTTCGTTTGTATATAAGTTTAAAGATTAGGTGCAAGATATAATGAGGATAGTTGTGCATAGTTTTGATTTTGTGTGTGCTAGGTAAGCATGAACATGGTTTGTACATAAGCTTTGGGACGATGAGCCTAAATATGTGGTGCCGATTTTGGGAAGCAGGTTGATTAGAAGGAATGAGGGGAGATGCTCCTTGTAACATAAGTGATGCATGAAAAGACTTTCAGTCATAGCTAAAGGGCAAAGGGAGAGAACTCAGAGATATTGAGGTGGAACTTTTAAGTGAACGATGAGCAACAATCAGTGATGAAGACATGATGTGGAGTGCTTGTTTTGGAGGACAAAAAATGTTATGATATATGTTTTGTGAAGAGCTAGCATGCTTTCTTTTTTCTAAATAGCAAAACTCACAATTGTGAGTGGATTCTATTGAGCAGCCCAAAAAATTACAAGGTTTTGTCATGCTCATGTTAAGCCATGACAACATCCATGGATCATAATTACAATGAGGGCAACCACCCCGCCTCATGCTGATATCTTTTATTTACCGATGGCCAAGATTTGCCCCCATCCTAGGCATTCCATCTACTGACAACAAGGCACAAGTAGTCCTAAACCAATCCTCTGAGTGCTGCTTGCGCCCGAGTGCCCATATTAGCACTTTGCTTTCTTGTATAATTTCTGCAAAGCTTGCCACCTCAAATCCTCCTTCAAAAACACGGTGGTTCCTTGTCTGCCATACATTATGAAAGAAGAAGTATCTGACGATCTGAGTGCTGACGAGGAGTGCAGGACTACCTGAATTTTTCCCTCCAAGGCATAGGTCAATCTTGAAAAAACTAATTTTCCATGTTCTCTGGACCCACTTGCATACTTTCCCTGCGAGGCCTTTTATAGCTAGGCAGTCCATGAATAGGTGGGCTAGATCTTCACTAGCTAACCTGCACCCCAAGCATCGATTTGACCCAATCCCTCTCTCTTGAATCTTCACCCCGTCGGTAAAGCACCCCAAACAACCTTCCATAAGAAAACCTTCATGTACTGCGGAACCTTTGGCTTCCAAATGTTCTCCATTACACGCTCCCACCTTTCCTCCGGCCATTGCTTTTTCCATAGCTTGTTAAGGGGGCTAGACCAATTCTCTTTTTGCATCATTGTCTGATAAATGATTTTAGTATGGGGTTTCCACAATAGACTGCTTCCGGGCCATTTCCAGGCATTCCAGTCCAACTCCGAATCACAGATTGGCATCACTAGATTGTCAAGCTCTTTCATCACTTTGTGGACAAGCAAGACCTCAAAGATATTAAGTTGGTATTGGGCAACCATCAAGTCACTGGTTTTCCAACTCTTGTTGCCACTATCCCAGAAGTCCTCAAGCTGGTTCATACCCTTATTATTCAGCTTCTTGGCTGTCTCAATCCAATAGGGAGTTTGTGGCAGATCTACAACTTTGGAGAGCCAGGGGGACCAATGCAGGATGGAGTTCTTGAAGTATCTGGCTTCTTCCCCCCACTTTAAGACTCTTGCTACTCTATTACATTTTCTTACCAATTCTCCTGAACTGCCCCCCAGTCTTAAGGTAGAACACGCCGGGGCTAACAATTTGTCATGAATCTCCACCCCTCTCCACTTTCCACCCTTCGAGCCAAGTATAGCTGCTTCTATCATATCTTTGATCATGACAACCCAAACTTGATCCTGTTTAGCCAAGGAAACAACAAATTTGGTGCAACAAGCTTCTGCATGGGCCACAGGGTTGAGAATTCCAAGGCCTCCTTGATTCCCCGGCCGAGCAACTGATTCCCAACGGGCCCATTGCCATGGTCTGGAAGATTTCGTGTTATTTTTCCATAAAAATATTTTTATTGCTTTTAAGAACTCTTTCCAGTGACACTTAGCCATCTTGAGAAGCGGGCTAGTGAAGGTAATATAAGGAATCATAAAGGCATTCATCACTCTTATCCGACTTGGGAATGGGAGAAGAGCATACTCCCACCTACTCATTTTTGTTTTTATTTTTTCAAGCACCCACTCGAATCTTTGCTTGTGAGTTACATCCACCCCCAAGGGGGCTCCTAGATGTCTAAAGATATTCCCTTTTGTGACAATCTCCCCCGACCAGACAGAAGGGTCAAATGAGTCATTTTCCGCTAGGGAAATCATCCTTGACTTCTCTATATTACACTGGGACCCCGAAGCTACTGAGAACATTTGTACAATCTCCAGAGATTTTCTAATGACCTGGGGGCACGCTTTCAAGAAGAGGAGAGAATCGTTTGCAAAAAGTTTTGCTAGGAGTTGGCAATTTCCTAGTAAAACAAGGCCTTGCACCTGCCCTCCTTCAGCACTAGCTTCGAGCGTCATGATTAGAGGATGTGATCCTATGGTGAAAAGTAGGGGGCCCAGAGGGCATCCCTGTTTAATAGACCTTTTGATCTCAAAAGAGCCCACAATTCTATCGTTGAATAGGAGCTCTGACTGAATTCCAGCCCCCATTACACGAACCAGCCGTCGACAGAGGCGCGGCCCAAAGCCTAGAGCTTCCATGACGGCTTCTATATATGTCCATGTTATTCTGTCATAGGCCTTGTCCAGGTCCAACTGGAGCAGAATGCACTCCTGATTTGTGACAGTTGCGTATTCTATGCCCACCATTTCTGCAAGATGTTATTGTAAATGGACCTTCCTTTTATGAAACCATGTTGATGGGGGGAGATGATCTTGGTTAGTAAGGGGGCCAGTCTGAGGGCCACTGCTTTAGCTATAATTATGTAGGCCACTGACATCATCATTATAGGGTGCCAATGTTCTAGTTTAGAACAACATATCTATTTTGGGATGGGCTTGTTAAGCCCTCTCTTCACACTTGTCTCCAACGACCCTTCGACCATGGCTTTATTGGCCAAACTTGTGATTGGGGCCTTGAGATCATCCCAAAATTCTCTATAGAATTCCACTATCATCCCATCCCAACCAGGGGACTTTTCCTTGCCAAGGGCTTGCAATGCTAGTGAACATTCGTCTTCGGAAAATGCACGTTCCAAGTTATTAGCTTCTGATTGGGGAATTTCCTTCTTGACACTCTGAAGTAAGGTTCCTCTGGCTTCTTCCACTTCTTGGGACTGGGGCTGCGGCCGTCCAATGGTTTGACTGAGATAGCTCAACATTAAACCAGCCATTTTATCTTGGTTATGAATTGTTTTCCCTTTCTCATCATCGAGCGAGCGGACGTAGCCCTGGCTCTTCTTAATTTTTAAAGCCCTAAAAAATTGAGCTTGATTGGAGGCTTCCGGTTGCAGAAAAGTCTCCCTAGAGAGAAGTCTAGCCGTTTTGATATCTTCTAGCTGCTCATTTGCAAGGTTCGATTTAGCTTCAAGCCATCGTTTGTGTTCGACCTCAGTGGCATGCCCATTGGCTTTTATAGAGGTAAGCAATTTTACCTCCGCTATAAGATGCAAAAGCTGATCCTCCCTAGCTTTCTTGATTCGGGGGCCCACGGTTTTGACTGCTTTTTGGATGTTCCGAGCAAAGAGGTCCCACGCATTGTGTTTGTTGAGGTCGACATCTTTTTTTAGCTTACCCAGTGCTTTCTTGGTTAGATTCCTGAAAAGAGGGTCTTTAAATAGGTGTGCCCCTGTTACCAACAATTTTTTATCACCTCTTGGGGTCTGCTCCTCCTCTTTATTCTTCTTAAAATGTATGTGCAGAGGAATGTGATCCGAAAGGATTGTTGTTGGGACCACCTTCATTTCCATCAACGTCGGTATCCAGTCAGCTTGGTGCGAGCAATAGCATTTGTCCAATCTGAAGGCAGTGCGGGCGTACTGGAGGCTTGTGTAGGTGAACCCAAGCATGTTGTTCCATGGGCCAACTTCCCATAAGTCGATCATTGCCCACTTTTCGCATAAACTTTGCCATTTAGACCTTTCTGAGCTAGCCAACACACTAGAGGATCCTGTTCTATCCCTGCTCTTTTCCACCATATTAAAGTCGCCAACCAACAACCACTCCCCTTCAATAGAGGTATCTTTGAGATGCATCCATAATTTAGCTCTATCTTTTGCATTGCAAGGGCCATACACATTCACAATGGTAAGGGGATGCCCTTCCCATCTGATTCTAATCCCCAGGATTCTGCCAGATGGATGGTTAAGAACCAACTTCGGCTCCAATTCTCTGTCCAGAATGCTGAGGACTCCACTGAAGCCGTTATTTCCTTCTCCATAGAATACCAGTTTCTTTCCTAGCACCTGCTTTCTCTTGCTATGGGCATCTAGGTGGTGTTCTTGGATGGCCCAAAAGTTGACTGTCTTCTCCTTTTTTATTTCCTCCCAGAATAGGGTACTCTTCTTACGGGTTTTCAACCCCTTTACATTCCAAGATTGGATAGTGAGAGACTCCATCATTGATATGGGGTTCATTGGGATAGAGGGATGAATTCTTCAGAATCCGAATCATCCCCCCCCCTTCCCCCCCCTTCCTTCTCCTTGGTCTCAGGAGAATCCGGGGGTTCCAAGTCAGAGGATCTCTTTTCTTGCAGTGCTGCAAATGGATTGTGCAGAGGGACACTAAACCCCCCTTCTTTCGAAGGGGTGGAGGATGAATTAGATCCTTTCACCTCTATTGTTTTGACGACTTATAGCAGTTTGGAGTCTCTTGCCACTGCCTTCACTCTTTTGGCTCTTTTCAGACTAGGAACTTGGACAGCCGTCGCCGTTGTCACTGTCATAAATTTGGGGGTAGCAGCTGGAGTAATGATCCTATTATTATTGCCTGTACCTTCAGAAGCTCGTTGTATGGGAATCGATTCCTCCACCAACTTTTCCTGCATCTTCGTATCCATTTTCTCACATACCATCTCTCCTTCATCCTTCCCTGTATTAGTCCCTTGGTTATTGTCTCCCTGCTTCTCTAGCCCTCCCATCGGGGATTCCATTTTATTGGGGGCCTGTGCTGCCGGAGCTGCAGTACCATTAGAATTCAAGGAGCAATCCTTGACGAAGTGACCAGAGTTATTGCATTTAAAACATGCCCCAAAGTATGTTCCAAAGTTTAGCAGAATGGTAACAAGCCCAACTTCGACATTGATAACCATGCTTTTAGGTGGCATTTTAGACACATCCCATCCTATACAAACCCTGTTTGAGGTTCTGCCAAACCCTCTCTTGCTAGGTATAAATAAGGGAGTGCCCAGTTGGCTAGCAAGCAACTTGAGATTATCCCATAGCCAACTAGGCAGTCCCACAAACTCAACCCAAATCGGATGAAACACTTGCAAAGATTCAGCTGAGTCGAACAGTGGCTCCCAAGGCACCACACACATCGTAGTCCTATAAAATACTGGGGGCCCTTTGTCAAGGATCTTTTCCAGATCGGAGGCCTCTTTGAATCTCACTGAGCAAAAACCTTTAGCAAGGTAGGAAGTACTTTCAACTGCCCCTCCATGACCAAGAATTTGAGGGCCCTGAAGCAATTGGATCATCTCAAACCTGTTCGGGATTCTTCCATTGAACCCAAATACAAGCGTCAGCTTAGCTTGTCTGGCTAACTATTTTTTTATAAGTGCTGGTGGAATCGCTACGGTAATAGCCTCGGCAACCTCCACCTGCTTTGGCAAAGAGAAGGCTCGATCTGCCTACTCGTCTTCTACTAGCCCAGTGAATTCTAAATGGGAGAAAGTTCTTTTGTTGTTGTTAGGGCCGGCCTCAATCATTTTGTTGACTTCCAAGAGCTCTTGTTGAAGTCTAGCTTTTGCATTCTGCAGGTTTTTGATATCTCTTTCACTTGACATCCCTTCTGCTGCACCTTTTTCATAGTCCCTAGAGTTAGGCCCCTGAGTATGCTAGCAAACGATACACGTGGCCTGCAAGTAGCCGATGCACTTGGCGCTTTATTTACATTCGCACGGATGGGACCCTATGGAACCTCGTCTTTGATGGTTTTTACCTCGAATTTGAACCCTTGGGGCTGAGCCCATTTTCTCTCCTGCCTACTCAGAGGAAACTTTCTCAATCGGGACTTATTTCTAAAGCAAAGGTATCGAGAGGGTAGCAAGCAAAAGGCGATTATTAACTAAAGGCTCAATTTGCAAATGCGATTATTAACTAAAGCTCAAAGTGCGATAATCGCGAATAGATTCTATTCGGGCAAGACAATAATCGCTTACGAAATGGCTTCGTAGGAGAACGCAGAGCAGGCACGCTAAATATATTTAACAAACGCGTCGGAGATGCTAACAAAAAAGCGCACAATATGTGACCTTGGCTGCGTGCAGTAGAGAGCGATTCAGACACGGGCCAGATGGGGAGCAATACGCAGAAGCGCAAAGGAGCCACAGGGAGCCTCGAATCCTACACCCAATCTGGCACTCAGCTACTCAATGCTGTGCCATAGCTCCTTCTTGTAGCAAGGTCTCACAAGCTCTAGCTCACCATCGCCCCTCTCATAGATCTCATACACCCTAGCTCACCATCGCTTTACAGAGAGACCATCTTAAGGTTTAGCTTAGGATCTTCTATACCACTGTTAAAATGTTATACCAACTTACTCCTGAAGAGCTAGCATGCTAACATAAAGATACAACTAGATGAGCGCCTCGGCCCTTGCTTGTGTATGGCTATCACAAAAACTTAAACTTGAGTTTCAATACTCACTAGAGCTCACTTGACATTGAGTAACAAGACCCCTACTTCACGTAGAAAGCTTATGGGTCAAATATCCCAAGCTTACAGTCCAACACTTGAAACCTTGACAATTTGGAGAGGAAATAACTCAAAATGAGCCAAAATGCTATTGCTAGAATTGTAGCAAACTAGAGTTTTGAGTCGGAAGGTTCCAAAATCTTTCGATGAATGATACACAATCTCAACAACTAAAGTTTGAAATACAACACTAAAAGTACAAACTTGGCCTCGTCGAGTCAAGAATGAGCCAAAAAACTCGTACAGGGTCGTACAAATTCCAATACAAAAACTACAATAGGTTGGGATGCAGGCAAAGGCTGAGCAATTCATTTTCCTTTGTGTAGTTTTGTCAAGCTCAAACTTGAGTCCGAGTCGAGGCTTGAGCTATCAATTGTGGAGCCTGGAACAGAGTACCCAAACGATAAGTTAGTATTGACCGTGCTTCACTGTCACATTTGACACAATCATTAGTTTTGAAATTTGAATAGATGTAGTGATGTAAGAGTCTACATCATCATCGAGCACATCAGATCCATTGTACGAGTCATGACCTTGCTACATCATTGAGCACACCAGATCCATCGTATGAGTTGTGACCCTGCAACCGATTTGGTAAGCAATGGCATCAAGGCATCAGTGTTGAAGTATTTGCATACAAACTTCGCATGTTCACGACTCTTGCAATCTGTCTCTTACTTTGATAATCGCAGTGTAGGTGCGTAGCCATAGGTGGCTTGCTTCACCTTCTTATATCCTCTTTGCTCCATGATTTCACCATTCCTCAGTATTGGGAAACATCTGTAACTTTGATACCTACTTCACAAGCTAAGTTTTGCTACTTGATTATTGGTTCTCACTGATACATGCTTGGTGGGTACTTTTCCTGCAGAAATGAGAGGACTTATCAACTACAC
This sequence comes from Adiantum capillus-veneris, assembly GCF_014529385.1. Classification (NCBI taxonomy): domain Eukaryota; kingdom Viridiplantae; phylum Streptophyta; class Polypodiopsida; order Polypodiales; family Pteridaceae; genus Adiantum; species Adiantum capillus-veneris. The sequence goes on along the minus strand of NC_140938.1, from coordinate 24,017,411 downwards.
TGGCTATGACAACAATAGCACTTTCATTCCTTACCAACTACACAGGCTAAGACAAAGACAACACATGATGATTACTGGGTGTCATGGTTGCATTCACAATGCTCGTGTATATGTAGGGAAAGTCAAGAACTACAACAATTCAAAACTCCCATACGAGGCTTGAAAATTTTCTTTGTACCAAAATTGTCTGCAGTAGTACCAAGCTTTTGAGAGCCATCCATAAGATTCGGACTTGAAGCTAGCATTAATCTTGCGAGTCAGATGTAGCCATGAATGAAAAATGCTATGTGTTCACTTTTATCTTTTATTTGAAGTACTATGTTCTCATTGGCTACTCTAGTCACAAGAGTTAGTTCCCACATTGTAGACTGTGACACCATTGTGAGCTACTAGGAGGGGCCAAAAATCCAGCTTGGTGTGATGAGGGGCACCAAATTGTTGGCCAGGGTTGGGGCTAGCAATCCCCTATCTCCTTCATAGGAGACTGGTATGTTTTTATGTATTTAAACAAAAAGTTTGGATAGTCTCCTTGATCATTCAACTATTTTTAGATGATAATTAATCACCTTAAGCTCAATTTGTGATGCGGCTTTTCAAGATGTCTTCTCATAGCAAAACAAGGGGTCATTGTGTGTTGAGGCTTGAACTTAAGTTCGAGCCACAACACATTAAGATTTCTTAAGATATTTTCTTTTAACAGAACTAGGGGTGCTTGCTCATAAGTGTGGAGAGACTCAACACATTAAGATCTCTTAAGATATTTTCTTTTAGCAGAACTAGGGGTGCTTGCTCATAAGTGTGGTGGGCTCAAACTTAAGTTCAAGCCTCAACATGTTATAGCTACTTCATATTTTTAAAAAAAGGAAATAGAGGAATTGTACTTGCAATGTAGTATGGTGAGGTTCGAGCTCAAGTCTGAGCCTTCTAACACATTAAGGTTGCTTACCATATTTCTATACACAAAACAAGGTCTAAGAGGGGATCATTGCTCATAGTGTGCGGTGAGGCTTGAGGTTATGTTTGAGCCTTGTGCTAGAAGTTTGATCCTAAGAAGTAGTAGATGTGGCTCAAACTTAGTAGGGTTAGGTGCTTTGGTCCAAAAGGCCTCTCAAGCTTATAGTGAAGCATAGTGGAGCATGAATTAAGTTTGAGCCTTCATACGACTAGGGGTGCCTCGGGGCTAAAAGGATAGAGTCTTTAACCTAAGGCAATAGCCTTTATCATCTTAGCTGATGGCACATTCTCCTTGTGACACTCTTTGCTTGCTACGACTACTTCTATTGCTGCTTAAACTAAAGAGTACACCTCTTTCTTTTTGATTGAGACACTTAGTTCAAAACCCTCTCTAGTGTGTTTACTAAAGCCAAGTCAAATGTCTTGTTGAATCTTATTACAGAGAGACCATCTTAAGGTCTCCTCTATGTCAAAACTTATGGCTATTTTTAACTCTCGAGCAATATTATTTAATGAGTAATTGCACCAATTCATGAGTCCTAAAACTATAAATTTAAGTAGGTCTACAAAAATTCTAATGCTCAATTCACCATACAATACTTTGTGATGTCTAAACCTTCTCTTAACTAACAAGGTGAACACACAATAGAACACTCAATATCTATATTTTCTATAAAAAGGTCAAAGCAATTGAGAAGAGAGGTAAAAATGGCTCCTTTTGCATGAGTGATTGAAAATTGGGGCTTGCATAAGTCCCTATATTCCTAAATTGGTCTTAAATTTTATTTTTATTTAATTCAATTTGAGTTGGATTATCATCAAAGTCTTATAGCCATGCTCATTTACTATCACTAATAAGTACATGTTTTGTAGGTTCCTTTGGGCCCTTATATTCATAGGTACCATGCAGCATGTAAAAGCATAACAAATTTGCCCCCTAGGAGAATATTGGGCACAATAATGAAGTATTAAAACACCATACATGGAAAAAAAATTACCACCGCACAAGGGCCTTTGAAATCCCTTTAAAGATATATAAGTAAATTTAGAGCTTATAATTAGATATTAATATAAGCTATAGAGTCTATATACTTGGCCTTTGAAATCAGCAGCACTTTTGAGAAGACTATACATCTGAACTTAGAATGGCTCTTATTAATTTTTGAATTAAAAAACTCAACCATCATTTTATAGTTAGCTATATAGGGTATTAGGTGCCTCAAAGCTCAAGGAAGACTAGTTCCATGTCGCAAAATCCACCTTCACAATCAATATTGCCTCTTGATTTTACTAAGGCCACCAAAAAAATTAAAAAAGTGTAAAATTTGGCCAAAAAACAAGATTAGAAAATTCTTATACTTTAATCATAGCTTTCAATTTAAACATTCAATTCTCCTCAGAAGCATGAAAACTTGTTAAGAACTACTAAGGCAAGTGCTCTAGCCATCTAGACCTCACAACAATGAGTATTAGAGTGTGTATTTATAAGACTTCAAAAGATGGCAAAAAATAGCACTCGTTTCTTGGCATAGTTTAGGTTCAAATATGATTTGTAAGAATAATGTTAAAGGTGAAATTGATAACCCATAAAAATGCCAAGTCTTTTTCAGCTCGTAAGACAAATTTGTGGATATATATCACTTGAATTTAAAAAAAGGACTTGTCAAATAACGTGTTAGTTAAATCTGCAGCTAGTGGTGGCTTCCTAGGAGAGGTACTTTGGGGGATGACACCCCCTTCCTATAGTCGACACTATCTTGAATGGTTGGAGAGTGTAGACATTTACCAGTTTCTCCCAAGTTGTGGCTTTACTGTGGATAGACAAGTGTCACGAGCTTGCTTCTCTACCTTGAAGCTTAGGTTGTGATGGCACATTTTTCGTGGGGCGATTTCCTTGGATCAATTTCTTTTGGATTAATTTGGTTCTATATCTGTAAGTAGAGAGAATCATATCTTGTCCACATTGATGCCTTTGTGGTGTGACAAGTTGCTGGATCAAGTACCACTTTTTAATTTGGTTCTATATTTGTAAGTAGAGAGAATCATATCTTGTCCACATTGATGCCTTTGTGGTATGTCAAGCTGGTGGATCAAGTACCACTCTGAAAACATTTCCCAGAGCATCCATATATACCATGGATTTAGGGATTAGATTTCATTGGAGCTTTATTCTTGGCATAAGAGGAGGGTCTAGTTTCTCATCCACCTTCCTCACAACCTGGAACTCAAATCCAAGTTCATGCTAATACCTATAGCCCAGTTATGGTTTTCTAGACACTAACTTAAGTGTAAGCATTTGATCACTGTCACCTTGGGTTTGGTAATTTTGTATCTTCGTAGGAGTATCATCTATTTGCAAGAGAATTTTGGGATATTTTTATGCAAAGGGAGGTACGCCTAGCTCATTGGGTGCTCTCAATGGGGTCACACTAAGCTCAAAGGCTACTAGAGTTTCTACCAATTTGTTGGAAGATTCTACATGAGATATAGCTTGCAAGCTCCTTCCTAGTTTTTTTTTTGGCTTTGAAAATTTATCATGCAAGGTGTAGGATTCATGGCTGTTGTGCACACATAGGTCATGTTTGCTCGTTGTGTTGATTAGAGGGCACATAGAAGTACTCATTTCACTCTTAGTAGAGCTTTCACTTGCAATTGAGCTCATAGTAATGGGAATTGACTTTGTGTAGTTGAATTGCACTCAAGAGGGTAGTGCTTAAGACCTAAAAAGTGCCTAGATTACCTCTTGGTGTTCTTGCATAGTATACACCTCATAGTGAGCTCGATGGCTCCTTTGTGCAAGTTGATCCCCTAGAAATGATTAGAATTTGATAGTGCTAGAGGTGTTTCTCAAGGACTACCAATCAATAATAGCTAAGTGACTTGGATCTACAACTAAGTGTCCCTTATCATGCTTGCATCCGATTTCAATAAACTTATGGCTTTTAGCAACCCTATTTTTGTCCACCCAAAAGAATCAATATCCTCCTCTTGAAACTGTCTGTCATGATTGTGTATGAGATTGAGACTATGGTTGTAAATTCTTGACTAAAGAAATTGGATCTTGATATTAATGTAGGTGTTGACTCAGTTTAGTGATCAGATTTGCCCAATAGCAGTACCCGCTTTAACAAACACCCACACTAGATGACAACCAAATTCTTCTTGATTGCACAAGGGAAAGATGTGAAATTGTACTAAAAAAAGAGCACGACAATTGCATTGTTGTTCATCAAAACAAAGGTTTTTTTTTCTTTTTGTTGTTTGGGGGGGGAGGTGTTTTAAATTGCAATCCCCCAAGTAGATCATGAGCTCACTTTAAAGAAAACCCTTCAAATTTTGCATGTTTTAATGCAAATACCCATCGAATGATTCAAATTTTAACCTCAAAACCAAAAAAAATTCAAGTGTCACCCCGCCCCCCTCCCTTTTTTTTTTGCCTTGGTTTTGAGGCAACATGAGAACACCTCATCAATTGCAGGGTTATCAATGAATGCAAAATTTAGTCAAATGGATGAGGGCCAAATGCTTTTAAATAACATAATATGACACTATACTAGAAAAAGGCATGCATGCTTTGCTAGATGATCCATTTTCAAGATTGGAGGTGGGTGGCACAGTGGATCTAGCTATGGCTAGGACTTGAGGGCAACACACATGCAATGGAAAAATGGGTTGGGCTACTAGACATCATGGTAGATCTATAGCATAGGGTGTAGGTAGTGAGGATGTGGTATGACAGTGCAACACTAGTAGAGAGATGGAGAAAAAATAGATCTCATGGGAGCCTAGGGGATCCACTCCATAATCATCTTAATATTAGTAAGTGTTTATTATTTCTAAAAATATAAGCAATTCAATAGAGATACATTAACAAGAGGTGTTTTTTAAATCAATTTTGAAAAAAAAAACTATGTTAGGAATATGTAGAGGTGTGGATGAGCATAACAAAATAACTATGAAGGCACCAATAAAGATGTGGATGAACCAAAAAGAGATTGTTCGTTATGTAGAATATGGTGAACACTATGTCCATCAATGTATGAAAATGTGGTGATACTATATGGTATGTGGATTCAAGTGCATCAAATTACATGATCAGCCACAATGAATGTTCTTGGGATAGTCTTAGTTATGTTGAGATCGAGAATGATATAACACATCCAATAATTCATGTACATAATGTGCTATTTTCATTGACAGATGGCAAAAGAGAATTATTTGACATATGTATTGCATGTGCTCAATATTGCAAAGAACTTGGTTTTTGTTGAGCAGGTTTTGCGAGCTAGGTTCATGTTAACTGAGACGATGTACGTTTGTAATGCCATTAATACAAAGGTCAGAACCAAGCGAAGGGAAGCGTTGGGCATTCAACAAACCCTCTATTTGCATGGTTCTGACCCCCCTGCAATTGGTGTTTATCTACAAAGGATAGAATCGAGCAAAGGGAGACATTGGGCAATCACCAAGCCCCCTATTCGCCTAGTTTTGACTCCACTACATGACTTGTGATGACATCATCACACGGGGTCATTACAAGTCTTGTAGTGGAGTCAGTGGACTCTTTGGTGAGAGCTCATGAGGTGTGTGTCTATGGGATCCTTGAGCTTATCTTTGCTCTTCTGACTTGATTACCATTAATCAAGGCTTAATTTTCTTTCACTATGAATCTCTCATACTTCTTATGATTGTTAATGATGCTTGATTAGCTAGATCATAACTAATTAGTTCTTTATATTTCTCTAATCTTGTGTAATGACCTCTAATATTTGTGTGTGCATGTAAGTTTGATTGGAGTGCGGATGCTCAATAGATCTATGTGAGTGTGTGTGCGCTTGTGATTAATGTGTTTCATGATAGGATTAGTGTTGTGTGCGTCTTGTAATCGTTAATGTGTGTGATTGGGTTGATTTGAGGTTGTCATAATAATCAATATCTAATTCTCCTAAATGATTTTCTCATATTAAACTGATCATTTAATGTGGGGAAGTGCCAGGGGAGAAAAAGCTAGAATATTGGTTAAGCTAGCAGACCGGCCACAGTAGGGATCCCAAGGAGGGAAAATAGGGATCCAAAGGGGGGGCCATCTGCAAAAGAGCCATGTGCAACAATGGGCTAAAAAGACCCTAAGGTTCAGCCCATTAATACTTCCAAAATGCTAAGGTTCCAAAATTCAAAGGTTGTGTCCAAAGGTCAAACCTAGGGGAAATTGGATGCTTTGTGTGTGTAAAAAAAGTCTTTGCATATCCCTACATGGGAGGGGGCGAGCCCTGAAGGTAGGGGATGAGAGAGAAAGTCACACACACACACACACACACACACACACACACACACACACACACACACACACACACACACACACACACACACACACACACACACACACACACACACACACACACACACACACACACACACACACACAGGCTCCCTTTACACAAAGGGAATGAGGGACACATGTCAGCTCCCTAGGCCAGATGCCCACAAGGTGTGCCCAGTTTCTATTGGATGACCCTTGAAGTGGACCAATGAAAATTAAGCTAGAGTAAATCTAGTTTAATTAATTAAAAAACATTTAATAAAAGAAACCAATGAGAATTAAGTCTCCTAGAAGACTATTGGGCAGTCTCCCAAGGGGTCCAATGAGCATTCAGGAGCCCAATGGCTTGCCTGATTCCTATTGGCCAGGAGGCAAAGGGGTCCAATGAGAGTTTAGTTTAATTATTTAATTACCTAAAGCTCTCACAAAAGGGGAAAGGGGGACACATGTCAGAAGGCTATCACTTATGCTGCTTAATGGTCATTGGCTTGACTTGGGGAGAGCCAATGAGGGCTCAGCAAGAGCAAATAGCAAGAGGGCTCGCCCAAGAGAGAGAGGGGGCTGATTTTTGCAAGGCATAAACACACACACACACACACTCACACAATCTCATGTGTGAAGCAAAGAAGACTATCTCTTCCCAAACTTTAATGGAGAGCTCATCACCTACTCCAAGCTTGTGAGATAGAAGTCTACATCAACACTCTCTTGGCATGTGGATGAAAATCCAACCAAGAGCCAAGCTTCAATGCATGCTCATCTCCTCTACCAAGCTAATTACTAAGCTAAGCTATGATAATATGAGTGATTATGTGAGGAGATGTACATCTTTCTCGTAAGATACTCCTTCTCCCTCTCAATCTACTCTCATACCCTGCTAGCTCTCACCATCTTCGAAGGTGTGTGAGGTCTTGGGTCTGAGAACGGGGATAATTCATAGGTACCATTTGCTAAGTGTTTTGCTTAGTGCATGAAGCTTTCATCTTCATTGCACTAGCTAGTCTTGAAGGAACACAAAGAATTGTATTGTACAATGTCTCTCTTGATGGGAGAAACCATAATACAAAGCCTTTTGGAGGGGGGACCGGCTCCATGCAAATCCGGTCCTCAACTGTTGTCATTAGCTTAATTTCTCTCTCTTTTGAAAGTATTGTCGATGCTATCTAACTAGGTGTTATGCTTTTTGTTGCTCTCTCCACCCAAGCACTCTTGTAATTCTCATTAGGAATCCATTCTAATGAAATGCCCACTATGTTCATGCTCATTTCCGCTACACAAAAGTTATTAGGCCATTAAATGTTACATTGGTATCAGAGCTCAAGGTTTCTCATTTCTTGCTCAAGAAGGGAGGTCCTCAAGCTAGCTACAAATGGTTGGTATTATTAATTGCCTGTGAGTAAGTAGAATAGGGAATTTTCAGCCTTGCAGTGCGCCTGCCTTTGTGCAGTTAACGGGGCATCACCATCGAGAGCTATGGTCTTAATAGTGGAGTCCTACGGGGCTTGTCTATGGCTTAACCACTATTGAGCTATTAGAAGCTTGACAGGAGCCGGTGCTGTTTTGGTGTCGAAAGACCCTCTCTTCTATTCCTTGCAATTAATGGTATTCAAGCTGCAGGTACAGTAGCTTGAGTGCTTTTTCTAAAGGGGTAAAGAGGAGTAGCAACTAGGGCTTGAAGTGCCAAAGTACACCTAAAAAGTTTACACCTAAAAGTTGTTAGAATGGCTGACAATAGTAAAGAGAGTGAAATTAATGTTGATAACTTTGATTTTGCTCATGAGCAAGCTACTAATGATGCTTCAATGCTTGTTAACTATCTTGTTTCTAGGCTTCAACAAGCCATGTGCAATCCATCTCTCCAAAGTGAAGTGCAACGGAAGCTCCGTGCTCATGGGATTCTCCAAGCTCATCACCATGACGAGAGAACACCTAGGAAGCCTCCTTGTGAGACTACCAAAAGAGGTCTCTCTCCGATTCGGGAAGAAGAAGAGAATCCATACGAAGGGCTCAAGAATTTACTTCTTGACGATGTATCTCCTTCCCAAAGGAGAACTCAAGAGCCTCCACCGAAGGAACGAGAAAGAAGCGAGTCTCCCGCCACCTCAGCGGAGATGGCTCCACGAAGACGGCGGGCTAAACGCTCTCCATCACCACCAAAGCGGATAAGACCATCATACTCTTCTCCACGCCATAATTCAAAGAGGGATGATAAAAAGCAAGAGAAGAAAACGATGAAAAAGAGGACACCCTCTTCTCCATCTTCTTCATCCTCTTCCTCTTATGAAAGCTATGGTGAAGACGACAAAGATCAAGACAAGAAAAAGGCGAGAAAGAGGTCACCCTTTTCTCCACCTTCTGCAAATTCTTCACCTTCTGAAGAAAGTGATGGTGCAACTTTTAAACCATCAAAAAGAAGAGGCCATAGGAAATCCTATGCCGCATGGAAGAGGTCGTCCAAGCTGAAGAAATTCAAAGAGGGAGGGAAGAGCATCTCTTTCCTTACCTATGATGGAACCTTTGGTGCTATGGAAAAAGTCTTGGCCTTTATCCAGCAATTCGATGTGGCGTTTGGAGATGAGGGCTTCACGGAGTCCTCTAAGCTACGCCATGTAGCTATGCACTTTCAAAAGTCCGCCAGACAATGGTGGTCTAGTCTATGAGCCAACGGTGAAGCTCCACGAACATGGAAAGCTTTAAGAGCTTCCATTATGAAGCAGTTTTTGGCCACCGATGCCAAAGACAAAGTACTCACCGAATGGCGAAGCTTAAAGCTCTCTCCCAATGAATCCATCCACAAATATGTAGACAAGTTTTGGGACCTACAACTCAAAGCCACTGTCTTCAAAAAGTTGGAGTTTGGAGAGCAAAAGCAACAATTTTGTGCGGGCTTAACCGAAGAAATGGCGGAGTATGTCAACTACCACAGGCCACGTACCATATCGGCGGTAATACACCACACTATGGTGGCCTCTCGAATCAATTTCCAAATGGGGGCTAAAAGAAATAATAAGCCCCCGGAAAACAAGGGTTCCAATGAGCCTAAGGGGAAGGACAATGTCCAAAAGTCTCCTAAGGGCAACTCCAACAAAGCTAAAGAGAAGGGAGTTTACAAAGGTAAGAATAAAATCTCTCCTGAAGAGCTTGAGTGTTATCGTAAGGATAACCGGTGTTTCAAGTGCGGCGAACAAGGGCATGCGTACCGCGCTTGTTTCCAAAAGAACAACCGCCAAGATCCTCCTAGAGCTTCCTTGGTTGAAATCCAAGAGGAGGAGACTCACCAAACTCACCACAAAGGATCTCCTCTATGCCATGCTTGGGAAAAGGTAAGAGAACATGATGCTTTTATTCTCTTTGACCCTGGTTCTACTCATAATTTTATATCTATGGAGTTAGCCACCAAGCTAGGCATACAATCCTACGAGATGGGAGATGTCCTACCCGCAGACAGTGCCTTCAAGGGGCAAGAAGCTTCAGTCACTCCCTTAATTGGGAAATTGAGGCTTCATGTCCAAGGCTATGTGGACAAAGAGGACTTCTTTATCTCTCCTCTCAAGCATGAGGATGTAATCCTAGGGGCACCATGGTTTGACCGCCTGGCTGCCGATGTTAAATTTCCTGAAAGGAGAATCTCCTTTAAGTTCAGGGAAAAAGACATGTATATAGATGCTAAGGAAATGGGTAACACTATCCCCATTGTACATACACCAGCTTTCAACAAGTCAATAAAGAGCTCTATTTCCGTGTACATGATTTTTGTTAAAGACTCTCAAAATGAACCTAATGCTTTAGCAAAAGAAAATAAAAGCAACCAAAAGGAATTAGAGTTATCCAATTTTCTCAAGGGATTTCAAGATGTTTTTATTGACGACATCCCTTGTGAGCTACCTCCTAAACGAGGTAATGATGACCATGCAATCGAACTTCTTCCAGGAAGTTCACCGCCTAACAAACCTCCTTATAGAGTTTCTCAAGCTCAACAAGAGGAGATTATGCGGCAAGTGCATGAGTTAGTTGAGAAGGGTATGGTTAGGCCAAGCTCATCTCCATTTTGCTCACTTGTGCTATTAGTGCAAAAGAAAGACGGCACATATCGTATGTGTGTCAACTATAGAGCACTAAATAGGATCACTATCAAGAATAGGTTTCCCGTTCCACGGGTAGAAGACCTATTTGATAAGCTACAAGGATCGAACTACTTCAGTAGGATTGACCTAAAAAGTGTCTATCATCAAATAAGGATAGTTGATCAAGACATTGTAAAGACCGCATTTGGTACCACATTTGGTCTTTACGAATACATTGTCATGCCTTTTGGATTGACGAATGCACCAGCCACATTCAACCGCTTGATGGAGAAACTGTTCAGGCCTCATCGAACCTTCACTGGAGTGTTCTTTGATGATATTATCATCTAGTCTAATTCATTGGAGGAACACAAGCAACACCTCCAGGTAATATTTCAAGTTTTAAGAGAGAATAAACTTTATGTTAATCAAAAGAAAAGTGAATTTTTCTTGCAAGAGATTCAGTATTTAAGTCATATTATCTCTCAAGATGGCATCCAAATGGATCCATCTAAGTTAGAGGTAATAAAAGGATGGCCTAAACCAAGGAATCTTCATGAACTAAGAAGCTTTATAGGTATGTGTGCATACTATAGATGCTTCATAGAAAAGTTCTCACAAATTGCGTGACCATTACATGACCTAACAAAGAAAAGCGTTAGGTATACATGGTCTGCTAAGGAGAACAATGCTTTCGAAAAGCTTATCTCTCAACCTGTGCTTACACTACTGGATCTCTCAAAACCATTTGAGGTCCAATGTGATGCTTGTGGTGATTGCCTTGGAGCTGTTTTGCTCCAAGAAGGGCATGCCATAGGCTATGAGAGTCGAAGACTCGACCCTGTTGAGCAAGCTTTAGGCATATATGAAAAGGAAATCCTTGCAGTTCTACATGCCTTAGACTCATGGAAGCACTATTTATTGGGGACTCCTTTCATTCTGCGAACGGATCACCAAAGTCTTAAGTACTTCATGATGTAGACCAAGCTCTCCGACAAACAAATGAGGTGGGCAAATTTCCTTTCGCAATTTCATTTGCATATTGCTCACATTGCTGGCAAGCATAATCAAGTAGCTGATGCACTCTCAAGACGGCCGAGAGTGAATGCGGTTTCCATAACAACTCACAATGATCTATCTTCAATGATAGATGAGTATGCTATTGATCCCGATTTTAGAGATGTGATTTCAGCCCTTGCATTGGGGAAGAAACAAGAGCCATTTACCTTACAAGATGGTTATCTTCTCTATGGAAATAGACTATGCGTTACTAACTCACTACGTGAGAAAGTAATGTATGAATCTCATGCTCCACCTTATGCGGGGCATAGAGGGATTCAGTCTACCTTAAAGGGAATTGAAACATATTTCTATTGGCCTACCATGAAAGTGAACATACAAGAGTATGTTTCTAAATGTGTGGTATGCCAAAAGACAAAATTTGATAGAGGGAAGAAACTTGGATTGCTTCAACCCTTGCCAATCCCTAATTCACCATGGGAGAGCATATCCATGGATTTTATCTTTGGATTGCCTAAGTCTATCCATGGGAATACGGGAATATGGACGATAGTAAACAGGTTCAGTAAACAAGCTCATTTTATACCTGTCAAAAAGACTATTAAAGCCCATCAAATGGCAACCCTCTTCATTTCACAAATCTTCAAGTACCATGGCTTGCCAATGTCCATAGTGTCGAATAGAGATCCTAGAATGACCAGTAATTTCTGGAAGGGTCTCTTTGAGAATTTAGGGACAAGGCTAAACTTATCTTTGGCCTATCATCCACAAACGGATGGCCAAAGTGAAATAGCTAACCTAACCATTCTCGATCTACTAAAAGCCTATGTAACGGAAGTAGATCAAAGATCCCAATGGGAGACGTACTTACCCTTAGTGGAGTATGCTTACAATAATACTGTACATACTTCCACGGGAAAAGCACCTTTCGAGGTAATTGAGGGAAGATCAAAAAGTCCCTTGCTACTTAAGGTACATGGGAAGATCTTCGCTACAGATGAGTATAGCCGAGACCTACCAGAATCTTTCCAAAAGATTAAGGATGCTATCTCTATCTCACAGCAAAGGCAAAAGGCTGCTGCTGACAAGCACAGAAGAGCCCAAACCTTTAAAGAAAACGATTGGGTCTTGTTAAAGTTTCCCAAGGCTCGATTAAGGCACACGACGGGCAAGAATCCTACGGGCCACCAAAAGTACTATGCTAAACTAGCAAAAAGGTATTATGGTCCCTTTCAGATTCTTAGGCCAATCAATGAGATGGCCTATCAACTCAAGTTTCCCAATCATTGGCTCATACACAATGCTTTCCATGTGAGCCTATTAAAGCCTTACAAAGGAGAGCCACCTCAAGAACCAACTATTGAAGACCCACCGGAGATTGAGGACCAAGAGGAGGTGCTGCAGCTCGAGTCCATTCTCCGACATGAAGACAAGGTACTAAGAGGTGGTAAGACTATCCGACGATATCTTATTAAGTTTAAGAATTATCCTTTTGAAGATGCTAGATGGATGCAAGGCATACAATTAAAGGATAACCTAAACCTTGTCAATGCTTACAATGCTTCCCAAGAGTAAGCAAATGTACAAAATGTTAAAAATGAACAAAGTTTTTGTCTTATAAGACTCTCTTTTTCTTTATTGTGCACAAAAATGAAGTAGTATGCATGCTTAGATCAAGTTTGGAGAGACGACGTCTCCCAAACACCAAGTAGAACTTGTCACTCTACTATGGAAGACTGATAGGACTAATGTGCAGACATGCTTGCGGCAGCCTCAGGCTCTCAAGCACCAAATGGACTAGTCATCCATTGTGGAATGATGTCGTAGGGTAACATAGGGATCCTCTACCCGCTAAGAAAAGGACTCATGAATATGATTTATCTTCTCTACACCATACTCGAGGACGACTATGATTTCAAGAGAGAGGTAATGTCATAATAATCAATATCTAATTCTCCTAAATGATTTTCTCATATTAAACTGATCATTTAATGTGGGGAAGTGCCAGGGGAGGAAAGCTAGAATATTGGTTAAGCTAGCAGACCGACCACAATAGGGATCCAAAGGAGGGAAAATAGGGATCCAAAGGGGGGGCCATCTGCAAAAGAGCCATGTGCAACAATGGGCTAAAAAGACCCTAAGGTTCAGCCCATTAAGACTTCCAAAATGCTAAGGTTCCAAAATTCAAACGTTGTGTCCAAAGGTCAAACCTAGGGGAAATTGGATGCTTTGTGTGTGTAAAAAAAGTCTTTGCATATCCCTACATGGGAGGGGGCGAGCCCTGAAGGTAGGGGATGAGAGAGAAAGTCACACACACACACACACACACACACACACACACACACACACACACACACACACACACACACACACACACACACACACACACACACACACACACAGGCTCCCTTTACACAAAGGGAATGAGGGACACATGTCAGCTCCCTAGGCTAGATGCCCACAAGGTGTGCCCAGTTTCTATTGGATGACCCTTGAAATGGACCAATGAGAATTAAGCTAGAGTAAATCTAGTTTAATTAATTAAAAAACATTTAATGAAAGAAACCAATGAGAATTAAGTCTCCTAGAAGACTATTGGGCAGTCTCCCAAGGGGTCCAATGAGCATTCAGGAGCCCAATGGCTTGCCTGATTCCTATTGGCCAGGAGGCAAAGGGGTCCAATGAGAGTTTAGTTTAATTATTTAATTACCTAAAGCTCTCACAAAAGGGGAAAGGGGGACACATGTCAGAAGGCTATCACTTATGCTGCCTAATGGTCATTGGCTTCACTTGGGGAGAGCCAATGAGGGCTCAGCAAGAGCAAATAGCAAGAGGGCTCGCCCAAGAGAGAGAGAGGGGGATGATTTTTGCAAGGCATAAACACACACACACTCACACAATCTCATGTGTGAAGCAAAGAAGACTATCTCTTCCCAAACTTTAATGGAGAGCTCATCACCTACTCCAAGCTTGTGAGATAAAAGCCTACATCAACACTCTCTTGGCATGTGGATGAAAATCCAACCAAGAGCCAAGATTCAATGAATGCTCATCTCCTCTACCAAGCTAATTACTAAGCTAAGCTATGCTAATATGAGTGATTATGTGAGGAGATGTACATCTTTCTCATAAGATACTCCTTCTCCCTCTCAATCTACTCTCATACCCTGCTAGCTCTCACCATCTTCGAAGGTGTGTGAGGTCTTGGGTCTGAGAACGGGGATAATTCATAGGTACCATTTGCTAAGTGTTTTGCTTAGTGCATGAAGCTTTCATCTTCATTGCACTAGCTAGTCTTGAAGGAACACAAAGAATTGTATTGTACAATGTCTCTCTTGATGGGAGAAACCATAATACAAAGCCTTTTGGAGGGGGGACCGGCTCCATGCAAATCCGGTCCTCAACTGTTGTCATTAGCTTAATTTCTCTCTCTTTTGAAAGTATTGTCGATGCTATCTAACTAGGTGTTATGCTTTTTGTTGCTCTCTCCACCCAAGCACTCTTGTAATTCTCATTAGGAATCTATTCTAATGAAATGCCCACTATGTTCATGCTCATTTCCGCTTCACACAAGTTATTAGGCCATTAAATGTTACAAAGGTGAAGAGAAGTGGTTGTGGAGATTACCAGACATCGTGGCTTAGCTCCTCCATAGGCGGAGAAGCCCACTTCATAGAGTTATCGTTCGTGTTGCCATGATTAGCTCACTAATCGTGTGAGTGTTTCCATACCCTAGCCAGGTAGCTCATTCCAGATTGACAATTATTGTTGGCCATTGGAGCTATGCTACGATGGTACCCCCAACATTTGGCGCCGCTGTCGAGGAACGATGGCCTACAATAGTGTAATTGTGGCATAATCGAATGGTTTCCTCACTAATTTCCTCACTAATTTTCCTTGTGTATTTATGGTTTTGTGGATTTTGGATGTGTGTGCATGAAGCAATGAGTTCAATTTCCCCTAATTTGATACCATATCTTGCTAATTGTGTGCCTATACACCCTAATTTCACACTAATCCCTTGATAATTTCACTAATTTTTGCTAACTTACACATTAATTTTCTACTAATTGCACTAACATTTTGTGCTTATGCTTTGATATTTGCCTAGTTACAGACTTGGATTGCATTCTAACATTGCTGATTTGTGCTAATCGCTTATCAATTTGTTGATTTTGGAATGCAAGATCAAGGCTTTGAAGCATCAATAAAATCGGCTACACATTGTGTAATTGGAAATTGGATGGTGCTATTGGATTCAAGAATAGTATGGTATGCTTAGCCATTGTCAAATTGATGATTTGGAACTTTTGATTTTGCACGTTTGCATGCCATCGTAATTCCAAAATTTTCCTAGAATCAAATGTGAAAATTGATTGTTTCATTGCTAATGTGCATTGTTAATTTGCCTAATTGCATGCTTGGATGGTTAATTGCAATGGTGTGCACTAAAATCAAGTGCATCTGTATTCTAATTGAGTGTGTGATTTTCTTGTGTGTGCACTAAAAAATCAATGTGTGCATAATGATTTTGCAAATCTGATAATTGATCTGTTGTGGTCATGCCCAATTAGACATTTGTGAATTCAAATTGCAATTTTGACATGATTAACCCTTGTGTGTGTGCACCTAAAAATTGGTAAAAACTTTCAATTACTAGTGTGTGTGCCTAAACTGTGCTTAATGTGCATGATGAATTTCATGTTTGATTGCAAAATTGAAGTGTGTAATGGTTAATTGCTACATTTTTAAGCTCAAAACAGGGATATACACATTTGAAATGCGGTAATTTTTGACCTAATTTGTCGTTTTAATTGTCTAGTTTTGGATTTTAGTGGTGAAATTAATTGGCAATTGAATTGTTGTGATTATTGTGATTTGATTTGGTTGCAATAATCCCCTATGTGTGGAGAATATTTTAACAAATTTTTGGTAAATTTTTTACTAATTTTTGCATTAATTTTTTATTAATTCTGTAAAAATTTGGTATCTTACAATCTTGATGAGCTGTTTTGTATGCGTATTTACGGCATCATTTTGAGCGCATTTGTGCCCTCATTTGTCGAGTTTTGAGCGTTTTGCTATTTTGAGGGCCAACTTGTTGATTTTGTCGTAATTGGTGTTTTCGGCAAAAACTGTTAATTTTGGTGTGCCAATGCATGTTGAAAGTGTTTGATTGTGATTGTAGATGATTTTGATATTTTTGAAAATTTTGGGTATTTTTAGAGTTTTCGGATAATTTTCGGCCTAATTTTTGCATTTTCGGGCATTTGAAAATTCAAAAGTGAAAACAAATTTCTTCGACGTGAGCACTGAAAAAATTTTACAAGCTTCGGGTGTGCAATTCGGTAAGGCGTCGATGTATGCGACAAGCGGCGGACGGTGAAATTTTGGCTTTGGACGGAAAATCGACTTCAAGGGCTTGTTTCGGTGAGAACTCACTCATAGACCTATTATAGATTTAAAAAGTTAAAAAAAAATCCCCCTCCTTGCGCTCAAGATACTTACTCACCTCCCTTTCACTTTCTTTCTCATCCCCACCCCACTCTCCCTTTCTCTTTCTGCCGAAGTTACTCTCTCTCTATGCTTTTTCATAAGTTTGCCCTCTCTCTCTCTCTCTAACTTCCTCTTTCTTCACCGAAGGTAAATAAAAAATCTCTTTCTTTTTCCCTCCTCGTGGAGTTGACCCCACACACACACAGCAAATCTCTCTCTCTCTCTTTGTCATATTTCCCACATTTAACACACATGACACCCTATTCTCTCTCCTCAAAGGGCACAACACTCTTCTCGCCTCTCTTTGCTACTGACAGAGAGCACGCCGCCATCTCTCTCTCTCTCTCTCTCTCTCTCTCTCTCTCTCTCTCTCTCTCTCTCTCTCTCTCTCTCTCTCTCTCTCTCTCTCTCTCTCTCTCTCTCTCCCCTTCTCCTTCTCATTTATTGCTCTGGAGCCCGCCAGGGTCGCTCCACATAAACCCACCTCGTCTTTTCTCCTTGTTACCATTGCCAAGTGCCCACATTGACTCTCTCTCTCTCTCTCTCTCTCTCTCTCTCTCTCTCTCTCTCTCTCTCTCTCTCTTTCTCTCAATCCTAGCGCAGAGCAAAGCCTAACATCGTTTTCCCTCAGCCCCCCCTGGGCGGAGGGTTGCCTTGGGGGAGGCGTTAAGCCTTAGCTTAGTCCCCCCTCAAAACAGCGAGTTTTGTAGGTTACGAAACAGGCTCTCGACAGGGTTGCGCAACTGTAGCAGGGCAGCGTGAAGAAAGACAGGTCATTTGCTGCCAAGGCGAAGCTAATTCTACCCCAAGCTCTCCATTCAACCATGGCACCGTGACGAAAGACAGGTCCTCTACTGCCAAGGCCAAGCAAATTCTACCCCAAGCTCTCCATTGAACCCCACCAAGCTATTTCCATAGTCTTGCCAAGCTCTCCATGAAACCTGCATTCCACCATACTTGATGAACACTGCAGTTCCAGATGGCAAGCGAAGCTACAGAGATGCCTTTCTCCTCATCACCGGATCAAGAGGTTTGTGTGTGTGTGTGTCCTTCAAAGGTTGAAGTCTTGAGCAATCTCAAAGGTTTTTCCTTTGGAATTTGCAAATTAGTGGCTGGTTCCTTTCTACCTCCTCAAGCACAGGGATGACTACCCCAAAGACCCCGGCCAAAACAAGACCAAGTTTTGCAATAGTGCTGGCAACCCCTAGCAAACTTGATCGCATCACGCAGTTGCAAGCAACTCTTGATCGAGTCTTGGAAGAAAACTTTGAACTCAAATCTTGCCTCCGCAAATTAGAAGAACAATTCAACTCTACGGTTTACCTCACCACCGACAAGGTAAAGGAGGTTGAGGCTAAGGTTAGCCAAGCTCACTCAACAACCATCGCCCAAGTGAAGACGTGTGTAACAAAGGAAATCTCCGAAAAAAAATTTCAAGAAGATAATGCCCTCAAGGTACGCATCGGTGGGCTCCCCTTGCAGTGGTGCACTGTTGAGGACACCCTTGAAGAGGCGATCATCAAACTCAACAACATTATTGAGCCAGTCAACGTCAAGCCAGAGAATGTCACTTGGATCAATGATATACATTGCCATGTGTGTCCTGAGCATTGTGTCCTTACTTTCAAGAACAAAGAGGAGCGGGTGAAGCTTCTACATCAATCCCGCCTTCTCAAAGAAACCAAGATTTGGATTGCAGAAGAACTGACCATGAATCAACTCAAGAGTAAAGCGAGCGAGCTTAAAAGGGTGCATGAAGCGCGTAAGCAAGGAAAATGGGCAATCTATCGAGGTGGCAAAGCGATCATCTAGGAATTTCAAAATCCCAAACCAGCTCTCCCCCCAACCGACCCTTAGGTTTTTGTTTTCTCTTTTTTCCTACTCTACCCTCTTGATAGACCCTCAGTCCTTAATTGATATGTATCAACCCACACTGAGAATGAATCGTTGTAATGTCGTGTTTTTGGTCCCATAGGTCATATATGACCTCCGTGGACGATAATCCAATCTCTCTCTCTCTCTCTCTCTCTCTCTCTCTCTCTCTCTCTCTCTCTCTCTCTCTCTCTCTCTCTCTCTCTCTCTCTCTCTCTCTCTCTCTCTCTCTCTCTCTCTCTCTCTCTCTCTGCGCATGCGTCCCACCCTCCCTTTGCTACTTGCCGTCGTTCCTCTGCCCCTGCACGCCCGCAATTAGCGTTGACTGCTGCCGCCATCGTAGGTAAGTTAGTTAATAATAGAGTTAGTATAGTTAAGAATATTTACTTTAATGTTTATTTTTCAAAAGTCAATCACAAAAAAAATAAAAAATCATAAAGGCATAGGAAAAAATCACAAAAAATCACAAAAAAAACCAAAATTCATTAAAAAATGAAAACTTTGCAAGAAATTCATAAAAAATAAAAATTTGATCACATAAATCACAAAAACAAATCATAAAACCTTCAAAAAATTTCATAAAAGTAATAAAAACTCTCAAAAAATCCAAAGAGATTAGAAAACTCTAAGAAAAATTAGAAAATATTTTAAAAAACTTAAAAATTCTACCAAAAAAATAAATAAATGATAATAATAATAATAAAGAGGAGGGGAGGTGTAGAAAAAGTCAAAAGAGGAAAAAAAAAACAACATTGAGAGAGTCACACATTGCAAGAGAGGCCGAGCAGAAACGCCAAAAAAGCCCGTAAAATAAAAAAGTGCAAAACTATCCAACGCGAGCCGTGGGCGGGGAACAAGTTCAAAGATTTGTCGAAAACGAATGAAAATAAAACCGTAAAAATGGAGAAATTGAGGTTGCATCGAGAGCTGACTAGCTAGGATACTTCACATGAAACTCAATTCAAAACTAAATTTCTACTAAAATTTGGTTGTTAGGGCATTGCTCATGTGCCGAAATTGTGAATTGGGGCCGAGATCTTTACGGCCAAGAACATCATTGTTCTAGCCCAGTTTTGGACAGTGTTCCCACAGTTCAATCAAAGAACATCAGGGACTAGAAGGCATTGTGCAAATAAAATACGGGCTAGTGCAAGTAATTGCGTTGCAAATTGAGCTTCTAGTCGGACGAACAGGAGCACAAATCACATTGGATTGCAGATTGGCTATTTACAGCCCAAATTTTCATCATTTCAAAGGACTATAGTCAAGTCTGACACATTCAAGATAGAGTCAATGAGAGTCTAGCAAGCAATCAACTGCCAAATTTTCCTTGACACAAGCAGTTTTTCCAAGCTGGAGAAGGAGAAATTCTATTGAACAACATCAAATCTTCTAGGAGATAGTTTTTATAGATTGAGCCAGCATGGACTCAAATAAAGCCGAGAATTCAAGTACATCAGAGCAAGCCAGTAGCAGTGGCAACACAGACACAAGTATAAAAGAGTAGCTTCTACAACTATATGGTTACAATGGAGACAAAGTCATATATGCCAATTCAGAAGGCCATATGTACCTAATGAGTAGCAAAAGCAACACAGGAACCAAGATTTTATTAATAAGAGTAAAGCCAGATTCAAAGAACTCCTAGATGTTCACAAAGTTTAGTGGAGCTATGTATCGCAAGCTCAAAGATGAAGTGCAGATAGAAGTGAAGAAAATAGATCCAAATGTTTATCCAAAAATCTGCACAAACCAGCAAACCATCTAGTTGGTGCATATGTAATCATGGTCATTGTACATGGATTACAGTGGCCAGATCTACAGTCAAGAGCCAGAATTGGAAAATCCAATAGATCAGCCAATAGGAGTCAGTCTAATCAGAGAACTAAGCCAAAGACAATATAAGGGTCAAGATGGAGCAATCTACATCATGATGCTCATTGTTTAAGAAGAAGATGTTGACAACTTGGCAAGCACAAAAGCTAAAACTTCTCTGCAAGAGCTTGAGATGGACAAGCTAGTTGAAATACCACCAGTCATGGTATATTGTTTGGATTGTGGAAGAAAAAGTGGACATTTTCCTAAAGATTGTCCAAGAAATCTAGACAACAGGGACACATCAATTTCCAAGCAAAGTACGTAGCAAATTGGAAATACTCACAATCCCAATGTAAGTACATCTAGCTCCTCATTTTTTATGCAATCACATGATTTTGCATTACCATTAGAAGCCCCTGTAAAAGTACGACAAAGTCATAATTTGGATAAAGATGCACAGGCACCTGAAATGCTTAAAATTGATTCTTTGAACAACAAATTTATTCATGAATTTGGGCAAACTGTCCAGTTATCACCGAAAGTCAAAAAGAGTGTAAGGCTTGCAAATGATTCCACATCCACTGCCACAAGTGTGCAACCATTCACGAGCCTAAGGGACACATCAAAAGAAATGCTATTAGCATTGTATGGCACCCATAATTCATATGCACACTATGTAGACCAAAAAGGGCAATTGTACAAAAAGGATCGACTACAGCCTACATACCAGCTCATAGAAGTGTGCCCAATGATAGATCAGAAAGGATGGTTCATTTCACAGGATAGAATCTATTATAGCCCATCCTCTCTAGAGTTGAATGTTTACCGAGTGAACCCAAAAATCTTTTTAGAGCTAAACTCTCCTCCATCAAAAATCAAGCTTCAATGTTGTGACCGAACAAGCATATACTTTGACCAAACAGCCACCGTAGATATAGACGAGAGTCTAAGATCTATGATGCCTTGGGTCATGAAACCACAGAAGCTCATATCATAGGAGACCCATGTGATAGAAAATATCAGGGAAAAGATAATGCTATCTATAGCTTAGCTTGGGGCATTATTTGCCATTTTTCACGGAGGTACATAGATAACTATGCATAAGGTTTACATATGCCAAACACTGACATTGCGACACACAGTGTGCCTTCACAATATCAAAAGGTGAGATCAAATTTGAGTCAAGTACTCTTGAGATCTCATCATAAAGAAGGATTTAGTAATCACCCTAGGAAGGGGAGAGCTATAAATTCATCAAAATCAGCTCATGAACCAAGAAATGTGACACCAATTAGAAGCCCTAGAGTCTATAGCCAACAAATTCCTTCAAAGCAAAAACCATTGAAAGATCATATGGTTGTTGGAAGTTTCCAATTTACCCAGATTCCATCAAAATCTATATACAAATTCTTCTATGAAGATCATCAAGGACAAACGTTTCAGATGATCTCCATAAGTCAAAGTCAAAAGCCGACAAATCCAATAGTGCTCAAGCAAGTGCATGTGAGCAAGCTCAAATATGCATATCGGGATACATATGGCAATGAATACCAGCAAGTTCATGACCTTGTACAAACCCCCTACGGATGGTAAGATTGAAGTCAAAGACTATCTGAAGATGGTGCAAAGCCTCAAGCTACCGGAACATGTGAAAGAAAACTCAAATTCAACAGAAGCTAAAGCTCAAAAGGCTACCCAAAGGTCACCACAAAAATCCTCTTCGAAGAGACAATTTTTGCTAGAAAGTACAATGGATCTTCTAAGATCAAAAGTTACTCAAATGTAAGAAGATAATGCACTACAGCTGCAAGAAAAATGTGCAGCATCACAATCACATTAGGAAAAGTTTGGACTAAAAATGGGCCTTGTAAGAATTGTTGATGTGGCATAGCTTTCAAAAAGTGGGGATCGGTAAATTTTTTGCAAATAAGATCCAAACTTATCGGAGGTTGGATATTTAGAATCTACTCTTCAAATGCTATCTATTGATATATAGCATGCATGTATCGGACATTGCCTTCATGTAGACCTAGAAAAAGGTGATTTTAGATTACCGTAACGGTAAAACAACCTGGCTGATTGAAAAAAATGGCATAACTTTTATAGAAGTCATCCAAACTTTTCGGACCTTGGCTCTTTAGAATCCATTTTTCAAGAACTTTCCAATGATAGGTCATATCATGGGGTTCTAAGCAATATTTAGAGGGGTCTACCGGGCTGCTTTCTTTTGTACAACTTTGATGATGTGGCACTCTTAAAAGGCCCAAAAATGAGTTCAAAATTTTCCTAATGAACGAGCCAACATCGATTGAAGAAGATGAACAAAGCAAAAAAGTTGCAGAAAAAGTTCAACCCAAGGATGCCACCATTGTAAAAGTAGTCAAATCAGATAGAAATCCTTAAAAGATCAAGTGTAACATTATTGGTGAAAACAAAGAAGATCTATCATGTGAACTAAAGATGGACTTTCAGCTAGATAAGAACCTCATGTCATTTGGCACTTGGAAAAAAATTCCAACCACAGTGGAAGATGCTCTTGAGTTGGTGAGCATATCTGTAAACAAATGAGTAGAATGCTAGGGAATCATTTCCACCACCATTCAAATAGGTTCACAGATCATCATGACCCGAATCCATGTGATCACAACACATCATATTGGAAATTTCACTAGTGATACAGAGTTCAACAAAGATGTAGTCATCACAGACAACAAAGAATGAAGACCAAGACTAGTCACCAACGAACGACAGTACAAAGTCCTCAAGTGAAATTAAAATGGAGACTAATGTCAAAGTAGATCTCATTGAAAATGATTCATCTCTATCAACCAGAATCTATGAAAATATTAAAGAAGATCGAGCAATGAAAATTGCAGATCAAACAGAACAAACAAAAGCCATGAAAGCTATAGAGAAGAGAATTCCACCAAAAAAGAAGTAACGAAGATCAAGATTGCAGACAACCAAGAAGCAATAAAAAGTCCAAAGATCAATCACTCATTTCCAGCTGACTCAACTGATGTAAGTCAAATTGGAAAACAGAGTCTCAAGCCACCCTCCATAGAGACCAAGCTAGATCAAGATGAGACCATGGCAAAAGCATGACAAAAATCTTCAAGAGTACCTCCAATGGAAATAGCTATAGTTCTCAGCAATACAAATGGAGCGAGTGTCAGATGCAATGCTTTATTGGATAAATAAGCAAAATGCAATTTGGTTGTAGATAGTATCCAAAGAATACTCGAGATCACTCTAGGTAAACAGAAAAATAAAGCAATGCTAGGTATGGTTGTGAGTCAAGAAGAAATGGTAAAAGCATGAAGAGCAGGTAAAGTTTGAAGTGAATCCTTTGAAGGAAATGCATGTAGATGTCATCCTTGGATATCAGTGGCTAGATCAACACAAGTCATACAGAGAAGATACAATGTTGCTACTCTCTTTCCCAAGTGGTAGCAAGCAACAAATAAAGATACCATTAATGCTAGATTTAGAGTTGAAAAAGTCACAAGAATTAACGACAAATGTTTCAGACAAAGGTAAGGCTAAATTGGACCTTCCATCAACTAGCACAAAAGGTGTGACAACATATGCCTCAACATCAAAGAACCCTCATGGATGAGCTTATTTTAGCAAGTCAAGCTTTCAAAATTTTAAGTCAATTGCTGACCCAATTGAAACCTCTAGGGAGACACCCAAAAAAACAAAGATATATCAGCCCAAGTACTCAAGAAAGAAAAAAATTCAAGCCAGTGTTTGTTCAGAGCCATTTAGTCAAAGTTACTGATCCAATATGAATTGAAGACAAAAGATAAACACAGAAAGGCAAACACATGGGTTGGATAGCATCACAATGGAGCTTAAAAGAACAACAATACTATAGAGGTAATAGACAACTATGGGTACCAAAACTGCAGGTAAGGGCATACGAAGTAAAGTCAAGAACCTCCCAAGAAAGAAGGCTCACTAGGTATCAACCTCGACAATATCTTAGGATATCTAAAAACCAAGTCTACGACAGAATGGCATCAAATGTTACTCAATTTCGCAACAACTCTTAAGAGGATGCAAAATAGAGATGGATCTCAAAGAATCTTCCTATTAGACAATGATTCTACACAGGTTAGACAAAGGTTTGGCTGCTAGTCAAACCACAAGCCAACTACAACTACACTAAACCTACATGAAGATCTCAAGAGCTCAACAAGACCTAGAGCTAAGCAAAGTCAACAAAAGAGTTACAAAGGCCATCAAGAGATTTGGATTATTAAGTCTTCCAATGCCCCCAGTCAAAAGCCAGATGAAGACAGTCAACAAAGGGTTACATCAACATCAAAGACTTCTTACAATAGACCTAACCAGACAACCAAACAGACGATGGAGTCTTCACCGTCAAAGAAGCACAACTCAACCAACAAAGTTGTAGATTCCAAGATAAAATAGGTATGGCAAAAGAAACCTTCAATGCCAACTTGGTCCTTCACTAATTAATTATCTTTTTGAGGATTCAAGCTTACTCTTACCTGACTAAATGTTTGTAGTAAGTTCAAGAATGTAAAAATTCAAGTCGCCAAGGTGCAAAAAACACTGTTTGGCATAGTCAGAGTTGGACTAGTAAGCCGTGAAATGAGAAAATCATTAGTCCCAAAGCTAGAAGTCATATTAAACTCTGTGCTAAGACTCATAAGTTATTAGGCTTACGCTCAATCTGGACAAGTTGAGCATATCTAAGTCGTGTTGCTCATGCTAGATGAGATGACCATATCTAAGTCGTGTTGATCATGCTAGATGAGATGACCATAAGAGTTGAAGTCTATTAACTTGATCATGGTGGAGTGACGTAGAGTCTAACGCTCATGCATAGTGCACAGTAAGATGAGAGTACATATCCTCGACAACGAAAACCCTTTCTAAATGGGTGCCAACTAGTAAATCCACGACATATGCTTTTATAGTCACACATTCTTTTTGAAGAACCCCTCAAATATCTTCCTTGTACATCATATTTTTGACAATGCATTTCTATGTATGCATATAGGATGTCCCACGATTGGACATATGAATTCGACACTATTTTTTGCTTCCACCTATGCACCTTGAGTAGACTACAGTAGGAAAACAAATGTTGCATCATGTACCCTTTTATTTGCTAAACTTTAGTTCCATATCAATCAAACAAATAATCCCTTTAGTACTTAATTAATATTTCCCATGCTAATAAGTACTCCAATAATGCGTGTATCTCAAAGGTACTTTTTCCCATTGGATTTTTTCCCTTTTTTCATATAAGACCTTAATTTAGATCCTCATCATTTTACTTCCCTTGTACATAATCTTAATCAATAAACAAAGCCATGTCATATGCTACGACAATGGACAAATGAGACATCATCTTTCACACTAGAAACAAATTTGGACCAATGAAGATCCTACAACAAAATGAACCTTGTCAACAAATTCAACAAAAAATGAAGACATCCCATCAACAACCAATCAAAAACCTTCCACAGCCTCTACGAGCACTTTTCAACAGTGCCCGAACGGGCACTAATATTGAAAGGGGGAATGTTAATTGAGCCGATGTACGTTTGTAATGACATTCATACAAAGGTCAGAACCAAGAAAAGGGAAGTGTTTGGCATTTACCAAACCCTCTATTTTCCTGGTCCTGATCCCACTGTAATTGGCATTTGTTTATAAAGGATAGAACCAAGCGAAGGGAGACGTTGGGCAGCCATCAAGCTCCCTATTCGCCTAGTTCCGACTCCACTACATGACCTATAATGACATCATCACACGGGTCTCTAGATGTCAATTAAGAAAAGCTGCTAAAGGCCCCAGCCTTACGAAGCACGTCAAAGATGAACATGAAGAAGCAGCGAAGATTGGGTCACACATTTTTCACATTTTCCAAAATTGCCATGTATTGTAATTTCCCAAGTTATTTCAAGCCATTGTAATATTTGTAATGGGTTACGAGCTCAATGGGAGTTCCAAGCTATAAAGAATAGGTCAGTCAGTGTGTCTAGGTTGCAGGATTTAGTAAGATGTGGAGCCCGAAAGGCCTTGGGCACTCAAACATTGCATGTTTTTACTCTAGGTATATAAGGCAGTGTGTAAATGAAATTAGGTCTTCTCAGCCTCATTTGTTGAGACCACTCTTTGGTGAGGTCTCATGAGGTGTGTGGATATGGGGTCCTTGAGCTTCTCCTTACTCTTGTGATTTGATTAACATTAATCAAGGCCTCTCTCATACTTTTTATAAGTGTTAATGATGCTTTGATTAGCTAGATCGTAACTAATTAGTGGTTAATCCAGTTCTAATCTTGTGTGATTTTCCTCTAATCTTTGTGTGTGCATGTAGGTTTGATTGGAGTGCGGATGCTCAATAGATCTATGTGTGTGTGCTTGTGATTAGTGTGTTGCATGATACAATTAGTGATGTGTGCATCTTGTAATAATTAATGTGTGTGATTGGATTGATTTGAGGTGAAGAGAAGTGGATGTGGATATTTCCAGACATCATGGCTTAGCTCCTCCATAGGCTGAGAAGCCCACTTCATAGAGTTATTGTTTGTGTTGCCATGATTATCTCACTAGTGTGTGAGTGTTTCCATGCCCTCGTCGGGTAGCTCATCCCTCCATATTGACAATTATTGGTTGTCATCGGAGCTATTCTACAATGGTACTCCCAATAGTTCAATTCTCATAGCCTCTATGTAGAGGAATACAAGAAGAATGTAAGTCTCATTGGAGAAGGCAAAAAGATGGAAAAAATGCCGACTCTTGATATATAGATGCACCAAATCTAGAAGCTACCATGTTTCCCCAAGGATAAATGGTTGCTGCAGCTTTAGACATTTGGCATAAGCATATTAGACATGAAAATGTGCAAAGGAATTTCAAGAGTTTATAATACATTCTCTAATGTTTAAGATGGCTAAAATGCATAGATTTTGTGAGGCTTGTCATTTTGCAATGTATAAAAAGTCATCATTTCTTGATGACAAACATGTGAATATAAATATGTTGAAGATAATGCATTATGATGTGTGGGTTCCTGCCAAAGACCAAAATTATGGGTGAATGAAAGTATACGCTACCTTCATTGATGACCACACAAGGAAGGTATGGATGTACTTCATGAGGGAGAAAAGTGACATGTTTATTTTATAGTTTCAAGGTTAGGATTGAAAAATAGACATGTAATTATGTACAGTACCCAAGGTTAGATGGAGGGAGAGAGTACTTCTCCAATGAGTTTAGTAGTGTAAGGTATCTTCCTTCTTTTCAACTATAGTTAAAATGCTTTTACTATAAATGGCCAAAGGAAACTCCAAATTGGATAGAGTATGATATTTTATGAATCTTAAGTTGAGTATTACATCACATAGTAATTTTTTTCTTTGAAATTGGATAAATCTAGACCCTTCAAGATGTTAAATTCTGAAGATATTTTGGAAACTATAAGGACTAAAAAATATGGAATCTTATTGGCTAGAGTAGATAAGAAATTACATGGGTTGCACATGGGGGCAATGTGACACTCACATCAAGCATGTAAGCAACAACAAGGCTTGGAAGCCCTTGAAAATGACCAATTGGGTTGTAGAATGATAGAGTAAGTTGTGAAGGTGGGGGACTTGCTCTTGTAGCAGGGGTAGCTTCTAGTAGGCCCCCTAGTTGGCAAAAGCTATAAAAAGGCTATGAGACCCTACTCATTTACAGATTGTGTTGGACATACTCTATCACAATCAAAATGTATACTTTTCTCATAAAAAGGATATCCAAAAATCACTTAGAGATCAATACATCAAGTGGATTTATGAGGTACTTAAGTGTTGTTATGCTAAATTTTTGTTAGAAATTCTATGTAACTAAGCTAAGTCTCTCCCTATGTTAGAATATCTAACTAATTGCTCACCTTGTTGCTTAAACAAGAGTGATTATGCTAATCATGCTTAGTAGATTATGAATGATTAACACTAGTTTGGTTCCACAACCAAGCATTACAATGTCCTTTTTGGATCATTTTGTACACAATACCAAGGCAAAATCATTATGAATTTCTACCAAGTTACATAGTGTGTGACTTGCCCCAGACATATACTACATAACAAAAACACTAGAAAGTTATTTTGTGAATCACTATTAGTTTGGTTCCACAACCAAGCATTACAATGTCCTTTTTGGATCATTTTGTACACAATACCAAGGAAAAATCATAATGAATTTCTACCAAGTTACATAGTGTGTGACTTGCCCCATACATATACTACATAAAACACACTAGAAAGTTATTTTGTGAATCACTATTTAACTAAAAAAGGGTTCTTTAATAGCATGTCTACAAAAATGTGTGTGAATCCTACTATGTGGTGCATAAATCATATAAAAATAATATGTTGGCTCTAAATTACATAAATATGTGGTGTTTGTAAGTATATAAGAGTGGTACATAAAGTATTGTGACAAACAAAATTCATTTAACTTAGGAAATATTCATTCAATTTGAGTGGATAGAAAAAAACAAGCAAAAACAAGGGACACTGATGTGTCCATTTAAATTGTAAAAAATTGCTTGCTCTTGCATATTTAGATTTTGTCCATTGGTAGATTTCCTTAAAAATTCCATTTGATAATGTTTGGAGTATAAAAATAACCTATGATTTTTTCCAAGTTCTAGGACATTGTAATGTCCAAAAAATATTTTAGAACTAGGTACCAAACACTAGTGTTAAGACTAATTAAGTGATTAAAAATGATAGTTATACTCTCATTAAGTGTAATGAATTATTAATCTATTTGTTTAGTATTATATGTACTTATATTTAAGAAAAGTATTAATGAGATTAATTTTGTTTAGTGAAAATTAGCTAAATATAGCTTAATTAGAAAATATGAATTTAAATTTGCATTCTCTACTACATGATTGAGAGGCATGCATTATCAATTTTTGTCAATTTTTAGCCACACTTCTAATTTTTGAGCTATTGAAATAAAAAGAAAATCATTTTTGTGAGAAATTAATCTAAATGTAATTTCCCTAAAACTTTAGAATATTGAGAAGGACAATGGTAAAGTTATGCTGCCTAAATAAGTTTTTCTTTTGTAATTTTCTAGTTAATATTAAAACTCCTTGGATATATGAATTTTCATTAATCATTCATATAAAACTTAAAAACAAAAGCCTTGTGAACAACTCTATATTTTGATCTTAATAATTTATATGATTTTTACAAATATTTTATAGCTTATTTACTATATATTTTGGTCATTTTGAACTTAAATAATAATAAAATTAGGATTAAAAATAAAAACATAGCTAAGAAAAATACCAACAATCTAAATGTGGTCATGATTTGTTGGAATAGTTAGAGATAACTAGGAGAATCTTGAATCGCTTGTTTTACTTATTATTTTAAGCTAATTTTCTCTATATATATATGTTGAGTTAAAAACTATAAGTATAGTTTAATTAAACATGAGATAATTACAATAGATATCCCTTAGCTATATCTACCTATGGGAAATATGAAACAGACTGCTTAATTCATTGAAATCTATAAATTAGAGCTAGCATGAAAATAAATAGAGAAAATTACCTAAAATTATGAAATTTCCTTTGATGGCCATAATGCATTCTTGACTACATTTAAAAAATAAAAGAGACTAATACAGTAATCTAAGCATAGTAGCTACCATCTTTGTACACTATTGCACCTTGCAAAAGAGTTTGAGATCAAGTAGCAAATGATCATGAGCCTAATCCCAACAACTAGGCAGCACCCGTGGAGCAGGAGGAAGAGATACTGATTACAATAGTCATAGATATTTCATAGGTTAGAATGTTGTTCAAGTTATGCATAGTATATGTGAACATAGAAAGTCAATAAAAAATCCATCTTAAGAGAATTACTAACCGACACATAGGGTATATCCTTGGAAATATGGCATTTGGTCGTATACTAGAAAAAAAAGTTTAGGACAGAATGATTGACTAGAAAATAAATTTTTGTCAAACCTTTTGGTACGGTTTCTCTCAAAATCTCTATTTATTCGCGTTAATATCAGGTGGCAGCTATCATGGGGTTAGATGATGCCTAGGGTGCATTGTTGTTGTTGTGATGAAATTGGATCCAAATTGGCCAAAATGAATACTGTGCATTTTTTACTTTTCCATGGTGTGAGATGACGGCCATGTTAATATGCCTAGGTTGGCTCAACACATTACTTATCAAGCGATATGGGATGCTCAGACTGACAAGGGGTTTTGGATAATGTATATAGAGATATGTCCTGGTTGTGCAAGTAGAATTCCTAAGAAAAATCTATTTCAAGAGTGTCTTGGAGAAAAATGATCCAATTTTTTTGTTTTCAAAAGAATGTTCTCAATACTATCTCAAAGGCCATTGGATTACTGATGTGGTAGAAACCAAAAGAACTAGAATGTTTTTCACAATGTGATAGTAATTAGAAAACAAAAGCTAATTGGTGGAAAGTGGGAGAATGAAGCCATGATGGCAACATTCTATGGATCAATAGACTGGATAAATTGGGTATCTTTTCAAAAATAAATTTCTTTTTGTCTACCTAGTTTGCTATGCCTTACGAATGAAACTTGACGGTTGTGCCTCTGAAAGCTATGTGGTAAAAAGCAACAAGATTAGCTACCTTGAAGTATTTACTTTTCAAGTTGATTTTTGTTGAAATGTGTAATGTTGTAGGTAATAGAAAATCTCAACAATTAGTGCCTCTTACTTGAAGGATCTATAATGTTGAGACTCACAATCCTATTGTGTTTGTGTAGAGTTTAGGAGGTAGAACATTTAAGTAGGATTATGCTTTTTCCTTAGTTTTTGGGATGTGAGATGAGACCAACACTTTATTAGTGAGTCATTCTTGAAGCTACAAGTGTAGCAAGGGCAATGTCCACTAGCTATCTCTCATTCTATAAAAACATGGTTGGAAACTTATCATAAGGTACCCCACCCCATATTTCATATTGATCGGGCGGGGACCTCACAAGCAACTTTTTGAGGAAGCTTGCATCATTGTTTTTTGACTAAGGTAGTGTAGATAGATGTATATATTATCAAGAGGATACCCATGTCTTGCATACACAATATGACATCCACAAAGAATCTTTGGGGAAGAGAAACTCATTTGGGATACCTTAAAGTGTTTGGTTGTATTGCTTATGTGCATGTTTCAATGAGTTGCAAGCAAAATTGGGAGAGGGTGAGGAAAAATGTTTAGATTGTTGTGAATAGAAGAGCTAATAATGTAAGTAATTTTTGTATAGCCATAAGTAATTCAACACCAAAAGGTACATTGGTATCTATGGATGTCATTGGTAGTTTGCTTATGGAGGAACTTTGTAGGAAATCTCTTGAGCCAACCAAATCTTGTGATGCTTATATTTCTTATTCTCACAAGCACAAAGGTTGTACTCATGGTTGTGGTAAATCCAAAGAGTGTAAATATAATCGCAAAGTGAATCTCGTGATTCTATGCATGATGTTACGTGCTACTATTGTCACAAGAAGGGACATATTAAGAGTATTCATATGTAGCAAAGAGGGAAAATAATAAAAATTCCAATGATGATAAGAAGTTTGACACTTTGAACTCTAAGGGAAATGCTAAGATTAAGGAAATAAATGTGGTTGAGTCATACATGATTGGTCGCGGTGGTGATGCATATGGTGTTGATGCACATGTTTTGGATTTCTACTTCAAATCTTAGTGCAAATACTCTTGCTACGTATGAGACTAGCTATGCATAGAATTGGATGATACATTGGATGCAATTCTTGATGTTACTACACTTAGAGAGTTGACTCTCTACTTATGCAAACGGCTATCATGATATTGTCTTATGCACTTGACGTAGCTGGCACTAGAGACATTAGAGGGTACTTGAATGGTACAAAATTTGTACTACACAATGGTCAACATGTTTTTAAGTTAGCAAAGAGCTTGGTTTCTATAGGACATCTTGATGACTTCGGTTGCACAACCATACTTGGTAATTAGTATTGGACTATCAAGAAGAGAAATTTAGTTATTCTCAAGGGTCAGATGTATGGCTCACTATATTCCATCCATGTGTGACGTGTAGAAGACATTGCTATAGCCAAGCTATCATCTATTGAGTTGTGGAATTGTTGGCTAGGCCATATGACCCAAGAGAGAATGAAAACTCCTGAGTTTTTTGGTTACTTTCATGTCTTGCGTTTTAATGAATTGTTGATTCGTGAAAATTGTGTCTATGGTAGGCAAACTAGGAGTCTTCATTTTCCCATGGTTAGAAAAAAATTGGAGCCTCTCAAACTTGTTCATAGTGAGTATGTGGTCCTATGCTGAGTAAGACTCTAGGGGGGGATAGATACTTTGTGAAATTAATTGATGACTCTACAAGGAAGGTATGGGTTTATCCTTTGAAAATTAAGGATGGCGTTTTCTCTACTTTTCTAGAAGTTCCTTGCACTAGTTAAGAATCAATCAGGAAAAATTCTTAAAGGATTAAGGAATAATAATCTTGGGGAGTATCTCTCAAGAGAGATGCTTGACTTTTGTGCAAAAAAGGAATTAAGTGGTAGTTACTATGACATATAGACTAATCCCAAATGACATATACACCAATCCAAAAGTAATTAAGTGGTAGTTTACTATGACATATAGAACAACCCAAAATAGATTTTCAAAATGGATGAACCATGCTATATGAGCGTGTTATTGCTATGCTTTCTATGGCAAACCTTACACAGGGCTTTTGGACATAAACCATTCTAATAGCAGTGCATATTGTCAACAGATTTGCTAGCATGCCATTGGATTACATGGTTTATGAAGAGATATGGTATGACAAGAAGCCCTATTATGATCATTGACGTGTCTTTGGTTGTAAGGCACATGTTCATGTACCAAAAATTTCTAGGTCAAAGCTTGATCCAAACCCACGACAAAGTTCTCTGACAAGGATGGTTATGACATGATACCATATTACATAGTTAATGTAGTTAAGGAAGAGGGTGAGAGTTAAACCTCTAATGAATAAGAAAGCAAGACCAAAAAGGAGAGGAAGAACTGTTTTACAACTCTCTAGAGCATTTGAAATCTGATAATGTTGCAGATAATGAATGCTTCAACAACCCCAGTGATCAAGAAGAGACCATAGTGGATGTCAGATTTTATGACTTTCCAATAAAAAACCCAGAAGGCAACAAATCAAAAATTCATTATCCAAGATAGAAGAATAGCGATGACTCAACCAATAAGGGAGAAAAAAGGAAAAGAATCTTATGATGGCTCAAAAAATGCAAAACAAATAGAATTGGCAGAACTTGGAGAGGATGCAAGACCGGTCTACATAGCAACAGATTTGAGCACAAAAGAGGAGTTTCTCATCCAACTCCTCAAGGAGTATAGAGATGTTTTTGCATGGTCATATAAAGACCTCAAGTAAGTGGATCCATCGATATGTCAAAACACATTTCCCTTGAAGCTTGATGCCAAGGGCCTGCTGACAACGTCCCTAGACCTATAATAACACATTTTCCAAACGAATTAAAGAGGAGATTGAAAAGATCAAGGAAGCGGAATTTATTTATGAAATTGAACACATTGAATGGGTGTCACCCATTGTGGTTGTCCCCAAGAAAAATGGGAAATTACATGTATGTGTAAATTTCAAAAAAGTAAATGCTACAACAATAAGGGATAAGTATCCCTTACCAATCACGAAGCATGTGCTAGAGCAAGTGGCTAGCAAGAAAGCCTACTTCTTCCTAGACAATTTCTTAGGGTAAAACCATTTGGCCATCACAGTAGAAGACCAATACAAAATGGAATTCACAACGGAATGGGGAATATA
Source organism: Adiantum capillus-veneris (assembly GCF_014529385.1). NCBI lineage: Eukaryota > Viridiplantae > Streptophyta > Polypodiopsida > Polypodiales > Pteridaceae > Adiantum > Adiantum capillus-veneris. The sequence goes on along the minus strand of NC_140938.1, from coordinate 23,982,991 downwards.
TGCTTATAAGGTAATGCCTGTTGGCTTAACCAATGCACCCGACCACATTTCAAAGGCTAATGACACATGCCTTCAAGAAATACTTGCGAATATTCTTGGAGTTATACATGGATGACCTTTGTGTTCACTCTATCCTTAGGGAAAAACACACTAAGCATCTCAAAAAGGTATTTAAGAAGTGCAAGACTACCTAAATCCTAAAACATGTGTTTTCATAACACAAGGTAGAATCTTGGGGCATACTGTCTTTGAGAATGGTATATCTATGGATCTTGACAAGATCAAGGTGATTGTAGAAATGCAAAGGCCAACTACTGCCAATCAAGTATAATCCTTCATGGGACACTATGGATACTATTGACGGTTTATATACATGTATACTGTCATCACACAACCCTTATATAGGATGATAGTTGTCTTTGAGTGGATTGGCGAGTCTGAAGACTCATTCAAAAAACTTAAGGATAGGATGATAGTTGTCTTTGAGTGGATTGGCGAGTGTGAAGACTCATTCAAAAAACTTAAGGATGCGCTTATATCAGAACCAATACTTAAAGCACCCGATTTAGATAAAATATGCCATGTTCACATTGATGAATTGGCATTTGCAATAGGATGTATCTTGGCTCAACCAAGCAAAGGTACAATGGATTTCCCAATCTGCTACGCTAATAGATCTTTGAACAACACAGAAAAGAACTACACAACCATAATGGAAAGGGCTAGGTATGATATATGTTGTAAAGAAAATTAGGCATTATCTTTTGGCCAACAAATTTGTTTTCTTCATGTACCACCAAGCTCTCTTGTATCTAGTCAACAAACCTTGTAATATAGAAAGAATCTTTTGTTGATTCATCATATTTCTAGAGCTTGATTTTATGGTATTGGTTAAGAAATGCAAAACACACCTTAGAGCCGATCACCTCTCTGGGTTACCTAACGAGGAATCACTTGAAGGGGTAGATGATGACATACTAGATGCGTACCTCTTCAACATTGAGATGGCTCCTAAGCGGTCTCAAGATATAGTCACATTTTTGACAAACGGAGGCGTATTTGATAGGATATAACAGGACCTTAAGCAACAAACAATTAGGCAAGCTAAAAACTTTCAGCTTGTACCTGTGGATGCTTATACCATCTAGGTCTAGACAAAATATTGAAATTATGCATAAGTCCATACGAATATGAATGTTATCTCATGGAATCCCATGTACATGACATAGCCTTCCATTTTGTTCCCAACAAAAGACACACCAATGGCTAAAGCAACTTGGAGTGTATTGGCCAAATATGCATATAGACATACATAAATTTGTCACGAATTGTGCTATGTGCAAGAACAATGCACCTGTGGAATATGCCACATTGTTTCAGATAACAATTGCAACTCAATGGAGTTAATATATGGTTGATTACCTAACAATGAGGACACTCCTTGAAAATGTAACGCGAGCTAGACAAAGATCCATTGAATTAGAAGCTAGAGGCTTCACGTTAATTGAAAACCGGTTTTACAAAAGAGGGAAGGATAACCAACTAAGAATATGTGCAACAAAAAACTAATATCTATCTAACCTAGAGCAAGAACATGGAGGAATTAGTGGATACCATTTCTCCAGAGAGAAGACAACTAAAATTGTCTTAACTATTGGGATATGGTGGCCAACATTACACATGGATGCGAAAGAATATGTTAAGCATTGTGATGATTGCCAACATACCAAGGTACCAATAAAGAGAGTTGAGATGCCATTATGGCCAATGATGGGAGCACAAAAATTTGCTAAGTGGGGCTTAGATTTTGTGTGACCAACCTCACCACTCACTTACAAATCCCATGCCTAATATATCATTGTTTCCATGGACTATCTCATGAAATGGTGTGAGCAAAAGCCACACAAAAAGAAGATGCTAGAACCACTGTAGAGTTTTTATATGAAAATGTATTTGTAAGATATAAATTACCAATAGAAATTGCCAGTGATAGAGGCTCACACTTCATAAAAGAAGTTATTGGAAATCTTCTTGAGGAGTTCATGATTATTCATAAGAAGTCCGCCCCATATTACCCACAAGCCAATGGTCTAGTAGAGGCTACTAATAAAACACTTTGCAAAGTATTGAAAAAATTGTGACAGATTCACGTACGAATTGGGATGAGAAGTTACATTCTGCTTTATGGGCATATAGAGTGGCCTATAAGACTCCCATTGGAACAACACCTTGTAGTATGGTGTTTGGTCTTAATTCCATACTGCATATCAGATTCTTAATCCTAACCTTGAGAGTAGCTTAATAATTAGGGTTGATAGGTCATGAGTTGTTCTCAAGATTAGAGGATTTAGAAAAGCTAGACAAGCTACGTCTTCAAGCAGTAGCCTCTGTCTATGTTAAGAAAAGATGCCAAAAAGAGTTCTTTGACAAGCATGTGTGGTCAAAAGAATTCAAAACAGGGGACTACATCTTGGTGTATACCCTAAAACAACATGCTAAAAGACTCAAAAAACGAGGGATGGGACCCTGTGATAAAAAATCTATCACCACGTGGGGTCATAATCTTGCGACATTAGAAGGAGAAGAAATGGCTAACTGGATTAGTGGATGTAGGCTCAAGAAGTATCACCTACCACTAACCCAGGAGATGCTACAACAGATTCATAGAGAAAAACAACAAGCAAAAGAAAAGCAATGGATTACTAAAGAATCACAAAGCAGATGCTAAAGGGTGAAAAGCATGGATAGGTGGCCTGGAAAGTAATGTCAAGGACATTGCTTTTTTTCGCTTAAAAGTGGGTGTTTTAAAAGTGCTTGAAATCTCAAAAAGAATATCACTCTCCTAAGGTACGTCAATTAAGTCTCCTAACGTACCACAATTAATGAGACTAAATGTAATTTACTGCTGAACGTTGGATTATTATCCGCCTCTTCTTTCTCGCTACAACCTGTCTGAGCTTTCTCTCTGCTTTGAGTTTGATTTGTTTCTAAGATCTCCCTTAGAGCTCTATCTAGCTCCTCTGTGTCTCTCTCTCATAGAGCTCTGGCTGAGCTTTCTGTATCGCTCAGCCCCCCCCCCCCCCCCCTCTCTCTCTCTCTCTTTCTCTCTCTAAGCATGGATCCTCTTGTGTGTGAGCTCGCGGTCATCTCTCTCTCTCTCTCTCTCTCTCTCTCAGCACTCTTTCTCTCTCTCTCACGAACTATATCTCTATAGGTTCCTCTTCTACTTGATGATTCTTGAGGTATGTAAACACTTATTATGCTTTGTTAGTATCTTGCTAGTTAATGCAAGAAGTGCCATGTATTAATTAAAAGTATAGCATGTAGTTATGATTTGTATTGTATTTCTTGTAGAGAAATGCTTTGAAAGTACTGCAACAATGGAGCACAGTGAAGAACTATCTATCAACTCATTGTCATTGAGTAGAGAAGCTCAGCTTTAGTGCAGAAAATTAATGAGGGAATATTCGGCTACTCAGAAACGAAAGCAACGGTCAACTTTGTGACGGAAAGCAATACGGGGGAGATGGATGAAAGAAAGAAAAGAAGGATATGTCAATCTATGGTACAACACTTTGATACATTAACCGTGGGAATGGATGCAAGTGGTAGGAAGGAAATCTTTGATGAACTTCTTCAACATCCTTGCTTCCTTACTGTGCAGAGTAAATCCAAAGAGTTGGATATTATGTTGAGAAACATCCGCAACACTTTGAATCATGTGAAAGTCCCAAGATCTTCAGACGAGTTTTTTGTGAAGAAATCAACAATGTTGATGTTGGTGAATGGTGGAAGCAAGGAGCAAAACACTGACATGAGCATACCACAAGCTGCCAAGCTTATGGGGATCCACAAAAGAAACTTATATTCAACCAAACATCACTTAATAGTGTCAAGTGAATCCGATGGTTCGTTCCCTGCATCTGCGTGTCATAGAGATGATGCACGGAGAACTTACATCACTCAAACTGTTAAAGACATAGTCTTTCAATTTTGGACGGATGAGACAAGGGTGTCCCCCAACAAGAAAGATGTTTGCAGTAAGAGACTAGCTAGATGTTCATATGTAAAGCATCCAATCCACCTTCTTGAGGAGCCTTAGGTAATTGATATATATTTTTAGCACTTTTTATTGGTGCTACAACTCCTATTCCTGCTACAACATTATGTTTCTATACCACTTTTTATTGGTGCTTCAACTCATTACTGCCACAACATTAAGTTTCTATACTTCTTTTTATTAGTGCTACAGCTTGTTTTGGTGTTTTGCACCACTTTCTAGTGGTGCTGCAACATTAAAAAGTGGTGAAACATTACTATACTGGTCTCTAATTGTATCTGAACCACTTCTAAAATTTGATCAATAGTTCTAAATGTTTTTGAAGCACTTTTACTTGTGTTTCCACACCACTTTTTAGTGTGTTTGAACCAGTTTTTAATGTTTTGCAACAGGTTTTAATGTTTAAGAAACAGTTTTTACTAGAAATGCACCAACGCTTCACTGTAAACCCTACAAAGTGGTGTTCACCCACTAAAAAGTCTTGTTTACCCAATGCTAACAGACGTGTTTTACAAACTCGTAGGGGTGTTACAGGTGCAAACATTTTTGGTGGTGCAGCTCACTTTTTCCAAGTGATGTAGCAGCTTTTAGTCATGGTGCAACAATTATAGTAGTGCCATAGACTTTTTATTGCTGCTACACGAATGGTTCCCACCACCTTATGATGGTAACCAAAACCATATTAGTGGAGTTTGAACACATTTTGTTAGTAAACACTTACAAGTGCTGTCACACCACAATGAAGAGGTGCACACAACACTTACACGTATAAAAACCACTTTCACGTGGTGTCTGACCGCATTCAAGTGGTGAGAATCCACTTTCATGTGCTAAGTCACTACGTCAGTCCATCACTCCATGAAAGTGGTGAGGCACCACTCCCAAGTGGTGTGACACCACTTTCAAGTAGTAACTAAAACCTTGTCACTGCAATCAAGCGGAAAGTTCCCGCTTTCAAGTGGCCAGACACCGCATTCAAGTGACGAGAAAACCACTTTCACGTGGTGTCTGACCGCATTCAAGTGGTGAGAAGCCACTTTCATGTGCTGAGTCACTACGTCAGTCCATCACTCCATGCAGGTGGTGAGGCACCACTCCCAAGTGGTGTGACACCACTTTCAAGTAGTAACTAAAACCTTGTCACTGCAATCAAGTGGAAAGTTCCCGCTTTCAAGTGGCCAGACACCGCATTCAAGTGACCAGAAAACGCGTTAAAGTGGTGACTGCCCCCTTTGAACTAGTTTCTCACCACTCTCAAGTGGTCATCAAGTGGTGAGACACCACTTTCATGTGCAAAGTCACTACGTTAGTCATCACTCCACGCAAGTGGTGAGACACCACTTTCAAGTGACCAAACACCGCATTCCAATGACCAGAATCCGTGTTCAAGTGGTGACTGCCCACTTTGAACTAGTTGCTCACCATTCTCAAGTGGTCATCAAGTGGTGAGATACCACTTTCAAGTGGTAGCTTAAACCTTGTCACTGCAATCAAGCGGCAAGCTCCCGCTTTCAAGTGGCCAAACACCGCATTCAAGTGACCAAAATCAGCGTTCAAGTGGTGACTGCCCACTTTGAAGTAGTTGCTCACTAATTTGAAGTGGTCGTCAAGTGGTGAGACACCACTTTCATGTGCTAAGTCACTACGTCAGTCATCACTCCATGCAAGTGATGAGGAACCACTCCCAAGTGGCGAGACACCACTTTCAAGTGGTAGCTAAAACCTTGTCACTGCAATCAAGCAGCAAGTTCCCGCTTTCAAGTGGCTAGAAACCGCATCAAGTGACCAGAATCCACGTTCAAGTGGTGACTTCCCACTTTGAGCTAGTTGCTCACCACTCTCAAGTGGTCATCAAGCACTTTTCACAAGAGCTCCTCCACTTCCAAGTTGTGTTGGACCACTATCTAGTTCTGATGCTGGTATGTCGCCTAGTATTTTGTCCCTCCCAGCTACTTTTTAAGTGCTAGATTTTAATTGGTGACTGGCCACTTTGAACTAGTCGCTCACCCCTCTAAAGTGGTCATCAAACACTTTTCACAAGAGCTCCTCCACTTTCAAGTTGTGTTGGACTACTATCTAGTGATAATGGTGGTCTGTCGCCTAGTATTTTGTCCCTCCCAGCTACTTTTTAAGTGCTAGTTCTGAAATCCCACCTTTTGGTGTTTCTTCACTACTTTAAAGTGGTGCTCTAGCACATAAAAGTAGGCTGAACCACTATTTAGTTGTGCTACACCGATGTGAATTGTTGTACACAACTTAAAACTGGTGCTACACTCCTAAAAAGTGGTGCTACACCAATAGAATGTGGTATCTCCTTGTAAAGCTTCATCACTTAAAAGCACTTAACCACCACTTTTAGCAAAGATGCAGAACTAAAGATTATTTCACTTTTGTAAAGCATCACTAAAAAGTGGTTCTACAGCACTGAAAGTGGTTGACCATCATGCACCACCACTTAAATGTGATTTGAACCACAAAAAGTGGTGACCACCACTTTATTGGTGTTTAACACTTTATACCAAATAACGTTCAGGTTAAGAAGCACCACTTTTTAGTGGTTCTACACACTTTTAAGGTACCGAATAACGTTCTAGTTAAGAAGCACCACTTTATACTTGTGTTTACCACTTTATAGTGATGTTGACCACTTTATAGTGGTCTACACCACTATAAACAACACTTAAATGTGATTTGAACCACAAAAAGTGGTGAACACCACTTTATTGGTGTTTACCACTTTATACCAAATAATGTTCAGGTTAAGAAGCACCACTTTTCAGTGGTTCTACACACTTTTAAGGTACCAAATAACGTTCTAGTTAAGAAGCACCACTTTATAGTTGTGTTCACCACTTTATAGTGGTCTTCACCACTATAAAGTGGTGCTTCTTAACTAGAACATTATTTGGTACCTTAAAAGTGTGTAGAACCACTGAAAAGTGGTGCACCATCGTGATGCTTCGCTTAAAAGTGATGCTTCACCAAAAAATAGTTAGGGTTTTCCACTGGAAAGTGATGCACCCATTGTATTGCCAGTTTTTACTAGAGCCTTATGCTGCCTAGCACTTTAAAGTGGTCCAGTATCACTTTTAAGAGATGGTGCACCATATCAACATAACTATGTAGTGATGCAACCATGGTTTCTGCCCAACTTTAAAGGGTGCTGCAGGTGCACCACTTCAACACAGCCTATCAGTGGTGCTGTACCCATAAAAAGTGGGGTTCACCCACTTGATATTTACTAGTGGTGTGCACACTACTTTTTCCTAATAAAGCAACACTTTAATTGAATCCATGGGGAAATACCTGCATCTAACCTTCTGAACATTTTGCTTCTTAGGTGTATCCTTGGGGGACTCGAAAGTTCTTTTTGTAGCATGCATGTGCAAAAAATTCAAAAATTTTACAAGACATAAAACCTATTTTAGAAATGCATGCATGATGCATCTAACCTGTTTTGATAGGCGACTCCTATGTAGAGCTCTTTCCCTTCCTACGTGTACCCTTGTCAGAGTCTGAAGGTCCTTTTGTAGCCTGGTTCTTCATCCTAACAAAATCACAAATGCCACATAGATACAACATCAATAGTTAAATGCATTCATGATTGAACGTGCATGATGCATTCGTATAAGCATGCACACACATTGATAAAATCTGCATTCATGCTTCAAGTTGCATGATGCTTCAAACTGAATGATGCATTTTTATAAAGCATTCACAAGGGTGATCAATTAGACATGCACAATGCATATACATTCCAGAAATAAATTCTAAACTCACACATGCATCATTAATAGTTACAATCCACGATTATCTTGCCACACTTTTTTTTTTTTTTTTGCAATACCCTCCCCAACAGAGGGCAGACCATATCACCAGGGGTTGAACCTGGGTCCTTACGTACCCACCCATTCACTTTAACCACTAGGCCAAGCCCCCTTTGGTTATCTTACCACACATTCAGCGATAAGCATACAACACTTCTACGTCTGCATGAAGCATGTTAAAACATGGATCAATGCTACCTGGAAATGCTACCTAGGAAAACCAGCCACATTGAAATTCAACCAACATTCAAGATAGAATGCTTCAAGCTACATGATGCCACATACTTGTTGCTGCTGGCTGCAGGGGATTTTTACTGAAGTTGATGACCAGCCCAGCAAAAAGTACTCCTCCTGAATTTGCTTGCTGTTGTTGTGATGTTGCTGCCTGTTGCTTCGGCTAGCAGAGAAACGCAAAGGAGGGAGGAAAGAGGGAATCAGAAACCTGAATGGAGCGGGCGAGACAGAGAGAGGGGGGAGGAACGAGCGAGACAGAGTGGGAGGGACGAGACTCGAGAGAATATTTGCATTAAGTGCTTGAAAGTACCTTGAGGTGATCATTAACCACTAAGCGCTTTCACTTAGTACACGTCAAATTTTAACCCTTTTTTTCCATAAATTTTGAATTTATCCCACTGTTTCAAACGCCTAAACCACCCATTTTCTCAACCCCAAAAACAATATACTATATAGTGGCAAAAGCGGTCCACCTATACATGCTTTCACCCTAAAAAAAGAATGGCTAAGCAGAGGCTTATACAACAACAACAACAACAACAACAACAACAACAACAACAACAACAACAACAACAACAACAACAACAACAACAACAACAACAACATAGGAGACTATTGCAGATCAATGCTATTTCCATAAAGGAATTTGAAGAAGATAGAGTGGATCCAGTGATCAAGGTCAAGATTGGCAACAATCAAGTAGAAAATACCGCTCTACTCGATAAAAAAAGCCCAAGAAAATGTCCTTTCCCTTAGATTATATACACAACTTAGTCGAGACACAGAGCTTGAAATGACACAACACGAGATGCAAAGCTAAACTCACCACCAGATCAAAGCATTAGGGATGGTAACCTTATTTGTTAAAATCAATCAATATGTCTATCGACACAGATTTTATGTGGTAGAAGATCATCAAAACCAACATAATTACTCCTAGGACAGCCATGGCAAAGGAGGTACAATGTTGAGATAGATTGGAAGTCCGACATAGTGTGGATTTAGAATGAAACAAGAGTCAAATGGTTCCATTAACTAAAGTAACAAGAACGAAGCTAGCAACGACAAAAACGTTTGATGAGGGTAGATAACCCTTGCATACAAAAAGCATGTAGTGGATTCCCAAAGAGTCGCCACAAGAACCAACACTTCAAAAAAATGTGGCATCAGCCTCACCCACATCTAAAACGACTGAAGTTTAGAAGAGACAAACACACAACAAAAGAGAAAGATGGATACCCAAGGACCAGCTCATAATAAAGCAAGTTTGTGTCAAGAAAGATGATATATATGCAAAAGAATCACTCCAAACCCATGAGCTGGCACAGACTCATGTACCATCTCACACACTCATACGAACCCCTCATGTGTCTATCACAAATGTATGGGTACCAAAGAAGTTAGTTCAAGATCAAAGAAAAATAGGAGCTTATTTGGATTCCTAAGAGCATTGTGTCAAAACTTTCAAAAAGCAAAACGATAGACAAAGCTACCCTTACCGACTCAACAACCAACCAAATCAACAAAGTAAATCTGGGTACCCAAACAGTTATGCCAAGAACAAAAAAATCAGCTATGGATATGGATCCCGGTGGCAACACCACACAAAAAACAACCAAACCATATAATACGCACACAACAAGTATGGCAACCAAAACAGCTCAAGCAAGTTATCAACACGATAAGTCCCATCAAATTTTTCCAAATGCCTATGAAGGCTTGTGTTGGACTAATCGAACAGAAGCTATATGGACCCAAAAATATTGCTCCAGCCACCTTGTACCAAAAATTTCCAATTCATAGGAGGACTCAGACATGGAAGGGGGGAGACATACGAAACCTACGACAACTATTATCGGACACTGTCTTACAATGTTTTAAACCTTGTTGCACTTTATTGCAATGATTTTTCAACAGTTGATAAGTATTTTCCATAAGTATGTAAAGGGGGATCAAGTCACGTCAAGACCAAAAGTAACCCCATACTCTTGTATATACTCCATATATGAAAATTTTTCGTATTTTGTTTCTAATTATATGGTCAACTTTGGTCAAAAATCAAGAAAAGACACAAAAAATAGACCAATATTGGCCTAACTATTTTGTATATTACTAGTAGGAAGCTTATATTCTTAATCAAGAATAATTTACCTAATAATCTTTGCTAAATTTGTGGATTTAACGCAATTTCTTAAGGACCTTTTTGGAATTCTCTTTCTAAAAATCTAGTAAGAAATCTAGAGAAGCAATGAAAAATTTGAACCCAAATGATAGAATGCCATACCATGAAGATATCCCAGAAAAAGTTTGGAAGCAAATCAAAGATGTCAAATTTTGACCTAAATATGAAGATGACCTGATAGGTAAACCTGTTGTATCTGGGACATATGAAGTCCAAATGCGAAATTGAAGATCCGTTGGAAATCTAAGGTACGCACGAGGAATGATGGGAGAAAAAAAAATTGGAATCCAGAAGCTCTAGGCACATATACCAACTTAGGGGGGTTTCCTAGTCATTTTCACATAGCGACCTTGGGGAAGAGAGTGAGCGAGCGAGTATGTGCGTTATTTGGAGAGTCCATATGCACAGTTCAGGCATCCCCATGGTGATCAAAGCTAGCAATGAGTTATATGTTGCTTATAGAACATGTACATGCATGCCAAATACTAACCCACTCACCAAAAATGCAAATCGAGGTATAGGCACCAGAGTTAGAAACATGCACATTGGGGGTTGCATGGGTGACCAAAAATTGAATGGAAGGGATGAAAAGAACCACCAAGGGATAGAGAAAGATGATCCAGGGTTTGATCAAGAAAAATAACCAAGTGGCATATGTCGTAGTTGGTGCCACCACTCCAAAAATTGCATCCAAGTGTCACAAGATCTTCACAAGGACCTTTAGACCATGTGCATGCCATGAAATCCACATTTCAGCAGGTACTTGTCAATAATGCAAGAAAAAGTTGTCACAGGGAAAAAGAGGCCATCCAGACCAACCTTGGCTCCAAGTGGATCAAACAAGGCACCTACAGGTACACAAGAATGACAAGAAGCTACTCATGTAATTTGGTCAAGAAATCACACTAGAGTGGCAGCTATCGCAGTTGGGGCCACCATGGCCATTTACACAGGCGGGTGATTTCCACAACTTCCCCAGGCTAGGAATAGGTTACCCATGCTTAAAAATCACTCAATGAATCACCCAAAAGGAAAGATAGTACAAATCTTGTAGATTCCAAGACAAAAATCAGAAAATGAAAAAAATAGGGCAAACCAAGGGGCATTTCAAGATTTTGATGCCATAAGCTGTGAAGTACCCAAAGGAAGCTAATACCATTGAAAGTTTAGCAAAATTCGCTATAAAATTCAAACTAGGGTAAAAATGCATTTTGTGCGTTTTTCACCAAACAAGTCACAAATTAGCTATATCTCAAGACCACATACAAAAATTTCTCCATGGGAAGCTCAAGAAGGACTCATGGAATAAGCACAAAAGAGTTGAAGTTGATTAAAAAAACCAAGAAGACCATAATCAAGACGAATACCTTTACGAACAGGAAAAATTTGGGCAAGGGGACCAAAATCAAATTTTCTAAGGTGGTGCATAGCATAAAAGGAGTCTATACATCAATAGGGACCAATAGGTATCACTCTCTTGATGATTGGTCATAGAAACTAGTTATTACAGTTGGTGCCATAGAGATAAGACATGAAATTACAGGTAGAAAATGACACTTGAACTATAGGAAGTGGGTATTCTACTAATCTAGAATGATGAAGGGATCACGCTTATGGGCTTGGAATCACAAGAAAGTATGCCACGGAGCAGATGACCACACAAGACCAAATACTTAAGAGCCAAGATCCTTTTTTGCTTGAAAACAGGGTTGTTGAGATCCAAATTGGTCAAACAAGGTATGGTTGGAAAGGGGGAGAGAAGCAGAACCAAAATGTACAAACTTCATCTTCATCTGACACAAATTCTAGATACCATGATTGTTGTCACCTGCTCAGATTTGACAGAGGATGGTATCAATATGTAGCGTTCATCAAGAGGATCCTAATGACACCTCATATGCCAAAATTGGACACCCAGAACTCAAGTTTTTGACCAAACTAACTATGAGAGAACTAATAACACAAATGACTACCATCACCAACTAAAAATTGGAACTTTATCATTTGCTTGCTACTGGGTCATACACTCCAAAGAAGATGATGCATAGAAGCATTTACAAATTGGAAGAGAAAGAGAGTCAACATGGACCAGATTATAGGATCAAGAGCCTATTTTGTGGATGAATCCATCCAATACACCATGTTCCTAGAGTGTAAGGATGGACAAGGAGGGGAAGAGATGGGAGGCAGGGCCAAATGCCAAAAGACTTCAATACCATTGCCTACACACCACGGAATGCCGACATAGCAATCTCTAGACTAGGAATCTTGGATTTCTTATTAGAACCAATAGTTTGAGATGACTATAGGTGAGATCACGAGTTGATGCATACCTTGAGAAACATCAAAAGACACTCACTCAATGTTCAAGCTTGAAATGTTAAAAACATTGTATATGCAATTGCAATGCTATGCCCATAATACACACAGGCATTTGTTTTGGCCTCCAATGACTTGCAGCTAAACCCATTGGGCTATGATCCTCGATGTTCTTATGTTGCTTACACATTGGGTGCCCACATTTTAGCACGTAGATGTGGAAGCCAGTGTTTTGGGGAAAACTACTCCCTTGTTCATTCTCACAAGCACAACACAGACAACATACTTGTCATCCGGTGACACGACTAACCCGTAGGTGCACAGAGGCAATCTCGTTAGCTTGTCAGGCTGAGACCAACCTACACATACGTACTTCTATGATGCATCAATCACCAATCCTTGTTAACTCCAACCCACTCTATCCCTAAACACTCATAACACCATTTACACATCAAATGAACTCAAAATCGCTTCAAACTTGCTAGGCACCATCCCCTCACTAGGATACACTTACCTATAAGTCCAATCTCACCAGATTATAACCCTAGCTACCTCAAAGACAATCGCGATAGACTCATAGGTCATAAACTAAAAGTGTGCGAAACCTAAGTCTATGAACATCTATGTGTAGCTAATCTCGCCCTCGTTCCATAAAGTACTTGATTGTTGAAAACAGACACCGTTTGTGCTACTTGCAAGCAGAACAAGCTCGTGGGAAGATCGCTCGCGAACAGCTCGAAGATGCAAATGCGTGGCGTGGGCGCGTAGCTCGCGGAGAGGCTACCGCGATGGTGTGGTTGCTTCGTGATGTGCGTAGCGGAGAGGATAAGATCACACACTCTCTCTCTCTCTCTCTCTCTCTCAGACTCGTACGACACAGAATTAATGATTCAAAATGTTGTCCAAAAATGATTCTAAGGTGACCATTATACTTTGATCACCTTAGCTCAAAATGTACATGGGGTTTTAATTGAGTTCTAGTCATCATAATTATAAAGTGGAAACGCATTGCGTCACGGCCAACTAATAAATCTATACATAATCCAGACAATTGGATAAAGACGATAGACATCATTGGCATTACAAAGGGAATTTGATAATCATTACAAAGGGGCTTTATACAACTGTTGAGATCCAACACTCCCCACCTCCTAGTTCATGTCTACCACGACATGACTGGATTCGTCTTCAATGTCTTTGTCTTCTTTCCTGGTTTATTTGATGTAGAAAGGCATCGTATCGCATAGATTCGTTCGCCATTAATGGGCTAAAAATTTGTGATTTGTACATGAAGAAGCCGGTGTAAAATGATTCTTTGAAGGTCTGGAGATGGTAGCTGGGCAAAAACATGATCCGTCTGAAGTATGCATACAAAACTGGCTCTGTAGGTGGCACACTAAGATCATATGATAGCTCCGATTTGTTTCTTTCCGTATCCATTAACTCCAAACTCCAGCTCTCTGAAAACGCTGTGAGACAGGCCAAAAATGTCCTAACTATTTTACAAAGCATTTTGCAGGATAGGTCGGGAGAGCCTTCGAATTCTGCAATGGTTCCCTGAAGGGTTTTCACCATGTACAAACCGAATATTCTCTCTCCTTCGGCCGATCCTGACAAAACTGGATAGTTCAGCCATGTGGGATTTCTGCTTTGTACGGCTTTATGTTGGCTGTAAGTATAAGTTCTTGGTGCTTGGCAAAAATTTCTATCATCTCTGAGCTCAAGTGGTGCATTCACTAATTGGATCAGGTTTTTAAGATGATCCAATAGCCACTGATGCCTCCATCTTGGCTGGCTATCTATGATTCTGCTTTGCTGTTCCCGAATCTGTAAATCTCCTTCAAATAGTGGCACTTGCTCTTCATTTGCTAACTGTAGTTGATGTGGTGTTTCATATTTTAGCAAAGCATAGGGTAACATCGGGGCATTCCACTGTTCCCGTAGCTCTATTTCTGTCTTGCATGATCTAGAGAGTCCTCATAGCATTTCCCTCTCTAGTTTCATGGCCTTGTACCACATCATATCTGATTGCTTTTCCATTTCTTTGGCCAGCTTCTGCTCTTCAAGTTTTGTGATTGAATCTTCGTCTTCTTCTTGGTTGCCAGTGCCAATTTGATCATTCTGAGTATCTGGGGGCCCGTGGTCCTTTGATCCTTCCTCATACTCATCATCACCCCCATATAGTTTTGCCAGGCCAGCCAAATCTGTGGCCGCTTGTATCATGTGGACCCTCACCTGCCCATGGGGTTTGCTTGCAGTTTGGAGATTTGCAATTTGTACAACCATTGTTTGATTATCAATTCGTAGTGTTTGGAATTCCATCTCCTTTTGGACTGCAGCATCTTCCAATTCCTTGACTCTGTTGTGCAAATTCTCATTTTCTTCCTTGATGGACTTTAAAGCGAGGCTTTCTCTTTCAATGTCTTGAGTTGGTCCTTGCCGGTTGTTCGCTTTGTAAGTCTACTATTTGCTTTTGCAATTGATCCTCAGTTCTAAGTGCACTTTCAGCTATCATCAACGTCTGTTTTCTTTCCAATTCTAGCTCTCTCTTCCACGTCTTCTTGTAGTTGGCCACTGGTGTTGCTGGTAGCAATGTCTTTTTCTTTTTTGCTCTTTCTATTTCCCTTGCCTGTATGTCCGTCACTGCTCTCAAATCCTTCACTTCAATTTGTAAGTCATCAATTATGAGTTGTAAATTTTTGACTGCCTCCAGGGCATCTTGCTTTTCTGCCATCAACCTCTGGATTTGTTCATCTCTATCATTGACATCTTCAAGAAACACAGAGATGGTATCTTCACAAGTAGCATTGAAACTTTCTGACTCCTGGAAATTTTCCTTGAGGAGGTCTATTCTGCTTTTGAGACCCGAGATCTCAACATCTTTAATACTGATCATTTTAAGGTTGTCATCTCTTTGCTCCTGCAACTTCAGAACCTCTTGCTGGGTTGTCTCCAATCTCTTTTTGTTAGTCCTGTTCTGATTGGCTAACAATCGACTGTGCAGTCTTACTTGGTTTAGTAGAGTCTCCATTGCTCCCAAATCCAGGCTGATACTAGCTCCCAACTCAATTACTTGAGAAGAGGATGCTGCTTGTTCTCTTGTCAAATCCACCTCTATGTGCTTGCCTTTATCAAGGTGTGATACTGTTCCAGTGGGTGGATGGTCATCTGTCCTTTCTTCTTCTTCTCTATGGGGTGGTGTAGGGACTCTCTCATCATGAGATGAGCTCTCTCGATGTGGAGGAGAGTCGGCAGGTGGAGTTGGTTGCCTTTCACTTTCCTCTGGCCTCAATTGATTTCTTAATGTTTGGAGATCCTCCTCTTCAAATGGCAGCTCTGGCTCATCCGTAGCATTCCTCTCTTGGATGTATCTTTCAAACCAATCCAACTCAAAGGCTGGATTGTTGGCATTCTTCATTCTTAGTGTGTAAGACCCACTAGAGGGTTTCCAAGTGGCACCTACATCGCCTCGTAGAGATCTTTCTAGTACAGAGCCTTCTAGCATTCTCTCCATATTTGCTACCTTCTGCAATCTAGTGTTGTTCTCAATTTTTGCTTTCCGCTTCTTTAATCTCAAGTTCTCTTCTTCAGCCCTTCTTTCTTCTTCCCTCTTTTCTTGTGTACTTCTGGTGACCCTTTCAAGCCTGCGTCCTCCAATGGTCTTAGTAGAGGGAGGTACTCGCCTTTGTGGTCTATCTTCAATATTCTCTTGTAGGTCCAGCCAGTTGTTCTGTTGAGGAGCATGTGGTAGCTGATCTGTCGCTCCTATGGCATGGTATATCATTCTGGTGAGTAATTCTCCTCCTGCAATATAATTTGGCTTGTCCTGCTATAGCTTTGTCACTTTCTCAAATAGATATGATGCATGATCTATATAGAAATCATGTGTCATTTCCATAGCCCAGGTCATTGTTGTTGAGATGACCCCATGTGGTGTAGTGTATCTAAGCGGTCTCTTGCTGTAGCTCAACAAACATTGACTAGACATTCACCAAAACGATCAAGGACGAGATAGAAAAACTTATGGATGCTAAATTTATGTATGAGATAGAGCACACTGACTGGGTGTCTCCAATCATGGTGGTACCTAAGAAAAACAGGAAATTACGCGTGTGTGTGAATCTCAAGAAGGTAAATGCAACAACAATAAGGGACAACTATCCTCTTCCTATCACAGAACACTTCCTAGGCCGAGTAGCAGGCAAGCAGTCCTATAGCTTTATGGACGGATTCTCTGGTTATAACCGATTGGGGGTTACACTAGAAGATCAGTACAAAACAGTGTTTGCAACTGAATGGGGCATATATGGGTTTAGGGTAATGCCATTTGGCTTGACCAATGCTCCAACCACATT
This sequence comes from Adiantum capillus-veneris, assembly GCF_014529385.1. NCBI lineage: Eukaryota > Viridiplantae > Streptophyta > Polypodiopsida > Polypodiales > Pteridaceae > Adiantum > Adiantum capillus-veneris. The sequence continues at coordinate 23,966,014 of NC_140938.1, read as the reverse complement.
TTAGGGAGTAATGACACATGATTTCAAAGAATACTTGCAAATATTTCTGGATATTTACATGGATGACTTGTGTGTCTATTCTCTATTGAGAGAAGACCATATAGATCATCTTAGAAAGGTATTAGAAAAATGCAGAACGTATAGGATTTGCCTCAACCCAGAAAAATGTGTATTCATGGTACGGCAAGGCAAGATCCTAGGCCACATAGTATCGGCTAATGTAATTACCATTGATGAAGACAAGGTAAAGGTGATCATAGAATTGCCAAGACCAAACATTGTGAGAGGTACAATCATTTATGGGACATTGTGGATACTACTGATGTTTTATCTATATGTATGTTGTAATAGAAAAACCATTGTATAGTCTGATCACGATCTTCATATGGACCGACGAATGTGAGGAGTCATTCCAGAAATTAAAAGATGCACTGGTATCTGCACCAATTCTAAAAGCACCGGATTGGTCAAAGATTTTCCATGTACATGTAGATGCTTCGGCATTTGCAATAGGCTGTATATTAGCACAACCAGGAGAGGGTAATATAGATTTTCCCATCAGTTATGCTAGTAGACACTCAACAGTGTAGAGAAGAATTATACCACCACTGAAAGAGAAGGATTAGGTATGATATACCCGATAAAGAAATTTCGTCATTATTTGCTTGCGAAAAAATTCACATTTTTTGTGGATCATCAGGCACTTTTGTACTTAGTGAACAAACCTTGTAACACGGGACGAATTGTAAGATGGTTCATTGTCTTGCTAGAGTTTGATTTTACGGTAGTAGTAAAGAAAGGAAAAACTCATCAAAGAGCACACCACCTTTCTCGATTACTTGTTAGGAAATAAAACGTAGCTAAATAGATAATTGAGTAGATTACTTAATGGAGAGAGATAGATTTACATACACGAGATTATAGAGTAGAGAGAGAGAGAGAGTACACACGATATACGTGGTTCACCCAATGTGGGCTACGTCCACGGGAAAGCAGCCACTCAATGGCTTTAGTACTTCAAAACAAGAAGTAGTTTACAAAGGGATTATACCCTTAATGGAGCTCCCGCCTTGCTTCACTCTCACCACCTCACACTCACCTTGTTGCATCAACTTCACACACTATGAAATGTGTGTAGAAATGGCCTCCTTTTATAGGCCAAAAGGGTTGCCCTCTCTCGTGAGAGGCAGCCATGTGTAGCCGCCCTTGTGTAGATAAGTCCAAATCGGACCCTCCAATCCGCCCATGTGTGGCCACCCTTGAGAAGACAAGTCCGCTTTTGAATTCGGCCACCAGCCATTGAATTCGGCCACCGGCCACCGGCCATTGACTTCCAACCACCGGCCATTGACTACCGACCACCGGTGGTCAACAGACGGTCGTTTTCCGACCACTTTTCGGCCGTGAAAATTTTGGTTTCTGGTGAATGATTTTCCTTCACGCACGATGGCTTCTCCTCATAATGGGGGCCTTACAAATGTGCGCTTTTACCACAGAAGATTACAAGGTAAATCAAGCTCCATACTTAACAATCTCCCACTTGGAGACTGATCTTAAAACCAAACCTGTGATGACTGCTTTCCATCCTGGCTTCTTATCCTTGAATTCCAATTGAAGATGAGCAAAAGCTCAACTTCTCCTTGTTGACCACCTTTGTAAACATGTCTGCAGAATTTTCACTTGTATGCACCTTTCCTAGCTTTAGCTGTCCCTCTTCCAAAAGAGTGCGTATGAAGTGATATCTCACCTCAATGTGCTTTGTCCTTGAATGAAAGGCTGAGTTCTTTGCAAGATGGATAGCACTTTGGCTATCACTGCACAAGACACAATTGTCTTGTTTGAATTCAAGCTCTTCTAAGAGTCTGTGAAGCCACAAAATTTCTTTGCTTGCCTCCGTCATTGCTACATACTCTGCTTCCGTGGTAGAAAGTGAAACCACTTTCTGCAGCTTTGAAGCCCAGCTTACTGCTGTGCCTCCAACCGTGAACACATAGCCAGTAGTGCTCCTTCGAGTATCTTTGTCACCTGCCATATCTGCATCAGCATACCCTTCTAGAAAAACATCAGTTCCTCCAAAATACAAAGCATTTGTTGTTGTCCCTTTTAGATACCTAAGTATCCACTTCACAGCTTGGCAGTGCTCTTTACCTGGGTTGTCCATGAACCTACTCACAACTCCCACTGCATGTGCAATGTTTGGCCTTGTCCAGACCATAGCATACATTAGAGAACCTACCGCTGCAGCATATGGAACTTTAGACATATAAGCTATCTCCTCTAGTGTCTTTGGACACATATCCTTCGTTAGTTTAAAGTGACTAGCCAAAGGTGTAGAAACTGGTTTTGCATTTTTCATTGCAAACCTTTCTAGTACCTTCTTGATGTAATATTCTTGAGATAGCTTTATTGTCTTCTTCGTTCTGTCCCTTGATATTTTCATACCAAGTATCCTCTTTGCAGCACCTAAATCTTTCATTGAAAAAGATTTAGACAGCTCCTCTTTTAGGTCTTTGATGTCCTGCATGTTAGCACTTGCAATCAACATGTCATCAACATATAACATTAGGATGATGAATTTCCCATCTCCCAAATTCTTCGTGTAGACGCAATGATCTGAGTTGCATCTTGTGAATCCATGATCCAACATCCATCGATCAAACTTCAAGTATCATTGTCTTGATGCTTGCTTTAAACCATACAAGCTCTTCTTTAATTTGCAAACCATTTTCTCCTTACCTTTTACTTCATACCCCTTTGGTTGAAGCATGTAGATTTCCTCTTCTAAGTCACCGTGAGGGAATGCAGTATTTACATCCATTTGCTCGAGATTTAGATCATGAGCAGACACAAGGCTTAAGACAAGCCTAATTGAGTTCATTTTTACAACAGGAGAAAATATTTCATTGAAGTCAATACCTTTCTTTTGAGAAAACCCTTTTACCACAAGCCTAGACTTGTACCTTTTCTTCCCACCTTCTTCTTCCTTCAGCTTGTACACCCACTTGTTTTGAGGTGCCCGCTTACCTTTAGGCAACTCGACCAACTCCCATGTTTGGTTGCGATGTAGTGATTCCATCTCCACTTGCATGCTCTTCGTCCATTATTCTTTGGATTCATGTTGCATAGCTTCTTCGTATGACTCGGGCTCTCTAGAATCTGAGATCAAGAGATGGTTGAAGGAAGGAACAAACCTTTCTAGAGGTCTACTTGCTCTTGTAGATCTTCGGGGAATAGGTTGAGGCTCCTCATTTGGTTGACGTTGTTGCCCATTGTCACCGTTTGCAGTCCTTGAGTCTTCACCGTCCTCAAGCTCCATGTACTCATCACCTGTTTCTTTTGTTTGTTTTCTTTCCAAGTAATCTTTGTACATATTTTGTTCGTTAAAAATTACATCCCTACTCCTTAAGATTTTACCATCTTCAGGATTCTATAGGCGATACCCAAAGTCACCTTCTCCATAGCCAATGAAGAAACACTTTTTGGAATTTGCATCTAGCTTTGATCTTAGGCTTCTATCTATGTGCATGAAAGCCTCACACCCAAACACTTTGAGAAATGCATAATTCACCAGTTTACTTGTCCATGCCTCTTCTGGAACTCCCCCATTCAATGCCGTTGAGGGTGATCGATTGATTAAGTACACTTACGTACTTACAGCTTCCGCCCAAAGCTCAAGCGGTAGGCCTGCATGTAGCCACATGCTTCATGCTCGCTCCATGATTTTCCTGTTCATCCTTTCCGAAATCCCATTTTGTTGAGGTGTCCTTGGGGTTGTCCTTTGCCTCCGAATGCCATTGCTAGCACAAAAGCTTTGAAAAGCTTGGCTGCAATATTCGCCTCCATTGTCGGATCTAAGGCATTTAACCTTGGTACCTGTTTCATTCTCCACAAAGGCTTTCCACCTTTGAAATATGGAAAATACATCGGATTTATTCTTCATGACATAAACCCATGTTTTTCTAGTTTCATCGTCTATGAATGTTACATAGTACAATGAGCCACCAAGTGATGGTGTACTTGCACGACCCCAAACATCAGAATGAACCAACTCAAGTTTTTTATTTTTTCTTTCATTTCCTGATTTTTGAAATTTTACCCTCTTTTGTTTACCATAAACACAATCTTAACAGAACTCTAAGTCCACTTCTTTCAAACCTGGTAGAAGCTTCTTTGTTTGAAGGATTGCATTCCTTTGGCACTCATATGCCCAAGTCGGTAGTGCCACACCGCACTGTCAACTTCTGTAGTTGCTGCACAAGCTGAAGGTTGTGTGCTCATAGTACACAAGTAAAGTATACCGACCTTTTCTCCCTTGGCAACCACCAAAGATCCCTTTGAGATCTTCCACCGTTTGTTTCCGAATGCAATGTTGTGACCTTCATCGTCCAATTGTCCTGTAGAGATAAAATTTTTCCAAAGAGAAGGAACATGCCTAACATCTTTAAGCTTCCATTCATTTCCGTTAGCAGTTTTGACAGAAACTGTACCTTTGCCGACAATCTCACAAGCTTCATCATCTCCCAAGTATACATACCCAAAATCACCTTTGGTGTAATCTTGGAAATGTTGCTTGTGTGGTGTCGCATGGAATGAAGCCCCGGAATCTACTATCCAGGAATTAGACACATTGTCTAATGAGAGAATTAGAGCATCTTGCTCTACTTTACCTGCCACATTGGCCTCCGATGTTGGCTTGTTGTCTTGAGACTCAGTCTCCTTCTTCTTCTTGGGCCAGCAATCCTTCTTGACGTGGCCCTTCTTGCCACAGTTCAACCATTCAAGAAATGACTTTGTGCGTGACTTGCTTCGTCTTGAGTGATCACGACCCTTTTGGTTTTTGAACCTCTCCTTAGGCCTTCCTCTTGTTTCCACTGACAATGCAGCACTTGATGATTCTCCTGTGCTTCTCCTTCGTATTTCCTCGCTTAGGAGAACACCCACAACATCATCAAACTTAAGAGTATTTGTACCAGAGATACAATTACTTACAGCCATCACAAGGCTGTCCCAACTATCCGGTAGAGATGATAGTATAAGGAGAGCTTGCACTTCGTCATCGAAATTGATTTTCACCGATCGAAGTTGACTTATGTTTCTATTAAAGTCATTTAGGTGTTCTGCACAACTGAACCATTCTCTGCCATCTTTAGATTGAACAAGCGCTTCATAAGAAATACCTTATTGGATGCCAATGGTTTCTCGTAGAAGTCGTCAAGTGATTTCATCAAGTCCTCCGTGGTCTTCATCTCCGAAACATTGAAGGCCACCGTTAACGCAAAGCTTAACCGAATTGTTCCCAGTGCCTTTCGATCAAGGACAATCCATGCTTCATCTGCCATTGTTGCGGGCTTCTTCGCAAGACCGCCTAGTGGCAAATAGAGGTCCTTATGGTAGAGATAGTTTTCAATCTGCATCTTCCAATGTTGGTATTTTTTGCCGTTGAACTTCTCAATCTTGAGCTTCCCTTCCTCCGCCATAACTCCCACTCAATTCAAGGAATCCTTTCCTTGGGATAATTTAGCTACGAGCAACAAACCTTGCTCTGATACCAGTTGTTAGGAAATAAGACATAGCTAAATAGATAATTGAGTAGATTACTTAATGGAGAGAGATAGATTTACATACACAAGATTATAGAGTAGAGAGAGAGAGAGAGAGTACACACGATATACGTGGTTCATCCAATGTGGGCTACGTCCACGGGAAAGCAGCCACTCAATGGCTTTAGTACTTCAAAACAAGAAGTAGTTTACAAAGGGATTATACCCTTAATGGAGCTCCCGCCTTGCTTCACTCTCACCACCTCACACTCACCTTGTTGCATCAACTTCACACACTATGAAATGTGAGTAGAAATGGCCTCCTTTTATAGGCCAAAAGGGTTGCCCTCTCTCATGAGAGGCAGCCATGTGTAGCCACCCTTGTGTAGATAAGTCCAAATCGGACCCTCCAATCCACCCATGTGTGGCCTCCCTTGAGAAGACAAGTCCACTTTTGAATTCGGCCACCGGCCACTGGCCATTGACTTCCGACCACTGGCCATCGGCCATTGACTACTGGCCACTGGTCAACCGACGGTTGTTTTCTGACCACTTTCCGGCCGCCGTCCGACCATAATGTTCCGGCGAAAAGGAATATTATGCCGTGATTTTTGGTTTCTGGCAAATGATTTTCCTTCACGCACGATGGCTTCTCCTCATAATGGGGCCTTACAAATGTGCGCCTTTACCAGAGAAGATTACAAGGTAAATCAGGCTCGAGACTTAACATTACTAAATGGCGAAAAGGCTACTGGTGTAGATGATGATCTCCCAGACGCATACCTATTTAATATAGAGATGGTATCGAAGTGGTCAGAGCAGATTATTCCATTGTTGACATATGGAATGAATCTTGACGAAAGACACATGGTGGAAGATGTTAGACAAGCACAAAATTACACTATGCTTGCGGGAAGAATGTATCATCATGATAACGATGGGATTCTAAGGTTGTGTATAGGCCCAGAGGAGTACGACGCGTATCTAGAGGAGGCACATACACAGACTGGGGGTTTCCATCGAGGAAATCAAATAACCTATGAATGATTACGAAGATTTGGAGTGTATTGGCGAATGGCAGGCGATGTAGCTAATTACATCAAGAAATGCAACTTTTGCACAGCCAATACCACTGTGGATTATGCCAGATGATACCAAATGACGATAGCACCTGCATGGAGTCATGCTATAGTGGGATATTTGACTAATAGGGAGTTGACAGGAGATTGTTCTAAAGCCAGACAAAAGGCTTTACAAATCCAAGCGAATAGGTATACCATCATTAGTGACCAATTGTGTAAAAGAGGACCCGATGACCAGTTGAGGATAGTTTCTCATGAAAATGACTACTTTCCATTATTGGAGCAAGCCCATGCTGGCATAGCAGGGGGTCATTTTTCAACGGAGAGAATCGTAAAAATCATTATGATTGCAGGAATATGGTGGCCGACCATGATTCAAGATGCAGCAGAATTCGTAAAAAGGTGTGATGAATGTCAATGCACTAAGGTGCCAGTTAAGAGAGACGACATGCCTTTAAGACCAATGATGAGTGCTCGAGCATTCGCTAAATGGGGATTGAACTTTGTTAGTCCTATTACTCCACCAGCTTATCGTTCACAAGCACAATACATCATAGTGGCCACTGATTATATGACCAAATGGGTGGAAGCAAAAGCCACAACAAAGGTAGATGCAAGAACCACGTCACAATTCTTATATGAATATGTGTTTTACACGATATGGCCTACCAATCGAGCTGGTGAGTGATAGAGGGACGCACTGTGTAAATGGAGTTATCAAACATCTCTTGAATGAGTTTATGGTAATTCATCACAAATCTACACCCTACCATCCACAAGCCAATGGTCAAGCAGAAGCGACCAACAAAATATTGTGCACAGTTCTTACGAAACTGGCTAGTGAAACAAGGAAGGACTGGGATCAAATGCTATACTCAGCATTGTGGGCTTATCAAGTTGCATATAAAACAACACTCAATGCTACACCATTTAATATGGTGTATGGGTTAAATGCAATACTGCCTATTGAAGTTTTGATTCCAACGCTAAGGGTAGTTAAACGGTTGGACTGGATGGGCCATGAGCTTTCAGAACGGTTAGATGACCTAGAAAAACTAGACGAGTTACAACTCAATGCAGTAGCACCCATTTTTGCCAAGAAAAAAAGACAACAGAAAGAGTTTTTTGACAAACATGTCAAAAACAAGGACTTTAAAACGGGGGACTATGTCTTGGTATACACCCTTAAACAACATGCCAAGAAACTAAAGAAAAGAGGAATGGAGCTTTATTTGATCCAAGATATCTCGTCTAGCGGAGCAGTAAAACTGTCGACACTAGATGGAAAAGAAATGCCGAATTGGATTAGTGGGTGTCGTTTGAAAAAGTATCATCTACCTCTAACTCCTGGGATGTTGTTTCAATTGCATTATGGCAAAGCCTATAGACAGGAACAGAACGAGTTCATGACCAGGCACAGCAAGAAGCCGAGGAACGCATTGCTAAGCGAAAGCAGTTTCTGAGGACAATAAACATGGTCACACCGATGATGACTGAAGAATATCCTCTTCCAACAATCCAAACAATTGAAGCGGATATACAAAGCAAAAAACTAGCAAGGACAATCACAGACCTTATGGCTCAGGATGAGAACACGTGGTGTAGTCCTTACATTAAAGCATATGGAGGCATAGAACAAGTAGAAACCTATGCATTGCTTGACACTGGGGCTCATTGTACGTGTACGGACGTTGTTTCTTGGCTTTGTATCCAACTTCAGAGGGATCGAATGTTCACAAATGTTAGGATCCACCCCCTTCAGATCTTTGTATGACCAGGCAAATACATCACGAAATTCTTTAAGCGTTTTGATCAGTAAGTCCTCTTCTTCCTGGTTTAGATCAGTGGCAATGTAAGCAGGTCAAGGAGCTCTGATAGGTCTATTATCTTGGCATTCTCTGGCCCATCATAGGACTCGTTGGGTTTAGGCTCTCTCATTGGTTGCTGGACCACCAATTTTCTCTCCTGAATGGTGTACTTACAATAGTGAGGAGGTACATCTATCTCTTTACTCCCATCACTAGCGTTCCATCCATCGCTACTCTCCATCTCAGTTGTCCATACATTTCTTTCAAATTATTAGATTTATTTTTTCGCTCAACTTTCATTATAATTGGATCTCCAAAGACATCCAATATTTTCCTCGCAACTCTCTTTTTTGCCTTGCTGGTTTTCTTAAATTTCAACAGTCTTGCCTTGAAACCTGGGTCTTCAACAATCTTAAGAAACCTTCTTGACACTTTATCCTTAGCACAATCAGCAGCATGAATGAACGTTCATAAGGAAATGTGTCTTACTCCTGAACTCAGGCATAGGTCTAAACCTAGTTGGTAGACTTTTATGGTGTCACCTACTCTTGTATCTTTTTTGGCGTCTCAAACTTTGGTTCAGGAAGTTGTAAAGGATGTCATTGTCTTGATCTTGATGGTCGTATTCTTTCGTATTTTTTGACTTCTCGTCATCTGCATTATCTTCATTTTCACATCGATCAGAAGAATCATAAAATTCTTCTCCATCCTGCTCGATGTTTTTAGTGGGGATGTCCACATAACCCACTATCTTAATATCAAGTTTTGTTTTTGTTTGATTGACCCTTGCATTCTCGGTGTCTCCTTCATTCTCGTCTTCTTCCACAATTTTGCTCAACATGTAGTATGGTACGATATCGTAGCCATTCTCGTCACAAAATTTTGTGGGAGTGACTTCATTGACACACACATCCAAAGTAGCCAAAAGTTGAGACCATTCTAGGGGTTCGAGCTTCTCTTCAGGGAAGGGCTCTTGTATATAGGAATCATCTTCCAATACCCTCTCTAGTGTCCTTTCATTGTGGTCGAAGTCACTACATTGAGATGCTCCGCACATCCATATCTCCTTTTTCTTACAGAATCACGCTGGGACTTCTGATCCGCTAATGGTGGTTGAGTTGAAATCTTCCACAGGTGTTCTCATGACATCATGGTAGCTGTGATTCCTCATATTTACATGTGTAGTGGTTTCAGTATGTCTTAGATACAAATAATCATACCCCCAGTCCTGCACCATCTTGAGTTGCCTCATGAACGGCCTACCAAGGATGATTTCATAATTGTTTTTCTTGCCGAAATCTACTATGGCAAATGTATGTTCATACTCTATGCCACATGAAGATACCACAATTGCCTCAAGAAATCCTATAGGTCTTTCTACGTGCCCATCTGCTAGTTGTAATTTCATTCTAGTTGTTCGTATTTCCGGTTTTCCCCATTTTTCCCATAGCAATTTGGTAGCAATGGCAATGCCAACTGCACTATCAAGTATAGCCTTAGTCTCTATGCCGTTATACTCGACTGGTAGAGTAGTGTTGCCGTCTTCACCCTCACAATACTCTCCAACCTTGTTGAGAGGCACTGGTCTAGTGTTGACTCTCTTCGGTTATGTTTCATTAAGCTCAATTTCGAAGAACTTAAGAGGCGTCCTTATACCAAATTTCTCAAGACATTTGCCCACTTCCGTCCACATGCTTGGCCTAATTTTTAACAATTCTACCAATGTGATTGTACACTTGACTGGAGTAGACAACAAGTCTGTCAAAATTTTAGTGTCCAATTGATTTGACCCTCCTATTCTTTGAGAAGGTACCCTTCGAATTTCCGACTTTGCCTCATAGTCTCCCATGTATGGTGGCAAAGTTCTGAGTGATTCTGGTCTGCTATATTCTGATGCAACTGAACCATCATCCCCTTGCAATGATTTAGCGTCTAAATCCCATGGTGATTTATTCAAGTTCAACTCCGAGAAAGGCGCTGACTTGAATGTTTTTGTCTCATATTTTCCTTTTCCTTGAGCTTTTCTCACCGTTTCCCGTAGCTCTTCATGCCATTTTTCTTCCACAATGGGTGCATATGGTGGAAAACCCTTCAGTGATTCATCAGTTCTATTAGGCACGAATCTTTCATCCTCTACATCAGGCAAAGATTTAACATTTTCTATCTTGTCAGGTACCCTTTGTTTAGTTTCGATAGGTGTTTCATTGTTTGGTGGTTTGATTATTCTATCCTTCACTTCCATAGGTGGAGGTTGTAGTAAGGCTTGTGCAGTTTCAATCAACTGCTTGCACATCTCTAGTCTCTATTTTTCTATCTCTGGATATGGATATGTCATCCACCTTTGCTCTAGAGTCTGTCTGTTTTTCAATCTTGCTTCATAGGCTTGCCAAATTGCATCCAAGGGTTCATTGACCTTATCTACCAATACAGACTCTCTTGAGCTTGCACTCCTAGGTCCCTCCGTCGATTTTAGAGAGTTAGACTCTCTCTACTGTTTAAGTTGCTCTCGAGCCATTGTTAGCTCAGCTTCTATAGCCTTCTATTTTCGTTCACGTCTAGCTTTCATTTTCGCTCTTCATTCTTTCCAAGGATTATCACGACTGACACTAGACTTGTCAGTCTTGATTTCCTCTTGATTTTCATCCCTACTCTTGGGCTGATTGTCATCTTTCCTTGTTTGGGCTCTCGTCAAGACCTTAACAGGAATAGTAGTTTCGTTTTCTAACCCTCCACTGGAAGGCACTGCTCCCAGCATGTTCAAAGTAGTCTTTGCTCCTTTGCTCGGGTTCTTAGGGCAATTAGGAATCAAGTGAGTAATTCTACACTCAGTGCAATATGCGTTGACTCTAATGATTTCATCATGACTCAGTGCAATATGCGTTGACTCTAATGATTTCATCATGAGGACAGTCTCTTAGCCAATGGTCTCCACCACACTTGTAGCAGGGTCCCTTAGGCTGTTGAGGTGATCCTTGAGCTCCTCTTTGTTGGTGTGCATGCCTCTACCCGCCCATGCCTCCGTTGGCTATGAACAACAGTGTTCGTTCATCCAAGCTGTATCTTCCTTCTCCTGTTGCATGTGCAGCTGTTGGTGGTCCTGTACTTCCAATCATGCTCCAAGGTTCTGGCATTGGGGTTCTTCCGGTGTATAATAGACACGATTTTCTGAATATCCATTGGAATCATCGTAATATGCATGCATAGGTACCAAATCCTTCTCTTCTGGTTCGTTTACCGTTGGTGTGTATCTTATGCCTACCGGTCTTACTCTTGGTAGGGGTGGTTGTTGCCCCAATACTGGATGTGGTCTTTCAACACCTATAGGTCCAGGTAGGTTGCCTGCTTGATACCTAGGCATTGGTGGGAGTTGAGGAGATGCTGCCTGAACTTGGGGAGCATATGGTCGCTCTCTCACATATCCCTTGTTATAATAATATTCTTCCGTCACATGGTTTGTCCATTTTTGTTCAATAGCACACCACTTTGGCTGCTTAGCCTGAGGCTTGGCATACATATTAAACTTTTTTAGCACTTCCTCTACAAGCTGCTCTTGGCTTACAACTACTTCTCCTTTCGGTGTTGTCTTAGCGAACTTGCTTCCACTTTGTTGTGAGATGAATCGTCATCAAGATCCTTGAATTCACCCTCCTTATAGACCGCACAATTGTCTACAAGGTAAAGAGCTTCCTTAGTTAACTCATTTAACGTCGTGCTCCTCTTCATATGTAAGTCCTTCTGGAGATCTGCGTTCCTTAGTCCTTGAATAAATATAAGCATAAGTCTGGACTGAGTTGGTAGTTCTTGCACAGGGCAGAACTTCATAAGGCTGCCTTTCGCATAGATTCCCCCTCTTTCTGTTTGAACTTATGGATTTGTGAGACTATATTATGAGCTATCCCCCTTTGTGAGAATTCCTCAATAAACTCGTCAAAAACCTCCTCCATAGACTCGAAATCTCTACGCTCCACAGAGTCAAACCAAGTAGCGGCATCCTCCTCTAGAGTAAGCCCAAACCCTGCAAATTGAGTAGGGAAGTCCAACACTTCTTCAACTCTAATTACACGCACAAAGGCTGCTACATGATCCGTAGGATCTTTGTTTCCCGTGTATTTCTTGTTTACCCATTTTTGCACCTGCGAAGGTCTAATTCTACGATGGTCTACAAATCTCATCATTGGTTCTCCTCGTCCTACTCGATATACCTCCTCTGGCCTTCGGTAGTGGGAGGGTTCCTCACCCAGAGGTGCCCCTGAGCCATAATTTCTGATGGTTCTTGCAACAGGTGGTTCATCTCTTCGAACTCGTTCTATGGGTTGTCTTCTAGGCTGTGCCGACTCTTCAGTTTTTGGCTTACTCTCGCCTTGATATTGTGAATAGAGTGGTGGTTCTTGTAAATCTCTTAGCCCTCTTGCAGCTGGATAACCATCTCTGTTTTGGTTTTGTTCTAATGTTGCACATTGTTGAAGCCATGCATGCAATGATGGTTGGGTTGCTCGTTGGTTCTGGTAGTTGAACGTCTATTGTCGGTTAGAATGTGATGTTGCGTCGTACTCTTCTGAAAATGGATTTGTTGACTTGCTAGGGGTATAGGTGGACCTTGGTACTTTCTTGGGGGCATATGTTGATGTTTCTGGACCTGTTGCCTTTTCTACCTCCTCTGGGAGGATTTGTTTGTATTCTCGCCCATACCTGTCAACAAAAATGATATCCTTCCCCATAGCAATTTCATAACAAAATAAGTAAAGACCCTTGTCTTTGCTTGATTAATTTGGGTAGGGTTCTTTGCATCAAAAATAAGAGACTACTCCCTCTCTCTCATGCTTGTAAATTCCCACATTCTCATTATAGGTAGAGACCCTGGTTGTTTTTTTATAATACCTAAAAAGAGCTCCAGGTCGATCAATTTTTGGAGGTGGTTCTTGAGTTTCTGAGACCATTTTTTCTTTTGCCACATTATCTCCATATCTGTTGTAATCCTCAAGGTTGCTAACTATCAGATAGTGGTTCCCCTTTTCATCTCGGAATCTATCTCCACCATCATAGACTTGAATTATCTCTAGTCTCTGAGACGGTCTTTCTTCTATACAAATACACTTGCGTCCCCGATAGTCACAATAAACTAGGGCTCCCCTAGAGTTTGTTCCTTCTAAGAAGATTATAGTGAACTTGGCATCGTTCAAAGGGTTTTAGGAGGTACTTCCTCCTAGCATTGGTCCTTCACCGGAGAAACCTCCTGGCTATTGACTCCCCATCATGAAGAAGGACTTATCTGATGAAGTGTCAGTATCACTACCCTCCTCAATGATCGGTGCTAATGGGTCTAGCTTTGTCTGAGTTACAATCTCCTCAATGAACGTGGTGCTTACTTGACTTTTGACACTTTTAGCTCCTGACTCAAAAAAGGCTCCTAACCCTAAATACATAAGACTCAAAGCTGTATTGCAAACTTAAAGCTTACCTGGACTTCTTGTGCCTGTGCAGCTATGTGATAATCTCCTTCTGGAATCTACACATGTATGGTTAGCATGTTCACAAGGGTTGTCTTTGAACCGTTGAATAATTTTTTCAATTATGTACAACAAATATCAATTTTCTATGACACTGGTCACTCTGAGCAATTTTGCATTTTCTCCCCACTGAATGTCTCAGGGTCTTCTGGTAGTCAAATTTCAGATTTGAAATGAAGGTTGGGATTTAGGTGAAGAGCTTATCCCTGCTGTGTAGTCACAATTTGCAAAAAATGTCTGACTTATGAATTCCTTGGTCTATCGCGATAGACTAGGCAGATACATTAGTACAAGTCAATTTAGAACTGTGACTTCATCTTTGGGTTCCCCTTACTCTCTAGAGTCTATCCCTTGAATTTCATACAATTTGGACTCTTGGTTTGTGTTTTAGGCCAAATCTAGTGTTTTTGTCAGCCACTGAATCTCTATCTGGACCTTAGACTCACTTCTAGTGATCCAAACACCTTGAAACTTGGTATGTGAGCTCTTTAGTTCCTGTTTAAGTTAACCCTAGGAGGGTTTTGCAAAATAAGGTCTACATGCCAACTTCCTTAGTCTATCGCGATAGACTCATAATCTTCTCCAAACTTGGTCTTTTTCCAGAGTTCTCTCCACAGGTGGAATCCCCACCCTTTGTATGGTGTATTTACAAATTTGTGCAGTGTTTGGACAATAGGTCAAGGCTTTTTTGCCAATATATCTCTGAGTTCAGACTCATAACACCAGACTTGGGGTTTGGTGGTCAAGCAGATGTCCAAATATCCTAAAATTTTGTGAGCACTCTTATTTTGATGTATTGAGCCAGTGGTCCAAGGGGTTTGGTCTCAATGTTAGTCTATCCCCAAGTAGTAGTCTATCGCGATAGACTCAGCAGAGGGCAACTGGGATGTGATTTTTTTACTGTTTTTGGACAGTTTGGTTTCCTGAGCCCTTAGAAGTCTATCCCTCAAATTTCATTCAATTTGGACTCCTTTTGACCTTGGACTCAAGAACTTTTACTTTTCTATGGCAAATTCACTGCTCAGATGCACTTGAAGTGATGCAAATTTGATGATAATTCAAACTTAAGCTTGTGAATATCAGTTGTACATCATGATACAATCAGTTTACCCAAGGCTAGTGGTTACACAATCTCTTTTTGGCCTCTTTAGGTTCACTTAGTGTTTTCTTATGGCAATCCCTTGTTTCTTTTTGTTGGTTTTGGTCGCAATTTTAACGTTTTCTCAAGCGCTGGATCATAAATCCAAATTTCTACTCTATTCACACCCTTAAAGAGTGTATGGTGTGGGTTTTACTTTCAAGGCAAGCAAACAGCCTCGTTGTTTCTTCTCTTTGTTTGTTTTGCGTTTTTACAACGTTTTTTCTACACTATTCGCACACAAACATCACTTATAACTTAGAACCATAAATCCTAACTCCACCTTAATTGATTTTTCATTTATCTAGCCCTCTCTCTCAAAGGGGAAAGGGGGACACTTGTCTCAAGGCTACCCTTTCTGCTTGTAATGCCTCCTGCTTATGATTGGCTAGGCCTGGAGGGGTCCAATGAGCTTCAAGCATGAGCTACAAGGGGGGGGGTCGACCCAAGAAAGCTACGGGGTTGCTTAGGGGGTATACTCACCCACACACACTCACAAACACTCTCATTGTGTGCTAGTCAAGAGCTCCATCTCCTTCTCCAAGCTCCTTGAGAAGTTGAGAGCCTACACCAACACTCTTGGCTATGGAATGCAAATCCAACCAAGAGCTATGCAATGCTTAAGCTTTCCATCTTCATACTAATTCTATTATGTACGCTAAGCAAGAAGAGTGATGATATCCTACCTAACTAACTCTAACTAGTCATAGACCCTTGGCAAGTCATAGGCTTCCTGGCTATCCACTAGACCTCAGAATACCCTCTCCTAGATCTTATCTTAAAATTTAAGCTCTCTCTAGTCGAAACTAAAGCAAGATAACCATCACACGAGTGATGTAGATCTCCCTACTTAAGGTCTTGTGTCCCTGGCAGCGGTGCCGATGTTTTGGGGAAAACTACTCCCCTGTATATGCTCACAAGCACGACACAGACAACATACTTGTCATCCAGTGACACGAATAACCCGTAGGTGCACGGAGGTAATCTTGTTAGCTTGTCAGGCTGAGACCAACCTACACATACGCACTTCTATGATGCATCAATCACTAATCCTTGTTAACTCCAACCCACTCTATCCCTAAACACTCATAACACCATTTACACATCAAATGAACTCGAAATCGCTTCAAACTTGCTAGGCACCATCCCCTCACTAGGATACACTTACCTATAAGTCCAATCTCACCATATTATAACCCTAGCTACCTCAAATACAGTCGCGATAGACTCACAGGTCATAAACTAAAAGTGTACGGAATCTAAGTCTATGAACATCTATGCGTAGCTAATCTCGCCCTCGTTCCATAAAGTACTTGATTGTTGAAAACAGACACCGTTTGTGCTACTTGCAAGTAGAACAAGCTCGTGGGAAGATCGCTCGCGAACAGCTCGAAGATGCGAATGCGTGGCGTGGGCGCGTAGCTCTCGGAGAGGCTACCGCGATGGTGTGGTCGCTTCATGAATCCAGTGAGGGAGATGCGCGTAGCGAAGAGGATAAGATCACACACACTCTCTCTCTCTCTCTGACTCGTAAGACACAGAATTAATGATTCAAAATGTTGTCCAAAAATGGTTCTAAGGTGACCTTTATACTTTAGTCACCTTAGCTCAAAATGTACATGGGGTTTTAATTGAGTTCTACTCATCATAATTACAAAGTGGAAACGCATTGCGTCCCGGCCAACAAATAAATCTATACATGATCTAGACAATTGGATAAAGACGGTAGACATCATTGGCATTACAAAGGGAATTTGATAGTCATTACAAAGGGGCTTTATACAACTGTTGGGATCCAACAACCAGCAAGTCAAAAATCATTGGTTGTGCGCAGTGGGAAGTGGATGAAAGCATGCCCAAGCTTGGGTGGGGCTTGAGCTATTGACAAAGGGAGTTCTCGACCAACACGCTACGCTATGCTGGCCTACTCACAGACCATGCTTTCAAAGAAATTTCTATCCTCTAAGAATGGTGCTATGTTACAATGAAATTTTTTTGAGGCTTCAATGTAATTAGAGCCCAAAGCGGTAGCTTGCATTTGGTTAAGATGTAGCATGGTCTGCTGCAATGGAACAAGTGTTAACCGTCCATTTTGGTGGGTGTGGGATCCCAAACGACCCTCTCAATGGCCCCCCACCCCGTTACAAGACTGGTATTTACTTTATATTGCATAAATAGATAAACTACAATGCAACACTTGACTCAATTTGACTCTAAGGAGGTTACTGCTATGATAATTTTTGAAGATGAAACACCTTTTGGATTGATTTGTTACACCAATGAGACCCAACTCTATGTGGGCTGCATATGGCCACCATGGAGATTTAGGGCTCTGCAAGGCTTTGAGTGCAAATGATGCGCAAGATGAGGGGGAAGTGGCAATAGAGAGTGCCTCCAAGATGACCAAGGAATGGGTTGAACTTAGGAGGACAATGGCTTCCAAGGGAGCACTTTGCAGGCTGAATGCATTATGCATCCGTGGGAGAGACCTTCGATTTGGGAATAAAATGCAAGAGATGGATTGGTATCTAGTGCTAGCAGATTTGGTTAGCAATGAGGGAGGAGGGCTGCTTTTATAGGGGTTTTGGGACCTAGAATGCCGCAAGTCCCCTTCAAGTTTGTGCGAGAGAACCAAACTCAAGCAGGTTCATAAAGGTTCAGTGTCGACTTTGTAGCAGATCGTGGACTCTCTGGCTATGTCGGGACTTATGCAGCACGACAACAACAACGCAAGGATTTATGCACCAGATCGACAACGACTCTCTGGCTATGCAGGGACTTATGCAGCACAACGACGGAGACGCAGGGACTTATGCAGCACGTGTACGACGATGACTCTCTGGCTATGCAACATGTGTCAAACCTGAGTACAATCACACTATCTATTCGTGCGCGCACAAATGGACAGCGTGCTCGCATCGCAGAGGGAGAAGACACGGATTCTGTAGGTGTATTTTATGGAGCATGCACTGTGCACGGATAGAGATTTTGCAGGTGACGCGCTTCAGCATTAGTAAAGTCTACCTGGTCTACTCACGCCATTGTTTCACAGTTGAGAAGCTTTCCAAAGTTAAGGTTTATTAGTAACTTTAGGGTTTTAAAACTTGAAGATCCTCTTAATTTTAGGGAAAATTACCAAAGTACCCCTCTAATTTGTGGAAATTCCAAAAATACCCCTCAAATTTAAAAAATTCCCAAAATACGCTTGCTCACGATTTCCTATCTTTATTCTATTTTGACAATGGAGATCCATTTTTTAGTGCTTAGCATGTAATTTGTCACAAATTACCTCCCAAAAAAAGATAATTATGTCTAAAAATAATGAAGAAATTCATCTCCAAAGCGTAAATAACTGGCTCCAATTCTAGTTTTAGTATCTTGTATTGATAGTAGACAATTAGTCTTGCCATGAAAAGCTACAATTTTTTTAATCTTTGGATAAATTTACTCTCAGAACTAGGGGTATTTTGAGAATTTTGGAAAATTTGAAGGGTATTTTGGGATATTCCACAAATTAGAGGGGTATTTTGGTGATTTTCCATTAATTTTATTATCAAACTTTAGATGGTCGAAAAAACCTAGGTTTTGTGAAATTTAGTGGATTTTTTTTCGTAATACCTACAAACTTATCCAAAAAAAACCTCTTAGTTTTTGTGTTTATATTTTTTTAAATAGGTGTATTTTGTGGAATGATCTGCATGTGTAATGATTGCGAGTCTCTTTTACCTCGTAAATATATGGTTTTTACCTAGCGTTATTATTGGAGAGAGGATATTAAATTCTGATTGTAGCCGTCGGTATTATTTATAAAACAACCATGAGAGGATATTAAATTATGATTGTAGTCGTCGTCATTTATGATGTGGCAGTCACTGATTCTGTGAAGAAGATTTGTGCTCTCTTACTGCGAAACAGCTTACATTAGTGAAAATATATGCATTCTCTTTTAACATTATGTTTTATATTTTGGTAAGAAATTTGTATTAGGTCTAGACAAGCAGCTTCTTCCTTTGTCTTGCTATGGAGATGGACAAAGTAACTATCTCTTGGACACTTGGAAAAGAGACTCACACTAGGGAAGTAGAGCTTCGACACAACAAACTCTTGCTCAATAGATATTATCTTCAATGTCTTCTTCCTCCAACCTAGAAATTTACCTGTTTGAAAGTAGTAGTTTACATCGGGTTGGAAAAAATTATATCGAAACCCCTTCAGAGTGGGATATTGACAAAAATGAGCACTTTTTACTAGACTCTACTCTCTCTTCTGAGTATTTCATTGAACATTCTAGTGATATGATCTATATTACTGATAGTGGCGAGAGTGATTTTGGTGCTAAGCCAGGCATAACAAGCATCAACAACAGTCCATGTGCAAAAGAAGATTGTTTTGAGATAAACAATCCATCACTGCAAGAGGAAACAAAGCCTCTTGATAAAAAAACAAATATTGGACTCCAGTGATGATGACGTGCATGATTTGACAAAAAACTCCATTATCTCTTAGATTTTAGGTAGCAAAACATGTTTCAGACTACAACAATAGTAAGAAAATCAAACAGGTGATTGAACTTCCACAAGTTTATGATGGTGACATTTCCTTTGAGCTACCCCCCGTTGAAGAAGGTTGTAAGAGGATGGAGTAAAAAGTTGATGGTCATCTTTGGACTAGGCCGCATAAAACTAACATGTCCATAAATTGTACTATTAAGCTTAGTTATTGCTTGGGCTCATTAGTTTGTCATAGAGTTCTTTGCCCGTATTATTTGAACAACACCAAGTTCAATGCATCCTTCTTTCATGGTTACTTGGATAAGCAAGTAAGAAAAGGGCTTCTATGTGAAGACAAAAACCTACGTATCACTTGTCATTATTGCAAAAAAGTTGTTTTCTGTGAGAGTCCTTGTTCTTGTAAAGTGTACTACATTTTGCCCTCAGATCCAAAGCTTACAAGAATGATGATTCACATAGGTCATCACTTGCATGAAGTTCAAGCAAGTACGTCAAGAGCCACAATAGAGAGAATATGGAAGATGGTTGCAAGTGTCTTGAAGGTGGACAGAAGCAGTGGACCAAGAAGAGTTCAGATGATTGTCGCTAGACAATTATTGGTTGATGCTATTGTTGGTTCAGATGAGCTAAAAATGGGGGAGTCAGGGCTCTCAAATATATTGGAAGAAATGATTCCACTAGTTCAAAATCAAAGGTAAAACTTTTGACATTTAGATTTTTCAGTGCAATAAGGTTATATCAATTTTTGACTTGTTTTTTTATAGATTTAAGGTAATGGTAGCCACTGAGAAAAGACAACAAGACTCGATTGTTGGGGATGGGTTTGACCACATCATGCTTTTGAAGAAAAAATGTCACTTTCCTTACTTTCATGGGAGTCGTTTGCTTGGACAAGGTGGGCCAAATGATAAGTGCTACATCTTTAAGATGCCAACAAAAGGTCCAGGGTCTGGTATAGACCTTCAATCACATGCGTCGAGGAGGAAACGGAGATTTGAGTGCTTCTTGGGTACATCTTGATCACACACACAGAATAGATGGATGGGCAACTATGTCATGCTCTGTCTATGATGCAAGGTAGTTTTTTTATGTGTTGTAGCATTTTGTCATTGCATCATTTGCAGACTTGCTGTGGCTAAGATTTGTTATTTTTTTTTTGTTTGTGCCCACTTGTGCTGGCACATGCTCTCCAAGGAGCAGTCGCGCAGGCACGCCATTTTATGAGCAACCTTTATTGCATGGAGACAGGGAAACCATGCAAAGAAAGAAGGCTAGAGGGTTTGCAGAAACAGCTTCTCATAAGCGTGGTTATGTGATGGAGTCTAGACAATGAAAAGAGCACGGATGACCATGGAAGATTTCGTTTGATATGGACATGAAGAAAGAGGGACAAAAATTTGATGTGACTGCAAATTCCACAGATGAGGAGATTCATGCAAATAATGACGTAAGAGATGACACCGCACCCTCTATTAGTGAATATGTTACTGGTGATTTTGAGATTGTTGTGCCAAGGGGTCATTGGGCAATCAGACGAATGCCTCAAAATGTCTCTCGTAAGTGCTTTGGTGTGCTTGAAGGGAGAAGATGTGAGAATGTCATGCAAAGTAGGTCTCCAGGACTTGTGGCCCCATGCTTTTGGTGAGAAAAGACTAGAGGCAACACCAATGGATGTGGTTTTGTGGCCATGATGTGGAGCACACTGAAGTTGTGGCCAAACAAGTATTGTCACCACCGGAAAGGCCAACAACTTGGTTAGTAGAGAGTGGAACCAGTGTATCAAAGGAGGAGTATGCTGGTTTGCTAGGGGCAGGTTTTTTGATTAGAGCTCCTTCTCCAAAGGTTGGCAAGAAAGGGAAGACAGTGGGAACCTCTAGCAAGCGCAGTAAAAAATGGAGGTCCGGTGTCTGTAAGGAGGCAAGTAAGCGCATGGAAATAGGAGCATGCATGGAAGCTTGTTTTGTACAAGAGATAATTTTGGTGCTTGATCGTCATGCTGTGTTCAAGATATTAATGCAAGATGTGTATGATGTGCATGTGGCTATGGAGCCCTCCTGTACATGCCCTGATTTTCAAGGACGGGAGAAAGCAACAAAATCTTACATAGCTTGTAAGCATTTATACTTTGTCTACACACAGATTCTTGGGTTGGATGGTAAGCAACATATGATTATACATCAACCAACACTACGTGAAAGAGATCTCACTTTCATCTTGAATCAGCCCCGACAATTTACACCTTCAAAGAAGTAGAGAAATAGAAATTCCCAGTAGATTGCACAATTTGTTTTGACATTTTGGTGGGTGATCTGTACACTTTGTGCGGCTCCATCTTGGAATTTCCCAGTAAAACAATCTCCTCAATGGCATGCTTTTTGCCTTGTTCTATTTGGGACCCTAAAGATTATTGATTTTGGCAAATCTTTATTTGAAATGATGGTAGTGCTTGTAGCATGTGCAAAATTGTTTTGAGTATTTAACTTTGACATGTGCAAAAATAATACTTTTTTGGCTGTAGCCTTGTATGACATACATAGAAGTTCTTCTTGGGTTGTACTTTCTTTTAATACACTAATGTTGTTTTTCTAGAAGGGATTGTACATGTACCAAACTTGCAAAGATAGATAAAACTTAGAAACATCTAAGTGAACACTCTAATTTGAGCATGCAACTTAGGAAGACCTAAACTATGTGAGAAAGCTCCAAATGAAAAGCTTTCAAAAAATTAACACTCCACCATCAGTGTTTACCTCATACTTGAGGTTATCAAGCATAGAAGGCTTGGAAAGAAAAGCTATGGAGTTGTGCCGGAGTGCACTATCAAAGGCATCACTCGGTTGCCACCTAAAGTGAAATATGTAGTGAAGGACTTCATAGGAGATGAACAAAAGAGGTGCCACTCTTTTGCTCGAGAGGTGTGTATGTAGTTGTTTCTTTGGTGCATCATAGATGCATATCACAAACACACAAAGAGCCATGGTCTCTCATCTTCCCTTGCTTAAATAGAATGGATTTTGGCGACATGTTGGAGTGCATCCCACCACCAAAGGGTAGATTTTCCAACATATTGGTAGTGCAAAAGGACGCTCCTAGATGTCCTTCCATAGAGAAAGAGTTGGATATGTGCAAGAATATGCTTGAGTTGGCGTCTTCTTTTATGAATGCCCTGGTGAAGACCATGGTGCATGCACACAGCAAGGGAATCACTGTGAACTCCCCTTGTGGAACATCATGATAGATTTCACAAAGGAGGGTGTGCCTCCGGTTGGTGCCCTTGATTGGGACTTGGAGCTGCGAGTGACCATTGAGAAAAATATCACAAGCAAGATGGAGCATGTGCTACACCCATGGAGGACCATGAGCTTTGTAATCCAAAATTTGTGTGTGTGTACACTAAAGCCACTAATACATATACAATGCCTTTTTGCATCAAGAAACTCTATGATTGGTGCAAAGATTTTTTAGAGCATTATAATGTTCCTTGGCAAAAGAGAAAGTAAGTACATATAAGAATGATCATCAATATAATGTGAAAAAACTATTGGAAGCTACCACCCAAGCAAAGAAAGAATTTGTTGAATATGAGTGAGCATTTTGATATGTAAAAACTCAACCTAGAAGTGTGTCTAGATTCTAGTTTATTATGCTCTCTTGTAATTTTGTAAATATGTATATCCAATCAAATTTTTAGACATCGGACTTGTATGTTTTGCAATTATCCCATAAGATTTTTAGACATCGGGCTTGTATGTTTTGCAATTATCCCATCGTATTTGTAGACACCAGCTTTATAAATGGAATTTTTTGTATAATGATGGATTCTATTTCTATCTCTCTTTCACCCTCATCCACTCTCTCTCAATACTTACAGACCATGTTGCAAAGTGATTCAATACAATATGTGGTGTGATGCACATATGATTGAAATTGGTGTGGTGTAGTCGTAAATTGATTCAAGTGATGTTTTCAAGGTCATAAATAGTCATTAATTGTTAATAGTATAAACACAACATTGTGGTCCTATTATAAGTAACAATTTTTCTTGTCGTGCTTAATTTTCTTTTGTTAAAGCTTAAGTGTGAATGTTGTTTAATTAATACATTGTAAATTGTGTTCTTGTAAGGCATGCACGAACACAAAAATCTAGAAAGGCATAAATCGCCTGTAGCTATGTGAATATGGGACTGGTCTGAACAATCAGGTGAGGCTTGCTGCATGAACCTTTGAGTGAGAACCTACTTATGGATGCGAGGGATGCTAGATCCAAAAACTAGATTAGGGTTAGGATTATGTTAGGGTGGCATTTGATTAATGCTAATAAAAGCACAAGATGTAAACCAATAAAGAGTTGATACAAATGCCAAGATGCTTGATTAACTTGTACTCAAGAGAGAGCATAAGATTAAAAATGAATGAGGTACATAGTGCTTTTACAGCCCAAGTCTAACCTTTTAAAAGGAAAGAAATCATGCATCTTTTTTAATTTGTGATCTTTGGACTTCATTTAATGCGGTCTTCATGGGATGAATGTATTCATGCATGTATGACTCATGGAAGTATATGGTCATCATGTCATAGAGAGAGATAGGGTATTCCCATAGCACTCCATGGCTAGGGAGATTCCAACAAAATCCCCCTTGAACTATTACCAAACCCATCAGAAGCAATCTGGAAAGTTTCATCCTAATTTGTGGAGGAACACGGATTGCGATCCATGTACCTCTGTGACGTTTTGACCAGAGACTAATACCACTGGGTCAAAGTGGTTCTAGCTACTGAATATACCACTTTGGAGTGGAATTGACATTGAAAACACACTCAAAATCAAGAAATTGACAAAACCTACAAAAGCTCAAGAAATATACCAAAACTTAAGGTTTCTTAACCTTTAGAGATCCAAATTCAAAAAGGGGTAAGAATTGACTTCTACAAGATATAGGCAGTCTGCTAACCAAGTTTCATGCCAGAATGTTGTCAAACATGGATCACCATCCATGTACCTTTTGATCATTTGAGACTAAAATTTAAATAGTAGGTAGCTGAGATCATTTAAACAACTTTTCCAAAAGGTACAAAAATTACAAAAAGGTTCGAATTGACATTGAAAACACACTCAAAATCAAGAAATTGACAAAATCTACAAAAGCTCAAGAAATAGACCAAAACTTAAGGTTTCTTAACCTTTAGAGATCCAAATTCAAAAAGGGGTGAGAATTGACTTCTACAGGATATAGGCAGTCTGCTAACCAAAGTTCATGCCAGAATGTTGTCAAACATGGATCACCATCCATGTACCTTTTGATAATTTGAGACTAAAATTTGAATAGTAGGTAGCTGACATCGTTTAAACAACTTTTCCAAAAGGTACAAAAATTGCAAAAAGGTTGGTCAAATCATCAAAAGACCAATACCTAGTCAAAAACCGCAGGCAAACACAAAATTTTATTTTTGATTGGCCAAGAGTTACTCAAATCCAAAACAAAGTTTGGGAGTAGACTATTGACACGACAAGTAACCAGCAAGCTAAATTTGGGTGATGGAACACATATCGCAATCTATCATAAAAAATCATATCTAATAGTCCCAAATGATTTTCTCATGTCAAACTGGTCATTTAATATGGAGAAGTACCAAGGAAGTAAAAGCTAGAATATTGGTAAGGCTGCCAGATCGGTCTTTGTTAGGGATCCACTGAAGGAGGGAAAATAGGGATCCAAAGGGGGACAGTCTACAAAAGAGCAATGTGCTTCAATGGGGCTTAAAATACCTAAGGTTCAGCTCCATTAAGACTTCCATAGGCTAAGGTTCCAAAAATTAACTCATTAACCCAATGGCCAAAGCAAGGGGAAATTTGGATGGTCATGAGAAGACTAAAAGTTTTCCTACATCCCTAGGAAGGAGGGGGCGAGCCCTGTTAGGGGATGAGAGAGAAAACACACACACACACACACACACATACACACACACACACACTCCAAGGTCCCCCCTTTTACACAAAGGGAATATTGGACACATGTCAGGTTCCTACGCCAGTTGCCCCTAACCTCCCCTCAAATCCTATTGGATGCCCATAGAGGTGGACCAATGAGAATTAGGCTAGAGTAAAATTAGTCTAATCAATTTAAAAATTCTTGATAAAAGAACATATAGAAATTAAGCTCCCTAGAAGACTATTGGACAGTCTACCAAGGGGTCCAATGAGCATTCAGACGCCCAATGGCTTGCCTGATTCCTATTGGCCAGAAGACTAAGAGGTCCAATGAGAGTTTAATTGAAATATTTAATTACCTAAAACTCTCACAAAAGGGGAAATGGGGACACTTGTCAAAAGGCTATCAGTTATGCTTCTAATTTGTGACTAGCTAAGCTTTACAGGGGCCAATGGGATGCTAGCATGAGCAAATAGCAAGAGGGGTCGCCCAAGACAACAGAGAAGTTTGCATTTTACTCTAGCTCATTTCTACACACACACACACACACACACACACACACACACACACACACACACACACACACACACAACTCATGTGTGCAATAATAAATCCATCTCCTTCTCCAAGCATTGCGAAGTAGAGGCCTACACCAACAACTCTTGGCTATGGAATGCAAAACCAACCAAGAACCAAGCTTCAATGGCATGCTCATCTCCTCTACCATGCTAATTACTAAGCTATCTATGCTATTAGAGTGATTATGTGAGGAGAATACTTATTTCTTGTAAGATACCTCTTCTTCCTCTCAATCTATCCTCATTCCCTGCTAGCTCTCACCATTTTTGAAGGTATGTGAGGTCTTGGGAGTGAGGCTAGGGGCACTAGGTGTCTTTTTCAAGAATAATTTGGTGCATGAAGCTTCCATCTTCATTGCACCAGTGAGTTTTGTCAAGGATCACAAGGATTGTATTGTACAAAAGTCTCCTTTGATGGGAGAAGCTATAATAGAAAGTCTTTATGGAGGGGGACCGGCTCCATGTAAGTCCGTCGGTCCTCAACTATGTTAAGTATGGAGCCTGATGTACCCTTGTAATTTCTGTGGTAAAAGTGCACATTTGTAAGGCCCCCATTATGAGGAGAAGCCATTGTGCGTGAAGGAAAATCACTCACCGGAAACCAAAATTTTCACGGACAAGAATCAGGGGCAACTTTAAAGGCCTCGGGGGCGGAGGCCCCCGAGACTTTTTTTCGCCGGAATATTATGGCCGGAAGGCGGCAGGAAAGTGGTCGAAAAACAACCGGTCGGTTGGCCGGTGGCCGGTAGTCAATGGCCGATGGCCGGTGGTCGGAAGTCAATGGCCGGTGGCCGGTGGTCGGAAGTCAATGGCCGGTGGCCGGTGGCCGAATTCAATGGCCGGTGGCCGAATTCAAAAGCGGACTTGTCTTCTCAAGGGCGGCCACACATGGGCGGATTGGAGGGTCCGATTTGGACTGATTCGCACAAGGGCGGCTACACATGGCTGTCTCTCATAAGAGAGGGCAGCCCTTTTGGCCTATAAAAGGAGGCCATTTCTACACACATTTCATAGTGTGAAGTTGATGCAACAAGGTGAGTGTGAGGTGGTGAGAGTGAAGCAAGGCGGGAGCTCCATTAAGGGTATAATCCCTTTGTAAACTACTTCTTGTTTTGAAGTACTAAAGCCATTGAGTGGCTGCTTTCCCGTGGACGTAGCCCACATTGGGTGAACCACGTATATCGTGTGTACTCTCTCTCTCTCTCTCTCTACTCTATAATCTCGTGTATATAACTCTGTCTCTCTCCATTAAGTAATCTACTCAATTATCTATTTAGCTACGTCTTATTTCCTAACAACTGGTATCAGAGCTAGGTTTGATCTCCTTAATGACTTTAACACAAACATAAGTCAACTTCGATCAGTGAAAATCAATTTCGATGACGAAGTACGAGCTCTCCTTATACTATCATCTCTACCGGATAGTTGGGATAGCCTTGTGATGGCTGTAAGTAATTGTATCTCTGTTACCAATACTCTTAAGTTTGATGATGTTGTGGGTGTTCTCCTAAGCGAGGAAATGCGAAGGAGAAGCACAGGAGAATCATCAAGGGCCACGTCAAGAAGGGCCACGTCAAGAAGGGTCACGTCAAGAAGGATTGCTGGTCCAAGAAGAAGAAGGAGACAGAGTCTCAAGACAACAAGCCAACATCGGAGGCCAATGTGGCAGGTAAAGTAGATCAAGATGCTCTAATTGTCTCATTAGACAATGTGTCTAATTCCTGGATAGTAGATTCCGGGGCTTCATTCCATGCGACACCACACAAGCAACATTTCCAAGACTACACCAAAGGTAATTTTGGGTATGTATACTTGGGAGATGATGAAGCTTGTGAGATTGTCGGCAAAGGTACAGTTTCTATCAAAACTGCTAACGGAAATGAATGGAAGCTTAAAGATGTTAGGCATGTTCCTTCTCTTCGCAAAAATTTGATCTCTACAGGACAATTGGACGATGAAGGTCACAACATTGCATTCGGAAACAAACGGTGGAAGATCTCAAAGGGATCTTTGGTGGTTGCCAAGGGTGAAAAAGTCGGTACACTTTACTTGTGTACTGTTAGCACGCAACCTTCAGCTTGTGCAGCAACTACAAAAGTTGGCAGTGCGGTGTGGCACTACCGACTTGGGCATATGAGTGCCAAAGGAATGCAAATCCTTCAAACAAAGAAGCTTCTACCAGGTTTGAAAGAAGTGGACTTAGAGTTCTGTGAAGATTGTGTTTATGGTAAACAAAAGAGGGTAAAATTTCAAAAATCAAGAAATGAAAGAAAAAATAAAAAACTTGAGTTGGTTCATTCTGATGTTTGGGGTCCTACAAGTACACCATCACTTGGTGGCTCATTGTACTATGTAACATTCATAGACGATGCAACTAGAAAAACATGGGTTTATGTCATGAAGAATAAATCCGATGTATTTTCCATATTTCAAAGGTGGAAAGCCTTTGTGGAGAATGAAACAGGTGCCAAGGTTAAATGCCTCAGATCCGACAATGGAGGCGAATATTGCAGCCAAGCTTTTGAAAGCTTTTGTGCTAGCAATGGCATTCGGAGGCAAAGGAAAACCCCAAGGACACCTCAACAAAATGGGATTTCGGAAAGGATGAACAGGACAATCATGGAACGAGCACGAAGCATGCGGCTACATGCAGGCCTACCACTTGAGCTTTGGGCGGAAGCTGTAAGTACGTCTGTGTACTTAATCAATCGGTCACCCTCAACGGCATTGGATGGGGGAGTTCCAGAAGAGGCATGGACAGGTAAACCGGTGAATTATGCATTTCTCAAAGTGTTTGGGTGTGGGGCTTTCATGCACATAGATAGAAGCCTAAGATCAAAGTTAGATGCAAAGTCCAAAAAGTGTTTCTTCATTGGCTATGGAGAAGGAGACTTTGGGTATCACCTATGGAATCCTGAAGATGGTAAAATCTTAAGGAGTAGGGATGTAATTTTTAACGAACAAAATATGTACAAAGATTACTTGGAAAGAAAACAAACAAAAGAAACGGTTGATGAGTACATGGAGCTTGAGGACGGTGAAGACTCAAGGTCTGCAAACGGTGACAATGTGCAACAACGTCAACCAAATGAGGAGCCTCAACCTATTCCCCGAAGATCTACAAGAGCAAGTAGACCTCCAGAAAGGTTTGTTCCTTCCTTCAACCATCTCTTGATCTCAGATTCTGGAGAGTCGGAATCATATGAAGAAGCTATGGAACATGAATCCAAAGAAGAATGGACGAAGAGCATGCAAGTGGAGATGGACTCACTACATCTCAACCAAACATGGGAGTTGGTTGAGTTTCCTAAAGGTAAGCGGGCACTTCAAAACAAATGGGTGTACAAGCTAAAGGAAGAAGAAGGTGGGAAGAAAAGGTACAAGTCTAGGCTTGTGGTAAAAGGTTTTTCTCAAAAGAAAGGTATTCACTTCAATGAAATATTTTCTCCTGTTGTAAAAATGAACTCAATTAGGCTTGTCTTAAGCCTTGTGGATGCTCATGATCTAAATCTCGAGCAAATGGATGTAAATACGGCATTCCCTCACGGTGACTTAGAGGAGGAAATCTACATGCTTCAACCAAAGGGGTATGAAGTAAAAGGTAAGGAGAAAATGGTTTGCAGATTAAAGAAGAGCTTGTTGGTTTAAAGAAAGCATCAAGACAATGGTACTTGAAGTTTGATCGATGGATGTTGGATCATGGATTCACAAGATGCAACTCGGATCACTGCGTCTACACGGAGAATTTGGGAGATGGGAAATTCATCATCCTAATGTTGTATGTTGATGACATGTTGATTGCAAGTTAAGCTAACATGCAGGACATCAAAGACCTAAAAGAGGAGTTGTCCAAATCTTTTTCAATGAAAGATTTAGGTGCTGCAAAGAGGATACTTGGTATGAAAATATCAAGGGACAGGACGAAGAAGACAATAAAGCTATCTCAAGAAGATTACATCAAGAAGGTACTAGAAAGGTTTGCAATGCAAAATGCAAAACCAGTTTCTACACCTTTGTCTGGTCATTTTAAACTAACGAAGGATATGTGTCCAAAGACACAAGAGGAGATAGCCTATATGTCTAAAGTTCCATATGCTGCAGCGGTAGGTTCTCTAATGTATGCTATGGTCTGGACAAGGCCAAACATTGCACATGCAGTGGGAGTTGTGAGTAGGTTCATGGACAACCCAGGTAAAGAGCACTAGCAAGCTGTGAAGTGGATACTTAGGTATCTAAAAGGGACAACAAAAAATGCTTTGTATTTTGGAGGAACTGATATTTTTCTAGAAGGGTATGCTGATGCAGATATGGCAGGTGACAAAGATACTCGAAGGAGAACTACTGGCTATGTGTTCACGGTTGGAGGCACAGCAGTAAGATGGGCTTCAAAGCTGCAGAAAGTGGTTTCACTTTCTACCACGGAAGCAGAGTATGTAGCAATGACGGAGGCAAGCAAAGAAATTTTGTGGCTTCACAGATTCTTAGAAGAGCTTGGATTCAAACAAGACAATTGTGTCTTGTACAGTGATAGCCAAAGCGCTATCCATCTTGCGAAGAACTCAGCCTTTCATTCAAGGACAAAGCACATTGAGGTGAGATATCACTTCATACGCACTCTTTTGGAAGAGGGATAACTAAAGCTAGGAAAGGTGCATACAAGTGAAAATCCTGCAGACATGTTTACAAAGGTGGTCAACAAGGAGAAGTTGAGCTTTTGCTCATCTTCAATCGGCATTCAAGGATAAGAAGCCAGAATGGAAAGCAGTCACAGGTTTGGTTTGGAGATCAGTCTCCAAGTGGGAGATTGTTAAGTATGGAGCCTGATTTACCCTTGTAATTTCTGTGGTAAAAGCGCACATTTGTAAGGCCCCCATTATGAGGAGAAGCCATCGTGCGTGAAGCAAAATCACTCACCGAAAACCAAAATTTTCACGGACAAGAATCAGGGGAAACTTTAAAGGCCGGAATATTCTTTTTCGCCAGAATATTATGGCCGGACGGCGGCCAGAAAGTGGTCGAAAAACAACCGGTCGGTTGGCCGGTGGCCGGTAGTCAATGGCCGATGGCCGGTAGTCGGAAGTCAATGGCCGCTGGCCGGTGGTCGGAAGTCAATGGCCGTTGGCCGGTGGCCGAATTCAAAAGCGGACTTGTCTTCTCAAGGGCGGCCACACATGGGCGGATTGGAGGGTCCGATTTGGATTTACTCGCACAAGGGCGGCTACACATGGCTGTCTCTCATAAGAGAGGGCAGCCCTTTTGGCCTATAAAAGGAGGCCATTTCTACACACATTTCATAGTGTGAAGTTGATGCAACAAGGTGAGTGTGAGGTGGTGAGAGTGAAGCAAGGCGGGAGCTCCATTAAGGGTATAATCCCTTTGTAAACTACTTCTTGTTTTGAAGTACTAAAGCCATTGAGTGGCTGCTTTCCCGTGGACGTAGCCCACATTGGGTGAACCACGTATATCGTGTGTACTCTCTCTCTCTCTCTCTCTACTCTATAATCTCGTGTATATAACTCTGTCTCTCTCCATTAAGTAATCTACTCAATTATCTATTTAGCTACGTCTTATTTCCTAACAAACTATTGTCAATTGTTCTATTTCTCTCTCTTCCAAAGTATTGTCAATGCCAAATTAGCTAGGTGTAAATTGCTAGGTTGCTTTCTCAAATTAAGTACTCTCTATATGTTCATTAGGAACTTGTTCTTAATAAAATGCTCACTATGTTATCAATTTCTGCTACACACAAGTTACTGGTGCATTAAATGTTACATTGGTATGAGAATTTTTGGTTTCTCTTTTCTTGCTCAAGAAGAGAGGTCCTCAAGCTTGCTACAAATGGTTGGTGTTATTAATTGCAAAAGAGTAATTAGAATAGGGATTTTTCATCCTTAAAGCATGCCAGCTTTATGCAGTTAATGGGGATATCGTTGAGAGATATGGTCTTAATAATGGAGTCCTACGGGGCTTGCCTATGGCTTTTAACCATTAATTGAGCTAATAGAAGCTTGACAGGAACCGGTGCCATCTTGGCTCTATTGAACCCTCTCTTCTATTCCTTGCAATTAATAATATTTGAGCCACGAGTGTAGATGCTTGAGTGCTTATCTTTGAAGGTAAAGAGGAGTAGCAACTAGGGCTTGAAGTGCCAAAGTACAACAAAAAGTTTACACCTAAAATTTGCTAGTATGGCTGACAAAGGAAAAGAGATTGAAATGATGTTGATAGCTTTGATTTTGCTAATGAAAGAGAAACTAATGATGCCCTTATGCTTGTAAACTATCTTGTTTTTAGGCTTCAACAAGCCTTGAGCAACCCATCCCTCCAAGGTGAAGTGTTACAGCAATTGCGCACCCATGGTATTCTCCAAACTCCCCACCAAGAAGAGAGAGTACATAGGAAGCCTCCTAGTGACACTTCCAAAAGAGGACTCTCTCCAATAAGGGAAGAAGAAGAGGATCCGTGTGAAGAACTCAAAAATCTACTACTCGATGATGCATCTCCTTCCTAAAGGAGAACCCAAGTTTCAATGGTAGAGCCTCCACCAAAAGAATGAGAAAGAAGTGAGTCTCCTACCACCTCTACGGAGATGGCTCCACAAAGACGGTGGGAAAAAGGCTCTCCAACACCTCCTAAACAAAGAAGACCATTGCATGCTTCTCTATACTACAATTCAAAAAGGGATAAGAGAAAACAAGAGAAGAAAAAGACGAGAAAGTGGTCACCCTCTTCTCCATCCTCATCATATTCTTCCTCTTTTGAAGAAAGTGATGTTGTAGCTCTTGAACCACCTAGAAAAAGAGGCCATAGGAAATCCTATGCCGTTGGAAGAGGTCTTCCAACCTCAAAAAGTTCAAAGAGGGAGGAAAGAACATCTCTTTCCTTACCCTCGATGACACTTTTGGTGCTACAAACAAATTCTTGACCTTTATCCAACAATTTGATGCGGCCTTTGGAGATGAGGCTTCACGGAGTCCTCTAAGCTACATCATGTAGCCATGCAGTTTCAAAAGTCCATCAGGAAATGATGGTCTAGCCTACGAGCAAACGGTGAAGTTCCAAAAACATGGAAAGCTTTAAGAGCTTCCATCATGAAGTAGTTTTTAGCTACCGATGCCAAAGAAAAAGTACTCACCGAATGGAAAATCTTGAAGCTCTCTCTCTATGAATCTATTCACAAATATGTAGACAAGTTTTGGGGTTTACATCTCAAGGAAACTGTCTTCAAAAAGATGGATTTTGGAGAGCAAAAACAACAACTTTGTGCGGGTTTAACTGAGGATATGGCGGAGTATGTTACATCCCAAAGGCCACGCACCATATTTGCAGTCATACACCATACCGTGGTGGCTTCACGAATCAGCTTCCAACAAGGGGCTAAGAGAAATCTTAAGCCCACAGAAAACAAGGACCGTAACGAGCCTAAGGGGAAGGACAATGTCCAAAAGTCTCCCAAAGGCAATGCCAACAACAACAAAGCTAAGGAGAAGGGAGTTTATAAAGGCAAAAATAAACTCTCTCCTCAAGAGCTAGAGCATTCATGGAAAGATAACCGTTGTTTCAAGTGCGGGGAGCAAGGGCATGCCTATCATGCTTGCTTCCACAAGAATACATGTAATGAGCCTCCTAGAGCTACCTTGGTCGAAATTCAAGAAGAGACTGCTCATCACAAAGGATCTCCTCTATGCCATGCTTGGGGAAAGGTAAGAGAACATGATGCTTTTATTCTCTTTGACTTTGGTTCTACTCACAATTTCATATCCACAGAGTTGGCCACCAAGCTAGGCATCCAAGCCTATGAGATGGGAGATGTCCTACTTGCCGTGTGCTTTCAGGGGGCAAGAATCCTGAGTCACTCCCTTAATTGGGAAATTGAAGCTCCTCCAAAGCTATGTGGACAAGGAGGATTTCTTTATGTCTCGTCTCAAGCACGAGGATGTAATCCTAGGGGAACCATAGTCTGATTGCATGGCTGCCAATTCCCTAAAAGGAAAATATACTTTAGGTTTAGGGAAAAAGATATGTACATAAATGCTAAGAAGTTGGGTAGTACCATACCTCTTGTACATAAGCATGCTTTTAATAGGGGATTTAACATTTGAGAGTTTATCATTTCAAGTTTTTTTGACAATTTTAGCAATCTTTAGAGTTTTTTTAACCAAACATGTGTCATAGCATAAAGTATCTATTTGCTATAATTTTCAATCATCATAAGACTCCACATATGTGTGGTTGACGGAGAGAGAAAGTATAAATTTTAGAGAGATAGTATCTATGCGCGTTACCGTCGGAAGAAGAGATCATAAATCCTTGAGAGAGAGAGAGAGAGTGACTTCTCTTCTAAAATCTTTAGAGAGAGAAAGTAAAATTCTAAAGTTGTATATCACTACGCAGAGAGAGAGAGAGAGAGAGAGAGAGAGAGAGAGAGAGAGAGAGAGAGAGAGAGAGAGAGAGACCGAGAGGACATAATGACGTGAAAATGTAAACCAAAAAAATCACCATTTCACGGCAGTTTCACTAGGTGGGAGGTAGCTCCTGGAAAGACGAGCAGTGGATTATTCAGTAACTACCATGACGGTTACCACAATAACTCCAAGAGGCTATAAATAGGAGCTATTACATTGTAATTGGGCTGGCAATTGTTGGTTGTACTTTTGGGCTGTTCTATCTTTTGACTTCCTACTCTTAGTGTGTGGTTGTAGTCCTAAAGTTGTTCCTAAGCTAGATTATCCCCACTTGTACTTTTACTCTATAATTCCTAATACAGTAGTCGAGTATACTCTAGCCAGATATGCTTTGTATCCATTCCTTTTGAATCTGAATCTAAATTGAATCTGAATTGAATCTGAATCTGAATCTGAATCTGAATCTGAATCTGAATCTGAATCTGAATCTGAATCTGAATCTGAATCTGAATCTGAATCTGAATCTGAATCTGAATCTGAATCTGAATCTGAATTGAATCTGAATCTGAACTGAATGTGAACAGTAATTCCAGTCATTCAGTTTGTCTATTTCTCATCAGATGTATTCCAGTTCATGTAACTGTTCTATCTCAATTTCTATCTTTTCCTTCATGTTCTACTGATTGACTAATGAATCACCAGTAGCTGTAAACTCTTAACAATGGAATCAGCTATCTAAAGGGATCAGCTCTAGTTCCACAAGTCATGCCATTAGAGTCAAATATGTTCGCAGCGCGTGTCATCAGAGTCAAATCCACAGCATATATACATGCGATAAAGTAAAAAATCATGCCAAATAGAGACATTACTATTTTCAGAGTTAAATAATCCACAGCATATATAAATGCGATAAAGTCAAAAATCATGCCAAATAGAAACAATACTATTTTTCCCAATCTTGAGCTTTTTGAAACAACGTAAGTTTGAGGATGTAAGTACATTCCCTTCAAATTTCGCGAATTAGAGTACATTCTTCGTGACCAAAATTAGAGTACAATAAAGGAATAGTCGCCATAAATATAATGGTCACTCTAAAAAGCAAGTAGTTTTCTCCCAAATACCTTGCAAGTTGCTCCTATCTTTTGCTTGATATTTGAAATCCTATGCTGCATACATAATATTTTTTCAAGATAAATAATCACAAGTGAAATAAACCAAAATAAATGTAAAAAAACACTTTAATATCATAGAACAATATTTTAGTTTAGTGAAAGATGCATATCAAACCAGTTGTAATGGAGGGAGAAATCCTCCTTGGTTGTCCAAGAATAAAGGCAATGTCCATTGATGAAAGGTGTGGCTGA
Organism: Adiantum capillus-veneris; assembly: GCF_014529385.1. NCBI lineage: Eukaryota > Viridiplantae > Streptophyta > Polypodiopsida > Polypodiales > Pteridaceae > Adiantum > Adiantum capillus-veneris. The sequence goes on along the minus strand of NC_140938.1, from coordinate 23,930,151 downwards.
TGAATAATCATGTGCTTCTTAGGTTCAAGTGCGAGCACTTTTGTGTACACATAGTACATATGTTTGCATGCCAAAAAGGATTTATTAGTATTCTCTCTCTTTTGAAAATCCGGACACGTGCATGTTGGACTCTCTTTTATATGAATCTCATAACTATTTTCAGTGAGAACTCGGAGAACTACATGCTCTTGAGACCTTTTCACTTCATCCAAAAATAAAACTGTCATACTATTACATGCTTCCAATTTCTTCATGGCCTCTTTGGAGATTCCATGCCTCCACTTTTTCTTCCTCGAGCTGCCACCGCCTTCTTCATAGTCGCCAGCCGGAGGTTGTGGATTTACCATTGAATTCTCTGTCCTAAATCCACTTTGATGCAGCGCTGCAAGTTCCTGTGTGGATATATTTGTCCCTCTTGCTACTACTGGCCAAACATTCGGAGAAGGAGGTAAATCTTTGACTTGTCTTTTGATTGATTGAGTATGCAAAACATCATGATTACCAAACCATAACCATTGCTCAATTGTTTTACCCTTGAACATTCTTTTGGACCATATACATGGAGCAACAAGACCAACTGAGCGACTGTGCAAGATATTGTCACAATTTTTTCTCCCTACTATTCCAAAACATTTTCTTTGACTTTGAATGGGCATTCTCTTGAGGGCCCACTGAGTGCATGAAACATCACTCTCAAACATATTCTTTCGTTGAGATGACAAAGGTGTGGTTGTTTCTTTTTGAGATCCAATATCATCATCACTGTCACTAATTTACAGCGGAATGTTAGAAATACCTAGTCCTTGGGTATCAAACTTGATTTTTTTTGGTCGACCACGATTCGTTGCTTAGATTCCATTACATATTCTGGCCAATGGAAGCTACTTGTTCCTGTTCTATCTTTATTTTTGCGTTGTACTATTTCTTTGTCTCCATGCAAAATTGGTTGCGCATACATTGGAGTCCCTGCAACAACAGCCTCATGTAATAGATGGGCCACGTTGGTAGGAGTTGGAGTTTGTTGAGATTCAACTCGAGAAAGCAAGGTCTCCATTGTGGGACCCCTTCCTATATAACGCCCAATAGTATATCCCAAACGCTTTGCACATTCAATATATGAGTTTATAACATCTGTTACACAGGCATCATACAAGGATATTTTTCTCTTTTCACCTTCACCCGCTAACCAACTGGCATGCACACTTTTTGATAAATTAACATTGGGAATTTGTGCCCGCTCCCACGGACTTAGACCAGCCTATGAAATTCAAACTAACATGAATTAAAATTTATAAAATTTCATGTATGCAAAGTTTATAAATTTTGCTAAAAATATAAATTGTCATAAAGGTACTTACATCTATTCCAATTCCTCCCCAATGTGAAATTTGTTGCTCCCACCATTTAAATCATCTGCTCACTCTTGTGATGCTCTCTGTAGATAGATGTTGTCTCCACCATTTTTGAATTGAAAGTGCCTTTTGAGATGCTAGCACAATGGTCTTACATGCTCTCCATTCTTCACACATATCAATGTGTTGACTTGTTAGATGTTGAGGTATCCACTTTTTAGCATATTTGTGGAGACTCTACTCCCAATGAAATAGGCATGACTGTTCACGTCCCTCCATGATATTATCTGGCCCGCCATTGAAGACTGTTTGAATAACATTCCAATTTGCACCAGCTTCATCAGACATAAAACCTGCAAAGTCAGTTGCACCATGTCCATACTTTTCCATTGTTAAATTAAGGTTCTCCCAAAAAATAACTTGGGTCTTTGTATCCTCCTCTTTAGTTTCACATATAGCAATTATTTGCAGTGATCGTATGCTGCAAGATATTCAGCATAAAAATTTTCACACATCTTTTTTATTTAATGATAAAAAAATACGAGATATTTAAATATTTAAAGATTACCTTGGATCATAAATTGAGCATGACATTGTTGCCCATCCATCTATTCTATGGGTAAAATCAAAATGTACCAACGCATTTCTTAAGTCACGAGTTTCAGTTCTTTTCATCCGATTTACTAGATCAATCCCAGAACCTGGTCCCTTAGTGGACATTTTAAATAGGAAGCACTTGTCATCCTCTTCACCCTATCCAGGATATCTACTCCCATGGAAAAAAGAAAACATGCACTTTTTTTGAAGTAATAAAATATATCATATCCATCCCCAATAACAACACCTTGACTCTTTCTCTCCTTTGAAACAATTGAAGAAAACCTACATGATGCATCACAAGAAAGTGAAATCCATAATAGTTTAAAAATTAACAAATTCAAGGAACAAAATTTCAATTGAGCTGACACTTAATCAACTTTTGAATCATGCATGAGAGGTTTTAACATTACAAAATGTGCTTATGAAGAAGCATTTTTCTCTCTCATTTTGGATATGCATGCATATCTTAGAGCATCATGTGCATAACCAAAGGCACACTTTTTCCTTGGGTTTTTCCCCTTTGGTATATTTGGGTATTTGAGACCCTAGTTTTAGGTTTTCAATGATGTTTTTTGTGTGTTTTTGGCTTTCAATAAGTGGCTTTTGGAGCTTGTGCTTCAATAAGCTTGGATTGTAAATAAAAGAATCAAGAGACTTCTCTACACAAAGTGGATGATTGCTCAAGGATGTTCAAAAGAGCATGAATAGGTGAAATCCTTCCATGATATTGCTCTTTTGTTTATCTCTCCATTCTCTATGCTTGACTCAAGTAATTTTTGCTTCTAAGCTAAGGTTCTTTCATGTTCAAAATCTACGCATACTAAAGTTTCAACACTTTTCTTTGTGAATATTAACTCATCCAAATAAATTGGTTTTATGTGTGCTAATCATAGGTAATTGTCCTTGAACTTAGGTTAATGTAGGGTCATTGCTCATTAGTCCTAGACTCTTACTGATTGTCTTAATACTCCATTCATTTTTTAAAAGACCTAGGGCGATGATTAGGCTTTAGTCCTTTAGTCCATTTGCCATAAGCAATCTCATAATTAGAAATAAAAAAGTGCTAAAAATGAAACAATGAAGAAAAAAAGTGTGAAGAAAAAGTAGCAAAAATGCTACTAGACACGTGAAAAGAAAATTTCTATGTTATGTTGTGTTTTGTGAGGCCTAGCGCTTATTGGCACTTGGCACGCAATCAGAACCACCTTGGCTCGCTTGGTCAAGGCCCGAATCCAGATTTTTCTCTCTCTTAAGTGTTCACTTTATGGATGGCCTAGCCTTGAGCTTAATGCCCATGCTTAAGAGGCTAATGCTAATCCATTGTAATTAGAGAACCATTTCTTAATCTAATCTCTACTTTCTCATTAGTCTTAATTCTTGTATATTCCACTATGTCATGAAGTAGTTTCACCTTCTTATTATTTTAGATTTGAGTGTGTGTGATGACTTCTTTCTATTGACCACTCCTATCTCATTATTCTAGATTTGAGTGTGTGATGACTTCTTGCTTATTGACCACTCCTATCTTCTATGAGCATTCAATTTGCGATATTTAACATCTCTAATTAGATTGATTAAGTTGGTTATTAATCTTGTGATAAGTGTATGTGCCCTATTGTTTGCTTGTGTGTTGATGGCTTTAATGATACCCTAGTACCATTCAGCTTGTGTGTGTAGCTTTTGATAAAGTGCCTAGATTGGCATAGGGTGATTGGAGAGGCCAACACCAACGCAATTAGTGTGTGCTTATCATAAGTGTGCTTTGAGATTCTAGTCTATGGACTTTGGTGGGCTTAATGTGTGTAGGAGATGCTTGATTGATGATGTGATTAGAGTTAGTGATTCATGGCTAATCTCTATTTGCATTGGGAGAGCTTTCTCTTGAATCCTCTCATTCAATACATCCCATGATGCTCGTGATTCCATGCCCTAGCGGGGTTGCCGATCCTAAGATTGATAATTTTGTTGGTCTTGGGTTGATTAGGTTATGCTACGATTTCCCACAACAAAGACTTAGATTATGTTTTGTCATCAAAACATAGTGAATCTAATTCCTCAAAATTAGCACAAAAGAGTGAGGTAGATCTAAGTCAGGAGAAACTTATTGAAGAAGTTCTTAAAAGGATAAGCCCATTTGCTAAGCCACAGGCTAAGCAACCCAAGTGGTGTGCCATCGAGTTAAAATGGAAAAGTCATGTGATGAAAGAGTGTTACTACAACAAGGGATATGTGAGAGAGTGACAATATGCCCCACCATGCCCCACAACACCTCCTCAAGTACCATCAATGCCTAGGTATACAACAAGGCATTTGCCAAGACTAGTAGGGGTTGAACGCCCACAATTTTGGGTCAACAACCACCTCTCCCTTGATCGAGACCAGTAGGAATTAGGTATTCACCCACTGTAGAAGAATTGGAGGAATAAGCCTTAGTGCCTGTGCCCGCATATTATAGAATGTCAAGTGGATACATGACTAGCTCAGCATATTATCCACCCAAAGAGCCAAAAGCACCGGAACCGTGGAGCATGATTGGAAATGTTGGACCACCAACAATAGCTCATGTTGTAGGAGAAGAGAGATACAACTTATATGAGAGAATATTATTCCTCATAGACAATGGTGGCTTAGTAGGACAAAAGGCCTTCTTATCAATAGAGTGCAGCTCCAAGAGCACCTTGAAAACCGTTAGGACCATGCTACAAGTGTGGTTGCAACCACCTTATGAAAGACTTTCCTCATACAGAGATCATTAGAGTGAATGTATAATGTCCATATTGTGGCATCACTCATTTGATTAGTGAATGCCCAAAAAACCCAAATAAAATGGTGAAAACAACATTGAATTTGTTAGATGCAATCCCATCAAGTAGTGGTTCTGAAAATGAAACGGTGCTACATGTAAAGGTTGTTACAAGAGCACAAGCTCAAAAAGAAATCGAGGGACCAATAATTGAGGAACCTAGAATAGATGCATCTTGAATTGAAGAGTCAATGAAACACTTGGAAGGCTAGGAAAGCAGGTATGAAAGCTAGGAAGGAACAAGAGAAAACTTTCTTAGAAGACGAGATGAAACAAACCAAGAAAAAACTGAGGATACTAGAAGGGGAAGCCAATAAGGGAAAGGAGACCCCTAAGGAAAAACCTGAGAAGAATGAGGAACCAAAAACTGCAAGTTTGGGAGGATCTATACTAGTTGAAAAAGTGAATGAACCTCTAGACGCACTTTTGAAAGCTTATGAGGCATGACCTAGAAAATAACCAGACCCAGGAACAAAGATGGATGACATACCCATACGCTGAGTTGGAAAAGCAAAGGCTAGAGATGTGGTGGAAGATGATCCAAACAGCCGAAGCTTTGTTAAACCCACCAGCAAGAGGGTTGGATGGAGGTTTGAGCTCCAACACCAATGATCCCACCAAGACACAAGCCTGAAAGGATAACTGAGATTCCCACAATTGAATTAGAATCTACCGAGTTAATAAAAAAACCAAGAGTAGTGATAAATACCACAGATCAAGAATTTGATGGTTTCCATCCTATCATACATGAGATATATAGAGAATACGATGGCTTAGATGAACTTTAGAAACAAATACGAGAAGCAAATTAAAGAAATGAGCTAAGGTAGAGAGTGAACAAGACCATTAATGGGAGGGATGTGTTTCTTCCTTCTATTGAGGAATTTGAGACAGGATCTCAAGCAGGTCTGGATAAGTGCTCATATTAGGGGGATAGAGGATCCATAAGATCTTTGGATAGCCAACCTCAATCTCTAAAAACCTTACCCTCTTATATGGGAGAGTATGAAGCAAAGGTTGATGTGAAGGTGGTATCATCACAAAGACTCTCCTAAAAAAAGATGGTGGACTCTAAAGGATTGATTCCTCAATAGCCCCTGTGACTTGCACCATTACACTAGCTGAGCTTTTCCAAATACGACCAAACATGCGGGCAACAATCAAAAAATTCTTAGAGAAGTTTGGTGTAAAGGATCCAACTTCATAGATACAAGAAGGGATCAGAGAGATATAAAAGCCCCAGTTAAACATGTGACATGCCCATTAAACAAGGTAGGGGAGTATTGTGAAGGCAAGTATGACAATACTACGCTTCCCGTTGGGTTTTAAGGTGTTACAACCATGTCAATTCTTGACAGTGGAGAGTGTGTGGCCATTGAAACCAAAGAGATGTGGAAGAAATGGGGAAAACCTGCCTTGAGAGCCACAAGGATGAAGTTGCAATTAGCAAATGGTTATACGGAGAAACCCCTAGGGCTTCTAGAGAAGGTAATTGCTACTTCTTGTGACATTGAGTATGAGCATACCTTTGCTATAGTAGATTTTGGCAAGAAAACCAACTATGATATTATACTTGGATGACCATTTATGTGCCAATTGAAGATGGTCCAAGACTGAGGATATAATCATACCTCAGGACATGGAAACCACAATGCACATAAACCTTAAAGATTATAGTTACAAAGATGTGAACCGAACCCTAGTTGAGGAGTTTGATTCAATTACAGTAGATGGATTTGAGCTTCCAGCTTGGTTAGGTAAGCCAAAGCAGCTATGGATGTGTGGAGCATCTCACTACGGAAGTCTAAAACAAGAAGATTGTATTCCAGAAAGGGTGATTGAAGATAAGGAATACATCCATGAACCCTTCCCTAAAGAAACTCTAGAGCCTTTAGAGTGGACACATATTCTAGCTACCCCAGATGTGTGTTATTTCATGTGGTCCCACAACAAAGTTTTGTGACAAAGATGGTTATGACAGGGTTCCATACAATATGGTTAGTGTGGTAAAAGGGCAAGATGAGGGAACCAGTCTCTAAACAACCCAGAGAAGATGAACCGGTGGAAGTAGATGAAGAGAATTTTTTTTATGACTCTCCAGAGCATCTTGAGAAAAATGAGGATGCAGATAATGAATGCTCTGAAAACATGAGTGAACAAGAGGAAACAATAGTGGATGCCAGGTTCTATGAATTTCCAAATCAAAAATCTAGACATCAACAATGATATAAGAGCAAGAGAATGGAACATAAGGCTAGAGAGAATTTGATGCCTAGAATAAGAGGCAAAACATAATTTTTGATGTTTGGAAAAGGTGAAGATTGTGTTAAAGACAAAGTTTCAGGAGATTCTCTAGAGCTCAGGATCCAAAGACACAAAAAAGCATAAGAAACCTAAGAAAACAAACTCAAAAGTCTGAAATTGAAATAGAACCAAAGAAAACAAAAGAGCTAGGACTACACGAGTTCAAAGAAACTAAATTGACAAAGGGATTAGAGAGTGGTGAAGAAGAGAGTGAGAAAAATGATGACAAAATGAGTGTACTTTCCCACTATAGAAAATTCACGATACAAGACAAAAAGGTAGTGATGACACAATCCATACGAGAGTGAAAGAACATGGAGTCATATGAGAGGCCAGAGGATGCAAAGAAGTTATACTTAGCAAAACCTGGAGAAGAGCTAAGACCAATTTATATAGCAATTGATCTGAGTTCAAAAGAAGAAGAGAAGCTCATAAGGACTCTCAAGGAGTTCAAGGACGTGTTTGCTTGGTCATATGAAGAACTAAAAGGAGTAGATTTAGCAATATGCCATCACACGATCCCATTAAAACTTGATGCATGGTGGGGTAAAGGCGCTCCGCCTTTTGCCCAGCCCGGATGTTCAGTGTTCAACCGCCCACTGTGTATACACACTTCCTTATTTTCTATAGATAAGAATAAGGAGCACCTCACTCGTACACATGAGTTAGTTCCTGAGGCTGCTCCACCCCCATTTTGTGTTCTCTTTCTCTCTCCCCTTCTCACTCTCCACACACGATCGCATTTGGGCACTCACAATTGGTATCAAAGTACGGCTTGGTGATCGTGGAGAGCACGCCAATTTTGAGAGCTTCAAGGTGATAGCTCGCTCGCCGTTCTCGACGGTGGAGAGATCAAGAAATCTTGGAAGCTTTGTGAGAATGCAATGGGAGCTTGTGAGCTCAGTTTGACAGTGATGTATGCTCTTGTGGAAGCTCAAAAGACAGTGTGAAAGATTGTATGTAAGTGAAGGTGCTGCCTTAAAAACTATGTGCGCAACAACATTGTTTCTAGATTTGTTTTTCTCCTTTTAGAATGCAGATTTGAGAAATTTTTCCTCGTAGCCCATCCATTTCGACGTGGTCTACAACTTTGCACAAGAAACTTTTTGCAAATTCCTCACTGTTTTGCTAGTATTTAGCTCAGACTGACTGTATACAGACATTGCAGGTTTTTTGTTTTTGCATAGTGTGCAAGTTTGATGCAGTTTTGGAAGCACGATAGGTGCTCAAAGTTAGGTGTATATATTTTGAGCTGGAGATGCAATTTCAACTTGTGCATAGCTTGTGGTTCGAGGGGTTTTTGGTAGATTTGGGCAAAGAGTCACGGAGGCATTTACACACCATTGAATTGGTCTCTTGAGAGACGCGTTTTTTTGGAGCACATAGGTGGAGCTTCTTTCACAAGTTTGACAATGATTTTGTGCTTTGATTCATGGTCTTTGCAAATGGGTTTGCATATGGTTATGGTGCAGGGTTGATGCCCATTATACATGCATTTTGGCGAGCACTTTCAAGTGCCGGTGAGCTCTCTTGAGAGCATTGTTTTTGCATTGATCAAGTTTCCAGATTGAAACTCTTTTGGCGCTTGCTTATGCGTGGTCACTCCGTTGATGTACGTTGAGTGAGGATTTCCATTGTATGTGAGAATGTGGAGCCATTTTGGCATTTCTACTCATTGGCATTGAGTAGTGTTATTGTTTATGGTAGAAATTGTACTTGAGGTTTGCTCAATTTTGAGGGGAAACTCTGCCAAATTTTTCCCAGATTATCACCATGGTTTATGGGTAATTGAAATTTAGTCTCTGATTTTAGTGGTCGAGTTGACTCCCACCCTGGCAATTATCTATAATTTCATGGCTTGCGGTTTGCATTGAGTTTTGGCTCATTTTGCAAAGGAAACTCTGTCCGTTTTTCCCCGTCTTCTTGCCATAAAAGTTTGCAGTGCTATGCCATCTTGTGCAATGGTTGATATATTCCCACTTTGATAGTGATCGAGTATTTACTCTCACTTTAACACTTGGACATAGGTTTAGTGTTCTTGTATCCACTCTCACAGGAGTGCATTTATGGTATGCTCGTAGTGATTTCAGGTTTCCTTTGATTTTGATTCATGTTCTCACATCGATGCATATTTTGAGCGTGAGACTACAACGTGCAGGTTACAGGTTTTCACTATTGATCTATTGGTTGGTTTATGCTTGATTAGCACAGTGGTCCAGTGATCTCCCACTTTTGACGCGTATGTATTGACATGATGTGTGATGTTGTGTTCAAGCCCTGTAGTCTAATCCCGTGGGAACATCTCCTAAAATCATGCAGATGGAATTCACTTATGTTTAGAAGTTTGCATGGCTATGAGGCTTTATATGTAAAAGGCTATTGAGTATAAAATATAACATGTAGCATAATTTTTACTTGCTCTATCGACTCCTTCTCTCTCACTCTCTTTCTTGTTCTTTGCACCTGCACCCATCTCCAAGCTTACCATGGCTCTCGGATGCCATCCACCGTAGCTCCACTCCCAACACAGGTATTAGAGTGCAGGTGCTCCAGGCAGGCAACAATTTTACGTGCATCTCAAGATGCTGTGTGGATCCTAGGCGAGCAGGAGTACCATTAGCATCTCAAAATGCAGGCGCAGACTATTGCTAGGTGAAGGCAACAAGGGCATTTCAAAACGCTTTGTGAAGAAAGCTAAGCCTGCAAGGTGTTCTTTGTGCATAACTTCTCAAAATGCTGCAACTACAAGGGGTGAAGCAGTGTCTTTGATAACATCTCAAAAGGCGGCTAGTGAGGCAATTTTTACAGCATATCAAAAACACTACAATAGAGCTTGCTACTTGGAAAAGGTGGTGATTCTCTGGCATTCCAAAACGCTCTCAAAGCATGTTGAAGGTACAAAAAATCAAACTAAGCAAGCGAAGGGTTTTCCAAGAGGTGATATGAGCACAGTTTGGACAGTTGACATTGACAATACTCCACAACGACATAGACGAAGCAGTCACACAAAGAAATACACATATGCAGATCGATTCGAGGGATTTTTGACTAATTGAAGGTGAGAACTTGAAGGACCCAAATGCTTTGAATATCATGGGTATTGTGCATATCAATTTAAACAAAGCACCTCTCTCAGATTTAGTGGATTGATTTAGTGGATTTTCTTGTTAATCAAATATAGCTAGCAATAAAGCTAGTGAGGAATATTTTAGCTATTTTCTTCAAGCACTCAGCATATCAATAGATGCAACACATGAAGGTTTGCTTCGAGATTGCGGTGCAAGATTTCACAAACTATTTTTGCCAGTTTAGTGTCATAGATTTGTCATCTTTTGTCTATTGTCAAAACAATCATACACCTTTTAGTCAAAGCCTCTTTTACTTTATCTGTTGTCAGTCACACCATGATAAAAATTTGTACGGGTTAGACACTACCACACATACATAAGTGGTAAGACCTCCCAAAAAAATACAATTTTTTGTTCTCAGCCCATTTTTGTTGCACTCCTCGTGAGGTTACTGGATACACCTTAAACCCAAGGGTTGGCAATGAACCAAAAACTCCATTTTTGGTAGCTAGTTTTTTAACCTACATCCTATCTATTCAAGGGGGGTTTCACTATCATAGCATCAGGTTATGGATACACCAAAATTCTTGGTTGTGAGAGAACCTAAAACTCACGGTTGCCGAGTACCTCAAAAACTCGAGGTATCATAATAGTGGTTTGTCTAGTTCGGGCTTGTTGAGGGGCACTTCTCGCTTACAGGACTCATGCCCCATATATCATTGTTCTCATGGACTATCTCACTAAATGGGTCGAAGAAAAAGCCACACAAAAAGAAAATGCAAGGATCAGTACACAATTTATTTATGAAAATGTTTTTGTTAGATATGGTCTACCAATAGAGCTTGTTAGTGATCGCGGCACACATTTCATTAATGGTTATTGAAAATCTTCTAGATGAATTCATGGTAATTCATAAGAATTTTTCTCCATACCATACATAGGCTAATGGACAGCTTGAAGCTACAAATAAACCCTTGTGCACTATATTGATTAAAATATTATCTGGTTCAAGGATAGATTGGGATCAAAAGTTGCACTCTACATTGTGGGCTTACAGGGTAGCTTATAAGACATCTATTGGAACAACACCGTATAACATGTGTTTGGTCTTAACACTATCTTGCCATGGAGTTTTTAATACCGATGGTAAAGGTATCTAAACAATTGGAATGGATCAACCATGAATTGTCTTTGAGAATAGATGACAGATGAGCTCCGCTTGAAAGCCGTGGCTTCTATCTATTCTCAAAAAAGAAGGCAAAAGGAGTTCTTTGATAAGCATGTACATTCAAAATATTTTTAAATAGGCTATTATGTCCTAGTTTATACGTTGAAACAACAGACCAAGAAACTTAAAAAGCAAGAAATGAGACCCTTTGTGATCAAAGGCCTATCACCAAGCAGGGTTGTCAAGCGTACTACATTAGCTAGTGAAGAAATGCCCAATTGTATTAGTGGATGTAGGTTTAAAAAGTATCATTTTCCACTAACCCAAGACATGCTTCAAAAAATCCATGAGGAGAAGATAAGGACTCAAGAAAAATAGCGAATAGTCAAAGAAGCTCAGGCAAAAGCAAAGGAACGAATGACAAAGAGAAAGCTTCTATGACAAAGGAAACAACAAGGACCACCACTATGGGGATCAATGCACTCAACGTAACAAAATTTAATGAAAAGAATACGATGGATCCCACAATCAAAGTCAAGGTTGGAAGTAGCCAAGTAGAAGAAAATGTGCTTCTAGATTCATGAGCTCAAGGAAATCTTATTTCTTACAGCTTATACAAGCAGCTTGCACTTGAGTAAAATCTCCTACACAACCTGAAATTCAAAGCTATTTGGAGCATTCAATCAAGGCAATGGGATGGAAAGTCATACTTGTACAAATTAATCAATATGTCTATCCGCATAAATTTTATGTGGTGGAAGGTAAGCCAATGCAACATCCATTATTGCTTGGTCAACCATGGCAGAGAAAGTACAATATACATATTGATTGGAGATCTGATACAACCAAAATTCAACATGCAAATAAAAGCTAGGTGGTTCCATTTGCAGCACACAAAGCTGACAAACCATTGGTAGTGGAGTCAAGAGATAAGGGAAAACAACCCTTTCTTACAACAATTCAACAATGGATACCAAAGAAAAACTCAAAGGTAATCACTTCTGCATATGTCCTACCCAAGGTAGTTACGACAAGAAAAGGAAAACTACTAGTGAATATGTCAAGGAAACACACAAAGCAAAGGCAGTTGAAACAACCCGCAATAGCACATCAGCATGTTTGGATAAAGAAGGATGAAGTCACATAGTTTCAATAGACCATGCTCAAAGATACTTCTCCATTGCCATATGATACACCCAAAAAACCGAGCCCATTGTATATCACAAAAGTATGGGTACCAAAGAGGTTGATTGCGGTTCAAGGCAATTGAGAACAACTATGGATTCCAAAAAGATAGGGCAACGAACTCCCTTCAGTACAAACACCCAAGATACAACTGAAACCAAGGCCCAAAAAACCAAAACAAAACAAGAAGAAGAGTTGGGTACCCAAGAGCTTATGGCAAGCTCAAAAGAGTTAGCCTCAGCCTCTTCATCATGCTCATTACAGCTCACATACCAAGATTTATGGAAATTGGACCACATAAAGCCACCATTTGGTCAAAAACCACTAAGTTAGAGTCCTCAAGTAAAATATAGACTTATCCACATAAATAATGCTCCAAACTCAGGGAAACTTGACACAAGGCATGCACATAGCATATACATCCTACCCCCATCCTCATATAATAATTTTCCAGGGATAGACATCATATGCGCATGATGTCTAGACTTGTTGAATTGAGACTCTATCAGCATCTTTGCTGCCCAAAATTCAATATCATGTCACATATAGCCTCTACACCAAGTTTGGGCATGAATGGGCATGAATGGGCATGTTTTGGTCCTTATACACCTCATTTTACAAATTCAAGTGCCAAAAACACCATTTATGGCCTTGGGCACATGAGCACTTTTCCAAATTCAAATCTAAACACATTAGAGTGATGACACATAATGAACAAGCTATACATCCAGTCTGAGCCAAAAAAGCCAACCTAGATATCATACGTGTATGATGTATAGACTCCTTGATTTGACATGCTACAATGTTTTTGAGATCTCCAGTGCCTTTATCACATCTTTATCAGCTTGCCAACAAATTTTCATCATATTTGGATATCATTTGACCTATTTTCACCCACATGATAGAAATCTGAGCATACAAATCCCATTTTATGGCTTTTGATGTCCAATTACAAGCTCAAATTCAATTCTTATGCTATAGACACTATACACATGATGTGGACATCCTATCATATGAGTTTCAAGACATTTGGAGACAAAAGACATCATACACGTATGATGTCTCAAAGCATGAAATTGAATTGAGGTGGTTTTGACCTATTTAATGCTCTTACCATATGCTTATGAGCCCATGCCACAAGCTTCAAGCCATTTGAGCCTCAAATACCCAAAATATAGCCATTCTACCAGTTCAAAGTCTGAAAAGAGTTTATAAGCCCAAACCTTGCTTATTACATGTTCAAATCCCATTTCAAGCATATATGTGTGATGTACATGCTATGCGCTATGCATATGTCAAATATCACTTCATTCAGATAGAATCCGAGGTGGATCTTAGAACATTGCTCACTTTAGAAGAATCAATTGTGAGTTGTTTATGTGAAGTTGCAAACTTTCAGGTCTACGGCTTGAAGTAGCACCAAAAGATTTGTCAACCACTGAATCCGGCTGGAGATTATGCTCAAAAGTTGTATGAGCCAGTGGGTAAGGTTAAGGACGCATTTGAGGTAAATTTTCAAGAGTTTGCAAAAACTCAGATTATTTACTTTTTCTTGACATTTTAGGCCAAATTAAGTTTTGACTTGACTCAGAGGCTTAAAATAGATCATAAAAAGACTGTCCACTGCAAAAGTTGAAAAAATTGTTCATTTTGGGCCAAAAGTAAATAATTGTGATTATTTACTATCAGCTCAATAGTGAGTAAGGTTGATACTAGAGACTCTATGCATGTGTACAAACATCTTTTGTAAAGGCCCATAGAATTTGGATCACCAAACTGAACAAAACCTTGATTAAAATTGAAATATGTATTGATTTTCAAGAACTTAAGTGTGACTCGAGAAAATCTTATTCAAACTTAGTGGAACTTGACTCAGAGGCTTATATTGAAGTGTTAAACAAGTGTACATGCTCTATTTACCAAAAAGATTCAAAAATTTGCCAGAAGTAAATAATCGCAATTATTTACTTTTGTCCCATTTCTTGAATTTTTTGACCAACCCATCATATCACTAGTTTTAGCATGTTATAGTAAGCCCACAAATCAAATTTGGATCATTGAAGTGAGAATTGTGGCGAAATTTATAAAGTCAATCTGCAGACACAAAACTGTTGACCATTTGAACATGGATTATCCAAACTTGATGAAACTTTGCTAGAGAACTTAAGGTAAGCTGCTTAACCATTCTGTGTCAACATTGTGGCAAAAAGATGCACAAAAATACCAGGAGTAAATAGTCGCGATTATTTACATCTGCTACAAAATTGGACATTTTAGCACATTTGAGTATACCACAAGGTCAAGCATATCAAGTAGACCACACAAATCAAATTTGGTGGAATTTGGATCACAAAAGTGAGACTTAAGCCAGATTCTCGAAAATCGAGTCTGCGGAGACGAAACAATTGATAATTTGGACAAATTTTGTTCAAACGCAGTGAAACTTGTCTAGAGACCTTAGCAAGTTGATTACTTGGCAAAACAAGTTTAAAAAGTGCAAAAACTGAGAAAAGTAAATAATTACGATTATTTACTTCTGATACACAGAGACATAATTTTGGACTTTTGAGCTGAATTTTGGACTTTTGAGCTTGTACAATCTTAGAGCAACATAATACAAGATCACCAGTCAATTTTGGGCTCAATCGGATCCAAATTAGTACATGTTCACTCAGATTCTAGGTTGCAGATTAGTCCTTTGGCTTTTTGTAAAAGTATAATCTGAAAGTCTCAATTGCTGACTCACTTAGCTCAAATTGAAGTGGTATACATAGACCCGTCACAATAGTTAGCAAAAGTTTTACACTCTTTGTGAAAGAAAAACTAACTTGATTAAAACTAATACAAGAATCAGGTTGCAAACAAGGAAGTGAAAGCTTGATAGGAGTTACATTCAATGTCGACTCATCACATCCTGGGGTTGAATAAGGTCCCAAGGGTTCGATTGTTCGCCGATAAAAGTGGTACGTGAGTTGGGTTTAGAATGTCGTGAGATAGTTCTACCGTTGGTTTTAGAGAAATGCGAGAAGCTTGCCTTAGTACGAGAGGACTGGGTTAGGTCAACCTATGGTGTTCCGGTTGTTGTGCCAGTAACAACACTGGGTAGCTAAGTTGGTAGGGAAGAACCGCTGAAAGCATCTAAGCAAGAAATCCTTCTCTAGACAAGTTCTTCTATCAGCCAGAATAAGCAAGCTAAGATCATTAAACAAAGTAATGAAAATGAAAACTGAAAAAAGTCATTGTTTATTGTTTTTTTTCTTCTTTTTTATGCGCTCTTTGATAGTTTTTCCTTTTTTCTTTTTTCTTTTTTCCTTTTTTATGGAAAGTCAAGTGGAAGAAACTGATAGCAGGTCAATCCATGATAAGTACTCTATCCAGGGCTTCACAAGTCTATATGAACCTTAGATCTGGTCATATACTAGCAAACCAAGGCATATTTGGAGAGAACGCTAGTAGAGTATCCACCAAAGAGAGTGTGAATCAAGGCGATCACTTGGACACTATCTTTGAAGAAGTCTCAGACACTTTTTTAGAATCAACATCTGAAATGTCTTCCTATTCGACTCATTCAGGAACCGGAACGCCAGTGCGATATAAGGACATACTCATATTTTATAAAACGAATGACCATGGATCTCAGGTTTACCTGGATCTTAATGAAAAGTATGCTATTTGCATTGATGACCATGACATAGAGTTTGGGGAGGAAATAAGAGCAAATAACCGAGGAAAAATGAATATGGATAGAAATGGGACTCAGTATTTAAAACTTGGAAACCATGATGTGATAGACAAATGGGGATTAGAGGTGAATACACTCATTTTGGAAATGGCAGCGAAAGAACGAACCACTGGCTTTAGAATCCAAGGGATATGATCAAGTTGATTTAAAGCCTTTGAAACGGCTTAGTACGGATAATCCTAGGATAAGAGTCTATTGGTGGGAGGATAGAAACGTCAAAGATCTTCTATGGACCTCTCATGCCAAATCAATACAGTTAATACCCATGAAAATCATCTATATCTTCAAAATCAAAGATAAGGGTTTAGCAGATCTACCAACCTATCTATTTAGGGATTGTTATAACATTAACTTTGTTATGATGAGCCTTGAGGAGGTGGAACAAACCAAATACCAAGGGTACTCCATAAGAGATTGGATATTGGGCCAAGGACCAGAAAATATTCCATGAGAGGAACTTCATGAGAGATCTTTTGGGAGCAATGTTAAAAAACCCAGGCCTACCTCATCACAAAGAAAACCGCGTGACACTAACTCCAGTCCAGGTCTACATGAGTCACCATTTCCAGCAGATTGGTGACTGGTTGAAGGACTCGGGACAGGACCAACTGCCAGGATACCTGGAGTTGAACCAAATAGACGTGCTAGACCAATTGATTTTCAAAAGTGGGTAAAAAAATATAGTGGATATGTGGATCCATATGACCACTTAGCAAGCTTTAAGCAAGTGCTAGGAGCAGAACACATATTTGATTTCCACACTCAATTTGAGGAATTTGAAATGACATTGGAAGAAAAAGCATTGACATGGTTCCAAAGCATTCCACCGAGGTCAATCATAGATTTAAATACATTAGCTCAAGGATTTTTAGCTGCATGTGTTCAAACGGGGATCAAACATAATACAGTAGCTCAAATCTATAGCTTCAAACAGAAACAAGGTGAGTCTATTAGGGATTGTGCAACTAAAATGAAGCAATACATTGCAAGATTCCCATAACTAGAAATACCTGCAAAAGAAATATTAGTATCATTGTTTCTAGAGGGATTGCTAAACAAAGAACTTCATGCTATATTGTATAGCAAGAAACATATGAGCCTAGAAGAGTGTGTATCGGATGCCATTGACTTGGGAAATAATTGTGATATTTTCAATGAAGAAGATGTACCTAAGGATAATCAAAGTGAGAAAACAACATCCACCAAACCAACACAAGTGGGAACGGCTACTGCAGCATCGCTTATAGCCATAGAAGACATGCTTAAAAGGATGAATGAAATGATGAATAACATGCAAAAAGAACCTATGAGGGGACTAGGGCAAGGGATACCTCAACATGGATAACCAATTAGCCAGCATAAATGGTGTGCAATCGATGGTAAATGGATCAACCATGAGACCAATGAGTGCTATTACTGACCAGAGTATGATGGAAATGTTCAATATGTGCCTATGAGGCCACAAGGGCAACCCATGTACAAATATCAACCTATATGGCCCCAGCTCAAATACCATCAATGGGTATGGAAAGAACTCAACCCGTATTGGGTCAACAATTTCCATATCCTAGACATAATACAGTGCCTGTAAAGTACATACATGCAGAGGGAATTATAGATAAACAAGCACTAGTACCTATTACACCCTATGTTGAGCCTAGTCCATCTACAGTAATGATAGAAGGAGAGTGGTATAATTCACATCCACCACCAATGGAAGAACCTGTGACTTATGCTACACCAAAGCTTGCATCGATGTACTATGTAGCTACTCAAGGTGTTAGACCTTTGAATCTGGTAAGACCCATGATTAAGCCAAGAACTGGAAACTGCCATAACTGTGGTGCAGATGATCACTAGAAAAATGAATGCCCAGAGCCTAACAAGAATATTAAGCCGGTTGAAGCTTTTTGTGTACAATGTTGCAAAAAGGGAGGACACTTCCTTGAAGATTGTCCAAAAAATCCTTTAAACAAGGGTAAAACAGTAGTGAATGTAGTCCAAGTGATACCTAGTAGCTCATCGGAGAGTGAACCTATTGTTCCAATCAAGGTAATCACCAAAGACCAGGCTAAGAAAAAGAAACATAACTCCTCTGTGATGACTCGGAGAATACTAAAAATTCCTCTCAAAAGACCAAGAGAAGAAGAAGCCAGGGGTATGACATAAGAAAACATAAACAAAGGATTGAAATCGAGGAGAAGCCAAGAAACTATTCCAGGAAAAAGTGAATGAAACTGGAAGTGAAATCAAGGAAACCACGGTGAAATCTGGAGGATCAATATTGTTAGACAAAATTTTTGAGCCAATCAATGCAGCCTTGGAAGCTTACCAAGCGGGACTTAAAGCAGGCCAAAACATGAAAAACAAATGGAAAAGCTATCCTTCTCTAGATATGGAAGCAGCTAAGCTTGAAGCTTATCAAAATCTGGTAAGAACTACTAAAGAGATGCTGAAAAAACAAAAACCCAAGCTCGAGAGAATAGCAAAACTTGAGGAGCTTGTGGTAGTAACCCGTAAAGAGAAATGTGAAGTGGTTGAAGAACCCCACCTTGAAAGTAAAGAGCCAAAAATCATAGTGCCTTTGATATGAAGATGCATTCGATGAAATTCTATTTGTAGAAGAAGACTGGCCAGAACATTTATGGAAAAGAGGGTGAGAGATTAATGATGGAGGAAGTTTGGTTAGACAATCGACCTCTTGATATGAACATGGATGTACAATCCTTGTCTAGGGATTGCGGCTGTGAAGCTCCAGGAATGTCTAAACCAATGACTCTGAAAACACTACCCTCTTACTTGGGAGATAACAAAGAAAAATCCATAGTGTGTAAAACCACTCATATAAAAAGAGCAGAATAGACCCTAGAGGTAGACAACATCCATTTAATCATGTCTACACCCATTCAATGCACTCTTACTTTAGAAGTAATATTAAAAATCAGACCATATTTATGGAATGATCTACAAAAACCTCTAGAGAAGAAGGGGATAACAGAGTTAATCACGAAAAATTTGGATAATTTGAAACAGAATTGGATGACAAAGAGATTAGATCTGTCCTGATGAGCAAAGTTGGAGAATACTACAAAGGGGAAGAAGGAAACACAACCCTTTTAGTGAGATATAATAATATAGAAACCATGGCAATACTGGATAGTGGGGAAGGAAAAGCCATAGCCACGAAAGCAGTATGGGAATCATGGGGAAAACCAGCCATCAGATAGACTTGAATGAAATTGCAATTGGTTGATGGACACATTGAAAGAACCTTAGGGCTGATTGAAAAAGTGATAGTTAGTTCCTGTGGAATTGATTATCAACATACTTTTGCAATACTGAACTTTGGAAAGAAACTCAATTATGAGATCATCTTGGGAAGACCTTTCATGTGACAAGTACAACTCATTCAGGATTGGGGAAACAATTGCCTGTACTTGAAGCAAGTGGGATCAATAACAAGGGTTAATCTGAAAGATCACACTTATAGAGATGTCATGAAAACGCCCATACAAGAATTTGACTCAGTCTCTTTGATTGAAATGAAGCTTCCATCTTGGTTAGACAAAGACACACCTATTTGGATGTGTGAAGCCTCAAAAAATGGGATCTTAAAATGAGAAGAATGTATCTTAGAAAGGGATTGCACAGATGAAGCCTATATACCTGAACCTTTTTTGGAGCATTTGTTTGAGCCGTTTGAGTGGGCTCAAATTTTGGCAATAATGGATGTATATGTGAATACTTCTATGCCTACTCAATTTTGCAATGAGAATGGCTATGACACAATTCCCATAAAAATGATTTCAGCCCTTCACATTGAAGACAAAATTCAAGAACCCAAGGACTTAACACTAGGTTGGTAATGAGACACTTTATGTCCTGTTAAGTGACCATTTTCCTTGAGTTATGTCAAGAGTTTCAAAATGGATTTTGAGGTGCTATCTGTCTAGAAAATTGTCTCATAAGCTGAAAAAAACTCGACATTTTTTTGGAATATCAATTCCATCTTTAACCTTGTCCTTGCACAACATTTCACAACCTAAACTGTGTGAAAAAACGGGTCCTGTTTTTGGCTTTTTTCAACTTTTTACAACTATAGCACTCTAGAATTCATGTTTGTGAGGTCTATAATGCTAGAGAACTATCTTTAGTAGTCCTCAACATGTCCTGATCCAAATGTTAAATGTTAAAGTTGTAAGTTATGACCAAATTACAAAAATTGTCAAATCCTGTTAAGTTTAGCCAATTTTAGCTCTTCTATGATTTTTTTGGTGGCTTTCATGATATCCAAATGCAGTTTTGATTTTCTATGTCGCATATTGTAACATAAAGCTAATATTCCTTGAGTTTTGGGGCACCTAATACCCTATTTTGCATAGTAGACAACGATGGTTGATTTTTTCAATTATAGAAGAAAACGAAACATTCTAATATATCAAGTATAGCTTTTTCAATATTGTTAGTTTCTTGTGACAACTACATGCATTTTGTAGGTAGTAACCATATCTAGTCATAAGGATCAAATTTGGCTAGATATTGAATAGTTTCTATGGGATTCTACAACTCATAATGTTGAACCCAGTTTTTTCATGTTTGCTGTATTTAGCACTTCATCTTTGTCCCCAAGATTCCCCTTGGTAAGAGATGTATTATTCTTTTGACATGCTCCTGGATCCTTATAAATCTAAAGGACAATAGGGAACTAAGAAAACACGCATATATTATTTGTATTGAGCGTGGCTATAGAAACTTTGATGATAGGTTTACAGAATGGTAAAAATTCAACTTTTTGGTACCTATTTCTTTTGGCAAAACAAAAAATAGTGAGTGAGCAGCAATCATATGTTTTGATCACTAACCCATTGAAGTTAACTAGGGAATTTATCTCAAGTCCTACAAAAATCCCTAATCTTATTTTTATGCAACAAAACGTAAGAAATGACTGTTTTGATGAAAATGTACTGGTCCATCAACTTTGGAGGCTTGGTGTGACCAAAAGATGAGAAATTTTACAAGTTTCTTATTTTTTCCGTGTGTAGTAGGCCTTGAACTATAACCTCATGAAAGGATTTCACAAAATGAGTGGATCTACTATGGTTTTGGAGGTTTTTTTCAAAACCCTGGAAGGACACTTTTATGTCCTGTTAGGTTACCAACCTAGTGTTAATGAAAGCTGAACAAGTCTTTTTAGACCTCTACTAAAATGCCACAGACGAGCTAGAAGAACATTCAGCTACCTCTAATAATTTGGGGTCGGAAAATGAACATGTGAGAGCTAAAATAATCATGAAAGGAGGGGAGGAAAAGGTTTTTTGACCTTCCAAACCAGAAACCAAGAAGACAAAAATGTTATAGAAGAAAAAGAGACACTAGAAACTTGAAATCTAAACCCATGCCATCAATCTCTAGTAGAACACAGTTTCTGATGCATATAGATGCACATGATTGTGTCAAAGACAAAGTCACGGGTAGATATCCTTCATATGAAAATCAAGAAATATAAAAAACATCAAAAAAAAGGAGAAAGGAAACTCAAGAAAAACCTAAATACCAGAACAAGAATTCAACCATGGCATGAGTTGAATAAGAAAAGAAGTATCAAGAGTTGAAGAAAGCTCTAAAGGAGATGTATACCACTGAACTGGAAACAACTGTGGAAGAGGGTAAATATGTAACGAGTGTTCCATCCCATTACAAGAAATATACTCTCCAAGACCGAAAGATCATAGTCGAACAACCTGTCAAGGAACTAAGAAAACAGGGCGAGTCCTACGAAGGACCTGAAAATACAAAAAAGGTAGATCTAGCCAAACCAAGAGAAGAGCTTAGATCTGCCTACATTGCAAATGACCCGACGGAAGAAGAAGAAGAGCTTTCGTTAAGCTTACTGAAAGAATACCGAGATATTTTTGCTTGGTCTTATAAGGATCTCAAGGGTGTTGATCCAAAAATATGTCAACATACCATACCTATGAGAGATGATGCGAAACTAAGAAGACAAACGCCATATACTTATAATGAAACATTTTCCAGAAACATCAAAGAAGAGATACAGAGCTAAAGGAAGCCAAATTCATTTATGTAAAAGAAAACATAGATTGGGTGTCTCCAATTGTGGTAGTACCCAAGAAAAATGGAAAACTAAGAGTGTGTGTCAATCTCAAGAAAGTGAATGCAACTACCATTAGAGACAACTTTTCTCTTCCAATCACTGAGCATGTTTTAGACGAGTTGCAGGAAATAAAGCTTACAGCTTTTTAGATGGATTTTTGGGATACAATCAACTTTTGGTTGATCCCAAAGATCAACATAAAACTGCCTTTGCAACTAAATGGGGTATTTTTGCCTATCGGGTTATGCCTTTTGGGCTAACTAATGCTCCTGCCACCTTTCAAAGATTGATGAGCCATGTTTTTAAAGAATATCTTCGGAATTTCTTGGAAGTATATATGGATGATCTATGTGTACATTCGTCAATCCAGGATGATCATTTTGAACACCTCAAAAAGGTATTCGAAAAATGTAGACTTTATATCGGACTTGCTTAAATCCTGAAAAGTGCACATTTACGGGTAGACAAGGAAACATTCTTGGACATATAGTGTCTAGAAATGGCATAGCTACTAATTTGTATACAATTCATGTTATTCTTGAATTGCCTAGACCAACAATAGTCAAAGGGGTTCAAGCTTTCATGGGACATTGTGAACATTAGAGACGATTCACTTACATGTACGCTATAATTGCAAAACCCATGTACAACTTTATTACACTCTTTGAATGGATTGATAAGTGTGAAGAATCCTTCATGAATCTTAAGAAATCTCTCACTTCAGTCCCAATATTGAAAGCATTAGAATGGAATAAGATATTCCACATACATGTAGATGCTTCCAATTTTGCCATTGGGTGTATACTAGCTCAACCAGGAGACGAAAAATTTGATTTTCCTATTTCTTATGCTACTAGACACTTGAATATGGTAGAGAAAAACTAAAACCACCGAAAGAGAAGGATTAGTAGGAATGATCTATGCCATAAAAAAGTATAGACATTACCTATCAGCCAACAAATTTGTGTTCTTTGTGGACCACCAAGACTTTTTGTACTTGGTCAACAAGCCATGCAACATAGGAAGAATAGTGAGATGGTTCATCATTATTTTGGAATTTGATTTCAGTGTAGTTGTGAAAAAGGGCACCACTCACCAAAGAGCAGACCATTTATCAAAGATTATTTCAGGAGAACTACCAAAGGGAGTAGATGATGATCTATTAAATGCATATCTGTTCTCCGTGGAAATGATACCCTGATGGTCAAAAAATATGGTATCATTGATGACCATAGATCAAGTGGATTTGCAAATACAAATTCCTATTACAACCGGATTAATTGGGCAATCAGCTATGTATCAATTATTAGTTGGAAGTCTATACAAAAGAAATCGAGATGGAATATCGATTTTGTGTATTAATCCTGAGGAGAAAACCAATACCTAAGTCAAGCACATATTACCATAGTGGGACTTCACTTTGCGAAAGACCAAACTATGCAGTGGATCTTAAGACTTGGAGTATTTTGGCCAGCCATGAGGAATGATGTTCACTCATTTATAAAAAACTGTCTTCAATGCCAAAAACAAGCACCCATGCCTCATGTGACATTGTTCCAAATATCACTCGTTCCTAAGTGGAGTAAATATTTAGTAACTTACTTATCAATACAAACATTTCCTGAAGATATGAGTAAACACCGCCAAAGAGCAATTGAAACTAAATCAGGAGACTATGCTCTTATTGGAAACTAATTATATCGAAGGGGAAAGGATCAACATTTGCGTCTTTGTGAAAATGAAGACGAATATATTCCCATTATAGAATAAGCACATGCTGGATTAGCTAGAGGTCATTTTTTTTAGTGAAACCACCATGAGAGCAATCTTAATGGCAGACATATGGTGGCCAAAACTTTTTGCAGATGCCAAAGAATATGTTCGAAGATGTGATGCATGTCAACAAGAAAAAATGCCAACCCATGTAGATAGCATGCCTTTAAGACCGATGATGGGGGCTAGAGCTTTTGCAAAATGGGGCATAGATTTTGTCGGGCCAATACAACCACTTGCTTATAGAACTTAAGCTCAATATATCATTCTAGCTATGGACTATTTGACCAAGTGGGCAGAGGCCAAGGCAACCCAAAAGAATGATGCCAGAACCACAACTGCATTCTTGTATGAGAATGTGTTCACAAGATATGGATTGCCAATAGAAATTTTCAGTGATAGGGGAACTCATTTCCTCAATGAGGTAATTTAGTATCTGCTTAATGAATTTATGGTCATCCATAACAAATCGGCTCCTTATCACCCACAAGCAAATAGACAAGCTGAGCACACGAATAAAATTCTTAGGTCGGTATTGACTAAAGTGGTTAGTTCAGGTTGGACTGATTGGGAAATAAATCTCAATTCCGCTCTATGGGCTTATAGAGTTTCATTAAAGACAACTTTAAATGCTACACCCTTTAACCTTGTTTATGGTCTTGATGCCATACTGCTGATAGAATTCTATTACCGACACTAAGGATAGCTAAGGATCTTGAGTGGACTGGACATGAATTGTCAGGAAGGCTCGAAGATTTAGAAAAGCTTGATGAGCAAAGGCTAATTGCTGTAGATCACATCTATACACAAAATCGGAAACAAAAACAATTTTTTGATTCCCATCTAATCACAAAAATCTTCAAAAAAGGGGATTTAGTTTTAGTCTACTCCCTTAAACAACACATACCTAAGTTTAAGAAAAAGGGAAACGGACCATTTATCATTGAAGATGTATCCCCAAGTGGAGAAATTAAGTTGTCCAATCTAGATGGCAAACCAATGGCTAATTCGATCAGTGGATGTCGTTTAAAGAAGTACAATTTTCCGCTAAGCAATGAATTGCTAGAAAAGATGCATGCAACAAAGCAAAGAAAGGTAAAATGGAGTAGGTTATTGATCAAGACCAAGAAGAAGATCGACTTTGAGTACTCAAAAGGAAAGCTACTCTCGAAAATCAACAAATACCTATTCCCATCGACACTCTGGAACTTGATGAATGACTATGGGAATTACAGAAGGATGCAATGTCAACACATGATGAATGGTTAGATGGCAGCTGATCAATCATAGCACAAATGCATTGATTGATATAGGAGCTTGAGTAAATGCAGTCACTTATTCCACATACAAGAAAGCAATGAATCAGTCTTTGACATTGAGAATATTGGCTATCAAAGGATGCAACAAGAACCCAACACCGGCATTGGGAGTAGTCAACTTAAATGTGATAGTACATGGATGTTCATGTCGTCATCAATTTTTATGCTTACCATATGAACACATGAATGAAACAATGATTCTTGGAATCTCATGGATGTGGATGTACAAGGCAATACGAAATTGAGATACCAATCAACTTAAGCTATCACCTAAAGGTGGACAACTCATTGTTCCAATTGAACCAAGAAAAGAGGAATAGAAAAGAGATTACCAACAGAACAAACCATGAAGCAATCAATCTTCTTCATCCTCTAGACAAGCAAATGCTACAAGTAGCATGCAAGGAGTCAGGCATATCTGGGTACCAAAAGATCAACTCAAGGACAAGTCCTCGACACCTCAAGAATTTCACGTGCCAAAGCATCCTGATGGTACAATAAAGCAAAGAGCACACGAGCATGAATTGATGCCAACAGAACGACCTTTACCAAATTTATTTTAGGACTTGTTTTAGATGTATTAAAGATGTCTAGGTCATCAAATTGTCAATCTTGCAAAAAAAAGTGAATGCAGTAAATAAACACAATTATTTACTTTTATGTTTGTTTGGCTTGAATTTCATCTATCATCACTTGTACACATCTATTACATGCCACATGTCAAGTATGAGCCAAAACGATCAAGAAAAACTCTGATTTTGCCATAAAAACGTACCAAAGTCTTTTCAATCCAAACTTTGAGTTAACTATCACATTTTTCATCCAAATCACCCTATATCTCACACACAAACTCTACATCATGCCTAGAACCAAGTTGCAATAAAAAAGTATAAATTGATGAAAAAGTTAATAATTGCGATTATTTACTTTTTTGCCAAAATGGATGCAAATTTGCAACTTTGACCTTATGGGACCAAAGAACATGATGTCCCAAGCCCACTAATCAAGTTTGAGCAAGTTTGGATCTCCAAAACTCAAAATCTCTTTATATCTACTGTTTTAGAGTCTAAAAGCCTAAATCTGGCACCATTTTCACCCAGTGCACTCAAATGAGCACACATTTCACTAAGAGTACCTAAATTCCATATGTTTCAAGCCTATGATGTCAAAAATACAAAAAGTTGGAAAAAATCCCCAACTATAAATAATCGTGATTATTTACTTTTGTTGCAAATTTTGCTTGAACTGCATGATTTTGATCTCTACATGTTTTTATGCATCTATGCATGCTCCAAAATTGATTTGAAGCAAAATGGACATCAATTGCCAACAATTCAGAGTCAGAGCATTTTAGAGCGGAATTCGTAAAATTTTCTAACTTTGACACTGTATTCACTTAACAAGGGCAATGCAAGCGGCTGAGAAGCAAAGAAAAGGGTGTCCCAGAAAGATTAGATCCAAGCTCAGTGAAGGCAGCAAAGGCAACCTACTTGTCTAAAGAACAGCCAAAGAAAACAACACACTGGTTTTCACTAGCAGATTCAAGAGTGAAGAAGGACACCAGGTAGAATTACAAATGCTACCTAAGGAGGTTTATGATGTAGCACGACAAAGCCAGACACCAAGGAAGCTAACAAAAGGCTGGGGTTTTGAGATTTCTATGACCGATAACCATGCAGAGTGGACTTCCAAAGGGCATATGAATTGCTATCCTCGATCAAAGAAGATGGATCGGCCCAAATCATAGACCAATAGGGGCAAAAGGTTGAAGTGGTGATCATTAAAGATATAGTGGTCGAGGCACTAAAGCTTCCAATAGAAGGAATGACAATGCGGACTAGGGAGAGAAAGATAGCAGGTACTTTTACCAAGGATACTGTAGCTACCACATTTTCTAATCTCATCCTACAACAACTGGAGGATCCGCCTCGCCTCTACCATCAACATTTCCACTTCCTCTCAAAGAGACCACCACGGTACACAACTCCAAACCATGTAGTTGCAACTACTTTCACCCAAGTATTGAAGTCAACAACCAGGCAAGCAATAGATCACGCACAGTACATGCTTACAGCACTGAAGGGAACAAAGAAAGAGGGAAAGTTCACATATTTGGGGGCTCTAGAAGTTCTAACAAGAATAGCATATCATGCTATTGGAATGGCCGACAATTTGCCGCCAGCCCCAGATCAGAACACATGGATCATTTCAGCTCAACCTTCTCTATGGACCACTAGATCAACAAAGAGGGTATACAAATCAGATGAGGAATCTGCAGAAAGTTCCCATGAAGCCCATAGTAGTGAAAGCTTTGACAATGAAGAAACCATGGCAAGGATGGAAGCAATGAAAAAGAAAGCAGTGGAAGAACACCAAGAGGAGCCACTAGATTTGAAAGAGAAAAGCAAACATATGAAAGGAGTCACCAAGCTGCAGGTGAAGACCCCAAAAGATGGAGTTCAAGAGAGGTAAAGTGACCAAGAACCAAGAACCCTACAACGAAGTTTCCAGAGGATATCCCAAAGATTTGCTCGAGTGGATATATGCGGAAGCTAAGCTTCAAAGATGAAGGAAGATCTAGAAGCTCAAAGAAAAGCAACGAAAAAAGTGACTGAGCAATAGAGACATGTGAAAGCTGCCAAACAATGTGAGTCACATCTTGACCAAGAGGGGATGTCTCCAAGACCCTCTTCACCAACTACAAAATAGGAATATCAGCCCATGCCGAGTCCAAGGCCTTCACCAACAGATAAATCTAAGGAAGATGATGCAACAAAGAAAAAGAGCCTGAGCAATAGGAAGAAGAAAATTTTGAGCAACCCAAGGAAGCCAAAACATCGTAGCAGGACCTTTCTCTACAATAGCTCAAGCCAAAGCACTTGAGGCATCCACGAAGCCTCAAGAAGCCGAAGCAGTTGAGGCATCCACAAAGCCTCAAGGAGAAGAAGTAGAACCACCTCAAGAGCAACAAGCAGAAGCCAATGCACCAACAAAAGAGCCACAAACCGAAACATACCAGACTTCTAAGCAACCCCAGGTAGAGCCTGAAGACTGGGAAAGATTGATACTCTACAAGGAGAGCTAGAAGATAGAATGAACATCGTTGAAGATCTTCAAGGGCAGATTAAAGAGCTGAAAATTGAAGTAGAAATACACCAAATTGCAAAGGAGAAATAGTAGAAAGAGATGGAAGAGCTCCTGACAAAGTTATCTGATGCATGCAAAAGAAAAGATCAACAACTGACAAAAGTAACCAATGAACTTTTAACCACTACTTTGTCAGTAACAAAATATTCCAGTGCAGCTAGATGTAACTAATACCTCTTTGCAGTACTTCGAGCAATGAATCAATGATCAAGCAACAATTTTAAGATAGATATCCACCTTGAACTTGAGTTGAAGCTGGAACAAACGCAAAGATGAGACCTTGCATTGATGTGGGTTCAAAGATAAGAGAAATTGCTCAAGGAAATAGAAGAATTGAAGAGAGTCAATAAGCTGCTAAGAGAGGGATGAACAGAAACTCAAGAGGAGCTGAACAGCCAACCAGCGACATACCATCAATTTCTTCTATTGATATGGAAACACAGCCGTCAGAAGGGCTAGCAAGAGAGTCAGATTTTCAAGTACCAATAACTGAAGCCGAGTAAGTGCCAATGGTCTAGCTTTCTAATGCTGAGGAAGATGCACTGAAGGAGTAAATTGTCCAAGAAGTAGATGCTAAATGGAAAGCAACAATGGATTGGGAGTTGAGAGTTATCCACTCAGTAAATGTAACTCAACTCACTCCCAACCAAATCAATTCTTAATGGCATCAAAAATCACTACCCTATCCATTGATAAAGGTGGAGCTACTGTAGGTTAAGAAAAGACTTTACAAGGATATGCAGGCAAAAGGCTCAGATGATATCCACCCAAAATGGAGAAGGAACTGGTTGAACAAGAACTCTAGATACCTAATTCTGCTCACAAGATCACCTGCAGCCCTACAAAGGAGCCTACATTCTATCATGTACCAAGGGTAATGACATGGCAGGCACACGATGCACTAAAGAAGAAGAGGCCAGCATGGCTAAATTACCCACGACTACCAGCTCCAAAGAAGGGACCATCAACGGAAGAATACATGGTGAAAATCCTAATGGGTGCCATGGCCTTCTTCAAGAGTCTCCCTGACCTCTCATGTGCAATGATTTGTAAGATTTGCAGAATGCTGCTCACATGCATTCAAACTTTTCACGAGCCTGAGCAAGTAGGAGCACCATGGATGTATTTCCTCGAAGGCAACAAAGGTCTATGCTATGGTTTAAGTGGATAGCCTTCAGAAGAAGTCCTCTACAACTTCTACACCAGATGTATGTTTCTGCCCTCTAGCACTATGTTGGCATTTGAAGAGGCATTCCATACAGGTTTCTTCACATGACAGATGAAGATATTTGGGCTAGTGATCAACAACCTTACATCAAGGTTTGTTGGCTATTTAGCCATTGAACTTAAAAGCAGAGTCACCATGCAGTTTTTGCAAGTCCCTGACAAAGAAAGATGAAACAACCCTACATGCTCTTAAGGACTGCCTTGCCAGCCGTCAACCCAAAGACTACTTTAGTCCATGAAGCTGTGTCAAAGGAAAACACAGTCAAGGAGGGGGGAATGTTAGCAGTAAGCTAACTTGGATAACATTTTTTGACGCTTTTATTGTAAAAACACTTATTATTTTGATAAATTGGGAATGTTGTAACTTCTACTTTCCAGATAAATAGAGTAATTGATGATCCCGGGCTACAAGCTTCCAGATTGTATCAACCTATCTTTAGTTAGAGCTCCTAGATTATTAGTTTTGACCATAGAAACCTTGTCTAAGGTATAAAAGCCAATTTTAATAAGTATTTTGTAAGTTTCTAGATAATAGAATACAGCGTGAGCTAACGGTGCTCACTTCTCTACTTCTTGTGCTTCCTACTCCCTTCTCGATTGTCACATTGCAGTGTCGTCTGCTGCGTTGCAACTGCGGGTAAGAGCTCTACACGTTGACATAAGCATTTCATGGTAATACGTAGCTTCTAGCCTCGCCGACCCGTGGCCTAATTTCATCATAAGTATGAATTTAAGCATAAAAATCATAAAATAAGTATAGGCAGATATTGGGACATCATTGCTAAGCATTTAGATGCATTCTGGGTCGAAAACGACTAGGTCAAAAACTCATTGTTGCTGTTAATAATCACAATCTTTTCACTTGATTTAAAGTAAGGTTTGTGCTTAGGTTTTATAAAAATGTCCTATAAGTTTCATAACGTTTGGATGTTGTTTGATGTTGTAATGGTTATGATTTGTTTACCAATTAGCGACTAACTTTTGGTGATTTTTGTCATTTGAGTGTAGCTTGAGTTAGATGTGAGTTTTCTGTTGTTTTCCAAGAGATTGACAACCTCTTGTAGCCTCTATGCACTAGTCAAGTCCGCTTTGTCCCATGGATTGATAATTATGTTCGTGGTTCTCGCTCTGTCTGCAACAATAAGATAGGAATGAGGTTAGACACCCATCCCACACCACCTCATGCCATTGCCATCACCTTCACTTGGGCACTGAGAATCAATGTATCAATAGATGTGAACTATGTCCAGTATATACAAGAACACAAAGTGGGCTTGGGAAATGATAAGCCCAAATACATTGGTGGAGCGAAAATCTTAACCAAAATAGCATATGAATCTATCAAAGAAAGTAGACAGTGGCCAGACCCACCAACTCAGACTGAATGACTAAGGCTTAAAGAGGATGCAGAAGATGAACCACCGGTGGCACCACTTGTCTCGACCATGCTCAAAAGAAAGCTAGATAGTGTGCAAGAAGAAAAGTATGAAGAGCCACCAAAGAAGAAAGGAAAGACGGTAATGACTAGGTAAGAGAAGCCAAAAGAGACCACAAGTCAAAAGGCAACTTGCATTGCAAGATTGATTGAGTAATTCAAGGCCAAACGAGCACTAAAGGGTGATTTTGAGGAATATTGGGTGCCATACCCAAAGAAAATGGGCGGAAGTTCCTCTTGACTCTTAGAGGATCAATTTGATCACTATATTTGAGCATATGAAGAGTCCAAGAGGGTGATAGAACAACAAAATCTAGCGCCTTTAACTGCTGAGGAAGTTTAGGATATTAGGAGGAAACTGCAAGAGTAGCTTGAAGCACATGGAGAAGAGGAAAAAGAGTCCAAAGAGGAGAGAGGTAGTACAACCCCTCCAACATCTCCCCGGGATACACCCAATAACCTCCAAGCCCGAAACCCTCAACATCCCAACAAAAGGATTTTCCAAATAAGAAATCAGAGGCTGAGCCAATGCCAGAGGACAAAGAAAAGACAAAAAATACACCTATGATGATCTCCTCAAAGCTGGACATACATTTGAGGATGATTTTGTGGCTGTATATGGCACCTCTATCTCGCCATGGGCTGCAAAGAAAGAACAAAAAGCCAAGGAGAAGCCACAAGACCAAGGTACTCAAAGAAGAGCACCAAAATTACATTTATCACTGCTTGGAGTACCGAGGTTGGTACAAATCCCACCAGTGCCAAGATGGAGGCCTCTAGAGAACCCACCATGGTGACCTCCTCCAGTGGGAGTGCTACTAACCATGGGCCACCAACTCTCCGTGACTGGACCACTACCTAGGCTAGTAGCAAAGAGTGTGTTCAAAGCAAATGAAGAAGCTGTGAGAGCTGCCCACCAAATTTTAGACAGAACCAGAACAAGGCCTCTCAATGTGGTTGAATAAAACAACATGCTTAGGATGAGAGAGGAAAATCTGTAACATTTAATGGCCTAGTAGCTTGTGTGTATCAAAAAATAGCATAAAAAATAGTGAGTATTTCACTAGAATAGATTTCCTAATGAGCATAGCAAGAGTGCTTGGAGGGAGAGAGCAACAAAAAGCATAACACCTAGTTAGATAGGCATGAACAATACTTCGAAAGAGAGAGAAATTTATCTATTGACAATAGTTGCAGACCGGATTTACAAGAGCTGGTCCCCCCTCCAAAAGGCTTTGTATTATAGCTTTCCCCCATCAAGGGAGACATTTTACAATACAATACTTTGTGTTCTTTCAATAACTTGCTGGTGCAATGAATATGGAAGCTTCAACCACCATGCACACACTTATAAAACACAACATCAATTCCCTCACGGTCTCAGACCCAAGACCTCACACACCTTCAAAGATGGTGAGAGCTAGCGGGATATGAGAGTAGATTGAGAGGAAGATGGAGTATTCTTACAAGAAAGGAGTATATCTCCTCACATAATCACTCATAAAAGCTTAGCATAGCTTAGTAATTAGCATGGTAGAGGAGATGAGAATGCATTGAAGCTTGGCTCTTGGTTGGATTTGCATCACAAATCCAAGAGTTGTTGGTGTAGGCCTCCCTTCTCACAAGCTTGGAGTAGATGATGAGCTTTTCATTAAAGCTTGAGAAGGAGAGAGAGTCTTCTTTGCTTCACACATGAGATTGTGTGAGTGTTTCTGTGATAATGCCTTGCCAAAATCAGCCCCCTCTCTCTCTTGGTCGACCCCTCTTGAATTTTACTCATGCTGGCACCCCGAGAGAGCTTCAAGCTTTGCCATTTGGTGAGTACTTTGTCTTTGGCATCGGTGGCCAAACAATGCTTCTGATGGAAGCTCTTAAAGCTTTCCATGTTTTTGGGGCTTCACCATTTGCCCATAGGCTAGACCACCATTGCCTGGTGGACTTTTGAAAATGCACAGATACATTGTATAGCTTAGAGGACTCCGTGAAGCCCTAATCTCCAAACGCCACATTGAATTGTTGAATGAAGGCCAAGACTTTGTCCGTAGCACCAAAGGTGCCATCGTAGGTAAGGAAAGAGATGCTCTTTGCTCCCTTTTTGAACATCTTGAGCTTGGACGATCTCTTCCATGTGGCATAGGATTTCCTATGGCCTCTTCTTTTTGGTGGTTGGAAAGTTTCACCATCGCTTTCTTCAAAAGATGAAGATTTTGAGGAAGATGAAGAAGAGGGTGACCTCTTTCTTGCCCTGTTCCTCCTTGTCTGCACCATCACTTTCTTCATAAGAGGAAGAGGATGAAGAATATGGATAAGAGGGTGACCTCTTTCTTGTCTTTTTCTTGTGTCATCCCTCTTTAAATTATGGTGTGAGAAATGCATGATGGTCTTCTCCATTTAGGAGGTGATGGAGAGCATTTTGCCCGCCGTCTTCATGGAGCCATCTCCACTGAGGTGGCAGCTTCAAGACCTAGTTGCTACTCCTCTTTACCCCTTTAGAAAGGCACTCAAGATCCTCTACGCGTGGCTCAAATATCATTAATTGCAAGGAATAGAAGAGAGGTTCTTTCAACACTAAAACAATACCGGCTACTGTCAAGCTTCTAATAGCTCAATAGTGGTCAAGCCCTGTAGGAATCCATTATTAAGACCATAGCTCTCGACGGT
Source organism: Adiantum capillus-veneris (assembly GCF_014529385.1). Classification (NCBI taxonomy): domain Eukaryota; kingdom Viridiplantae; phylum Streptophyta; class Polypodiopsida; order Polypodiales; family Pteridaceae; genus Adiantum; species Adiantum capillus-veneris. The sequence goes on along the minus strand of NC_140938.1, from coordinate 23,896,252 downwards.
GATGCCTCGTTATCTACACGAAGCATGTGCACTGCAAGGCTGAAAAATTCCTATTCTTCTTACTCAATTTGCAATTAATAATACCAACCATTTATAGTTAGCTTGAGGACCTCCCTTCTTGAGCAAGAAAAGAGAAACCTTGTGCTTTGTTACCAATGTAACATTTAATGGCCTAGTAACTTGTGTGTAGCGGAAAATAGCATAAACATAGGGAGAATTTCATTAGAATAGATTCCTAATGAGCATAGCAAGAGTGCTTGGATGGAGAGAGCAACAAAAAGCATAACACCTAGTTAGATAGGCATGGACAATACTTCAAAAGAGAGATAAATTAAGCTATTAACAACATTTGAGGACCGGATTTACATGGAGCCGGTCCCCCCTCCAAAAGGCTTTGTATTATAGGTTTCCCCCATCAAGGGAGACATTTTACAATACAATACTTTGTGTTCCTTCAATACCATGCTGGTGCAATGAAGATGGAAGCTTCAAGCACCATGCACACACTTATAAAACACAACATCAATTACCTCACGGTCTCAGACCCAAGACCTCACACACCTTCAAAGATGGTGAGAGCTAGCCGGATATGAGAGTAGATTGAGAGGAAGAAGAAGTATTCTTACGAGAAAGAAGTATATCTCCTCACATAATCACTCATAAAATCTTAGCATAGCTTATTAATTAGCATGGTAGAGGAGATGAGCTTGCATTGAAGCTTGGCTCTTGGTTGGATTTTCATCACAAAGCCAAGAGTTGTTGGTGTAGGCCTCCCTTCTCACAAGCTTGGATTAGATGATGAGCTTTCCATTAAAGCTTGAGAAGGAGAGAGAGTCTTCTTTGCTTCACACATGAGATTGTGTGAGTGTTTTTGTGATAATGACTTGCCAAAATCATCCCCCTCTCTCTCTTGGTCGACCCCTCTTGAATTTTACTCATGCTGGCACCCCATTGGACCCTGCAAAGCTTAGCAGCAATGATAATTGAGAAGCATAAGTGATAGCATTTTGACATGTGTCCCCCTTTCACCTTTTGTGAGAGATTTAGGTATTTAATTAATGCAATTAAACTCTCATTGGACCCCTTTGTCTTTTGGCCAATAGGAATCAGGCAAGTTATTGGGCTATTGAATGCTCATTGGACCCCTTGGGAGACTGTCCCAATAGTTTTCTAGAGAGCTTAATTTCTATTAGTTCTTTTATCAAGTGTTTTTAAATGAATTAAACTAAATATACTCTAGCTTAATTCTCATTGGTCCACCTCTATGGCCATCCAATAGGATTTGAATGCACCTTGGGGGAAACTGGGCTAGGGAGCTGACATGTGTCCCCTATTCCCTTTGTTTAAAGGGAGCCTGTGAGTGTGTGTGTGTGTGTGTGTGTGTGTTTCTCTCTCATACCCTACCAAAAGGGCTCGCCCCCTCCTATCTAGGGATATGTGAAGACTTTTTGGTCTTCACAGAAGCATTCAAAATTACCTAGAGTTTGACCATTGGATCTAACCTTTGAATTTGGAACCTTAGCATTTTGGAAGTCTTAATGGGTTGAACCTTAGCATTTGGAAGTCTTAATTGTTTGCACATTGCTCTTCTGCAGATGGTCCCCCTTTGGATCCCTATTCTCCCTCCTCTGGATCCCTATTGTGACCAATCTACTAGCCTTACCAACAGTCTAGCTTTTTCTCCCCTATTACTTCCCAATACTAAATGATTAGTTTAACATGAGAAAATCATTTAGGAGAATTAGATATTAGTTATTATGACAAAAATCTAATAGGAGAGCATGAAAAACTCATCAAAGAGCTGCAAATAGCTATTCAAAATGCAAAAATCTCAAAGAGAGAGAAAGAATCACAAAGCAAGATCCTAAAAGAAGGTGAAGCAAAAAGGGATACCCTCACCCACCGATGGCTGAGGTATCTAAGGAGATTTCCAATTTTCAAGAGGTGAAAGAGAAAATCGAAGATGGAGGCAACTCAAGATGAGTCGATAGAGCTAAAAGAAAAACTAGAGCTCCAAGAATTAACCATACAAAGGCCAAGAGGGAGCCCAAGGGCTACAAGAGCAAGTGCAGGAGTGGATAGCCAGGTTGTACAAGCCTTGGAAGCTCAGATTATGGCACTGCAAAAGGAATTGAAGCTGGAGCAAGGGCAAAGAGTCCACATTGCAAAAGGTTCCTGAGCAACTGAGGAAAGACTCAAGGCATAACAACAAGAGCTCCAAAAAGAGAACAAACAGCTAAAGCACCAATTGGAAATTTTGCAAGATCTGTTTGTCAATAATGCAAAAGAAGCCACAAGAAGAGACACACTTGTACAGTAGCAATTAAGGGAAATGAGACAGAAGTGGAGAGAGCACGAGGCCAAGCCACAAATATGAGTTCAAGTGACTCAGGATTTAATGCCTAGCAAGAGCCTATGGAGATTCCAGACAGCTTGAAGAAACCTATATTGATGGAGATACCTCCACAAATTCAAGAGGAAAGACAAGAGCTGATAGTGAAGGATGAGGCCCATCTCCAAAATTTAATAGAGTAAGCCACTAAAGAAAGGGCTAAAGCAGCCATATACTAGGAGTAGAGATGGGGGTGCTAAGGATGGATACAAATGTCATCAGTGAAGAGTGGATGCATCCATCCCTCCCTTACCCTTTTCTCAAATATGAGGTGCTCACAATGAAGAAATGCATTGAGGTAGAGGAGACAACACCGCTCTTTGAAGGTGACATGAAAGATCAAGCAGTCTCCAAGAGAATAGTAGACTCACAGCCAAAGTGGAGAAAAGGTTGGCTCACAACCGACATACTTAGTATGTCTGGTAGATGCTTCAAAGTCTATCAGAGATGATGTCTCTGTTTGCCCAGTACTAAGGATGAGAACCTGGAAGGACCACTCAAGGCTTTTGGAGAAGCATCTAACCTAGCTGAATTACCCTAAGCTTCCACCACCCAAAGAAGGAGAGAGAATAAGTGGGACTTATATGGTGAAAACCTTAATGAGCACCATTAAGCTCTTCATGAGCTCTCTTGATTTGACATGTGTGATGCTTGACATGAAGAGCTCCTCGAGGCTAACATGTTGATTCTCTCGGCTTGTCAATACAGTAACCATGCGGTGCGGTGCGGTGCAAAGAAATGAAATCTTGGTAGCAAGAGGGTGCTCACAATGTATAGAGAAAACCTTATTGCTTAAAGTTACTTATGAATTAACCTCCTCAAAATCCTTACAAAGTTTCCTTTTATACCCTAGCTAAGGGTCTTATATGTACAAGGGTTGAAGCTGCTTCAAAAATAAGTGATTTATCTAGGAAAATTATCTAACTTATGATACAACTTGGAAGCTCATAGCCCCGGATTCCACATAAATAAAAAGTGAATAAAGATTTAATGGTTTTTTGCGAGAAAATTACAATCACTTTCTGTTACAAGGGCTCAAAAAACCTCTCGAGCACTCCTTTTCTAGACTAGGCTTCTGTTGTTGGAATCTTCCAACATTTTAAATGCTAAAAAATATATTGAATTGATTATAATGGTCGCAAACTAAAAGTGGTAAGACCTCCCAAAACTATCAATTTTTGTTCAAGTCCTCTTTTTGTAAACCAATTGGGTAAACCAAAACCCAAGGTTTGATAGTAAACCAAAAACTCCATTTGATGGTAGCTATTTTTGACACCTACTGTACCCTATCTATTCAAGGGGGGTTTTTATTGTCATAGCACCAGGTTATGGGTGTACCAAAATCCTTGGTTGTGAGAGAACCTAAAACTCACGATTGATGGGTACACCAAAAAGTTGAAGTATCATGAGAATGGTCAATATAGTTCGGGATTGAGGGGGATTTGTTGGGTTTCAAGTCCTCTACCCATGGGAATAGGCTCTAAAGCATGCAGGTAGACTCAGTTTAGTGAATTTTTTTTCATGGAAAGTCCTCCTTTATATATGTAAAGGATTTTCATAAGTAATCAAGCATAAGATTTTCTTTTCTGTGTCGACATGATCTTCTCTTTCTCTCTTGTTCTTCACTCTCTCTAACACGCTCTCAAAGCAACCATGGAAGCTCTTCGTTATCACCCACCACAGCTTGTTGGGAGCCAAAGCCTTTGCTACTAGAGGGAGATATCAGGGAGGCACAAGTAGAGGGAGAGGATAAGGAAATTACAAAAAACAAAACCTAAACTGCTATGGTTGCTGGAAGTATGGCCACTTTGTTGCCCAGTGCCCAAAGGGTTCAAAACTAGAAACATATGACCAAAATCCACCACAGATAGTACTAGTCAGGGTGGTTACCAAAAGCAAGGGTGTGGTTATTGAAGAAATTCAAAATGAAGAAAACAAGAAAACTCCTGAGGCTAAAAAGTGGGAAAATAGAGAGCAGTGTGGAAGGCTAAAGAAAAGGTAGTGGATGAATGGTAGGAGCATAGGGAGCTTGCAGTGAAGATCACTACAAATTTATCCAAGAAGCTGCCAGAACAACAAAAATGGTATGAATCCCACACAATCCAAAAGCTACCACCTCAATTTTAGAATATCAAAAGGAGAAAGCAACATCTGGCCTCGATGAGTACATGATCACTGGAGCAGAAAGTGTAGGAAAATGAGACACGGCAAGTCAGACCAGAGTTGGATGAGGCCACTGGTTTGATGAAGGATCAACCAAAGGATTCATCATAAAGCCAATCAACAACCAGAAAAGAGGAAATGGGATGGAACTATGACGATACTCAAGAGGAGAAATCTTCTGGTTTGGACAACAGCACCTATGTCAACAAACAAGATGAGATGCATGTGAAGTTCTGTGAACGCATTCAAAAGTTGATAGTAGAACTGCATGATATCAGCACACATTTCTAGAGGCCACAAGATTTATACAAAAAAAGAGGAAAGTTGAGGATGAAGCTAGAGCAATGGACTTGATAGCTATTTGGGACGATGAGGTTCTGTGAGATCCCCAACCCACCAATACCAAGATCGGGATGGGATCCTTGACAGGTGTCTAGGTCTGATAAAAATCAGAGTCTCTAAATAAGAAAAATCCAAGGAATAGACCTTTACAATGGCTTGGGTCTATAGCCTTAGAAGAAGACCTAGTCCTGTCTAGCAGCGGAAACGGGACAATATTTTAAAATTTCAAAACTATTTCGGCCCTATAACTTCCACAAGTTGAGCTAAGGTATCCTCAACCAACGCTTTTTCCCCCTAACAAATGTGAGGGCACAGCCCCGCTGGTGGACTCCTCTTCCAAGTGAAGAAGTTTTCTAGACATTTTTAGTGTGTAAGGATGGATAGTTACCTGACTAATCAGGTCCACCCATCCATGATTGACAATCGTAGTCAATCCCCACTTACCACCCCGCACTCACACATGATTCTTTTGTTATTTAATTACTACCATATTCTTATCACAATTAAAATAATGATTCTCTTTATCCTTCATAACAGGATTTCATTAAAACAGCCCTTGAAAACAGTATTGAAAACATTCTTTTAGCAAACAGAAATCTTTAAACTTAAGACAGGGTACTGTCAAAATCAAAACATTGTCCATAATAACCATGACTAGTACTCTTCTTGTCTCAAGACCACGGGTGAAAAAACGACACCCATTCCTTATTCACAATCCGGAGTGGATAAACCCCCACCCAAGGTTCCGGGTGCCCATACACCAAACCAGTTGCCCATACAACTAGGCAGCTCCCCTAGGATAAAAAAGGGTATCCTAACTTATGTAGAAACATCAAGACATGACACGGAGTAGAAACTCATCATTCATGGGGGTAACCGACTTATCCGTGGCTGGAAAGCCATCATTATTCATCAAAATATACCAAGGAGTCGGAGGTGTCTTGAGACAAGCTGTCTTAAGGATGATCAATCATATCTTTCCTAATTCAACCAATAACCCAAACAATTCTTTCCTACATTATAATCAAATACACGTTGGAAGTTATCTACCATGTTTGGTCAATTATTCCTTTTCTGATTCTTACTCACTCCTTACGTATGCAATGTTAACTTATAAAAGAAATTAAACTATTTAAAGTTTAATCAAATACATGTTGGAAGTTATCTACCGTTTTTGGTCAATTATTCCTTTTCTGATTCTTACTCACTCCTTACGTATGCAATGCTAACTTATAAAAGAAATTAAACTATTTAAAGACTTAATTGAATAATGGAAAATCCACCTGGGGCTGATCGGCCATCTACTGCTGCTGTGCTGGCACCTCAAGACTCTCCTCCGTAGGCCTACTACTAGGCCCAACTTCATTGTCGTGTGACGCTCTGGTTCTTTTTAGAGCTTTGCCCTTATCATCAGATGTAGGATTGGCTTGGGTCCTTTTAGGTGCCATAACTTCTTATCCTTATAAAAGGACGTCTAATCATTAGGTAAATAATCCAAAACCTAGATTTAATCTTTGTATCCAATTTTACCCAAATCTAGGTTAAATTTGTAGTCTTAATTGGTAGATTCTTGACCTAGTAATTTTTTATTTGCCTATATAGGTATGATAACTATTTCCACAGCTTGCCTAAGGGTTTCCTAAGATGTCCTTCTTATAATTTTGCATATCTTTTTTCTGATTTTTTCATCGAATTTTAAGCTTGGAATCTGCTTATTTTGACCTTAATATTTATTCTATTTATTTTCTCTTAAAAAATTTATTTCCTCAACTTTATATCATAGGTTTACACTTACTATAATTTTCCTAAAACTTTTGACCGCAAAATCTATTTATTTTAATTAATCTTTTGCTAAAAATAGGACTTTTGGTCAATTATACTTTCCTAAAATCACTAATTAACTATGGCATAACTATCACAAGTAGATAAGGATATTTGTGACCTCTGGTAATTATCTTTTAATTTTTTAACTCAATTATATAATTTTCATCTTTAATTTTTAGCTAAAATTAGTATAATTTGACTTAGATAAATATCTATACTAATTTTCTAACCTTGACATAATTATCATGGCCTTTTTATCATGTAATCTAGCTCTAATAAATAGCATGTAATCATATAACATGATAGACTAATTTCTCCCTTTAGTTTTTAGCTAAAATTAGTATAATTTGACTTAGATAAATATCTATACTAAGTTTCTAACCATGATATAATTATCATGACTTTTTTATGATGTAATATAGCTCTAAAAAATAGTATATAATCATCTAACATGATTTACTAATTTTCCCCTTTCCTTTTTATCTAAAATTAGTATAATTTGACTCAAATAAATATCTGTAGTAATTTTTCAACCTTGATATAATTACCACGACCTTTTTATTATGTATTCTAACTCTCATAAATAGCATGTAATCATATAACAATAATTATTAATTTTCCTCTTTAATTTATCTTCAAAAATAGAATCTTTTAACTAAGATAATTAGCTTAATAAACTTTATGTGGTTAAGCTAATTATCACAGGTCTCTAATGATGCATTTTAACTCTAAAAATTATCTCAAAGATTTTTAATATAGTTTGATATTTTTCCCCTTTAATTTTCTTTTAAAAATAGTGTTTTTCTACTGAGATAATTAGGTAAACTAATTATTTGTGATTCAAACAATTATAATTGGTTTTTTAAGATGAGTTTTACTTGTGATAATTATCTCAAAGCTTTTTAGATTAGCTTGCTATTTTCCCCCTTTTATTTTCTCTTCAAAATAGTGTTTTTCTATTGAGATAATTAGATAAAGTAATTATCTGTGGTTAAGATAATTATCACAAATTTTGCAAGATGTGTTTTACGTTTGATAATTATCTCAAAGCTTTTTAAATTAATTTGGTATTTTTCCCTTTAATTTTATCTTAAAAGTAGTATCTTTCTATTAAGATAATTAGCTAAACTAATTATCTATGTTTAACTTAATTATTACAAGTTTCTTAAGGTGTGTTTTACCTTTGATAATTATCTCAAAGTTTTTTAGTTTAATTTGATATTTTTTTTCTTTAATTTTCTCTTAAAAATAATATTTTTCTATTGAGATAATTAGCTAAACTAATTTTCTATGGTTAAGATAATTATTATGGTTTCTTTAAGAGGTGTTTTACCTTTGATAACTATTTCAAAGCTTTTTAGTTTAATTTAATCATTTCTCTCTTTTTTTTTCTCTTAAAAATAGTATAATTTTGCTTAAATAATTACAAAAATTATTGAAAAAATTAAGAGATAATGTTTCTAGGATAATGAAAGTCTAACACAATTTTGATAATTATCTCATCTTAATCTAAGTTTATTTAATATAATTATTATTAATTTATGATTAAATGAGTAATTTCAGTCTTAATATAATATAATAATTAATTAAATTAGTCCCTAAGCTTAATCTCAATAATCAACAGAGAATTAAGAATTATGAGAGAATTTTAGAGTGTAAATTTAATCTTCTTAATTAATTGAATTAATTAAGAAAATATAAATAGATTAGCATAATTTTGTTAATTATAAAGATTTAGTGCTAATTATCGTTGATTAACCAACTAGAGCTTTGCTCTTTAGTGATTTTTGAGTAGAGATCTCTCTAGGTGAGAGAGAATTTGCCAGGACTCCGAGTCTATTCCAAAATGTGAAGCAAGGGGTTGTATTTATAAGTTTTTGGACACTCACTGGCTGAATATGGCAATAACTTGCATCCCAAGGCAGCCCTACAGCTTCATAAGCGCCCCGTGCTATTAAATCTAGTCTGGGAAAGTTCATCATTACCCTACACAACCTCCCAGATACACAGAATTGATTTTCTGCTAGTTTGTTGACTTTTAATGATTAATCTTGGAAATATCTGCAAATATCTAGGAACTTTAGGATAAAAATCTTTTGCAGTAATGATTACTAAAACCTTACAATTTTATTTAATTTACTCAATTCACAGTGTAAACTTCCAGGGGCCATAACTATGCCAAGTTTTTATCGGAATTCAATTCTGAAAATTTCTAGCTCGGGGTTTGCTGTGCTTAAGATTCCAAAAATACCATTTTTTATTGCTTTTGAAATAGTGCTTTACCTGTTTGTAAGTCCAATGCTTTCCCCTAAAACTTTGAGTTCATCCCTCTGCAACTCGAAAGGTGGAGACCTTACAATCACCCCAACTTAAGAATTTGAGATGTCCTCATCTCAACGGAACTGGGAAAGTCTTTGAAAAGAGATATTTATCCTCCCAAGTGGCATCTTCGGAGGGATAATCTGAAACCTTAGAAATTGTACAAAGCTTGATCAAATTAACTTGATTGTTAAGAAAACACGATAGAATGATCCAACTATGGCAAATATTGGTATTTTTGGAACCGTAACCAGAGCTTTACTAGGGTTAGAATTTTTCAGAACCAAATTTCGATAAAATTTGAAAAAGTTACAGGCTCTGAAAGGTTACACTATGAATTTAATTAGTTAAGTAAAATTGAATGGTTTCAGTAATTATTACTGCTAAAGACTTTTTATCATAAGGTTCTAGAAATTGTAGATATTTCCAAGTTTAATCATTAAAAGTTAGAAAAAATAGCAAAAATCAATTTTGGAAGCTGGCGGGGGACTGTGTGGGGCAGTAATGAACTTGCCCAAGACAGAATTAGTAGCAGGGGACGCCATCTTGAGCCTGGGGACTGCTTGAGCTGCAAGCAACTGCTTTTTCAGCTTATGAGAGCTTGTGAGTGCCAGAAACCTATAAATAGGACCCCTTGCTTCTCAATTTCAAACAGACTTGCAGTCCTAGCAAATTCTCTCTCATCTAGAGGGACCTCTACTCAGAAATCACTAAAGAGAAAATCTCTAGTTGATTAATCAACGATAATTAGCACTAACCCTTTTTAATTAGTAGAACTATATTAATCTATTTGTATTTTTTAATTAATTCAATTAATTAAGAAAATTAAATCTATTTATACTCTAAAATTCTCTCCTAATTCAAAATTCTCTCTTGATTATTGAGATTAAGCTTAGGAATACTAAGTTAATTAATTAATATATTATATTAAGATTGAAATTACTCATTTTAACCATAAATTAATGATAATTACACTAATTAAATTCAGATTAAGATAAGATATTCATGAGAGCTGTGTTATACTATTATTATACAAGAAAAATTATCTTTTAATTTTTTGAGTAATTCTTGTAATTATTTAAGTAGAATTACACAATTTTTAAGAAGAAAGTAAAGGAGAAAATTATCAAATTAATCCAAAAAGCTTTGAGATAATTATCAGAGGTAAAATACATCTTATGAAATCCATGATAGTTATCTTAACCTTAGATAATTAGTTTAACTAATTATCTCAATAGAAAAACAATGTTTCTAAGGAAAAATAAAAGTGAAAAAATAGCAAACTAATCCACAAAGCTTTGAGATAATTATTAGAGGTAAAACACATTTTAAGAAACTTGTGATAATTATCTTAACTTCGGATAGTTAGTTTAACTAGTTATCTCAGCAAAAAAACACTGTTTTTAAGAGAAGATAGAAGGGAGAAAATAGCAAACTAATCCAAAAAACTTTGAGATAATTATCAAAGGTAAAATACATCTTACGAAATCGATGACAATTATATTAACCTCAGATAATTAGTTTAACTAATTATCTCAATAAAAAAACTTGTTTTTTAGAGAAAATAAAAAGAGAAAAATAGCAAATTAATCCAAAAAGATTTCAGATAATTATCACAGATAGAAATCATCTTAAGAAATCATTGATAATTATCTTAACTTAAGATAATTAGTTTAACTAATTATCTGAATAGAAAAACTTTATTTTTAAGGGAAGATAAAAAAAGCAAAATGGCAAACTAATCCAAAAAGCTTTGAGATAATTATCTAAGATAAAATACATCTTAAGAAACCCGTGATAATTATCTTAAGTATAGATAAGTAGTTTAACTAATTATCTTAGCACAAAAACATTGTTTTTAAGAGAAAATAAAAGGGAAAAAATAACAAATTAATCTAAAAAGATTTGAGATAATTATCAAAGATAAAACTTATCTTAAGAATCTCGTGATAATTATTTTAATCATAGATAATTAGTTTAATTAATTATCTTTGAAGAAAAAAACTATTTAAAAAAAAATAAAAGAGGAAAAATAGAAAATTAATTTAAAAATCTTTGAGATAATCATTAGAGGTAAAATAAATCTTAAAAATTTTGTGATATTTTAACCACAGATAACTAGTTTAATTAAAATATTTAGCAAAAAATAATATTTTTAAGAAAAAAATAAAAAGGAGAAAATAAAAAATTATGTTATACAATTATATGCTATTTATCACTGTTAAAATATATGATAGAAAGATCGTGATAATTATGTCAAGGTTAAAAAAATAGTGTAGATAGTTATTTGAGTCAAATTATACTAATTTTAGATAAAAAGTAAAGAGAGAAATTAGTAAATCATGTTATATGATTACATGCTATTTATCAATGTTAGAATACATGATAAAAAGGCCTTGATAATTATGCCAAGGTTAAAAAATTAGTGTAGATATTTATTTGAGTCAAATTATACTAATTTTAGATAAAAAGTAAATGGAAAAATTAGTAAATCATGTTATATGATTACATGTTATTCAGAGTTAGAATACATAATAAAAAGACTGTGAAAATTATGTCAAGGTTAGAAAACTAGTATAGATATTTATCTAAGTCAAATTATACTAATTTTAGCTAAAAAATAAAGGATAAAATTAATAAATAATTTAGATGATTACATGCTATTTTTCAGAGCTATACTACATCTTAAAAGAGCTGTGATAATTATGTCAAGGTTAGAAACTTAGTATAGATATTTAGCTTAGTCAAATTATACTAATTCTAGCTAAAAGCTAAAGGTAGATATTACTAAATCATGTTATATAATTACATGCTATTTATCAAAGTTACATTACATGATAAAGAGGCTGTGATAATTATGTCAAGGTTAAAAAGTTAGTATAGATATTTATCCTATCAAATTATACTAATTTTAGCTAAAAATTAAAGATGAAAATTAGATAATTGAGTTGTAATTACATGCTATTTATCAAAGCTACATTACATGATAAAGAGGCTGTGATAATTATGTCAAGGTTAAAAAGTTAGTATAGATATTTATCCTATCAAATTATACTAATTTTAGCTAAAAATTAAAGATGAGAATTAGATAATTGAGTTGGAAAAATAAGAAGATAACTACCAGAGGTCACAAACATCCTTATCTACTTGTGATAATTATACCATAGTTAATTAGTGAGTTTAGAAAATCATAATAGACCAAAAGTTCTCTTTTTAACAAAAGATTAATTAAAATAAATAGACTTTACCGTCAAAAGTTTTTAAGAAAATTATAGTAAGTGTAAACCCGTGTTATAAATTTGAGGAAATGAAATCTTTAAGAGAAAATAAATAGAATAAATATTAAGCTCAAAGTAGGCAAATTCCAAGCTTAAAATTTGATGGAAAAATTAAGAAAAAGATATAGAAAGTTATAAGAAAATTAAGAGAGCTTAGAACCCTTAGGAAAGTTTTGGATATAATTATCATGCCTATATAGGAAAATAAAAAATTACTAGGTCAAGAATTTACCAATTAAGACTACAAATTTAACTTAGATTTGGATAAAATTGGATACAAAGGTTAAGTTTAGCTTTTGGATAATTTACCTAATGATTAGAGGTCCTTTTTATAAGGAGTAAGAAGTTATGGCACCTAAAAGGACCCGAGCCAATCTTACATCTGATGATGAGGATAGAGCTCTCAAAAGAACTAGAGCGTCACACGACGATGAAGTTGGGCCTAGTAGTAAGCCTATGGAGGAGAATCCCAGGCGCCAGCGCAGCAACAGATGGCCGATCAATCCCAGGTGGGTTTTCCATTATTCATTTAAGTCTTTAAATAGTTTAAGTTCTTTTTTAAGTTATTATTACATACGTAAGGAGTGAGTAAGAATCAGAACAGGAATAATTGACCAAAAAGCGGAAGATAACTTTCAATGTGCATTTGTTTATAATGTAAAACTGGTTGAATTAGGAAAGATATGATTGATCATCCTTAAGACAGCTTGTCTCACGACACCTCCGACTCCTTGTTATAAATTGATGATAATGATTGGATTTCCAACCACGGATAAGTCGGTTACCTCCATGAACGATGAGTTTCTATTCCGTGTCATGTCTTGATGTTTCTACATAAGTTAGGATACCGTTTTTATCCTAGCGGAGCCGTCCAGTTGTATGGGCAACTAGTTTGGTGTATGGACACCCAGGAATCTTGGGTGGAAATTTATCCACTTTAGATTGTGAATAAGGAATGGGTGCCGTTTTTTCACTCTCAGGTGATCTTGAGACAAGAAAAGTACCGGTCATGGTTATTATGGACAATGTTTTGATTGACAGTACCCTGTCTTAAGTTTAAAGATGTCTGTTTGCAAAAAGAATGTTTTCAATACTGTTTTCAAGGGCTGTTTTAATGAAATCTGGTTATGAAGGATATAAGGAATCATTATTTTAATTGTGATAAGAACGTGGTAGTAATTAATAACAAAAGAATCATGTGTGAGTGCATGGTGGTAAGTGGGGATTAACTAAGGTTGTCAATCATGGACGGGTGGACCTGATTAGTCAAGTAACTATCCATCCCTACGCACGAAAACGTTTAGAAAACTTCTTCACTTGGAAGAGGAATCTACCAGCGGTTGTGCCCTCACATATGTTAGGAGGAAAAAAGCGTTGGTTGAGGATACCTTAGCATAATTTGTGGAAGTTATAGGACCGAAATAGCTTTTTGGACTTTTAATACGTTGTCCCGTTTTCGCTGCGAGACAGGACTAGGTCTTCTTTTAAGGCTATAGACCCAAGCCATTGTCAATGGTAAAGGTCTATTCCTTGGATTTTTCTTGTTTAAAGACTCTGATTTTTATCAGACCTAAAGACTTGTCAAGGATCCCATCCCGATCTTGGAATTGGCGGGTTAGGGATTTCACAAGTGGTATCAATTCTGGAAGCTAGGGGGACTGTGTGGAACCTGCCCAAGATAGAATTAGTAGTAGGGGACGCCATCTTGAGCTTGGGGGCTGCTTGAGCTGCAAGCAATTGCCTTTTTCAGCCTATGAGAGCTTGTGAGTGCCAGAAACCTAATAATAGGACCCCTTACTTCACAATTTCAGACAGACTCGGAGCCTTGACAAATTCTCTCTCATCTAGAGGGACCTCTACGCAACGGTAATTAGCACTACCCTTTTTTAACCTTGCATCCCAAGGCAGCCCTACAGCTCCACAAGCATCTCCTGCTGCTAATTTCAACCTGGGCAAGTTCATTACTACCATTTCCAGCCTGAGTGCCCAGAAACCTATAAATAAGACCCCTTGCTTCACATTTTGAACAGACTCGGAGTCCTGGCAAATTCTCTCTTATCGAAAGGGATCTCTACTTAGAAATCACTAGAGAGCAAAGCTCTAGTTGGTTAATCAACGGTAATTAGCACTAATCCTTTTTAATTAGTAGAACTATGTTAATCTATTTATATTTTCTTAATTAATTCATTAATTAAAAATATTAAACCTATTTATACTCTAAAATTCTCTCCTAAATCATTATTCTCTATTGATTATTGAGATTAAGCTTAGGGATACTAATCTAATTAATTACTATACTATATTAGGATTAAAATTACTCATTTTAACCATGAATTAATGATAATTATACTAATTAAATTTAAATTAAGATGAGATAATTATGAGAGATGTGTTAGACTATCAATATACTAGGAAAATTATCTTTTAATTTTTTAAATAATTTTTGTAATTATTTAAGTAGAATTTACATTGTTTTTAAGAGAAAAGTAAAGGGAAAAAAATCAAATTAATCTTAAAAGCTTGAGATAATTATCAGAGATAAAACTCATCTTTAAAAATCCGTGATAATTATCTTAACTAAAGATGATTAGTTTAACTAATTATCTCAGAAGAAAAATATTTTTTTAAAGAAAAAAGGAAGAAAATAACAAATGAATCCAAAAAGCTTTGAGATAATTATCAGAGGTAAAACTCATCTTAATTAACTCGTGATAATTATTTTAGCTGCAGATAATTAGTTTAACTAATTATCTCAGTAAAAAACTACTATTTTTAAGGGAAAAAAAAGAAAAAAAATAGTAAATTAGTCCAAAAATATTTGAGATAATTATCGAAGGTAAAACATATCTTTAAAAATCCATGATAATTATCTTAACTATAAGTAATTAGTTTAACTAATTACCTCAGTAAAAAATACTATTTTTAAAGAAAACATTAAAGAGGGAAATAACATTTCAAACTAAAAAGATTTAAGATAATTTTTAGAGGTAGAATATATTTTAAGAAACCCCAGATAATTATCTTAACCATAGATAATTAGTCTAGCTAATTATCTTTGTGGAAAAACACTGTTTTTAAAGAAAATTAAAGAGAAAAAATAACAATTTTCATTAAAAAACTTTGAGATAATTTTGAGAGGTAAATTACAACATTAGAGATCTGTGATAACTATCTTAACCATATAAAGTTAATTAAGCTAATTATCTTAATTAAAAGATCCTTTTTTTAAAGATAAATTAAAGAAATAATTTAGTAAATCATGTTAGATGATTATATGATATTTTTAAAAGCTATACTACATCATGAAAAATCCATTATAATTATGTCAAGCCTAAAAAATTAGTATAGATATTTATTTGAGTCAAATTATACTAATTTTAGATAAAAAGTAAAGGGAAAAATTTAGCAAATCATGATATATGATTACATATTATTTCTTAGAGTTAGATTGCATGATAAAAAGGCTGTGATAATTATGTCAAGGTTAGAAACTTAGTATAGACATTTATCTAAGTCAAGTTATACTAATTCTAGTTAAAAACTAAAGAGGAAAATTAGTAAATCATGTTATATATTTACATGCTATTTATCAGAGCTAGATTACATGATGAAAAGGCCATGATAATTATGTCAAGGTTAGAAACTTAGTATAGATATTTATCTAAGGTAAAATATACTAATTTTGGTTGTAATTTAAAGGGAAAAATTAGTAAATCATGTTATATAACTACACACTATTTATCAAAGTTAGATTACATAATTAAGAGGCGATGATAATTATGTCAAGGTTAGAAAAGTAACATAGATATTTGTTTAAGTCAAATTATACTAATTTTAGAAAAAAATTAAAGATGAAAATTAGATAATTAAGTTGAAAAATAACAACATAAATACCAGAGGTCAAAAATATCCTTATCTACTTGTGATAATTATGCCATAGTTAATTAGTGAGTTTACAAAAGTATAATCAATTAATAGTCTTATTTCTAAAAAAAGATTAATTAAAATAAATAGACTTTGCCATCAAAAGTTTTTAGAAAAATTATAGTTAGTGTAAACTTGTGATATAAAGTTGAGAAAATGAAATCTTGAAGAGAAAATAAATAGAAATAATATTAAGCTCAGAAAAAGCAGATTCCAAGCTTAAAATTTGATAGGAAAATCAGACAAAAGATATAGAAAATTATAAGAAAATTAGAAAAGCTTAGAAAATTCTTAGGGAATCTGTGGAAAAATTTATCATGCCTATATAGGAAAATAAGAAATTACTACGTCAAGAATTTATCAATTAAGACTATAAATTTAACCTTGGATGGGTTACAGTTGAATACAAAAGTTGAGTTTAGATTTTGGATAATTTTCTTAATGATTACACGTCCTTTTTATAAGGATAAGAAGTTATGGCACCTAAAAGGACCCGAGCCAATCCTACTTTTGATGATGAGGGCAGAGTTCTAAAAAGAACTAGAGCATCGCACAACGATGAAGCTGGGCCTAGTAGTAGGCCTATAGAGGAGAGTCTTCAGGCGCCAACGCAACAACAGATGGCCAATCAATCCTAGGTGGGTTTTTCATTATTTAATTAAGTCTTAAAATAGTTTAAGTTCTTTTATAAGTTAACATTGCATACGTAAGGAGTGAGTAAAAATCAAGAAAGGAATAATTGACCCAAGACGGAAGGTAACTTCCAACGTGCATTTGTTTATAATGTAGGAAAGAATTGTTTGGGTTAAAACTGGTTGAATTAGGAAAGATATGATTGATCATCCTTAAGACAGCTTGTCTCAAGACACCTCCGACTCCTTGGTATATTTTGATGAATAATGATGGCTTTCCAGCCACAAATAAGTCGGTTACCCCCATGAACGTTGAGTTTCTACTCCATGTCATGTTTTGATGTTTCTACATAAGTTAGGATACCATTTTTTATCCTAGGGGAGCTGCCCGGTTGTATGGGCAACTGATTTGGTGTATGGGCACCTGGAACCTTGGGTGAAGATTTATCCACTCCGGATTGTGAATAAGGAATGGGTGTCGTTTTTGTCACCCTTAGGTGGTCTTGAGACAAGAAGAGTACTAGTCATGGTTATTATGGACAAATGTTTTGATTGATAGTACCTTGTCTTAAGTTTAACACTAGAATGGTAACCTAACAGGACATAAAAGTGTCATTTTAGGGTTTTGGGAAAAAATTCCAAAACCATAGTAGATCCACTCATTTTGAAAAATCCTTTCATGAGCTTATAGTTCAATAACTACTACATATGGAAAAAATGAGAAACTTGTAATTTTTCTCATCCCTTGGTCACTACAAGTATCCAAAGTTGATGGACCAATGCATTTTGCCCAAAACAGCAATTTCTTACGGTTGATTGCATATAAATAAGAGTGGAGATTTTTGTAGGACATGAGATAAAATTCCCCGTTAACTTCAATGGGTTGGTAACCAAAACATATGGTTGCTTTTACCTCACTAATGTTTTTCTGGGTAAAAAAATAGGTACAAAAAAGTTGCATTTTTGCCATTCTGTGGACCTATCATCAAAGTTTCTATAGTCACGCTCAATACAAATACTATATACATGTTTTCTTAGTTCCTTTTGGGCCTCTGGATTCAAAAGGAGCCATGGAGCATGTCAAAAGGATAATGGATCTCTTACAATTGGAACCTTGGGGGCAATGATAAAGTGCTAAATACAGCAAACATGAAAAAATTGGGTTTAGCATTATGACCTCTAAAAACCCATAGAAACTACTCAATATCTAGCCAAATTTGTAGTCTATGATTAGATATGGTTACTACCTACAAAATACACACAATTGGCCTAAGAAACTAGCAATATTGAGAAAGTTATACTTGCTACTCTGAAATGTATCGTATTCTTCAGCAATCAAAAACTCAACCATCATCATATACTATGCTATATAGAATATTAGGTCCCCCAAAACTCAAGGAAGATTAGCTTTATGTTATACATTACACTTACACAATCAAAATTGAATTTGGATATCAAGAAAGCCACCAAAAAATCATAAAAGTGCTAATTTTGGCCAAAAAACAGGATTATGCAATTCTTGTAAATTGGTCATAACTTTCAATTTTAACACTTAGCTCTCCCTACAAGCATCAAAACATGTTGAGAACTATGAAGGCCTAACCTCTAGCCATCTAAACCTCACAAACATGAAGTTTAGAGTGGTATAGTTGCCAAAAATTGAAAAAAAGCCAAAAACAGGACCCGTTTTTTCACATAGTTTAGGTTCAAAAATGTTGTGCAAGAGTAAGGTTAATGGTGAGATCGATACTATAAAAAAAATACTAAGTTTTTTTCAGCTCATAAGGCAACTTTGTGGATATATAGCACCTAAAAATTCATTTTCATACTCTTCAAATAATTCAAGCAAAATGGTCACTTAACAGGAAACAAAAGTGTCCAAGGACATAAAAGTGTCATGTTACCATTCTAGTGTTAAAGATGTCTGTTTTCCAAAAGAATGCTTTCAATGCTATCTTTAATAATTGATTGAAGGAATTATTGTGACGAAAAGTTAAAAGAACTATTATTTTAAGTATGTGATAATAATTAGAAAACAAAAGACAATGTGTGAGTGTGAGGTGGTAAGTGGAGATTGATTAAGGTTGTCAATCATGGACGGGTGGACCGGATTAGTCAGGTAACTATCCATCTCCGCGCACTAAAAACGTTTTGAAAACATCTTCACTTGGAAGAGGAGCGCACCAGCGGCGGCTGTGCCCTCACATATATTAGAGGGAAAAAACGGTTGGTTGAGGATAGCTTAGCCCAATTTGTGGAAGTTATAGGGCCGAAATAGTTTTTTGGACTTTTAATACGTTGTCCCGTTTTCATTGCGAGACAGGACTAGGTCTCCTTCTAAGGCTATAGACCCAAGACATTGTCAATGGTTAAAGTCTATTCCTTGAATTTTTCTTGTTTAGAGACTCTAATTTTTATCAGACCTAGAGACCTCTCAAGGATCCTATCCCGATCTTGGTATTGGCGGGTTGGGGATCTCATAAGTTTTCTGATTCTTACTCACTCCTTACGTATATAATGTTAACTTATAAAAGAACTTAAACTATTTAAAGACTTAATTGAATAATGGTAAACCCACCTGGGACTGATCGGTCATCTGCTGCTGCTGCGCTGACGCCTGAGACTCTCCTCCGTAGGCCTACTACTAGGCCCAACTTCATCATCGTGTGACGCTATAATTCTTTTTAGAGCTCTGCCCTCATCATCAGATATAGGATTGGCTAGGGTCCTTTTTGGTGCCATAACTTCTTATTCCTTATAAAAAGAACGTTTAATCATTAGGTAAATTATCTGAAAGCTAGAGTTAACCTTTGTTTCCAATTTTACCTAAATCTAAGTTAAATTTATAGTCTTAATTGGTAAATTCTTGACCTAGTAGTTTCTTATTTTCCAATATAAACATGATAATTATATCCAAAACTTTCCTAAGAGTTTTGTAAGCTCTCCTAATTTTCTTATAATTTTCTATATTCTTTCCTAATTTTCCCATCGAATTTTAAGCTTGAAATCTGCTTAATTTCAGCTTAATATTATTTCTATTTATTTTCTCTTGAAGATTTTATTTCCTAAACTTTATATCACAAGTTTACACTTATTATAATTTTTCTAAAAACTTTTGACCTCAAAGTCCATTTATTTTAATTAATCTTTTGCTAAAAAATAGGACTTTTAGTCAATTATAATTTTCTAAGCTCACTAATTAACTATGATATAATTATCACAAGTAGATAATGATGTTTGTGACCTTTGGTAATTATCTTTTTATTTTCCAACTCAATTATCTAGTTTTTATCTTTAATTTTCAGTTAAAATTAGTATAATTTGACGTAGATAAATATTTATACTATTTTTCTAACCTTGAAATAATTATCACGACCACTTTATCATGTAATCTAACTCTGATAAATAACATGTAATCATATAACATGATTTACTAATTTTTTCCTTTAGTTTTTAGCTAAAATTAGTATAATTTGACTAAACTAAATACCTATACTAAGTTTCTAACCTTGAAATAATTATCACAGCTTTTTTTCGATGTAATATAGCTCTTAAAAATAGCATGTAATATAACATGATTTACTAATTTTTCCCTTTTCTTTTTAGCTAAAATTAGTATAATTTCACTTAGATAAATATCTATACTAATTTTTTAACCTTGACATAATTTTCATGGCCTTAACTAATTATCTAAGTAGAGAATTACACTATTTTTAGGAGAAAATAGCAAAATAATTCAAAAAGCTTTGAGATAATTATTAGAGGTAAGACACATCTTATGGAACCCGTGATAATTATCTTAACCTCAGATAATTAGTTTAACTAATCATCTCAACAGAATTACACTGTTTTTAGGAGAAAATAAAAGGGGTGAAATAACAAACTAATCCAAAATGCTTTGAGATAATTATCAGAGGAAAAACACATCTTATGAAAATCCGTGATAATTATCTTAACCACAGATAGTTGGTTTAACTAATTATCTCAGCAGAATTACACTGTTTTTAGAAAAAAAATAGCAAATTAATCCAAAATTCTTTGAGATCCTCAATCCACCAATACCAAGATAAGGATAGGATCCTTGACAGGATGGGATCCTTGACAGGATCAAAGTCTCTAAACAAGAAAAATCCAAGGACTAAACCTTTACCATTGACAATGGCTTGGGTCTATAGCCTTAGAAGAAGACCTAGTCCTATCTCGTAGTAGCAAAAACGGGACAATATTTTAAAAGTTCAAAACTATTTCGGCCCTTTAACTTCCACAAGTTGAGCTAAGGTATCCTCAACCAACGCTTTTTCCCCCTAACAGATGTGAGGGCACAGCCGCTGGTGGACTCCTCTTCCAAGTGAAGAAGTTTTCTAAACGTTTTTAGTGCACATGGATGGATAGTTCCCTGACTAATCAGGTCTACCCGTCCATGATTGACAACCGTAGTCAATCCCCACTTACCACCCCGCACTCACACATGATTCTTTTGTTATTTAATTACTACCATGTTCTTATCACAATTAAAATAATGATTCCTTTTATCCTTCATAACAGGATTTCATTAAAACAGTATTGAAAACATTCTTTTAGCAAACAGACATCTTTAAACTTAAGACATGGTACTGTCAATCAAAACATTGTCCATAATAACCATGACCAGTACTCTTCTTGTCTCAAGACCACCTAAGGGTGAGAAAATGGCACCAATTCCTTATTCACAATCCGGAGTGGATAAACCCCGACCCAAGGTTCCGGGTGCCCATACACCAAACCAGTTTCCCATACAATTGGGCGGCTTCCCTAGGATAAAAAACGGTATCGTACCTTGTGTAGAAACATCAAGACATGACACGGAGTAGAAATCATCATTCATGGAGGTAAGCGACTTATCCATGGCTAGAAAGCCATCATTATTCATCAAAATATACCAAGGAGTCGAAGGTGTCTTGAGACAAGTTGTCTTAAGGATGATTAATCATATCTTTCCTAATTCAACGAATAACCCAAAAAATTCTTTCCTACATTATAAACAAACACACGTTGGAAGTTACCTTCCGCTTCTGGTCAATTATTCCTTTTTTGATTCTTACTCACTTCTTACGTATGCAATGCTAACTTATAAAAGAACTTAAAGTATTTAAAGACTTAATTGAATAATGGAAAACCCACCTGGGACTGATCGGCCATCTGCTGTTGCGCTGGCACTTGAAGACTCTCCTCCGTAAGCGTACTACTAGGCTCAACTTCATTCTCGTGTGACGCTCTAGTTCTTTTTAGAGCTCTGCCCTCATCATCAGATGTAGGATTGGCTAGGGTCCTTTTAGGTGCTATAACTTCTTATCCTTATAAAATGACGTCTAATCATTAGGTAAATAATCCAAAAGCTAGACTTAACCTTTGTATCCAATTTTACCCAAATCTATGTTAAATTTGTAGTCTTAATTGGTAGATTCTTGACCTAGTAAATTTTTATTTGCCTATATAGGTATGGTAACTATTTCCACAACTTCTCTAAGGGTTTCCTAAGCTATCCTAATTTTCTTATAATTTTGTATATCTTTTTCCTAAATTTTCCATCAAATTTTAAGCCTGGAATATGCTTATTTTGAGCTTAATATTTATTCTATTCATTTTCTCTTAAAATTTTTATTTTCTTAACTTTATATCATAGGTTTACACTTACTATAATTTTTCTAAAAACTTTTGACCGCAAAGTCTATTTATTTTAATTAATCTTCTGCTAAAAATATGACTTTTGATCAATTATACTTTCCTAAAATCATTAATTAACTATGGTTGAATTATCACAAGTAGATAAGGATGTGTGTGACCTCTATTAATTATCTTTTAATTTTTTAACTCAATTATCTAATTTTTATCTTTAATTTTCAGCCAAAATTGGTATAATTTGACTTAGATAAATATCTATACTAATTTTCTAACCTTGATATAATTATCATGGCCTTTTTACCATGTAATCTAACTTTGATAAATAGCATGTAATCATATAACATGATTGACTAATTTCCCCCTTTAGTTTTATCTAGAATAAGTATAATTTGACTTAGATAAATATCTATACTAAGTTTCTAACCTTCACATAATTATCATGGTTTTTTCATGATGTAATAGCTTTGAAAAATATAATGTAATCATCTAACATGATTTATTAATTTCTCCCTTTACTTTTTATCTAAAATTAGTATAATTTGACTAAAATAAATATGTATACTAATTTTTCAGCCTTGATATAATTATCATGGCCTTTTTATTATGTATTATAACTCTGATAAATAGCATGTAATCATATAACATGAATTACTAATTTCCCGCTTTAATTTATCTTCAAAAATAGGATCTTTTAACTAAGATAATTAGCTTAATTAACTTTATATGGTTAAGCTAATTATCATAAGTCTCTAATGATGCATTTTAATTCTAAAAATTATCTCAAATATTTTAAATCTAATTTGCTATTTTTTCCATCTAATTTTTCCTTAAAAATAGTGTTTTTCTACTGAGATAATTAGTTAAACTAATTGTCTATAATTCAAATAATTATCATTGGTTTTTTAAGATGAGTTTTACCTATTATAATTATCTCAAATTTTTAAGATTAGTTTGCTATTTTCTCCCTTGTATGTTCCCTTAAAATAATGTTTTTCTATTGAGATAATTAGGTAAACTAATTATCTGTGATTAAGATAATTATCACAAGTTTTGTAAGATTTGTTTTATCTCTGATAATTATCTCAAAGCTTTTTAAATTAATGTTCTATTTTTTCCCTTTAATTTTCTCTTAAAAATAGTATTTTTCTATTAAGATAATTAGCTAGACTAATTATCTATGTTTAAAATAATTATCACGGGTTCTTTAAGGTGTGCTTCATCTCTGATAATTATCTCAAAGCTTT
Organism: Adiantum capillus-veneris; assembly: GCF_014529385.1. Classification (NCBI taxonomy): domain Eukaryota; kingdom Viridiplantae; phylum Streptophyta; class Polypodiopsida; order Polypodiales; family Pteridaceae; genus Adiantum; species Adiantum capillus-veneris. Next base: position 23,872,473 of record NC_140938.1, on the reverse strand, counting down.
TATATTTAATTTGCTATTTTTTCCCTTTAATTTCCCTTTAAAATAGTGTTTTTCTATTGAGATAATTAGCTAAACTAATTTTTTGTGGTTAAGATAATTATCACGGGTTCTTTAAGAGGTTCTTTACCTCTAATAATTATCTCAAAGATTTTTAGTGTAATTTGATTATTTTTCCCTTTACTTTTCTCTTAAAAATAGTGTAATTCTTCTTAAATGATTACAAAAATTATTCAAAAAATTAAAATATAATTTTTCTAACATAATGATAGTCTAACATAGTTGTAATAATTATTTCATCTTAATCTAAGTTTATTTATGATAATTATCATTAATTTATGATTAAAATGAGTAATTTTAGTCCTAATATAATATAATAACTAATTAAATTAGTATCCCTAAGCTTAATCTCAATAATCAACAGACAACTAAGAGTTAGGAGAGAATTTTAGAGTGTAAGTAAGTTTAATCTTCTTAATTAATTGAATTAATTAAGAAAATATAAATAGATTAGCATAATTCTACTAACTAAAAAGGTTTAGTGCTAATTACCGTTGATTGACCAACTAGAGCTTTGCTCTTTAGTGATTTTTGAGTAGATATCTCTCTAGGTGAGAGAGAATTTTCCAAGACTCTGAGTCTATTCCAAAATGTGAAGCAAGGGGTCGTATTTATAGGTTTCTGGGTACTCACTAACTGAATATGGCAGTAACTTGCATCCCAAGGCAGCCCTATAGCTCCACAAGCGCCCCCTACAGCTAAATCTAGTCTAGGAAAGTTCATCATTACCCTACACAGCCCCCCAAATACACAGAATCGCTTTTCTGCTAGTTTGTTGACTTTTAATGATTAATTTTGGAAATATTTGCAAATATCTGTAAATATCTATGAACTTTAGGATAAAATCCTTTTGTGGTAATGATTACTAAAACCTTATAATTTTATTTAATTTACTCAATTCATAGTGTAAACTTCCAGGGGCCATAACTATACCAGTTTTTATCGGAATTCAATTCTGAAAATTTCTAGCTCGGGGTTTGTTGTGCTTAAGATTCTAAAAATACCATTTTTAATTGCTTTTGAAATAGTGCTTTACGTGTTTGTAAGTCCAATGCTTTTCCCTAAAACTTTGAGTTCATTTCTCTGTAGCTCGAAAGGTGGAGACCTTATAGGTTCTAGTGATCCAAATAGACTTCAAGCTTTGAAAAAAATGGGTACCATTGTCTGGGGTAATTTTGGATGGGGGAGCTGAAATAAATATCCTTTGAAGGTAGAAGGTGGGGATAACTGAGATGAAGCTAGCCCCATTCAAAGCTAGAATGGTTGATCATAGGGTAGTCCAAGCTATTGGGCTAATTGAAAATATGCAAATCACAGTGGAGAAGGATAAGTTCAAGACCAATTTTTTGGTATTGGAAGTGTAAGGGGCCTATGGGATGTTTTTGGATCAAAATTTCTGGTGCAATTCATGATTATGCAAACAAGAGCTTGACTATTTAGAGCTCTAACAGAAGAATTTAGATCAAGACGGATAATACCAAAAATTGGAAGAAGGCTCTAAGGCCTGAGGAGTTGTGTAAGAAGTATGAAACCAGAAACATTTTCCCTTTAATAGACTGAACTAGCCTCACCTTACACTAAATTAAATCATAAGTACACTAGACTAATTAAAATCATGGTGATTCACATCCAAGTGCACAAGAAAAATACTCATTGCTTAAACAAAAGAACATTGGAATGATTATCCTTATGCAAACCCAATTGGTCAGTTATCAGTAGTAGTGAAAAATAGCTTGTAGAGGGGAAATCACAAGGCCGATATAAGATTGTGCCTATATATTTCCATTGGCCAGAACCAAATTGGATTGCAGACCACTAAAATTAAATGCCTTCATATTCCAATATCAACTAGATAGATAGAGAGAGACAGGGAGAGAGATAGGGAGTAGAGAACCAAACTTAAAAAACCGATCACTATACTGTCCGCAAAGGTTGTCTCGAAGGCCACCAAGTGAATGAATCGAATCAGCAAGGTTGTCGAGAGAAGAGCATATTGATTGTGTGTTCTCTTGCAAAACCTGTCCTTGTGCCACTTCAATCTCCTCAAGCCGCTTCCCCCTAGCTTTGTCTTGTGCATCTTTTCTCCCCTCTGTATTGTCCATGAGCGAGACAAGTTTTCTCGTGGACTCTGCAATGTCCTTCATGCTTCTGACATTCATCCTCTCTCTCTCTCTCTCTCTCTCTTCTTCCTTGTGATCCTTACTGATTGTGCATCGGTTGTGGCTTCACGCCGTCGCATTCTATTTAGGAGGGGTTTGCGGGTCCGTGGTGGGCTGATCATTGCTAATGGGATTGTCACCCTCATCACCTACCAATCACATGTTACTTTAAAAATTGATTTTTTTTCAGGAAACATGCACTTCTTACAATTTCAGGGAAACAACAACTTTCTAGCTAAAGTAGTCACATCGTCATCAAGGGAATCATAAAAAATCCTGTTGACATCAACATTTCCCCGATCACCAAAGAGGTTACCCATCTTGTCATAAACCTCGAATGGGACGTCTTCAGTAAGTAGTCCCTTCAATTTCCTTTAGGCAAAATCCATCTGCCAATAGCTATTGGTGCCAAAAGGGATCTTCTTCTCGTGATCTTGTACCCTAGTGAAGACGCTCCCACTTAGTCTTGCATTGGGATTTAGACCGATGAACACCACGAACGCAACACGTTTCCGCAATCGTATGCTGGAATGATCACAAGAGCGTATGTAGATACCACCCTCTTCTTATCTCACTTTCAAGTCCTTCCTTGCCTTGAGTGGGCACATGACTTCTTGAAGGCGCCAATTGACACGAGATGTGGACTGAGAAGGATTTGGTGCAGTAGCACCTTCCATTGTCGGGCTTGCATCTCTTGAGATTACAACACGAGCAACACCCCATTGAGGTGGTGCTATGGGAGGAGGCCTATGTTGATTTGGCTGAGAGGTAGTGGGGGGAAAGGGCGGACGCGTAGGCGAAGGACTTGTTGTATGCGGAGTTGTGCGCGTTGGCGTCAAGCAGTGCAACACTAGATTGGTTGTGCAAGCTACTACCGGAAGGACATTGAAGGGGCTGGTTTGTGTGCTAGGTCTTGGATTGGTAATGTGATCATGGCGCTCCGCCCCGCTAGTGTTGATGAATGGGGTAACTGGTGAGTCTTGCATACCCAGCATTGCCGCCACTCCTTCAAGGTCAACTTCTTCATCTATTTGCATATCCATTGTTGGGATGAAAGAGGGCACCATGTCCGTATCCTCCATCCACACATTGTTGAGGTTGATAGGTGCACCATGGCTAGCCATCTCAAGCGAGTGATAGGTTTGAATATCTCTGCAAGTAGCAATTCAAGTTGAACCCATCTTAAGCAAGCAGCCTAGAGTTAAATCAAACACAAATTGGTAGCCATGAATTGTGATTTTCGTACATAAAATAGAAATTGGGAGAGCCATGAATCCCTAGATTAATTAGAGGTGCACATAGAAAGCAGAGGCAAATCTTTGTTTCAATATGCCGTATAAAATCTTGGGGTGGAAGTACTCCGAATACATACCTTGAACGACAACTTCTGGTAGTATGGACTTAAGCTGTAGACTCGAGATTGCACAACAGTTTATATTTTTCATTATTTGGAGACGATGTTGCACCCTGTGCAATGTACACTATTTATTGATTGATAGAGCAAGTTTCATCACCTGCGATATGAACAGAGGCAAGAGACACAGCAGTAATGGGTCACTCTTATGATAGGTGGCACCGTGCATGCACTCACTTGGTGTATTATAAACAAAAATTACCATTTTCAGGGCGTCCATCATGGGGAGCTACCAGTTCACCTATTGTAGGCGGTTGCAAATGGTGGATCTCAAATGCAGGCGGTGGTAGAGGCACCCACCAACGAAAATGTAGCAGTCATTGCCTAAATTCCAAAAGGCGGTTGACATACCACTTTGAAGAGAGTATGGGCATGGTAAACTTTTTTAAAGGCCCCCCTATTTGCACCTTTAATGGGCCTATGAGGGAGCCCTCTAACCATTGTGTTATGGAGGTTTTAGCCCAAGATGGTTTGAAGGTTCACCACCTATCCAAGCTAGCTCTATTGAATATTCCTATCTCTAGTTTGATCATGTGGATGGCTTGGGGTAGAGGTCCAACACTTTTCCAACCTACTATCCATTATGTTATTGAGGTTTTAGCCCAAGGGGGTTTGAAGGTCCACCACGTGTCCAAGTTAGATCCATTAAAAGAAGCTATCTCTATTGTTTGAAGTTCAATGTGTGAATGTAGTGGAGCTACCATGTTTACTACCATGGATGGTTTGGGACAGAGCTCCACCACTTGTCCAGCCCACTAACCATTGCATTATGGAGGTTTTATCCCAAGGTTGTTTGAAGGTCCACCACCTACCAAACCTAGCTCTATTGAAAGAATATATCACTATTATTTGAAGGTGAATGTTTGAATGGAGTGTAACTACTATGTTTACTACCATGCATGGTTTGGGGTAGAGGTCAATCACTTGTCCAACCTACTAACCACTGTGTTATGGAGGTTTTAGACCAAGGTGGTTTGAAGGTCGACCACTTGTCCAAGATAGCTTTATTGAATAGTCCTATCTCTATCCAGATAACGTGGATGGTTTGGGGTACATGTCCAACACTTGTCCAACCTATTATCCATTGTGTTATTGAGGTTTTAGACCGAGGTGATTTCAAGGTCCACCACCTATCCAAGCTATCTCTATTGAATAGTCCTATCTCCATTGTTTGAAGGTCAAAGTGTGAATGGAGTGTAGCTACTATGCTTACTACCATGGATGGTTTGGGTAGAGGTCCATCACTTGTCCAACCTACTAAGCATTGTGTTATGGAGGTTTTAGCCCAAGGTGGTTTGAAGGTCCCTGTCCAGGCTAGCTGTGTTAAATAGCCCTATCTCTACTTTGATAGCGTGGATGGTTTTGGGTAGAGGTCCAACACTTGTCCAACCTACTATCCATTGTGTTATGGAGGTTTTAGCCCAAGGCGGTTTGGAGGTCTACCATGTATCGAAGCTAGATCTATTGAAAGAAGCTATCTCTATTATTTGAAGGTCAAAGTGTGAATGGAGTGTAGCTACTATTTTTACTACATGAATGGTTTGGGGTAGAGCTCCACCATTTGTCCAACCTAGTAACCATTGTGTTATGGAGGTTTCAGCCCAAGGTTATTTGAAGGTCCACCACGTGTCCAAGCTAGCTCTATTGAAAGAAGTCATTGAGCTATTGTTTGAAGGTCAAAATGTGAATGGAGTCTAACTACTATGTTTATTACCATGGAGGGTTTGGGACAGAGGTCCATCACTTGTCCAACCTACTAACCATTGTGTTATGGAGGTTTTAGCCCAAGGTGGTTTGAAGGTCTACCGCCTTTCCAAGCTAGCTCCTTTCTCTACTCTGATAGAGTGGATGGTTTTGAGTAGAGGTGATGCACTTGTCCAATCTACTATCCCTTGTGTTATAAAGGTTTTAGCCCAAGGTGGTTTGAAGGTCATCACCTGTCTAAGCTAGATCTATTGAAAGAAGCTATCTCTATTGTTTGAAGGTCAATGTTTGAATGGAGTGTCTACTATGTTTACTACCAGGGATGGTTTGGGGTAGAGTTCCACCACTTGTCCAGCCTACTAACCATTCTCTTATGCAGGTTTTAGCCCAAGGTTGTTTAAGGGTCCACCACCACCTATCCAAGATAGATATTTTTAAAGAAGCTATCTCTATTGTTTGAAGATCAATGTGTGCATGGAGTGTAACTTATATTTTACTACCTTGGATGGTTTGGCGCAGAGGTCCATCACTTGTCCAACCTACTAACCATTGTGTTATGGAGGTTTTAGCCCAAGGTGGTCCACCACCTATCCAACCTAGATCTATTGAAAGAAGATATCTTTATTATTTGATGTTGATGTGTGAATGGAGTGGAGTGTCTACTATGTTTACTAATAGGGATGGTTTAGGGCAGAGGTCCACCACTTGTCCAACCTATAACCATTGTGTTATGGAGGTTTTAGCCCAAGGTTGTTTGAAGGTCTATCACCTGTCCACCACCTCTCCAAGCTCGCTCTATTTAAAGAAGTTGTCTCTATTGTTTGAAGATCAATGTGTGAATGGAGTGTAGCTACTATCTTTACTACCATGGATGGTTTGGGGCAGAGGTCCACCACTTGTCCAACCTACGAACCATTGTGTAATGGAGGTTTTAGCCCAAGGTGGTTTGAAGGTCCACCACCTGTCCAAGCTAGCTCTATTGAATAGTCCTATCTCTAATCTGATCACATGGATGGTTTGGGGTAGAGGTCCACCACTTGTCCAACCTACTAACCATTGTGTTATGGAGGTTTTAGCCCATGGTGGTTTGAAGGTCCATCACCTGTCCAAGGTAGTTCTATTGAATAGTCCTATCTCTATTGTTTGAAGGTCAAAGTGTGAATGCAGTGTATCTACTATGTTTACTACCATGGACGGTTTGGGACAGAGGTCCAACACTTGTCCAACCTGCTATCCATTGTGTTATGGAGGTTTTAGCCCTAGGTGGTTTGAAGGTCCACCACCTGTCCAAGCTAGCTCTATTGAAAATTACTACCTCTATTGTTTGAAGGTCAATGTGTGAATGGAGTGTAGCTACTAGGTTTAATAACATGGATGGTTCGGGGTAGAGGTCCACCACTTGTCCAACTTGCTAACCATTGTGTTGTGGAGGTTTTAGCCGAAGGTGGTTTGAAGGTCCACCATTTGTCCAAGCTAGATCTATTGAATAGTCCTATCTGCATTGTGATAGCATGGATGGTATTGGGTAGAGGTCCAACACTTGTCCAACCTACTATCCATTGTGTTATGGAGGTTTTAGCCCAAGGTGGTTTGAAGGTCCACCATCTCTCCAAGTTAGCTCTAGTCAATAGTCCTATCTCTATTGTTTGAAGGTCAATGTGTGAATGGAGTGTAGCTACTATGTTTACTACCATGGATGGTATGGGGTAGAGGTCCACCACTTCTCCAACCTACCATCCCTTACGTTATGGAGATTTTAGCCCAAGTTGGCAAGTTGGTTTAAAGGTCCACCACCTGTCAAAGATAGATCTACTGAAAGAAGATATCTCTATTGTTTGAAGGTCAATGTGTGAATGAAGTGTCTACTATGTTTACTACCAGGATTGATTTGGGAGAGAGGTCCACCACTTGTCCAACCTATAACCATTGTGTTATGGAGATTTTAGCCCAAGGTTTTTGCAAGGTCCACCACCTGTCCAAGGTAGATCTATTTAAAGAAGCTATCTGTATTGTTTGAAGATCAATGTGTGAATGGAGTGTAGCTACTATGTTTACTACCATGGATGGTTTGTGGCAGAGGCACATCACTTGTTCAACCTACTATCCATTGTGTTATGGATGTTTTAGCCCAAGGTTGTTTGAAGGTCCACCACCAATCCAAGCTAGCTCTATTGAAAGTAGCTATCTCTATTGTTTGAAGATCAATGTGTGAATGGAGTTTAACAACTATGTTTACTACCATGGATGATTTGGGAAAGAGGTCCACCACTTGTCCAAGCTACTAACCATTGTGTAATGGAGGTTTTAGCCCAAGGTGGTTTGAAGGTCCACCACCTGTCCAAGTTAGCTCTAGTCAATAGTCCTATCTCTATTTTTTGAAGGTAAATGTGTGAATGGAGTGTAGAAACTATGTTTACTACCATGGATGGTATGGGGTAGAGGTCAATCACTTCTCCAACCTACTATCCCTTGTGTTATGGAGATTTTAGCCCAAGGTGGTTTGAAGGTCCACCACCTGTCCAAGCTAGATCTACTGAAAGAAGATATCTATTGTTCGAAGGTCAATGTGTGAATGGAGTGTCTACTATTTTTACTACCAAGGATGATTTTGGGCAGAGGTCCACCACTTGTCCAACCTATAACCATTGTGTTATGAAGTTTTTAGCCCAAGGTTGTTTCAAGGTCCACCACCTGTCCAAGCTAACTCTATTTAAAGAAGCTATCTCTAATGTTTGAATACCAATGTGTGAATGGAGGGTAGCTACTATATTTACTACCATGGATGGTTTGTGGTGGAGGTCCATCACTTGTTCAACCTACTATCCATTGTGTTATGGAGGTTTTAGCCCAAGGTTGTTTGAAGGTCTACCACCAATCCAACCTAAATCTATTTAAAGTAGCTATCTCTATTGTTTAAAGATCAATGTGTGAATGGAGTGTAGCTACTATGTTTACTACCATGGATGGTTTTGGGTAGAGGTACACCACTTGTCCAACCTACTAACCATTGTGGAATGGAGATTTTAGTCCAAGTTTGTTTAAAGGTCCACCACCTGTCCAAGCTAGCTCTATTGAATTGTCCTATCTCTAGTATGATCACGTGGATGGTTTGGGGTAGAGTTCCATCACTTGTCCAACGTACTAACCATTGTGTTATGGAGGTTTTAGGCCATGGTGGTTTGAAGGTCCATCACCTATCCAAGCTAGTTATATTGAATAGTCCTATCTCTATTGTTTGAAGGTCAAAGTGTGAATGCAGTGTAGCTACTACGTTTACTACCATGGACGGTTTGGGGTAGAGTTCCACCAACACTTGTCCAACCTGCTATCCATTGTGTTATGGAGGTTTTAGCCCTAGGTGGTTTGAAGGTCCACCACCTGTCCAAGCTAGCTCTATCAAAAATTCCTACCTCTATTGTTTGAAGGTGAATGTGTGAATAGAGTGTAGCTACTAGGTTTACTACCATGGATGGTTTGGGGTAGAGATCCACCACTTGTCCAACCTTCTAATCATTGTGTTGTGGAGGTTTTAGCCCAAGGTGGTTTGAAGGTCCACCATTTGTCAAAGCTACCTCTATTGAATAGTCCTATCGCTATTGTGATAGCATGGATGGTTTTGGGTAGAGGTCCAACACTTGTCCAACCTACTATCCATTGTGTTATGGAGGTTTTAGCCCAAGGTGGTTTGAAGGTCCATCACCTATCTAAGTTAGCTCTATTCAATAGTCCTATCTCTATTGTTTCAAGGTCAATGTGTGAATGGAGTGTAGCTATTTGTAAAGAAAGAGGATGCAAGAGAGCTACACAAGACAAGCACAAAACACACAGAGATGGAAAGCTTCTTCTTCTTCTCACAGAAAAGAGAGTATAAAATGACTAAGTGCTAAAACTGAAAAGTAGCACATATGTACATGTGGTCACTAAGTGTGAACTCACTAGAAGCGTACTATGCTAGTACTATAAGTGTAGTCCAGCTGTAGAATCAAATGGAAGAGATCCTCCATGTCGGTCACCTAACGTGCCAGTGAGTAAATTCCGTAAGCGGCCAAGACCCGTAGTGGATGCTAGCTCAAGATGTAGAGCTCGACATCTCAACACTAATATGTTTACTACCATGGATGATATGGGACAAAGGTCCACCACTTCTCCAACCTACTATCCCTTTTTTTATAAAGGTTTTAGCCCAAGTTGGTTTGAAGGTCCACCACCTGTCCAAGCTAGATCACCTGAAAGAAGATATGTCTATTGTTTGAAGGTCAATGTGTGAATGGAGTTTCTACTATGTTTAGTACCAGGGATGGTTTGGGACAGAGGTCCACCACTTGTCCAACCTATAACCATTGTGTTATGGAGGTTTTAACCCAAGGTTGTTTGAAGGTCACCACCTATCCGAGCTAGCTCTATTTAAAGAAGGTATCTCTATTGTTTGAAGATCAATGTGTGAATGGAGTGTAACTACTATGTTTACCACCATGGATGGTTTGTTGCAGAGGTCCATCACTTGTTCAACCTACTATCCATTGTGTTATGGAGGTTTTAGCCCAAGGATGTTTGAAGGTCCACCACCTGTCCAAGCTATCTCTATTTAAAGTAGCTATCTCTATTGTTGTTTGAAGATCAATGTGTGAATGGAGTGTAGCTACTATGTTTACTACCATGGATGGTTTGGGGTAGAGGTCCACCACTTGTCCGACCTACTAACCATTGTGTAATGGAGGATTTAGCCCAAAGTGGTTTGAAGGTCCACCACCTGTCCAAGATAGCTTTATTAAATAGTTCTAGTCTAATCACGCGGATGGTTTGGGGTAGATGTCCACCACTTGTCCAACCTACTAACCATTGTGTTATGGAGGTTTTAGCCCATGGTGGTTTGAAGGTCCATCACCTGTCCAAGGTAGTTCTATTGAATAGTCCTATCCCTATTGTTCAAAGGTCAAAGTGTGAATGGAGTGTAGCTACTCTATTTACTACCATGGATGGTTTGGGGTAGAGGTCCAACACTTATTCAACTTGATATCCATTGTGTTATGGAGGTTTTAGCCCTAGGTGGTTTGAGGTCCACCACCTATTGAAGTTAGCTCTATTGAAAATTCCTACCTTTGTTGTTTGAAGGTCAATGTCTAAATGGAGTGTAGCTACTAGGTTTACTACCATGGATGGTTTGGGGTATAGGTCCACCACTTGTACAACCTACTAACCATTGTGTTGTGGAGGTTTTAGCCCAAGGTGGTTTGAAGGTCCACCACCTGTCCAAGCTAGCTCTATTGAAAGAAGATATCTCTATATTTTTTAAAGGTCAATGTGTGAATGGAGTGTAACTACCATATTTACCCCCTTGGATGGTTGGTGCATAGATCCACCACGTGTCCAACCTATTTTCCATTGTGTTTTGTTTTAAGGTCCACCACTTGTCTAAGCTAGTGCGTTTTAAATGAAACTACCTAAATTTAAATAATTCTGTCTAAATATAAATTAAACTATCCAAATTTAAATAATCCCACCTAAATTCAAATCAAGCCGCTCAAATTTAAATAATCCCACCTAAATCAACTTCGTCGTACCACTTAAATTCAATTTTTCCCATCCAGATTCAAATTTAAAAGCAAGTTTAATTAAAAGGATGTCTTTGTCCCGCCTAGATTCAATTCCTCCCTTATTGAATTACAATTTTTGCATCTATAGCCAAACAAGGTCCACCACTTGCCCAACAAATAACACAAAGAAAAACCCCAACATTATACATCCACCAAATTCTTGATCACATATTTCATATTTCAGCCATTTCAAAAACAACAGACAAAGAAAGTAGCCATCAGCAACTCAACAACGATCAACCATTTGGCCAAACCAAGATTTAAGCAATTGACACAAGTAAGTCAACTTGTCATTCACGTTTACTGTTAATACACTATGTATTTAAGATTACACAAACAATATATTTGCATATCTCTGTATGTTTGAAATATGTGTATTTGCATAATAACAATACTAAACCCTAAAACCTAAAAACATAAATTATGTCTCTGTAAAAAAAAATGGCAGAGAATTGATGAGAGAGAGTGCGAGAGAGGGAGAGAGAGAGAGAGAGAGAGAGAGAGAGAGAGAGAGAGAGAGAGAGAGAGAGAGAGAGAGAGAGAGAGAGAGAGAGAGAGAGAGAGAGACAGAGGGGAGAGAGAGAGAGAGAGAGAGAGAGAGAGAGAGAGAGAGACAGAGGGGAGAGAGAGAGAGAGAGACAGAGGGGAGAGAGAGAGAGAGAGAGAGAGAGAGAGAGAGAGAGAGAGAGAGAGAGAGAGAGAGATGTACTTGTTCTGCTGTGTTGACCTGTTTTGCTGTGTCAATGTGTTCCGCAATAGCGACCTGCTCTGCAATAACGACCTGCATTGCGATGGTGCAACTTGCTCTTTGATGGCGACGACCTACTCGACAATGGAAATAGCGACTTGATTTTCTCAGATGTAATGGCGAACTGTTCTGGAGTGTCAACCTAATCTGCGATGGCAATACCACCTGCAATAGTGACCTGCTCTATGATGGCGATCTACTCGGTGATGGCAATAGCGACCTGTTCCTCTGATGACGACCTTTGTAGCAATATCTATTTTGTGTTGTGCATGAAAGTGACCCTAGGTTTTTGTTTTCTATGTGCGAATGCCATGTAAGCAGCGAAGGTGGCCTTTAAGACTAGAAGGATAATGACCTAAACTTCAAATATAGCCTATTTTGAGTTTTATTATCCTGTGTCAAGTCCAAGTTGCCTATTTTGTCATAACTTCTGAATGGGAACTCAGAATATAGAAACCAAGGGCTAGGATGAAAGCTTCAAGATAATGTACACACGTAGACCTTTTCCAAGTTAAAACTTTTGGGGTACCCTATCCATTACCACCACTTTGTTTTTGCATTAGTAGTTCACCTTAGTCATGGACCATTAAAACTAGGTCCACCAATTCTCCAAGTTGTACTACTCTAACGTAGCACTATTTGCCACTGAGTTCCACTACCAATTGTCCAACCAATTTGTTCTTGCATCAATATTTCACCTTCGATATTGGCCATAAAAATTAGGTCCACCACTTGTCCAGGCTATACTTCTAGTAGCCCTCGTCCACTTCCACCACTTATTTTGCTTGCCAACCACTTTGTTTTTGCATTAGTATTTCACCTTAGTCAGCACAATTAAAACTAGGTCCACCGCTTGTCCAAGTTGTACTACTCTAACATAGCACTATCCGCGACTGGGTTCCACTGCCAATTGTCCAACCACTATGTTCTTGCATGAATATTTCACCTTTGGCATTGGCCAAAGGTGAATGCACTGTCCAACCACTATGTTCTTGCATTAATATTTCACCTTTGGCATTGGCCATTAAAACTAGATAGTAAACTTGGTCCACTTTCCACCACTTGGTCCACCAACCAACTTCTTCTTGCATTTGCAATTTATTATTGGCATTGGCCATTAAAACTAGTTCACCAGTTGTCCAGGCTATACTCTTAGTAGGCCTCATCCACTTTCCACCACTTGGTCTTCCCGCCAACCAATTTGCATTTGCATTCATATTTCACCTTAGTTGGCCATTAAAATTAGGTCCACCACTTGTCCAAGCTATGCTTGAACATAGTAACCCTGGTTCACTATCCACCACCAACCACTTTGTTCTTGCATTAGTAGTTCAGCTTCAACAAGGGCTACTTGGAGATTGGAAATTGACATTGGCCATTAGAAGTAGGTCCACCACTTGTACAACCTTGCTTACAATTCGGAAGCAATGACTACTTGGACACTAGGAAGCAGGGTCTTGCACTAGTTACCTTGGACACTGAGCTTTAAAACTAGGTCCACCACTTGTTCAAGCTATGCCACTAAAATAGGGAGGGAGTTCTTGAGCCAATATCCATCACTTCTCAAGACTTGCTTCCATTGAAAGAAGGCCTACTTGGACATTAAGAAGAAATTTCTATAGTAGTTTAGTTATGACATTAGAAATAGGTCCACCACTTGTCCAACCTACTACCCATTAGCTTATGAAGGCTTTAGCCCTAGATGGTTTTAAGGTCCACCACCTCTCCAAGCTAGAAGCTATCACTACCGTTTCAAGGTCTATGTGTTAATGGAGTGTAGATACTATGTTTACTACCATGGATGGTTTGGGACACAGGTCCACCACTTGTCCAACCTACTATCCATTGTGTCATGGAGGCTTTAGCACAAGGTGTTTTGAAGTTCCAACACTTGTCCAAGCTAGATCTACTGAAACAAGCTATCTCTATTGTTTCAAGGTCAATGTGTGAATGGAGTGTACCTACTAGGTTTACTACCATGGATGGCAGAGGTCCACCACTTTTCCAACCTACTATCCACTATGTCAACGACGCTTTAGCCCAAGGTGGTTTGAAGATCCACCACCTGTCCAAGCTGGATCTACTGTAACAAGCTATCTCTATTGTTTCAAGGTCAATGTGTAAATAGAGTGTAGCTAATATGTCTATTAGCATGGAAGGTTTGGGGCAGAGGTCCACCACCTCTCCAACCTACTATCCACTGTGTTATGGAATATTTAACCCAAGGTGGTTTAGAAGGTCCACCACATGTCCAAGCTAAATATATTGATAGAAACTATCTCTATTGTTTCAAGGTCAGTGCTATGTTTACTACCACGGATAGTTTGGAGCAGAGGTACACCACTTGTCCAACCTACTAAACATTGTGTTATGGAGGTTTTAGCCCAAGGTGGTTTGAAGGTCCCCTACCGGTCTATTGAAAGAAGCTATCTCTATTGTTTCAAGGTCAATGTGTGAATGGAGCCGAGCTACTATGTTTACTACAATGGATGGTTTGGTTAGAGGTCCACCACTTTCCCAACCTAATAATCATTGTGTTATGGAGGTTTTAGCCCATGGTGGTTTGCAGGTCCACCACTTGTCCAAGCTAGCTCTATTAAATAGTCCTATCTCTATTTTTTGAAGGTCAAAGTATGAATGGAGTGTAGCTACTATGTTTACTACCATGGATGGTTTGGGATAGAGGTTCACCACTCTATTGAATAGTCCTATCTCTATTGTTTGAAGGTCAAAGTCTGAATGGAGTGTAGCTACTATGTTTACTACCATGGATGGTTTGGGATAGAGGTTCACCACTTGTCCAACCTGCTATCCATTTCTGTCTAAGCTAGCTCTATCGAAAAGTCCTACCTCTATTGTTTGAAGGTCAATGTGTGAATGGACTGTAGCTACTATGTTTACTACCATGGATTGTTTGGGGTAGAGGTCCACCACTTTTCCAACCTACTAACCATTGTGTTATGGAGGTTTTTAGCCCAAAGTGGTTTGAAGGTCCACCACTTGTCCAAGCTATCTCTATTGAATAGTCCTATCTCTATTGTTTGAAGGTCAATGTGTGAATGGAGTGTAGCTACTATGTTTACTACCAGGGATGGTCTGGGTAGAGGTCCACCACTTTTTCAACCTACTAACCATTGTGTTATGGAGGTTTTAGCCCAAGGTGGTTTTAAGGTCCACCACCTGTCCAAGCTAGCTCTATTGGAAGAATATATCTCTATTTTTTCAAGGTCAATAGTTGAATGGGGTGGAGCTACTATGTTTACTACCATGGATGGTTTGGGGCAATGACTACCTGGACACTAGGAAGCAGGGTCATGCACTAGTTCAGGTTGGATATTTAGCTTTAAAACTAGGTCCACCACTTGTCCAAGCTATGCCACTTAAATAGGGAGGGGGTTCTTGAGCCAATATGCACCACTTCTCAAATGTTGCTTCCACTGAAATAATTAAGGCTTACTTGGACATTGAGATGCAAGTTCTATAGTTGTTTAGTGATAACATTAGAACTAGATCCACCACTTGTCCAAGCTATGTTGTAATATAGTAAGTGTGTCGCAATTTATATACTTTGATTGGGTATCCTCAAATTGAAAGTTGTCAGACTATTAACATTCATAACCCTCATGTATTTTATAATGGAAATTATATTTTTTTTCTCAAAGAGAAGTACCTATGAGTATGCAACATATTTTTTTCACTTGTAGGATGGACTTCAAATTTGAGAAAAAAGTACATTTGATTCTTGATAAAATGAAATTGTTGGTATTGGTTGTGTGTGTAGAATAGATCCAGATTCCACCTGTGGTGGTACAAAGATAGGGAAATGAAATGTATGTATACTAGTGGAGGAATGCTTGAAGGATGTGGTGCTCCCTTTTCCTACAATGGATACTTCATCTCTCCAAAGCTCATTATGGAGTGCGGTTCGATGGCCCAAGCTGCTTTTGCAGTCTTCCATGGTAAATGACAAATCAATTGACACAAATGAAAGCTACAATGGTGATGAATAAGGGGATCAACTTGATCCTCTACTTACAAATGCAATACCTATAACAAGCCCAGAGTTTGAAACATTGATACGATAATCTTGGAGAAATCAAAGGGTACTTTTAAAGGATGACACAATTATGTAGATTGTACATGAAGGGACCATCTTATATGTATTTCCAAACAAATATGTTAACTTCCATGTACTTGGTGATGATTTTGTGGGTATGGGTATTGAAAGGGAGAATGAAATTAGTGAGAACATGCGTGATGTGGCTAGCATCACTTTGGTAAAGTGGCCTATCAAGAAGATAACCATGTCCGATGGGATCCCATTACAACGCTTTGTTCCTATTAATAGGATGCATGCTAGATGTGCAAAATCTGATGTATCCAATGATGATAATTCTAGAAAATATGGTCCTATCTATATTCTATCAGAAAGATGAAAAGATGCAATACCAATTCAAGATAAATGGCTCTATTGTTTGTTGTAGAGCATGGTATGAGCTACATGGAATACCAAAGACATCATTTTAGTGCTACAAGGAAAAATCTGAAAATGGTGTGCGCCATTATGTGCATGGTAACACATACACATTGAGACAAGGACTTCAACATACAAATTTAGCAACAACATCGCTAAATGAGTTTGTGATAACAACTCTGAGAAGATGCCACATAGAAGTAGAACACTACTAGATGGCTCAAGAGACACTCAATTAGTGATTCCATCAATGTACAAACAGGTTGACATTTTAAGCGAAATCAACACGACACTTGACCAAATGGGTTATGAGAAGAAGTTATCTTAGCCTTCTTTTGGTAGGATGTGGAACAAAGAGTATCCACATGTCACTTTAACAAAGAAAAGTGAGTTCTCTAAGTGCAATGTTTGCAGTTCAATCAAGGCAAGGCTAGAAGCTAAACCTTCTCTTGATGAGAGATCTCTTCTCTTGAGAGAGAGAGAAGTTCACATGGCACAACAAAAGAGTTGCAGCAACCTATATTATGCATGGCACACATATTCAGAACTCAACCACAAAAGTATGTATGCATAATTCATGATAAGATGGATCAAAAGAGGACTGCAATTCCTAGATTACGCATTGTTCCTAAGGGTGTGACACCGGATACAATTTGCAAGTGGCATTGATAGGTATGATCACTCATGGACATGGAGAAGGTCATTACGGTCACTTTGTCTTGAGTGGTTTGTGGCCAGCTGATCCAAATCTTACAATCAATTGGCTCAATTGCTAATTGTTTACATAACCTAGAGAGGATAGATAAGCATCCTCTTGGTGATCTAGCAACCAACAAACTACCAAGGAGCTCTATCTCACTAGTAAATGCTTTGAACTCAAGGGATGCTTTGGAATACCACAACTTGAGTGACAAAAAAGAGCCCATTGTGCAGACATCAGAAACTACAGAAGAGGAATTGGGGTCATCATTTTTCAAGTTACCAGAGAGCTTGTTACTGCAATTAAATAATTGTGCAGGGGAGAACAAAAATCGATACTTATCTGCCTATTTGTCCATGCTTGTTGCAAAGGGCATTTTCAAAACCATTCAACTAGGATTTTTGATGGTTGGGCATACACATGAGGACATAGATGCAATGTTCATAAGTTTTCAAAGAAGTTGAGAGCTACATAAACTTATACTTTTCCCCATTTGATGGATACACTAAAGAATAGCTCATCTTCATCTCCAGCTCCATTTATGAGCACAAAGGTCCCTGATTTCAAGCAATATTGTGATGGCTATCTTTGTGATGGATAAGACATACTTGTTGTCCATTCCAAACCCTCTTCAATTTAGGTTTTTATGCAAGATGAGACACCCATGATGCAATCTAAGGCACATGTAGGTGTATCAAATTTGAGTGGAAGTATTCGCCTTTGGAAAACTGACAAAGAAGGAAATCCAATGTTACCACATGGAGATCCACCTTTGGTACCAATGGTAGAGTATGTCAAGGCCCGTGAAGAAATGATTTTAGGGTTGAAGAATTATATAAAGTTTTGGCAAAATTTAGGAAATGATTCAAGTGTGCCACGATATTATAGGCCCGTGATAGATTACTGGACTAAGGTAATTGACAAGCTTGGAAGAGAAATCATATCAGAGGGAGTCTTATACGAACAATTTTGGCCAGAAACGCAAGAATCTCGTCACAAAAAATTCACCACAATGAGCTTACAACAAGGAGCCGAAAGATTCCTAGGTCTTGAAGAGCTAGATGATCACTTCTTTGGTCCTCAACGAGATATACCAAGGGAAGAGTTTGACCCTATATTTGATGTGCACCAAGGTGACTTTGTTATGCTACTCCAAGTGACATGGATATCTATCCAGTTTTTGGCTTGCAATGGATTTATTAAACATTGACAACGAGCCTACATCACCAAACTACAAAAAAAAAATATTGAATATTGGGCACCTTGTGCAAGAAAGAGTAGAATGACAGATACTCAAGCTTACACTAATTGTTGGAAGGGTTTTTGGGCTGTCAACTATAAGGACCCGCAAGTGTGGGAATCTATAGATGCGATTGTTTGGTCTTGGAGAAAGAAGGTCCCTTTTCAAGGATTAAGATTCCAGAAAGGCATGCTCTAAAAGCTAAAACTGGCCTTGCTCGTGCACATCATCAACCACACTTGGATCAAAGATTTATTCAAATTCATGCTTTGTGCATCCTCAAATTTTGGTGTTTATCAACACCACAATTCTTTAAGATTTCATTCTACCCCATCAGCAAGTATATCAACATTGTTCCCACTTTAAATGGAAAATTCCCAGATTACATGAATTTAGTCAATTTGGAGATTCCCATAATGAGGGATTTTTACCATAATACCTAATTCTATTTAAGGCCTAGTATGTCTGGAATTTTATTTATTAAGTAGATCTGACACCATTACATATCAATGTTCAAACAATTTGGAAAGTCCATATAAAAATTTGGCCATCTAGTAAGAAACAAAAAATGGTGGATCTACTGACGTCATTTAAAGACAGATCCTAAAATCCTAAAATCCTAAGCACTGAAAAGGCCCCGGTGGACATGATGTAGAGCAAGGCCATTGAGCAACAACAATAAGCACCAAAAATGTAGGAGAAAATTGCCAGCATAGAGACAACCCAAACCAATGCTAGACTTGAGGAGGCATTAGGAAGGAGACCTGAGCCTGGCCACACTCAATTGCCAATAATTAGGCTAGACAGGCTCCAAAGACTCCAAAATCAATCGCTAAAAAGGAGGCTCATGATGAAGAAACTAGATAGAGTAGATTTTCCCTATGCCTTTCCTATGACGGTATATTAGTCCAGCTTGACTCATTTGGAGAGAGGCAGTAACCCAAGGATGCACTGTAGCCATACAGTTTGGATGGAACACCATTGTCAATTCTATAGGCTAGATGATGGAGGCACATGCATTTGTGTCCAGTTTAGAAATGGAAAAAAATGAAAGAAGAGCTTAAAACAATGAAAGAGGCACTAGAGCAGGTAAAGAAAGACAAAGCTGGTCAGACACAATAGATTCTTAAATCACAACTTCAGTAATAGATTCATGACAGATAAGTGCAGGCCCTCCAAAAAAAAAAAAGATAAATTAACTGATATAAACAGGGTGTTGTAAGAGGAGAAGGAAATTGCATACACAAATAGGTTTAGCTAGATGTTGATCGATTCTAGATGCAGCTGGAAGCAAAGAGAGAAGAGTATAAGAAGGTGTACCAAAAACACCACTTGACAAAAGAGGCAATCATGGAGAAGTACATATATCATTCTCTGGTACAGATAACAAATAAATATGGCAATCTGACTTTGAATGTGGTTGATTTTGAAATTTACATAGTTGAATCCATTTAGTTAGACCTCCAAGAGAAGGCTAGCACATACACTAAAGCACACTAGTGAACAAAGCACTCACATAATCTCTAGAGAATCAAAAGAATTAAGATGAAGATTATGAGGATGAGGACACAGAACAAAACGAAGACTAGTGAACTTGCAAGGATGATGATGATGATGATGATGATGAAAATCAAGATGGACATAATGCAGGTACATCTATAGGTGGAGGAGCATCAAATGGAGGTTCGTCTTAAGATCATTCCAAGGATGAGCATACTACTAATCAACCAGCACTTGCTGAGGATAATCAACAACCAAATCCACCTAGTCAGCAAATGAGACAACAAGCAACTCAATGTCAAATTAAGGATAATAAGGGCAAAGCCAACACTACTCTACTGAGCTGGTAAACCTGAATAAAATCCTAAGGAAGCAGAAGAATCTCCCTATCCAACAACACTTTGGATGATGACACAAATCAAATCTAGAGAGGTTTTAGATGCCAGTTATCATAATCAAACAGTCTGTCGGTTTCCACCACATCCGAGTTGCATCCAAGTACTAGAAAGGGTCCCAAAATGGTGCCTAACGCATGATGACAAAGCCATAAACCCAATAGTAAAGTAATTAACCACTACAATTTTGAATTCTTTGGGTATGCAAATAGAGCTATTATTGGGCAACAAGCCAAACTACAAGTGTATGAAAGATATCTAGCTGCAAATCAAAGAGATGCTCATAAAAATGTAGAGTGCCAGTGGAGTTCTAGATCTAAGGGTCAAAACCGTACTGGAAAACAATGTGACTAGTACTGTCAAGGACCCAAGACCAGGCTGACTCTTAGTAAGTAGGAGAAGCACTTGAAAAGATTATTTCATATGGTTTGGATCTCTAGAAAGATGATGTAATAGAAGAATCAGATGGTCATGAATTTTCTAGAGTCTTCTTGAGCGCTTTTATACGCCATTCCAACCAAAGAAGCTGAGCTACCTCACTTCTTTCCAGCACTCTACCCACCTCATACTAAGCCAGTTGATCAATAGTGGTATGTTCATATAGCAAATGGGCTCATGGCCTGGTATGAGGAGGCTTCCACAGATTGACTAGGATGGAATCAAGTGTTGCAGGAGGCACTCAAGAAGATGGTGTCTACTACTGATCTTAAAACTGATCTACAAAAGTCTCAGCTCTTAACGGGCCAATAAACAAATTAGAAGGCTCATTAAGATCACAAACTAGATCCTTCAGCTTCAAGTTTAAGCCTCTAAGATCCAAGAAAAAGACTTGGGTAATTAGGCAAGCTATGAACCCTAGTTCAGAGAAATGGTTGAGATTCTACTCGAAGCACGCATCAAATGCAATCAACCATTGCCTTAAGGATGGATGCACACTGCATCCTATTGCCATAAGCTTGACAATGCCAGACTGTCAAAAGGAAAACACACTTTGTACCATGATGACACCAAGACATGGAATCCACTAACACCTTATGAAGTGGAAACAAAGACAGCCTAGAAGGAGCTGCTGGAGTAAGAGGCCATAATTAGACTAATTCAAAAAGACAATGCAGCTCCAAGTGCTCATGAACCCTTCAAAGTACTTCACAAACCTCCTAGAAAGAAGGCACCTAACAAGAAAAAATTTAGATGGAGAGACACGGGGTAAAACCAGAACGCCACTAGAAATTTTGGTAGTTATACCAAAATTCAAGAAAGGGGAGGAGAAATGTAGAAGGTGGGAACAACTCTTAGCATGCGGCTGGCAAGCGACTGTACCAGAGTCTTCCAAAAGTAGTAATCAGAGAGTTTCCACAATAACTGACAACACATAGTTAGTCAAAGTCCAGCTGGAGACTATAAATAGGACCCACTATTTCATTTTAATCTCTCTGACTCTTGAACTAGATCCTCTCAGTCTCTAGATATCCTGTAATTCTAGTATTTTGCAATCTAGATCTAATCCCAAGCCTTGTAATTATACCTTTAGCCATTGTTTGATGTACATTGTAATCCCATTAAGCAAAAGCTCTTTTAGTGTTGCTTCCAGTTGTACTCTGTTTGATTTTTGAGCAATGTAATTCCAGTTCCAATCATTATTTTTAGTGTCATTTCATTCCAATTCTAGTTTTGTATTTTAGTACTCTAAAATCTGTTCTAAAGCCTTAGGTTTGATATCATCTAACTCTAACCACCAACCTGCAATAGCTATTTGAACTCATTCAGCTCATTCCAGAGAAGAAGGAGGCTACAGAGGTGGAGGCTTGGAGCCACATGTACTTGCTTCACTAACTGATTAATGCATGCAATGAAGTTGAGTCCTCTTTCCTCTTCTTTCTTTTCATGAATGTTATGTATTAGTGTCGTTTTGTTTGTGTATTAGGAACTAATCGCTCTCTAATTTCTTGAGTGCCTATTGATTAAGGTGTTGTATGCATAATTAGATTAGTGTGTAGATTAGGATTCATGCATACATCACTCTAATCATAACCCCATGAGTTTGGCCGATCTCATCATTAGGATGTGCCAACAAGGATTAATAGGGAATGCAACGAAGAGCAATGCATGATTAGCACAAAAGTTTTGTAGGTGTGTGGCAAAAATTTCTTCCATTATTTCTCTCTTCTTCCTATTCTAGTTGGCCTTTGATGATTTGTCCACTCTTTTCTAAAGGCTCATTACTCTCACACGCTCACCCATGTGTGCTGCTTAGCCTCGTTGCTACCATCCACATATTGATAATTTTGATGATTCATTGGAGCTATGCTACAAGGGATCCAACATTTTGTGCCATTGCTAGGGATGGTAGCCTAAGGTAGAGGAGATAATTTGTGACAAATTTACTAATAATTTTTGTTCTTAACATGTATGTATGCTTAATTAGAGGCTTAAACATCAATCATTTGAAATAAAATTGAAAGAATTTCATGTGGATTTGAGTGATTGTGAGTGTGTAATTAAGGGATTTTATCTACTTATCCTCTCAAATTATTCATTGATTGCATGTGATTTTAATTTTATGCATTGAAAAATCAAGTTTTATGTGTGCCCATCAATTATATGTGTTTAAATTCCATGTATTCAATTCTACACATAAGTCTTTGGTGGTTGGTGCTTGTAGGTGAATTGCGGTGAAGCGGGTTGCTAAGTACACACACGTGTGTAGGCATCAATTGGAGTTAAAAAATAAACGCACAATTTAATGCAATTGTGAGAGCATTAGCCCACTCATTTTTTTATTTATGTGCACGTTTTCATTTAAGGTTAAGTCCATCAAATTTGGGATAATTTTATGTGCTTAAATGTGTGCCTATGTGTAGGCAAAATGCACATGTTTGGGTGAAAATGTATGGCAATTTTGGTGCCAATGAATTGATGTAAAGACATTGGATGCTTGTGGTTATTGACTTGCTTATGATATTTGGTTTTGATTGTTCAAATTGCACTAAAGTTTTGTCAAAATTGTGCTAGAATTTGTTTGTGTAAGCTCGTTAAGTGATGGTGCTAATTGTACATGTTACACACTAGAAACTTGATTTGAATAAGTGAATTGATGTGTAAAATGGATTGATTCAAACAATGTTTTGATTGTGTATTTGGTCAATGTGCAAAAATTTGTCTAGCTAAACAACTAGGTAAACCGTAATTTGAGGATCAAATTTGAGTCAAAAAATGGTAGAAACAATTGCATATTTTTCAAAAAAATTGGAATTTTTATAAATTTTTGCTAATTTATTACTAAAGATTTCTCAATTTTAAAAAAAAATAAGAAAATGAAAAAACTAATACAAACTATCAATCCAAGGCGTGCTTCTCAAATTTGTGAATTTTTGCTGATTTTTTATATTTTTAAAATATTTTTTACATATTTTGAATCTCGAGCAAATTTCTCTCTAACCTTTTGCACTATTTTCTATTTTTGAGGAAAAAAAAAAACACACCCCGACGGCACCACCCCACCTCGTTTCCTCTCTTTTGCTTTTTTTGGTTATTTTTTTACTATTTTTGTAGGGATCGATGGTGGGTGCATTGAGCGGAGTTTGACATTGAAGGTAGCCATAGCTACACAGTAGAGAGAAAGTGAGAGAGAAAAGTACACATTTGGAATAATTGACTCAAACATACAAAGTTTACAATAATACCTTTAGCATAGGATATGTACATCAAAGCCTTTACTTGTAAGGCTGAAGAGCTATCCCGCTTAGCCTTTGACTTACATAAAGGCAAAGATAATATCTAGGATACTAAAAGCTTATCTTTCACATAAGAATTTACAAGTAGGACATGTTTCTCACCAAAAACTCAGACTACACTTAAATATGCCATAGTAACAAGTCTCCGAATACAATGAAACTTTATGCCTAGCATGAGCAAAGTATCCTTAATGCTCTCGTGTACTCAAATGTCATTTTTGACACTTGGACAAAACCGTGCCTAAGATAAACAACCTATTTTAGGCCAGTCAATTTTGGTGGCCAGAGCACTTAACACTAGAATGGTAACCGTAATAGGACATAAAAGTGTCCTTCAACGTTTTGGGAAAAAATTCCAAAACCATAGTAGATCCACTCATTTTGAAAAATACTTTCATGAGCTTATAGTTCAATAACTACTACGTATGAAAAAAATTAGAAACTTGTAATTGTTTTCATCCCTTGGTCACTACAAGCCTCCAAAGTTGATGGACCAATGCATTTTGCCCAAAATAGCAATTTCTTATGGTTGATTGCAGATAAATAAGAGTGGGGATTTTTGTGGGACATGAGATAAAATGCCCCGTTAACTTCAATGGGTTGGTGAACAAAACATATGGTTGCTTTTACCTCACTAAATTTTTTTGGGCAAAAAAAATAGGTACAAAAAAGTTGCATTTTTGCCATTCTGCATACCTATCATCAAACTTTCTATAGTCATGCTCAATACAGATACTATATACATGTTTTCTTATTTCCCTTTGGGCATTTGGATTCAAAAGGATCCATGGAGCATGTCAAAAGGATAATGGATCTCTTACAATTGGAACCTTGGGGGCAATGATAAAATGCTAAAGACAGTAAACATGAAAAAACTGGGTTTAGCATTATGACCTCTAGAAACCCATAGAAACTACTCAATATCTAGCCAAGTTTGTAGTCTATGATTAGATATGGTTACTACCTACAAAATACATACAATTGGCCTAAGAAACTAGCAATATTGAGAAAGTTATACTTGCTACTCTAAAATGTATCGTATTCTTCAGCAATCAAAAACTCAACCATCATCATATACTATGCTATATAGAATATTAGGTCCCCCAAAACTCAAGGAAGATTAGCTTTATGTTATACATTACACTTACACAATCAAAATTGAATTTGGATATCAAGAAAGCCAGCAAAAAAATAATAAAAGTGCTAATTTTGGCCAAAAAATAGGATTATGCAATTCTTGTAAATTGGTCATAACTTTCAATTTTAACACTTAGCTCTCCCTACAAGCATCAAAACATGTTGAGAACTATGAAGGCCTAACCTCTGGCCATCTAAACCTCACAAACATGAAGTTTAGAGTGGTATAGTTGCCAAAAATTGAAAAAAAACCAAAAACAGGACCCGTTTTTTCACACAGTTTAGGTTCAAAAATGTTGTGCAAGAGTAAGTTTAATGGTGAGATCGATACTAAAAACAAAATGCTAAGTTTTTTTCAGCTCATAAGGCAACTTTGTGGATATATAGCACCTAGAAATTCATTTTCATACTCTTCAAATAATTCAAGCAAAATGGTCACTTAACAGGACACAAAAGTGTCCAAGGACATAAAAGTGTCTTGTTACCATTCTAGTGTTAACAACTTCCTCTAGATGTGCTCTACCTATTATTGGTCAAAAATCAGTTTTGGTGTGTGTATGGTGCATAGGGAGAAAAATCAGCTTGTAGACAACACGACTAGACTAAAATCACACTTTCATTGCGAGAAACTTACATCAAATGGAAGAGATTTCACCTGCAAACGCATTGGTATGCTCAGAATAGCAATGCAAACACCATACGAGAGAGACACAAAGAATCAAAGACACAGTAGACTATCCAAAAACTTAGGTTTTTCAAAATTTGGCTTTTATACCTTATCCAAGGTTGAAAGAATGGATTTCTAGCTATCTGGGCTCAATACCTTATCCAAGGTTGAAAGAATGGATTTCTATCTGGGCTCAATACAAAGATTAAAAATTGCATATGATTACAAACTTGAAGGCCCTCAACCTCTTTAGACTCCTTGGCAAGCAATAATATTACAATGGCTTTGGATTTTGCGACATTTTTCAGTGATACAAAGGGATCTAGTACATTTGATTGGTTTTTTAAAAATGAGTGGCATCCCTTTTGATGCTCTTTCTCCGTCAATTGTTAGCTGAGCAGCTAACGTTCCCCCCCTCCTTGCCTATGTCGTCTGTGACACAACTACTTAGGGTGCTAGGTAGTGGTCGGGATTCCTTGCCACTGTCCTTTGTGCATGCTACTGTAGAGTGTGGTGATTTTGCGGTTTTTGTGTTCTCTACCTTTGCTTTTCCTTTTTATATTTTCTTTCTTTTGAGAGGATCTTCTTCCTCCGCCATCTCTTCTTCTTCCTTGTCACTTTCCGTGGCTCTTATTGTAGTAGTTGTCTCATGGCTAGGGACATTGACTAGTATTGTCCTTAGTCTTGTCCTCACTGGTGGGGCTCTTGTCTACACTCCTTCTTATTCATTCTTGTTCAATAGCCATAGATTTTGATATGGGACAGGTAGTTAATGCTCTACCTAGCCGATAACATGGTAAGAAATCCATGTTAATACTTATGGATCTCCCAAGAAGGTGATGTTCTTTGGCTTTTTCACATGAGCGAGAGTTGTGTGAATATATTGGACTTGGTCTAACTTTGTCATTGCTTCTTTCTTTGAGGCCTGTGCGAATGTGGGTGCCACAACATGATTTGGAGTTGTGTATCTGGGAGGTCTTTAAGCAGTGAAATGAAAGTGATGATGATAGAGCTGAAGTGCCCACTCTATCACTCTTTCCTTTAGATCTGAGAAGGAAGTTGACCGACTCGTGAAAATGCTAGCTCGACAATCCTCTGTTTCTCACATGTTTTCCTCCTCTTTGCATCTTTAGGGCTTTAGCAACCTGGTCCTCTATGATGTGCACCTCTATTAGAAAGTCATTCAATTCTGAGATGGTTGCCCTTTCTTCTTTTGTGATGTTGTGTAGGAGCTCATAAACCCTCTTGTACTCTACACCACAAGGATCCAGTTCAAGGTAGTCTTTAAGGTCAATTCTTTCCCAAAGTGGCCTAATTGCCTCTTCTTTGACAAGATCTTGAGATTCCTTTGGAAACATTTGAACTTCCACTTTAGATCCATGAGAGATACCCCTCCCCAAGGGTCTATGCACAGAATATACAATTTACACCTTTATACAATTTTAATTATACATCAGAGTTGCGGAAGCATTTGTACAGGGGAGGAGTTCTCAACACACGACCAAGCATGGAGTTTAGGCCATGAGCCAGACTACATCCAGAGGTACCTAGCAACTAGTGCTACCCATGAATGGTGAAAGTGTACTCAAGAAAAAATATAACATTGTGGAGGATGAATATATGTGTACACCGCGTTGTGAGAAGAGAGAGAGAGAGAGAGAGAGAATATAGTGGAGGCTGAAATAGAGTGCACAGAGACATGAGAATTTGACAACAGAGAATCTTTAAATGCCCATCTAAATGGAACAGGCAACCATGTATTAATGCAATGACAAAATCTGGGTATACCATAACATCAAAACAATTTATGACAAAATAACTAGTAGAGCATCGGACCCTGTGTAGGGATCGACCGGTCTATCCATCCACTTCCGCTCTACTATGGATAGAGAGAATTTCACTTCGCTGGGAGCCAGCCAAAACACCTCCATCCTACTTGAGCCAGACATAAGTGAGGCCGCTTCGCCTCCCTCCATGAACCCGAGCTCTAAAAGGATGCCAAATACCATCAGGCGGTAGGGTATCAACACCAACCATACCAGTTTAGGCGCCATGCCTCTTCGATGCCCAGCATCAGGTGTTTAGGCCAAGCCAAGGCAAGATCCTCGACGCGTTAGCCGTGTAGGTCGTTCAACCCCCGACACACTAACCGTGTAGATGAGCCTAACAAAAATAAGAAGACCTAGGCAACACCCCCGATCCAGCAAAGCCCCAAGTCAGTGACCCTTTAGTCTAAGGCTAAGAGATGTAAGTGATCCTAGTCTTGTAGCGATGCTGCCATGAGAAACATAACACATGATTCCAATCACAATAACACTTCCCAGATGCACAAACAATTCCTTTTCCAAACAGTTAGACTGTACAGGGTCTCTACCCTTACACGTCTACCATAAACCATCTTGATCACTTCATGATCCAATCTAAAACCCATAAACCATAAACCATAATCCAATCACATCAGACAGGTGAGCTCTCTACCCTACTTGGGTGAGGTACGATGAATTCTGCATAACCACTTTAGAACATAACATGGCTGCAAAAATTTCGGCATCATTTGGGTAGCATAACTCAATCTAGAAAAAAACCATAAGCCACACCAGCTTCCACCATAAAATATCAACCATAATCCATGAGTGAATCTCAGCCCTTAACCATAAATCATAATCACACTGAACCAACTCCCACACTTGGAGTTTGACATATCTCCTACAATCAATCGGAGTCTACACACATGTGACCCTTAAGATGTGATTCTTTCATGCATAAAAAGAGCCCAACCAGTGACTAATCATGATATGAAAATCAAATTTTTACAACATCCAACCATGCAAAGTTGATGCATCACATCCGCACTTCACCATTCTAGCACCTAGAGCTAATTTTAACCTAGAAAGGTGGAAAGCAATCATAACCATGCATATGAGGCATCTACATCAATCCGTGAGTTCCCATACATCATATGATAACATTCCAACACCATAATCACAATGAAAAACAACTCTAACCTTTAGGTCAACCATAAACCATAACTTCACACATATACAGAAACAACTTTTTTGACATTTTTGGGAGCATGCAGAACATGCAAATGAAAGTGTTTGACCTCAAACCAATGCATCAAGTTCAGCTCTATAATGTAGACTATCACTCCATCACGTCACATTGACCATATGATGCTCACACAACAAACGGTAACCTCCAAAGAAAGTCACTTTATTCATATCTGCCTATGCGGTTCGGAATGTTTAACCATATACTCACATGTAAGTTTAGGGCCATCTAATAATTGAAATCAAATCACCTAAACAAAACATAAAACTTATCAAACGGCTCGGTTAACTCACGACGTCATATGATATCCCCCTTTGATAGCACTCCTACGCGTGTAGGTAAAACTGATAATAGAGTGATTAATAACTCGCATTGCCAAAATGATAACGGAGAACTAAATTCATTTATCATCAAGTTTTATCAATATTTTCAATTGTTTAAGTGGGTTTGCCCATCCGGTGAATCTATATAGTAGTTCTCCAAGGAGCCTGGAGTCAAAAATTTTGGTTGTGTAGTGGGCAGCAATGTGTTTTTTGACCATATCTCTTAACTCGTGCGTGGTTTTCACATGACACATAAGAGAGAAAATATTCTAAATGATTTGTTTTATCTATGGTATAAAGGTTTCGGGCTGATTCATAAGAGTTTGTGATTTATGACCAAAACAGTATTCTTACCGCTTCTTTGACGTGAAACGAAAAGCGCTTCTTTATGCACGTGCATGACTATAACGCATCATGTGCATAATTCAACGTGTAAAACATGATGAAACAATCATGAGGCAACTCGTATGTGCTTGGTTAATCCATACATGCACTCGTATACAAAAAAACAATCACCGAGAGGGTGACTACGCAGAAAAAAAAAAACGACATAGAGAGAGAGAGAGAGAGAGAGAGAGAGAGAGAGAGAGAGAGAGAGAGAGAAAGAGAGATGATGACTATGAAGTTTATGGTTTCTCACCGTGCTTTCGGATTGATTTGGGGTTGTCAAAAGGCTTCTTGATTTGCCGCAAGAAAGTGGTGATGAGATCTACGTAGAGGTATTCGCCCAGGAAAACTTTCGAAGATCGCGTACACTGTGAAACGAGAGAGAAGTTAATAAGCAATTTGAGAGAGAGTATCCTTCTTCTTCTTCTTCACGAGAGATAAGAGTTTATGGAGATGGTGATGAAGAGCTTGCACCACTCCGTATAATAGATAAGTAATTCTGACGTCAAAGCAAGAGAGCTTCTGCGTCTGAGAGTGTATTTATCCTTCTCAAAGTGAAAGAAGAGAGGTCTTTATATAGGCTCTCAAGGCCAAAAGCACTAGCTAAGAATAGAGTGAGGCAAGGAGAGACAAGTTCGCGCACGTTCGTAGCTTTTTATTTTTTGATTATTTTTATTTTTTTTGAGGACACAGATTTCGACGCGCGATGTAGAGACTCTAAGAAGAAGCTTGGATTCCAAGAAAAGAGTTCTAAACTAAGCTCCTCCTCTCTTTTCTAAAAAGACTCTTTCTTTCCTGAAAACAAGCCTTTGCTTTTTGGTGGTCAACTCTCCCACTTACCATTCAATTTTTACATTAGATTAACCATTCAAACAGTATCTAACCAACTAATGAAAATTGTAGCTAACTATGCCACACCGTAACATCCCAACATAATTATGTCTTTCCAAAAATTCGACGAAATAGATATTGAAAGTTATTTTTCTTATTTTTAAAAGAGACCCAAAAATTGGGGATCTTACATCCTCCCACACTTGAAAATTTCGAGGTGTCCTCACCTCGACATGGATAACAAATGAGTAAGCATAAAACCTTCGATAGATATATGCTAAATTGACTATCCTATTTCTCAATTATGATCCTGTCTTGGAGAGATTTCGGTTGCCATAGTATTAAATAATGTTGGAGCATTTGCAAGTCCAAATGGCACCGAAATTTCTTCATTTTCTTCTTCATTTGTAGTAGCTGCATGGACACAAACATTTGATGGATTTCCTCCACCTCGAGCATTTTGAGTTCTACTGGCTTGGGTTCCTCCTTGAGGCTGATGATTTTCTCCTGAACGAGCTGATCTATTGAATTGTCCATTTCTTGTAAAGATTGGAATTCCAGGTTTGAAATTCCCTTGGTTTTGTGGTGGTCTCTGGTTTGTATTAGATCCAGATTGTGAATCTCTAAAGTTCCTGTTAGTGTCCGTACTTCTAGCATCATTTTGTATTGCAAGTTCATAATTCTCTGGATCATTAAACGGATAATTCCGAGACACATGTCAGGCTCAAAACAATTGAAGCAAATGTGATCTCTTATTGCCCTCCTACATAATATGGCTTCTTGAGTATGAGGATATGAAGATCTAGACTCATCTTCAGGTCGAGGTCTTTTATTACCATTTGATATTTCGAGCTCAATCGGTTTACTCGCATCAAGAACATCTACAAAATTTGTAAGGCGTAAGCTCTGAAGTCTAGTCTTCAAAGGATTAGGTAACCCTGACACGAATCGAGCTATCTTGACCTCTTGAGCCATCCCTGCTGGAGCATACTTGACAAGGGTCAAGAAATATTGATAGTATGATTCTAGGTCTCTCGTTCCTTGAGTACAGCCAAGAAACTCATTCATACGGTGTGAATGATAAACTTTTTTTTGATAATTCTTCTTTAATTGAGTCTTGAGATAATCCCAAGTTGCTGCATTAGGGTTGACATTATTCTCAGTACAATGGTCTCTCCACCAATGCTTGGCCGTCTTTTCAAGTTTAAACTTAGCAATGACAGCCTTGTTCTTTGCGGATGAATGAGCTAAATCAAAGTAATCATCCATGCACTCAATCCAGTCCTCAAGAACCTTGTCTATATCTTTGCAAGTTTCTTGGTTGTGACTTTCGAAGCATAGCATTAGTCGGTTGAGGTGCAATAGGGACATTGGCATTAGCATGAACTCCATTTCCTCTAGGAGGCATGATCTATTTCTGCATCATGTCAAATTTAAAATCTTATCAACAATATATTATATTAATCTTCCTGCATTATGAATCAAAAAGGGTGGGCGGGAGGGAAAAAATTTAACCATAATTTTCTAAGGAATGGGTAGTCATTTACACCCCATTGAAAGGAGGATTTAGTTACGAGACGTTAGAAGTCACCCGTTAAGGTCATTACTAAAACAAACAATCAAATAAATTTCATCATCGTTGTTGAACACTTCAATCACTTTACCATAACTCAAACCAAACACTTCTACTCAAGAAGACAAGTCAAACAAGTACCATCAACCAATGTCACCTATAGATGCATCATGAATACAATATCCTTTCTCAAACAGCATGCATGAATGCGTGCATGATGCATAACTAACCCGACTAGCATCAAGGCTTTAAGCTATCCCTATAACCTTAAGAATTGGCTCTGATACCAGGTGAGAGATACCCCTCCCCAGGGGTCTATGCACAGAATATACAATTTACACCTTTATACAATTTTAATTATACATCAGAGTTGCAGAAGCATTTGTACAGGGGAGGAGTTCTCAGTGCCCGACCAAGCATGGAGTTTAGGCCATGAGCTGTGACTGCATCCAGAGGTACCTAGTGACTAGTGCTACCCCTGAATGGGTGTTATGAATGAAAGCGTACTCAAGAAAAAATATAACATTGTGGAGGGTGAATATATGTGTACACCGTGTTGCAAGAAGAGAGAGAGAGAGAGAGAATATAGTGGAGGGTGAAATAGAGTGCACAGAGACATGAGAATTTGACAACAGCGAATCTTTAAATGCCCATCTGAATGGAACATGCAACCATGTATTAATGCAATGACAAAATTTGGATATACCATAACATTAAAAAAAAAAGACAAAATAACTAGCAGAGCACCGGACCCTGTGTAGGGATCGATCGGTCCACCCATCCACTTCCGCTCTACTATGGACAGAGAGAATTTCACTTCGCCGGGAGCAAGCCAGAACACCTCCATCCTATCTGAGCCAGACATAGGTGAGGCCGCTTTGCCTCCCTCCATGAACCCGAGCTCTAAAAGGATCCCAATACCAACAGGTGGTAGGGTATCAACACCAACCAACTAGTTTAGGCGCCACCCCTCTTCGATGCCCATCATCAGGTGTTTAGGCCAAGCCAAGGCAAGATCCTCGACGCGTTAGCCATGTAGGTCGTTCAACCCCTAACTCACTAACCGTGTAGATGAGCCTAACAAAAAGAAGAAGACCTAGGCAACACCCCCAATCCAGCAAAGCCCCAGGTCAGCGACCTTTTATTCTAAGGCTACGCGATGTAGGTGATCCTAGTCTTGTAGCGATGCTACCATGAGAAACATAACACATGAGTCCAATCACAATAACACTTCCCAGATGCACAAACAATTTCTTTTCCAAATATTTAGACTGTACAGGGTCTCTACCCTTACACGTCTACCATAAACCATCTTGATCACTTCATGATCCAATCCAAAACTCATGAACCATAAACCATAATCCAATCACATCACACGGGTGAGCTCTCCATTCTACTTGGGTGAGGCACGACCAATCCTGCATAACCACTTTAGAACATAACATGGCTACAAAAATTTCGGCAGCATAACTCAATGCAGAAAAAAATCCATAAGCCACACCAGATTCAACCAGAAAATATTAACCATAATCCATGAGGGAATCTCAGCCCTTAACCATAAATCATAATCACACTAAACCAACTCCCACACTTGGAGTTTGACATATCCTCTGCTGACCCTTAATATGTGATTCTTTCATGCATAAAAAGAGTCTGAACAACGACTAATCATGATATGCAAATCCAATTTTTACAACATCCAATCATGCAAAGTTGATGCATCACATCCGTACTTCACCATTCTAGAACCTAGAGCTAGTTTTAACCAAGAAAGATGGAAAGCAATCATAAACATGCATATGAGGCATCCACATCAATCCATGAGTTCCCATACATCATATGATAACATTCCAACACCATAATCACGATGCAAAACAACTCCGACCTTTAGGTCAACCATAAACCATAACTTCACACATATGCAGAAACAACTTTTTTGACATTTTTGGGAGCATGCAAAACATGCAAATGAAAGTGTTTTATCTCAAGCCAATGCATCAAGTTCAGCTCTATAATGTAGACTATCACTCCGTCATGTCACATTAACCATATGATACTCACACAACAAACGGTAACCTCCAAAGAAAGTCACTTTATTCATATATGCCTATGCGGTTTGAAATGTTTAACCATATACTCTCATGTAAGTTTAGGGCCATCTAATAATTGAAATCAACTCACAAAAAAAAACCATAAAACTTATCAAAACGGCTCGGTTAACTCACGACGTCATATGGTATCTCCCTTTGATAGCACTCCTATGCGTGTAGGTAAACGGATAATAGAGAGATTAATAACTCGCATTCCCAAAAAATGATAACGGAGACCTAAATTCATTTATCATCAAGTTTTATCAAGATTTTCAATTGGTTAAGTGGGTTTGCCCATCCGGTGACTCAATATAGTAGTTCTCCAGAGAGCCTGGAGTCGAAAATTTTGGTTGTGTAGTGGGCAGCAATCTGTTTTTTGACCATATCTCTTAAATCGTGCGTGGTTTTCACATGACACATAAGAGAGAAAATGTTCTAAATGATGTGTTTTATCTATGGTACAAAGGGTTCGGGCTGATTCATAACAGTTTGTGATTTATGACCAAAACAGTATTCCTATCGCTTCTTTGACCTGAAACAAAAAGCGCTTTTTTATGCACGTGCATGACTATAACGCATCATGTGCATAAGTCAACGTGTAAAACATGATGAAACAATCATGAGGCAATCTCGTATTTTCTTGGTTAATCCATACATGCACTCGTATACAAAAAAACAATCACCGAGAGGGTGACTACGTAGAAAAAAACAACATAGAGAGAGATGATGACTATGAAGTTTATGGTTTCTCACCGTGCTTTCGGATTGATTTGGGGTTGTCAAAAGGATTCTTGATTTTCCGCAAGAGAGCGATGATGAGAGCTACGTAGAGGTATTCGCCATGAAAACTTCCGGAGAACGCGTACATCGTGAAACGAGAGAGAAGTTAATAAGCAATTTGAGAGAGAGTATCCTTCTTCTTCTTCTTCACAAGAAAGAAGAGTTTATGGAGATGGTGATGAAGAGCTTGCACCACTCCGTATAATAGATAAGTAATTCTGACGTCAAAGCAAGAGAGCTTCCGCGTCTGAGAGTGTATCTATCCTCCTCAAAGTGAAAGAAGAGAGGTCTTTATATAGGCTCTCAAGGCCAAAAGCACTAGCTAAGAATAGAGTGAGGCAAGGAGAGACAAGTTCACGCACGTTCGTAGCTTTTTTTTTTGAGGACACGGATTTCGACGCGCAATTTAGAGACTCTAAGAAGAAGGTTGGCTTCCAAGAAAAGAGTTCTAACTAAGCTCCTCCTCTCTTTTTTAAAAAGACTCTTTCTTTCTTAAAAACAAGCGTTTGCTTTTTGGTGGTCAACTCTCCCACTTACCATTCAATTTTTACATTAAATTGACCATCCAAACAGTATTTAACCAACTAGTGAAAATTGTAGCTAACTACGCCACACCGTACATCCCGACATAATTATGTCTTTCCAAAAATTCGATGAAATATATATTGAAAGTTATTTTTCTTATTTTTAAAAGAGACCCAAAAATTAGGGATCTTACAATCCGTGTGCGCTTTTGAATGAGTCATGGTATATAGTAACATGCTGACTTTCAAGGTATTCTTTTGAGAGCAAGGTGACATTTGCTCCATGCAGGGAGTCTTCTTCTAACTGGCATGGTGGAAGCTCAACAAATTTTTCCTTCATGGTTTTCTCATTTGGAGCTCCCAAGGTAGATGAGAGTGAACCTGCTAGGGCAATATCGAATTCATTGGCTAGACCAAGTTAGCAAGTCCCAATCAAGTAGATAAATCAATAAGACAGAAATGAGCTCTAAAAAACACAATCTTGGAAAAATTTATCTTAGGCGTACCTAAGATACATATGGGTGCAGGTGCATGCAATTTTGTGCTAGAGTGAATGCATAGGAAGTGTATAGGTTGTTGGTGATATGCATGGAGTTGGATAGCTTTTGGTGGACACTTGTGGTGAGAATTGTGCACAAATTTGTGTCCGCTTTATTGCTTTCAAATATTTTGGTGTCTGATAGGGTTTTACAGTGCCAAACTTGATAAAACTTGTCAGGGTGCTCTATTTGACCATCGTAGACATACCTGTGTCATCAAAATGCAAGTCAGGCCTTCCCTATAGCATTTCTATCTTAGGCACACCTAAGATAAAAATGACTAATCTGGGCAGGTTTTGTGTTTTTGGAACCATGATTGGTTGTGGAGGGTAGATTCTTGATGTCTCATAAAGTTGGGTTTTTAATTGACAAGCTAAAAGTCAGCTTTTTGGGTACTTGAGTCTATTTGGTGCGGTAAAATGCATTTGAGAGTAGTTGTCCACAAAATGAGTGTACCAGTGTGATGTGAGCTATGTGAGGGGTAGGGGAATCATGCCAATGTGAAAGTGTGACAAATGTGCTTCCATACTAGCAGATTATCTTCGGCGTGCCTAAGATAATTTTTACAAATTATTGTAATTTAGACCCTAATCTTGCTCCATAGAGCTTTTGCTAGGTTAATTGTGACGGGTGAAGCCCTTGGTTGTGTTTCTTGAAGTTGTTGGTATCCCCAATTAGGTTGATAGTTCCCTTTTGATCCGAGCTTGACTTGAAGTCTTTGGTCAATAGCTGCCTGCCCACCCAGTGAAGGTTGGTAAAGCTCCATTGTAAGGTATAGAGTGCCCCCTTTCAGTTTGAGGATAAACGGATCAATATTTACATTGTGGTGCAAATTTCCCTTTGCAGTAAGGATATGATCATCTTGCTGTTCACTGATGACTAGACCTTCATTGCACCCCTAACTCTCCAAAAATCCTTAACATTATAGTCCCAACAGATATGTGAAATTTGGTCTAGATCTGGATCCTCTACCTTTGGCACGCCGAAGATACTAGGTCAAGTTTTTTTAGACTTTTTGCATCTTTGAACCTAGCAATGTGTTGCCCTACTAGTTAAGAGCCTTCGGTTCACTTTTGGTGCAATATGGAGGTCCGGTGTGGCCAGTGTTTGTGGTTTCAATCCCAAAATTCCCAGATTGGTATGTGGTGTTGTTCCTCCTACTGCTCGTGTGGTTGGACAATGTGATATTTAGGCTTCTTCTAGACATAGTTAGGAACTTACCCCTCATGGTGTGAGTAAGAGCCGGAAAATAGGGCGTAGGAGAGCGTGAAAGGTCGTTGAAATGCAGAACCCGAAGCTTTCTCTCTAAAGTCTAGAATGCAAATGAGAGGAAAAATGGTCCAAGGGACTATACATACCTGGACTTTTTTGGCACCCCCTATCTCGATGAGACTAATGGGCCTTACAGTGTACTCTCGAATCAAAAATCTCTAAAAACTGACATCTCGTGGACCTTTTTGTCACATTCTGGTTCTAGATGATTAGTTAGTTGGAGTGGCCGTCTAGTTTTTTGATCAGATTTGCTTCAAAGAAAAATTAATTTTTCCATTGAGCTTTGAGATTTGGCGTTTGAAGTTGGAATCCAATTTTGACATTCCTGCTCATTAATTTTAATTTCTTGGCTTTTATTAGATTTTATTAGCTTTTATTAGCAAAATTAATTGCTCAAAAAATCTATCCTATACGTGAAAAATACTAAAACATTCCTAAATTTATTATTTTGGTCATAATTTTTGTGAACTACTCCATTTTCATGATGACTTTGGCTAGAAAACACATAATATAAGTAAAAAATGCATTATTTATGGCTTTTGGCAGTTATGTACAAGATATACAAATATCAAGGGATTAACTTATTGCATTCCCCAATTATCGTGTTACGAGGGCAATCGGCTAATTTATTCAAGAAAGATTGTACATTAACACACATTATTCAAAACATTGCCCGTTTTTTTTTAAATCAATATGCTTTGTCCATTTTCAGATCGTCTCCCCCTTCCTTGCTTCAATCCACCGAAATAACAGAGTATTCTCGTTGTGCAGTACACAGGTTACAAAGTTGTGTCTATGCATGACCTTGATCGGCCCTATAATGCTATTGATGTCAATGCCGTTAAACACTCTATGTTATGCAATAGGTGGATCTTGAGTATTGTACTCAAGGGTTTCCACTGGCAAGGTATGGTGTGGTTGAACTCTCTTGAAGAGTAAATCTTGTAGCACTCGAGAACATTATTTTATGGTGCAATATGCACCGTCTGCAATGTTATGATTGGAATTAGTGGGTCCAATTGTGGTTGGTGATTTGACTCTAGGTATCCACTTGTACCTAATGGAGGTTGGTTTGAGTTGCAGTGGGGTATTTGTTACCCATAATCTGACCTTGGCTGCTTTGGGCAGTTGGTCTTCTTCCCTAAGCTGCACATTTCTCCTTTGGTTGCCATATCCGTTTCATCTTTAATAGTAGTGGTTCTTGTTGAAAAGATGGATACAATTGTTTTCCCTTAGGGTTGTTGGTGGTGCATAGCAATCTTTTGGGCACCCAGATTTGTTGAGATCGGTTGACAAGCTGACTTTTAGGTATCCAAACTTGCTTGGCTCCCTGCATTGGTGGAAGAATTGAAGTTCTTATTGGAGTTGTAGTTTCAATTGTGGTTGATGATTCATGCTTGTTTGCTTGGAAATCACCTAGAGCTTCTTTCCATTCCTCTTTACTCTATGAAAATGGTATTTTTAGTTGTCCTCCTTTGAGTTTGAGCTCTAGAATTTTGACATCCCAATCCTCAATTGCTTTCTAGGCTCTCATCCATAGAACACCTAATATTAGTCCTCATTCATGTGTTCATCAGCTATACATATGAAAGTATGCGGGCAAGAGAATCCATGAACCATAATGTTTAAGTTGATCTTCCCTAAAGTTGGATTGATGCTCTTGTTGTAGCCCTTGATAGTGGCTCGAAAATACTCAAGTGGTTGAGTAGTTGCTTTGTGGTAAGTGAGACAATTGATCGCATTGACTCGGGCTCTTGTATTTGCTAAAGCTTTGACTTTGTAATCATCGTTTAGAATCACATAAATACACATATCAAGACCATTTAGCCACTCGTCATCAAACTTGACCTCATCCTCTGCTAAGGGCTGAATGTGGAGAGTATTGAGTGGTACAGCTCGAAGGACAGGTTGTCTTGCAGCTTTTGGTTTTGAAGCTCGAATGCAAGATTCTTCTTGAGACTCCTCAGTAATTTGTTGTCATTTAAGCTTCCTTTCCTTGGATGCATGCATTCTCTAAAGAAATTCATTGATTAAAGGAAGGTTGTATTTGCGGAGTCAACATCCACTAATCCAATTTCCCATGATTTCTTCATCTACAATGGCTAACTTTGACAGCCTCACTTGGTGAAACATCTTAAATGACAAAAGGGCCATGTCCTTTTTTCTTGAAATTGGGTATATGTTGTTTCAACGAGTAAAGTAGGACTAAATCCCCTCGTTTAAAAACTTTAGTCACCAAATGTGAGTCAAAGAACTATTTTTGTTTCTTTTTTGTGCGTATGTGGGAAATGGCCACTAAACTTTGTTCATCTAGGCGTTCTCAGTCCTTGAGTCGCTCTGGCAACTCATGCCCTTTCCATTCCAACTCAGTTGCAACTCTGAGTGTGGGTAATAAGAATTCCATCAACAATATTGCATCCAGGTCATAGGCCAAATTAAAAGTGTCATAATAATCAATATCTAATTCTCCTAAATGATTTTCTCATATTAAACTGATCATTTAATGTGGGGAAGTGCCAGGGGAGAAAAAGCTAGAATATTGGTTAAGCTAGCAGACTGGCCACAGTAGGGATCCAAAGGAGGGAAAATAGGGATCCAAAGGGGGGGGCATCTGCAAAAGAG
This sequence comes from Adiantum capillus-veneris, assembly GCF_014529385.1. Lineage (NCBI taxonomy): Eukaryota > Viridiplantae > Streptophyta > Polypodiopsida > Polypodiales > Pteridaceae > Adiantum > Adiantum capillus-veneris. The sequence goes on along the minus strand of NC_140938.1, from coordinate 23,832,958 downwards.
ACATGTGCAACAATGGGCTAAAAAGACCCTAAGGTTCAGCCCATTAAGACTTCCAAAATGCTAAGGTTCCAAAATTCAAAGGTTGTGTCCAAAGGTCAACCCTAGGGGAAATTGGATTCTTTGTGTGTAACTAAAAAGTCTTTGCATATCCCTACATGGGAGGGGGTGAGCCCTTCTTCTAGGGGATGAGAGAGAAATTCACACACACACACATAGGCTCCCTTTACACAAAGGGAATAAGGGACACATGTCAACTCCCTAGCCCAGATGCCCACAAGGTGTGCCCAATTCCTATTGGATGGCCTTGGAGGTGGACCAATGAGAATTAGGCTAGAGTAAATCTAGTTTAATTAATTAAAAACACTTAATAAAAGAACCAATGAGACTTAAGTCTCCCAGAAGACTATTGGACAGTCTCCCAAGGGGTCCAATGAGCATTCAGGAGCCCAATGACTTGCCTGATTCCTATTGGCCAGGAGGCAAAGGGGTTCAATGAGATTTTAGTTTAATTATTACATTACCTAAATCTCTCACAAAAGGGGAAAGGGGGACACATGTCAGAAGGCTATCACTTATGCTGCTTAATAGCCATTGGCTGGACTTGGGGAGGTCCAATGGGGAGCCTGCAAGAGAAAATAGCAAGAGGGCTCACCCAAGAGAGAGAGGGGGCTGATTTTTGCAAGGCATTATCACACACACATTCACACAATCTCATGTGTGAAGTAAAGAAGACTATCTCTTCCCAAGCTTTAATGGAGAGCTCATCACCTACTCCAAGGTTGTGAGATAGAAGCCTACATCGACTCACTCTTGGCTTGTGGATGCAAATCCAACCAAGAGCCAAGCTTCAATGCATGCTCATCTCCTCTACCAAGCTAATTACTAAGCTAATCTATGCTAATGTGAGTGATTATGTGAGGAGATGTACATCTTTCTCGTAAGATACTCCTTCTTCCTCTCAATCTACTCTCATACCCTGCTAGCTCTCACCATCTTCGAAGGTGTGTGAGGTCTTGGGTCTGAGACCGGGGATAATTTATGTTGTGTTTTCTAAGTGTTTTGCTTAGTGCATGAAGCTTTCATCTTCATTTCACTAGCTATTATTGAAGGAACACAAAGAATTGTATTGTACAATGTCTCTCTTGATGGGAGAAACCATAATACAAAGCCTTTTGGAGGGGGGACCGGCTCCATGCAAATCCGGTCCTCAATTGTTGCCAATTGCTTAATTTCTCTCTCTTTTGAAAGTATTGTTGATGCTATCTAACTAGGTGTTATGCTTTTTGTTGCTCTCTCCACCCAAGCACTCTTGTAATTCTCATTAGGAATCTATTCTAATGAAATGCCCACTATGTTCATGCTAATGTCCGCTACACACAAGTTTTTAGGCCATTAAAAGTTACATTGGTATTAGAGCACAAAGTTTGTCTTTTCTTGCTCAAGAAGGGAGGTCCTCAAGCTAGCTATAAATGGTTGGTATTATTAATTGCCTGTGAGTAAGTAGAATAGGGATTTTTACGCCTTGCAGTGCGCCTGCCTTTGTGCAGCTAACGAGGCATCACCGTCGAGAGCTATGGTTTTAATAGTGGAGTCCTACGGGGCTTGCCTACGGCTTAACCACTATTGAGCTATTAGAAGCTTGATAGGAGCCAATGCTGTTTTGGTGTTGAAAGACCCTCTCTTCTATTCCTTGCAATTAATGGTATTCGAGCTACGGGTACAGTAGCTTGAGTGCTTTTTCTAAAGGGGTAAAGAGGAGTAGCAACTAGGGCTTGAAGTGTCAAAGTACACCTAAAAAGTTTACACCTAAAAGTTGTTAGAATGGCTGACAATAGTAAAGAGAGTGAAATTAATGTTGATAACTTTGATTTTGCTCATGAGCAAGCTACTAATGATGCTTCAATGCTTGTTAACTATCTTGTTTCTAGGCTTCAACAAGCCATGGGCAATCCATCTCTCCAAAGTGAAGTGCAACGGCAGCTCCGTGCTCACGGGATTCTCCAAGCTCATCACCATGACGAGAGAACACCTAGGAAGCCTCCTTGTGAGACTCCCAAAAGAGGTCTCTCTCCGATTCGGGAAGAAGAAGAGAATCCATACGAAGGGCTCAAAAATTTACTTCTTGATGATGCATCTCCTTCCCAAAGGAGAACTCAAGAGCCTCCACCAAAGGAACGAGAAAGAAGTGAGTCTCCCGCCACCTCGGCGGAGATGGCTCCACGAAGACGGTGGGCTAAACGCTCTCCATCACCACCAAAGCGGAGAAGACCATCACACTCTTCTCCACGCCATAATTCAAAGAGGGATGATAGAAAGCAAGAGAAGAAAAAGGCGAGAAAGAGGACACCCTCTTCTCCATCTTCTTCATCCTCTTCCTCTTATGAAAGTGATGGTAAAGACGACGAAGATCAAGACAAGAAAAAGGCGAGAAAGTGGTCACCCTCTTCTCCATCTTCTTCAAATTCTTCACCTTCTGAAGAAAGTGATGGTGCAACCTTTGAACCATCAAAAAGAAGAGGCCATAGGAAATCCTATGCCGCATGGAAGAGGTCATCCAAGCTGAAGAAGTTCAAAGAGGGTGGGAAGAGCATATCTTTCCTTACCTATGATGGTACCTTTGGTGCTACAGACAAAGTCTTGGCCTTTATCCAGCAATTTGATGCGTCATTTGGAGATGAGGGCTTCACGGAGTCCTCTAAGCTACGCCATGTAGCTATGCACTTTCAAAAGTCCGCTAGGCAATGGTGGTCTAGCCTACGAGCCAACGGTGAAGCTCCACGAACATGGAAAGCTTTAAGAGCTTCCATTATGAAGTAGTTTTTGGCCACCGATGCCAAAGACAAAGTACCCTTCTTCGTATAATTCCGGCTCTCCAAAATCTAAGATCAAGAGATGGTTGAAGGAAGGAATGAACCTTTTTGGAGGTCTACTTGCTCTTGTAGATCTTCGGGGAATAGGTTGAGGCTCCTCATTTGGTTGACGTTGTTGCACATTGTCACTATTTGCAGTCTTTGAGTCTTCACCGTCCTCAAGCTCCATGTACTCATCACCTGTTTCTTTTTTTTGTTTTCTTTCCAAGTAATCTTTGTACATATTTTCTTTGTTAAAAATTACATCCCTACTCCTAAAGATTTTACCATCTTCAGGATTCCATAGGCGATACCCAAAGTCACCTTCTCCGTAGTTAATGATGAAACACTTTTTGGACTTTGCATCTAGATTTGATCTTAGGCTTCTATCTATATGCATGAAAGCCTCACACCCAAACACTTTGAGAAATGCATAATTCACGATTTACCTGTCCATGCCTCTTCTGGAATTCCCCCATCCAATGTTGTTGAGGGTGATTGGTTGATTAAGTACATAGACATACTTACAACTTCCACCCAAAGCTCAAGCGGTAGGCCTGCATGTAGCCGCATGCCTCATACTCGCTCCATGATTGCAATTCCTATTCATCCTTTCTAAAACCCATTTTGTTGAGGTGTCCTTGGGGTTGTCTTTTGCCTCCAAATGCCATTGCTAGCACAAAAGCTTTCAAAAGCTTGGCTGTAATGTTCACCTCCATTGTCGAATCTGAGGCATTTAATCTTGGTACCTACTTCATTCTCCACAAAGGCTTTCCACCTTTGAAATATGGAAAATACATCGGATTTATTCTTCATGACATAAACCCATGTTTTCCTAGTCACATCGTCTATGAATGTTACATAATACAATGAGCCACCAAGTGATCGTGTACTTGCAGGACCCCAAACATCAGAATGAACCAACTCAAGTTTTTTATTTTTTCATTCATTTCTTGATTTTTGAAATTTTACCCTCTTTTTTTTACCATATACAAAATCTTCATAGAGCTCTAAGTCCACTTCTTTCAAACATAGTAGAAGCTTCTTTGTTTGAAGGATTTGCATTCCTTTGGCACTCATATTCCCAAGCCGATAGTGCCACAATGCACTATCGACTTCCGTAGCTATTGCACATGTTGAAGATTGCATACTAACAATACACAAGTAAAGTGTACCGACCTTTTCTCCCTTGGCAACCATGAAAGATCCCTTTGAGATATACTACCATTTGTTTCCAAATGCAATGTTGTGACCTTCATCGCCCAATTGTCCTATAGAGATCAAAATTTTGCGAAGAGAAGGAACATGCCTAACATCTTTAAGCTTCCATTCATTTCCGTTAGCAGTTTTGACACAAACTGTACCTTTGCTAATAGTTTCACAAGCTTCATCATCTCCCAAGTATAAAAAATTACCTTTGGTGTAATCTTGGAAATGTTTCTTGTGTGGTGTCGCATGGAATGAAGCCCTGGAATCTACTATCCAAGAATTAGACACATTGTCTAATGAGAGAATTAGAGCATCTTGCTCTACTTTACCTGCCACATTGGCCTCCAACGTGGCTTGTTGTCTTGAGACTCCGACTCCTTCTATTTATTGGACCAACAATCCTTCTTAACATGGCCCTTCTTACTGCAATTCCAACATTGAAGAAGTGACTTTGTGCGTGACTTGCTCCGTCTTGAGCGATCACGACCCTTTTGGTTTTCTGAACCTCTCCTTAGGCCTTCCTCTTGTTTCCACTGACAGTGCAACACTTGATGATTTTCCTGTGATTCTCCTTCGCATTTCCTCGCTTAGGAGAACACCCACAACATCATCAAACTTAAGAGTATTTGTGCCAGAAATAGAATTACTTACAACCATCACAAGGCTGTCCCATCTCACCGGTAGAGATGATAGTATAAGGAGAGCTCGCACTTCATCAAAAATTATTTTCACCCATCGAAGTTGACTTATGATGGTGCTAAAGTCATTTAGGTATTCTGAAACTGAACCATTCTCTGCCATCTTTAGATTGAACAAGCACTTCATGAGAAATACCTTATTGGATGCCAATGGTTTCTTGTAGAAGTCGTCAAGTGACTTCATCAAGTCCTCCGTGGTCTTCATCTCTGAAATGTTGAAGGTCACTGTTGACGCCAAGCTTAACTGGACTGTTCTCAGAGCCTTTTGATCAAGGACAATCCACGGTTCATTTGCCATCGTTGCGGGCTTCTTTGCAAGACCGCCTAGTGGCAAATAGAGGTCCTTCTAGTAGAGACAATCTTCAATCTGCATCTTCCAATGTTGGTAGTTTTTGCCATTGAACTTCTCAATCTTGAGCTTCCCTTCCTCCGCCATTACTCCCACTCAATTCAAGGAATCCTTTCCTTGAGATAATTTAGCTACAAGAAAACCTTGCTTTGATACCAGTTGTTAGGAAATATGACGTCGCTAAGTAGATAATTGAGTAGATCACTTAATGGAGAGAGATAATTTACACACACGAGAGATTATAGAATAGAGAGAGAGAGAGAGAGAGAGAGAGAGAGAGAGAGAGAGAGAGAGAGAGAGAGAGAGATTACACATGATATACGTGGTTCACCCAATGTGCGCCACATCCATGGGAAAGCAGCCACTTAATGGTTTTAGTACTTCAAACAAGAAGTAGGTTACAAAGGGATTATACCCTTAATAGAGCTCCCACCTTGCTTCACTCTCACCACCTCACACCCACCTGGTTAAATCAACTTCACACTATGAAATGTGTGTAGAAATGGCCTCCTTTTATAGGCCAAAAGGGCTGCCCTCTCTCATGAGAAGACAAGTCCTCCTTTGAAATCGGCCACCGGCCATTGAATTCGGCCACCAACCCACCAACCACCGGCCAATCGGCCAAACGGTCGGCCGTTTTCCAACCACTTTTTGGCCGTTGTCCGGCCATAATATTCTGGTGAAAAGGAATATTCCCGTGGCTGTGAAAATTTTGGTTTCTGACGAGTGATTTTTTTTTCCAACAAGTGATTTTTCTTTACGCACGATGGCTTCTCCTCATAATGGGGGCCTTAAAAATGTGCATTTTTAATACATAAAATTACAAGGGGTAAATTAGGCTCCATACTTAATAGATAGGCCATCTCCTTGATTGGTCTAAGAATATGGAAGGGACCATAGTACCTTTTGCTAACTTAGCATAGTACTTTTGGTGTCCTGTAGGATTCTTGCCCGTTGTGTGCCTTAATCAAGCCTTGGGAAAGTTAAGCAAGACCCAATCATTTTCTTTAAAGGCTTGGGCTCTTCTGTGCTTATCAGTAGCAACCTTTTTCCTTTGCTATGAGATAGAGATAGCATCCTTAATCTTTTGGAAAGATTCTTGTAGGTCTCAGCTATACTCATCTGTAGGAGCGAAGATCTTCTCGTGTACCTTAAGTAGCAGGGGACTTTTGGATCTTCCCTCAATTACCTTGAAAGGTGCTTTTCTTGTGGAGTTATGTACAGTATTATTGTAGGCATACTCCACTAGTGGTAAAGTACTTCTCCCATTGGGACCCTTGATCTACTTCCGTTACATAGGCTTTTAGTAGATCAGGAATTGTTAGGTTAGCTATTTCACTTTGGCCGTCTATTTGAGGGTGATAGGCTGAAGAAAAGTTTATCCTTGTCCCTAAATTCTCAAAGAGACCCTTCCACAAATTACTGGTCATTCTAGGATCTCTATCTGACACTATAGACATTGGCAATCAATTGTACTTGAAGATTTGTGATATGAAGAGGGTTGCCATTTGATGGGCTTTGATAGTCTTTTTGACAGGTATAAAATGATCTTGTTTGCTAAACCAGTCTACTATCATCCATATTCCCTTATTGCCATGGATAGACTTAGGCAATCCAAAGATAAAATCCATGGATATGCTTCCCATGGTGAATTAGAGTTGTCAAAGATTGAAGCAATCCAGGTTGCTTCCCTCTATCGAACTTCGTCTTTTGGCATACCACACATTTAGAAACATACTTTTGTATGTTTGCTTTCATGGTAGGCCAATAGAAATATGTTTGTATCTCTTTTAGGGTAGATTGAATCCCTCTATGCCCCGCTAAGGAGGAGCATGAGATTCATACATTACTTTCTCACATAGTGATTTAGTAACGCATAGTCTATTGCCATAAAGAAGATAACCATCTTGTAAAGTAAATGGTTCCTCTTTTTTCCCTAATGCAAGGGCTGAAATCACATCTCTAAAATCGGGATCAATAGCATACTCATCTATCGTAGAAGATAGATCGTTATGAGTTGCTATGGAAACCGCATTCACTCTCGATCATGTTGAGAGTGCATCAGCTACTTGATTATGCTTTCCAACAATGTAGCAAGATGAAAATGAAATTGCAAAAGAAAATTTTCCCACCTTTTGTTTGTTGGAGAGCTTGGTCTACATCATGAAGTACTTAAGGATTTGGTGATCCATCCACAGAATGAAAGGAGTCCCCAATAAATAGTGCTTCCACGAATCTAAGGCATGTACAGCTGCGTGGAGTTCCTTTTCATATATGCCTAGAGCTTGCTCAACAGGGTCGAGCCTTTGACTTTTGTAGGGTATGTCATGCCCTTCTTGGAGAAAAACAGGTCCAAGGAAATCACCACAAGCGTCACATTGGACCTCAAATGGCTTTGAGAGATCCGGTAGTGTAACAATAGGTTGAGAGATAATATTTTCTTTAAGCTTTTCAAAAGCATTGTTCTCCTGTAGACCATCTAAAGTTTTTCTTTGTTAGGTCATGTAATGGTCCCTTGATTTGTGATAATTTTTCTATGAAGCTTCTATAGTATGCACACATACCTATAAAGCTTCTTAGTTCATGTAGATTCCTTGGATTAGGCCATCCTTTTATTATCTCTAGCTTTGATTGATCCATTTGGATGCCATCTTGAGAGATAATGTGACCTAAATACTGAATCTCTTGTAAGAAAACTCACTTTCATTTCGATTAATATAAAGTTTATTCTCTCGTAAGACTTGAAATATTACTTGGAGATGTTGCTTGTGTTTGCCTAGTGAATTAGAGTACATGATTATATCATCAAAGAACACTCCGGTAAAGGTTCGGTGAGGCCCGAATAGCTTCTCCATCAAGTGGTTAAATGTGGTTGGTGCATTGGTCAAGCCAAAAGGCATGACAATGTATTCGTAAAGACCAAACGTAGTGCAAAATATGGTCTTTACAATGTCTTGATCAACTATCCTTATTTGATGGTAGCCACTTTTTAGGTCAATCCTACTAAAGTCGGCGGTCAACCCTTGTAGCTTATCAAATAGATCTTCTACCCGTGGAACGGGAAACCTATTCTTGATGAGATCCTATTTAGTGCTTTATACTAGACACACATACGATATGTGCCATCTTTCTTTTGCACTAATAACACAGGTGAACAAAATGGAGATGAGCTAGGCCTAACCATGCCCTTCTTAACTAACTCATGCTCGGGGAGGTCACCTACTAAAAATGTAACCTATCACGTGAGTTCAACAGAAGGGTATTTAAAGTTCTTGAAACTTACAGAAATATAAATACAGAAGGGCCTTATGTTTTCAAATTTAACAAAAACTTACAGATTTTAAAAGAAAAGGGTACATTATATTCTTAACAAAATTCACAGATAAGGGGTTTTACGAACATGTCTTGAACACACGTGATATCGTAGTTTTACACATAGTGAACCCCCTGAGAACTCATGCACTTGCCGCATAATCTCCTCTTATTGAGCTTGAGAAACTCTATAAGGAGTTTTACACATAGTGAACCCCTTGAGAACTCATGCACTTGCCGCATAATCTCCTCTTATTGAGCTTGAGAAACTCTACAAGGAGGTTTAATAGGCGGTGAACTTCTTGGAAGAAGTTCAATTGCATGGTCATCATTGCCTTGTTTAGGAGGTAGTTCACAAGGGATGTCATCAATAAAAACATTTTGAAATCCCTTGAGAAAATTGGATAACTCTAATTCCTTGTGATTGTTTATATTTTCTTTTGCTAAAGCCTTAGGTTCATTTTGAGAATCTTTAACAAAAATCATGTACACGGAAATAGAGCTCTAAATCATGTACAATGGGTATGGTGTTACCTGACTCCTTAGCATCTATGTACATATCTTTTTCCTTGAACCTAAAGTAGATTTTCCTTTCAGGGAATTTAACTTTGGCAGCCATGCGATCAAACCATGGTGCCCCTAGGATTACATCCTTGTGCTTGAGAGGAGAGATAAATAAGTCCTCCTTGTCCACATAGCTTTGGACATGGAGCCTCAATTTCCCAATTAAGGGAGTGTGAATGAGGCTTCTTGCTCCTTGAGAGCACCATTGGCGGAATCTCATAGGCTTGGATGCCTAGCTTGGTGGCCAACTGTGTGGATATGAAATTGTGAGTAGAACCGGGTCAAAGGGAATAAAAGCATTATGTTCTCTTACCTTTGCCCAAGCATGGCATAGAGGAGATCCTTTGTGGTGAGGATCCTCTTCTTGGATTTCGACCAAGGTAGCTCTAGGAGGCTCATTTTGTGTATTCTTGTGGGACAAGCGCGATAGGCATACCCTTGATCCTCACACTTGAAACATTGGTTATCTTTATGATAACGCTCAGTCTCTTCAGGAGAGAGTTTATTTTTTCCTTTATAAACTCCCTTCTCCTTAGCTTTGTTGTTGTTGGTGCTGCCTTTAGGAGACTTTTGGACAGTGTGCTTCCCCTTAGGCTCATTATTACGGTCCTTGTTTTCCGTGGACTTAAGATTTCTCTTAGCCCCTTGTTGGAAATTGATTTGTGAAGCCACCATGGTATGGTGTATGACCACATATATGGTGTGTATCCTTTGGGAGTTGACATACTTCGGCATATCTTCAGTTAAACCCGCACAAAATTGTTGTTTTTCTCTCCAAAATCCATCTTTTTGAAGATAGTGGCCTTGAGATGTAAGTCCCAAAACTTGTCTACATATTTGCGAATATATTTGTAGGGAGAGAGCTTCAAGCTTCGCCATTTGGTGAGTAATTTGTCTTTGGCATAGGTAGACAAAAACTACTTCATGATGGAAGCTCTTAAAGCTTTCCATTTTCGTGGAGATTCTCCATTTTCCTATAGGCTAGACCACCATTTCCTGACAGACTTTTGAAAATGCATAGCTATATGGCGTAGCTTAGAGGACTCCGTGAAGCCCTCATCTCCAAACGCCGCATCTAATTGTTGAATGAAGGCCGAGACTTTGTCCGTAGCACCAAACGTGCCATTGTAGGTAAGGAAAGAGTTGTTCTTTGCTCCCTTTTTGAACTTTTTGAGCTTAGATGACCTCTTCCACGTGGCATAGGATTTCCTATGGCCTCTTCTTTTTGGTGGTTGAAAAGCTGCACCATCACTTTCTTTAGAAGAGGAAGAATTTGGGGAGGATGGAGAAGAGGGTGACCTCTTTCTCGCCTTTTTCTTCCCTTGTTCCTCCTTGTTTGCACCATCACTTTCTTTATAAGAGGAAGAGGATGAAGAAGATGGAGAAGAGGGTAACCTCTTTCTTGCCTTTTTCTTCTCTTGTTTTTTGTCATCCCTCTTGGAATTATGGTGTGGAGAAGTGTGTGATGGTCTTCTCTGTTAAGGGGGTGTTGGAGAGCGTTTTGCCCGTCGTCTTCGTGAAGCCATCTCTGTCGAGGTGGCAGGAGACTCACTTATTTCTCGTTCTTTTGATGGGGGCTCTACCATTGAAACTTGAGTTCTCCTTTGGGAAGGAGTGCGCCCTCAAGTAGTATATTTTTGAGCCCTTTGCACGGATCCTCTTCTTCTTCCCTTATTGGAGAGAGTCCTCTTTTGGAAGTCTCACAAGGAGCCTTCCTAGGTACTCTCTCTTCTTGGTGGGGACTTTGGAGAATCCCATGAGCACGTAGCAGCCGTTGCACTTCACTTTGGAGGCATGGATTGCCCATGGCTTGTTGAAGCCTAGAAACAAGGTAATTAACAAGCATAGGGGCATCATTAGTAGCCTGCTCATTAGAAAAATCAAAGCTTTCAACATTACTTTCACTCTCTTTACTATTGTCACCCATTCTAATCACTTTTAGGTGTAAAATATTTAGATGTAATTTGGCACTTCAAGCCCTAGTTGCTATTAACCCCTTTAGAAAAGCACTCAAGCTCCTATACCCGTGGCTCAAATAGCATTAATTGCAAGGAATAGAAGAGATGGTCAATAATGACTCCTATTAAGCTTCTAATTCACCACCAAAATAGTACCGACTCTTATTAAGCTTCTAATAGCTCAATACTGGTTAAGCCGTAGGCAAGCCTCATAGGACTCCACTATTAAGGTCATAGGTATTGATGGTGATGCCCCGTTATCTGCATAAAGCAGGCACACTGCAAGGCTGAAAATTCCATATTCTACTTACTCAATTACAATTAATAATACCAGCCATTTAGAGTCAGTTTGAGGACCTCTCTTCTTGAGCAAGAAAAGAGAAACCTTGTGCTCTGATACCAATGTAACATTTAAGGTTTAGTAACTTGTGTTTAGCAAAAAATGACATAGACATAGTGAGAATTTCATTAGAATAGCTTCCTAATGAGCATAGCAAGAGTGCTTGGATGGAGAGAGCAACAATAGCATAACACCTAGTTAGATAGACATGAACAATACTTCAAAAAGAGATAGAAATTAAGCTATTGACAATACTTGAGGATTGGATTGCCGGTCCCTCCTCCAAAAGGCTTTGTACTATAGGTTTCCCCCATCAAGGGAGTCAATTTTACAATACAATATTTTATTTTCCTTCAATAACTTTCTGGTGCAATGAAGATGGAAGCTTTAAGCACCAAGCTTACACATGAAAACACAACATCAATTCCCTCAAAATCTCAGACCCAAGACCTCACACACCTTCGAAGATGGTGAGATCTAGCGGGGTATGAGAGTAGATCAAGAGGAAGGAGTATTCTTACGAAAAGAAGTATGTATCCTCACATAATCACTCATAATAGCTTAGCATAGTTTAGTAATTAGCAGGGTAGAGGAGATGAGCATGCATTGGAGCTTGGCTCTTGGTTGGATTTGCATCACAAATCCAAGAGTTGTTGGTGTAGGCCTCCCTTCTCACAAGCTTGGAGTAGGTGATGAACTTTCATTAAAGCTTGAGAAGGAGATAGTCTTCTTTACTTCACCTTGAGAAAATTGGATAACTCTAATTCCTTTTGATTGTGTATATTTTCTTTTGCTAAAACATTAGATTCATTTTGAGAGTCTTTAACAAAAATCATGTACACGGAAATAGAGATTTTTATTGACTTGTTGAAAGCTTGTGTATGTACAATGGGTATAGTGTTACCCATTTCCTTAGCATCTATATACATATCTTTTTCCCTGAACTTAAAGGAGATTCTCCTTTTAGGGAATTTAACATTGGCAGCCAGGCGATCAAACCATGGTTCCCCTAGGATTACATCCTCATGCTTGAGAGGAGAGACAAAGAAGTCCTCTTTCTCCACATAGCTTTGGACATGGAGCCTCAATTTCCCGATTAAGGTAGTGAATGAAGCTTCTTGCCCCTTGAAAGCACCGTCTGCGCGGGTAGGACATCTCCCATCTTGTAGGCTTGTATGCCTAGCTTGGTGGCCAACTCTATAGATATAAAATTGTGAGTAGAACCAGTGTCAAAGAGAATAAAAGCATCATGTTCTCTTACCTTTCCCCAAGCATGGCATAGAGGAGATCCTTTGTGATGAATTTCCTCCTCTTGGATTTTGACCAAGGTAGCTCTAGGAGGTTCATGGCAAGTGTTCTTTTGGGGACAAGCGCGGTATGCATGCCCTTGCTCGACGCACTTGGAACAATGGTTATCCTTGCGATAACACTCAAGCTCTTCAAGAGAGAATTTATTTTTGCCTTTATAAACTCCCTTCTCTTTAGCTTTGTTGGAGTTGCCCTTAGGAGACTTTTGGACATTGTCCTTCCCCTTAGGCTCATTGAAACCCTTGTTTTCTGTGGGCTTAGAATTTCTTTTATCCCCCGTTTGGAAATTGATTCGAGAGGCCACCACAGTATGGTGTATAACCGCCGATATGGTGTGTGGCCTTTGGGAGTTGACATACTCCGCCATTTCTTCAGTTAAGCCCGCACAAAATTGTTGATTTTGCTCTCCAAAATCCAACTTTGAAGATAATGGCTTTGAGTTGTAGGTCCCAAAACTTGTCTACATATTTGTGAATGGATTCGTAAGGAGAGAGCTTTAAGCTTCGCCATTCAGTGAGTACTTTGTCTTTGGCATCGGTGGCCAAAAACTGCTTCATAATGGAAGCTCTTAAAACTTTCCATGTTCGTGGAGCTTCACCATTTTCCCATAGGCTAGACCACCATTGTCTAGTAGACTTTTGAAAGTGCATAGCTACATGGCGTAGCTTAGAGGACTCCGTGAAGCCCTCATCTCCAAATGCCACGTCGAACTGTTTGATAAAGGCCAAGACTTTGTCTGTAGCACCAAAGGTGCCATCGTAGGTAAGGAAAGAGATGCTCTTCCCTCCCTCTTTGAACTTCTTGAGCTTGGATGACCTCTTCCAGACGGCATAGGATTTCCTATGGCCTCTTCTTTTTGATGGTTCAAAGTTTTCACCATCACTTCTTCAGAAGATGAAGAATTTGAGGAAGATGGAGAAGAGCGTGACCTCTTTCTCACCTTTTTCTTTCCTTGATCTTTGTTGTCTTCACCATCACTTTCATAAGAGGAAGAGGATGAAGAAGATGGAGAAGAGGGTGTCCTCTTTCTCGCCTTTTTCTTCTCTTGCTTTCTATCATCCCTCTTTGAATTATGGCGTGGAGAAGAGTGTGATGGTCTTCTCCGCTTTGGTGGTGATGGAGAGCGTTTAGCCCGCCGTCTTCGTGGAGCCATCTCCGCCGAGGTGGCGGGAGACTCACTTCTTTCTCGTTCCTTTGGTGGAGGCTCTTGAGTTCTCCTTTGGGAAGGAGATGCATCATCAAGAAGTAAATTCTTGAGCCCTTCGTATGGATTCTCTTCTTCTTCCCGAATCGGAGAGAGACCTCTTTTGGGAGTCTCACAAGGAGGCTTCCTAGGTGTTCTCTCGGTGGCGGGAGACTCACTTCTTTCTCGTTCCTTCGGTGGAGGCTCTTGAGTTCTCCTTTGAGAAGGAGATGCATCATTAAGGAGAAAATTTCTGAGCCCTTCATAGGGATCCTCTTCTTCTTCCCGAATCGAAGAGAGACCTCTTTTAAAAGTCTTGCAAGGAGGCTTCCTAGGTGCTCTCTCATCATCGTGGGGAGCTTGGAGAATCCCATGAGCACAAAGCTGCCGTTGCACTTCACTTTGGAGGGATGGATTGCCCATGGCTTGTTGAAGCCTAGAAACAAGATAGTTAACAAGCATCGGGGCATCATTAGTAGCTTGCTCATTAGCAAAATCAAAGTTATCAACATTAATTTCACTCTCTTTACTATTGTCAGCCATTCTAACAACTTCTAGGTGTAAAATTTTTAGGTGTACTTTGGCACTTCAAGCCCTAGTTGCTACTCCTCTTTACCCCTTTAGAAAAAGCACTCAAGCTACTGTACACGCGGCTCGAATACTATTAATTGCAAGGAATAGAAGAGAGGGTCTTTCAACACCAAAATAGCACTGGCTCCTGTCAAGCTTCTAATAGATCAATAGTGGTTAAGACGTAGGCAAGCCCCGTAGGACTCCACTATTTAGACCATATCTCTCGACGGTGATGCCCCGTTAATTGCACAAAGGAAGGCGCATTGCAAAGCTGAAAAATCCCTATTTTACTTACTCACATGCAATTAATAGTACCAACCATTTATAGCTAGCTTGAGGACCTCCCTTCTTGAGCAAGATAAGAGAAACCTTGTGCTCTGATACCAATGTAACATTTACTCGCCTAGTAACTTGTGTGTAGCGAAAAATAGATTCCTAATGAGATTAACAAGAGTGCTTGGGTAGAGAGAGCAACAAAAATCATAACACCTAGTTAGATAGCATGAACAATACTTCAAAAGAGAGGGAATTAAGCAATTGACAACAGTTGAGGACTGGATTTGCATGGAGCCGGTCCCCCCTCCAAAAGGCTTTGTATTATGGTTTCTCCCATCAGGAGAGACATTTTACAATACAATTCTTTGTGTTCCTTCAATACTAGCTAGTGCAATGAAGATGGAAACTTCATGCACTAAGCAAAACACTTATCAAACAAAAAATCAATTCCCTCATGGTCTCAGACCCAAGACCTCACACAACTTCGAAGATGGTGAGAGCTAGCGGGGCATGTAAGTAGATTGATAGGAAGAAGGAGTATTCTTACAAGAAAGATGTACATCTCCTCACATAATCACTCATATTAGCATAGCTTAGCTTAGTAATTAGCATGATAGAGGAGATGAACATGCATTGAAGCTTAGATCTTGGTTGGATTTGCATCACAAAGCCAAGAGTTGTTGGTGTAGGCATCCCCTCTCACAAGCTTGGAGTAGGTGGTAAGCTTTCCAATAAAACTTGAGAAGGAGAGAGTCTTCTTTGCTTCACACATTAGACTGTGTGAGTGTGTGTGTGTATGATAAGCCTTGCAAAAATCAGCCCCCTCTCTCTCTTGGTCGACCCCCCTTGCGAATTACTCATGCTACAGCTCTATTAGACCTCCCCAGGCCTAGCGAATGGTATTTAAGCAGCATAAGTGATAGCCTTCCTACATGTGTTCCCTTTCCCCTTTTGTGAGAGATTTAGGTAATTAATAAATGCAACTAAACTCTCATTGGACCCCTTTGCCTCCTGGCCAATAGGAATAAGGCAAGCCATTGGGCTGCTGAATGCTCATTGGTTCCCTTGGGAGACTGTCCAATAGTCTTCTAGAGAGCTTAATTCTTATTGGTTCTTTTATAAAGTGTTTTTAAATTAATTAAAATAGACTTACTCTAGCCTAATTCTCATTGGTCCACCTCCAAGTCCATCCAATAGGATTTGAGTACACCTTGTGGGCATCTGGGCTAGGGAGCTGACATGTGTCCCTCTTTCCCCTTGTGTACAAAGGAAGCTTGTGAGTGTGTGTGGGTGTTTCTCTCTCATCCCCTACTTCTTGGGCTCGCCTCCTCCTATGTAGGGCTTGACAAGGACTTTTGGGACACACTCAAAGCATCCAATTCCCCTAATGTTTGACCTTTGGACACAACCTTTGAATTTTGGAACCTTAGCATTTTGGAAGTCTTTATGGGCTGAACCTTAGGGTCTTTTGAGCCCACTGTTGCACATAGCTCTTTTGCAGATGGCCCCCCCTTTGGATCCCTATTTTCCCTCCTTTGGATCCCTATCGTGGCTGGTCTGCTAGCTTAACCAATATTCTAGCTTTTCCTCCCCTAGCACTTCCCCATATTAAATGATCAGTTTAACATGAGAAAATCATTTAGGAGAATTAGAAATTAATTATTATGACAAATATTAAAAGTGAAATGGAAACCATTGAGGAAGAAGATAAGGATGTAGGGAGTATTCCATCCCATTACAAGAAATATACTCTCCAAGATCGAAAAATCCTAGTTGAACAACCTGTCAGAGAACTATGAAAATAGGGTGAGTTCTACGAAGGACCTGAAAACGCAAAAAAGATAGATATGGCCGAACCAGGAGAAGAGGCTAGACTTGCCTACATTGCAAACAACCTGATTGAAGAAGAAGAAGAGCTTTTGTTAAGCTTATTGAAAGAATACCGAGATATCTTTGCTTGGTCTTATAAGGATCTCAAGGGTGTTGATCCATTAATCCGTCAACATACCATACCGATGAGAGATGATGCAAAACCAAGCGGACAAAAGCCATACACTTATAATGAGACGTTTGCCAAAAAGATCAAAGAAGAGATAGAAAAGTTGAAGGAAGCCAAATTCATTTATGAAATTGAACACACAGATTGGGTGTATCCAATTGTGGTAGTACCAAAAAAAATGAAAAGTTAAGAGTGTGTGTCAATCTCAAGAAAGTGAATGCAGCTACCATTAGAGACAACTTTTCTCTTTCGATCACACTGAGCATGTTTGAGAATGAGATGCAGGGAAATAAGCTTACATCTTTTTAGATGGCTTTTTGGGATGCAATCAACTTTTGGTTGACCCCAAAGATCAGCATTAAAGTGCCTTTGCAACTGAATGGGGTATTTTTGCCTATTGGGTTATGCCTTTTGGGTTAACTAATGCTTCTGCCACCTTTCAAAGATTGATGAGGCATTCCTTTAAAGAATATATTTGAAATTTCTTGGAAGTATATATGGATGATCTATGTGTACACTCATCAATCTGGGCTTATCATTTTGAACACCTCAAAAAGGTATTCAAAAAATGTAGGCTTTATAGGATTTTCTTAAATTCTAAAAAAGTGCACATTTATGTGCAGATTAGGAAAAATTCTTGGACATATAGTGTCTAAAAATGGCATAGCTACTGATATGGATAAAATTCATGTTATTGCTGATTTGCCTAGACCGACAATAGTCAAAGGGGTTCAAGCTTTCATGGGACATTGTGGATATTATGGACAATTCATTTACATGTACGCTATGATAGAAAAACCCATGTAGAGCTTGATTACACTCTTTGAATGGATCTATGAGTGTGAAGAATGCTTCATGAAGCTTAAGAAAGATCTCACTTCAACTCTAATATTGAAAGCACCAGATTGGAATAAGATATTTCACATACACATAGATGCTTCCAATTTTTGCATTGGGTGTATACTAGCTCAACTAGGGGACGGAAAGATTGATTTTCCTATTTCTTATGCTAGTAGACAGTTGAATATGGCAGAGAAAAACTATACAACCATCAAAAGACAAGGATTAGGAATTATCTATGCCGTAAAAAAGTATAGACATTACCTATTAGCAAACAAATTGTGTTCTTCATGGACCACCAAGCCTTATTGTACTTTGTCAATCTTATTGCAGACATAGCCAAGGATAGAGCAGGAAATTGGGCCTATATAAGGGCATGCTATGCACTATTTTTGAAACAATTCAAACTTAAAAGTTTACATCTATTGTTTCTATCTTCTCAATGTAGGTCTCTTCCTTTATCTTTCACACACACACACACACACACACAAGAAGGTGGCTGGGCGTTGGTGCTTAGGCAAGGGCATGCTAGAGAGAGAGAGAGAGAGAGAGAGAGAGAGAGAGAGAGAGAGAGAGAGAGAGAGAGAGAGAGAGAGAGCAAGATGGATGGAGGTAGAAAAAGTGTTTGCTTGTGGCCGTTATTAAACGGGGCACTAGCGCTTGTAAAGGAGAGTTGAAAAGAGAGAGAGAGAGAGAGAGAGAGAGAGGGATGGGAGGGATGGAGAGAGTAAGAGAGATAGACGAGGATAGAGGGGGGAAATAGGGCCTACATAAGGACAAGCTAGGCAAAGTTTTTGAAACAATTTAAACTTTACAACTATTGCACATATCTTATTGATGGTAATTCTTTCTCTCTATCTTTCAAACACACACACAAATTCATCAAGGTTACTGGGCACTAGCACTTAGGCAAAGACGGGCTAGAGGGATGGAGGTAGAGGAGAATGGAACTTGCTCTAGGGTAAGGCCCTTTGGGGAGAGAGAGAGAGAGAGAGAGAGAGAGAGAGAGAGAGAGAGAGAGAGAGAGAGAGAGAGAGAGAGAGAGAGAGAGAGAGAGAGAGAGAGGATGGAGGTATGGATAGAGAGAGAGATATGGAAGGTGTTGAAGGAGAGAGAAGGGAGGGAGTAATGGTTGGATAAAGAGAGTGAGAGACAAAGAAAAAGAGATATAAAATAGGAAAAGGGGATAGGGGGAGAGAGAGAGAGAGAGAGAGAGAGAGAGAGAGAGAGAGGGGATGGTGGTGAGAAACAAAGAAAGAGAAGAGAGTGGTGGGTGGGTGGGTGGGAGAGAGAGAGAGAGAGAGAGAGAGAGAGAGAGAGAGAGAGAGAGATAAAGAGAGGGGATGGTAGTGAAATAAGTTGAGGGAGAGAAGAAGAGAGACTTACAAAGGAAAATGAAAAGAGAGAGGGAGTGGGATTGAAGATGGAGGGAGAGAGAGCAAGGGTTAGAGGGAGAGAGAACAATTGAGAGAAAACAAATAATAACTCCTTTTCTTTTTGGCAGGTTAGATAGTAATGCAATGGTGTGTGATATTACTGCAACTGCTGGATGGCATGAAGACCACGTGAACATGGTTGTCTATAAGACCCTAATATGCAATAAGGAAAGTAGAGTTGTGTTCACATTGTTGGTGTCCACAACGAAGAAAGAGCACACTTGGGCATCAGAGCCCATTGACATACCGTCGGACGACGCTCGTTCGATTGGCTATAGGAAGATGATTCGACAGAAGAGGACGATGGTACACCTATGGAAGGTATGGAATGTGGGCATTCTTTATTTGGCAATTGCTCGCACAATATACAAATTTGTAATTTCTTTTTGGATAATAAGCATACGATGCAATTACAGAGCATTGTGTACTCTCCTTCTTCTTTCTCAATCTCATAACTCTCGCGCAAATGGTCTCTTTGGAGCACCGTTTGTTCCATTATGATTGCATGTAAAAGATCTACATGACATTGTAAGTTTCTCACAATAAATCTATGATTTTGTTGTGGTAGTCCTCTTCTAAACTTGCTCATAACTCAAGTTTTACATATCCAAATTGCATTTTATGCATAAGAGGGGTATTAGGACATCATTCCTAATCTCTAGGGTGCATTCAAGTGGACCAAAAATAGTTAGGTCAAATCTTTCATGTAGATAATAAGAATGATTTTGGCAAGTGGTCAAAAGGGGGATATGAGGCCATAAGCATGTGTCTTTAGTCATTTCCTATCCATCCAACAAGTTTTATTGCGTTTGGACTTTGTTTGCATAGTGAATCGATGAGATTTTCTTGCGGACGTCTCCATAGTTTCTGCTACCTGACATAGACTTGAGTGTAGCTTTCGTAGATAAAGATTGAGTGTGTTTTCCAAGATCTTGGCAACCTCTTGTAGCCTCCATGCACTAGTTGAGTCGACTCCGTCTCATGGTATGACATTTATGTATGTGGTTCTCACTGTCTCTACAATAACATTAGGAAAAGGATGGGGTTTAGGAGGGCCTCTTTATTTTCCATGAGCTTATGGAGGTGATTAATATTTTGATGAATATGTGTATGTCATGTGTGCAAGAATGGTGGGTGTGTAAGAGATGTGTAAGAGTGGTCAAAGGATGCACTTTTCCCCCCAAAAAGGAGGTGGACAATTTTATGATTTTTGGAATTCCATAACTCCCACATATGATCTTTGATTAGAGTGGAGATCGTAGATCTGCAATCTACGCATTGAGCTCTTTCCATAGATATGCTACATGATATGGTTTTGCCTGCTAGATGTTAGATTCCATTTTGGGAGGAAACTTTGAATTCAAATAAACTAACCATTTTGCTTGTTTGAATTCAAAAGTGATTACTTTCCTAATAATTAAGGAACTACCAAATAAATAGGCCCTCCTAAACCCCATTCTCTTCCTAATGGATAGCGAGGCTTAGCAACCAGCAAGTTGCCTTACATATAACTAGCTATAGCTTTGAGTAGATAAGGATTGAGTGTGTTTTCCAAGAGCGTAGAAACCTCTAGTAGCCTCCATGCACTATTTGAGTTGACTCCATCCCACGGTATGAAATTTATGTATGTGGTTCTCACTATCTCTACAATAACATAGCGAGGCTTGGCAGCAAGTAAGCTTACACTCTCTCTACACCCTCTCTTTATCTCTCTATTTGAACTCTCTTTCTATTATCTCTTTATCTCTTCTACACCTAATCTCTACCTATTCTCTCTACATCCTATCCTTAATCGCAACCCCCTCTCTACATTCTATCTCTCTCTCTCTCTCTCTCTCTCTCTCTCTCTCTCTCTCTCTCTCTCTCTCTCTCTCTCTCTCTCTATGCTCTCTCTACACTCATTCTCTATGCTCTATCTACCTATCTCTACTCTCTCTCTTCTACACCCTTTATCCCTATTTTGCTCTCCCTTTAACACTTTTTCTCTCTCTAGTTTCTCTTTTCCTCTCTAATTTAACAATATTTTCTCTCTAATATCTTGTTTTTAATCTTTAAATTGACACTAATTTAACATACATTAATTTACCATACACCAATTTATCACTTTTTCTAATTTCCTTTTTCTCTCTCTAATTTATCATACACTAATTTACACTTTTCGTCCCTCCCTCCCTCCCTCTCTCTCTCTCTCTCTCTCTCTCTCTCTCTCTCTCTCTCTCTCTCTCTCTCTCTCTCTTGTTGGGTATGCAATCCCAGTGTGTCAAGCGTTTAGCCTGTGGGAACACCACTTATTTCATGCAAATGAAACTTGAGTTACCTTTTGAGTTTGCATGGCAAGTACTACCAAATATTGTGAGTATTGTTTTTACAAATCAATCAAGAATAGCGTATCTTTGTTTTCCTTGCTGTGTCAATTTCTCTCTCTTTCTCCATCTCGCTCATTCTGCCCTTCTCACCATAGCCTACCCAAGGTGGCATCCCCCATAGCCTCCACTCAACAGATGGTATCAGAGCTCCCAGGCGAGTCCTAGGCGGGCTAGAAGAGCTCTTGGCGCTGGCAAGGCAGGGCACACGCAGCCTCTCAAGATGATGTGGGCAGTAGGGAATAGGCACAGACAGACAGGGCGCTCCGAGTAGCATCTCCAAACGCTGCCCCTTGACAAGGTGTGAAGGTGCCGATGAATAAGCTTGTGGACTGCAACTTCTCAAAACGCTGCAGTGGAGAAGCCCAATGAAAGCATAGCATATCAAAAGGCATTGAAGGTTTTTTTGTGTAGTTTTTCAAGCTTTTCAAAACACTGTCTTCTGTAGAGGTAGTTTGTGTGCAATTTTTTGAGCATCTCAAAAAATCTCACAATGGTCAAGCCAAAAAAAGGTCTATCAACAATAGCATATCAAAATGCCCTTGGATACGAAGGTTCACAGTTTTTCAACATCTCAAATGGCAAGTAGTAGAGAACCTTTTCTTTGGCAATTGCCACAACATTTCAAGATGCTTATGTGCACCACTTCGCAAGTGTTGCCAGTTACCTACGTCATCTCAAAACTTTGCTATGGCATGGATGCAAAGGAGGATTTGGGGATTTTAAATATCCAACAAGAGTTCAAAAAGTGGGAAAAACAACATGCCATATATGTGCTGAAGGTTCTTCTAGCAATTCAATGGTTTACATATGTGTTGTGCTCGAGAGAAATGAAGAAGAGAAAATTTTGGAGCCATGAAGTACTAGTTGTCATGCACAAAGACTTGCCTCAAGAACGTGGTATACAAATTCATCCTTGCTTAGTGTCCTAGATTTGTTATTGTTATGTTGTCAACACAATGATATATTTTCAATCAAAGCCTCTCTTTTACATTATCTGTTGTCAGTTATTGTCATGCTTGTCAGTTGTCATCATGTCAAATTTTGTACGGGTTATAGACACTGCCACGAAAATAAAGTGGTAAGACCACCTTTGTTGTTTGGTCGGGTTCTGGTATGCCTCACATTGATGGTTGTTTGAAGGAAGTACACACACACACACCTATGCTATAGTCAAGGGGGGGGGGGGGGGGGGGGGGGCTTCTACTCATGGTTTCAGGTGAATGAACTCTCCCATGGTCTGTCTGTCTCGAGTCCATTGTTAGTGGTTTGAGCTTGGGGGGGGGGGGGTGTTGGGTATGCAAGCCCAGTGTGTCAAGCATCTAGCCTGTGGGAACACTACTTATAACATGCAAATGCAACTTAAGTTACCTTTTGAGTTTAGATGGCAAGAACTGCCATATATTGTAAGTATTGGTTTTACAAATCAATCAAGCATAGTGTATCTTGGTTTTCCTTGTTGTCTCGATTTCTCTCTCTTTCTCCATCTCGCTCGTTCTGCCCTTCTCACCATGGCCTACCCAAGGTGGCATCCCCCATAGCCTCCACTCAACATCTCTCTCTCTCTCTCTCTCTCTCTCTCTCTCTCTCTCTCTCTCTCTCTCTCTCTCTCTCTCTCTTACAACATAAACTCTCTTTATTGAGTTACACAAGATGGAGAGCAAGTATTTCCGAGCAATAAAATTAACGAGCAAGTCTCTTTAGAAATGTCAATACTAGTTTTTTAAAAAAGAAACTGCAATGGCTATTTAGACATAGTATTTTTCTTGCAAAAAACACCAAAGCCACCAATGTTATAGCCAAGACAAGTGGTGGATTATCAACCATATGGTCAACAACTGTCTGCTTGTCCTTATCCAACAAGCTTTTTGCTTTTAAATAAATTCAAGTCTCACAAAATTTAGAGAATGCAAAAATGCGTAGTTAAACCACATGTCAAAAAACTTGCCTAGATTCCCTTTGGATAGAGGCAACCTCATAGTGTCACATTAGGCTATAAGCAAAATGTTGGCCATGATTTTTAGCAAGCGGCCCGTGGTCAGGTGGTAAGGCATGCACATTTCTTCATGACTGCCAAGGCCCAAAGCCTACAAGCTACATTTTTAGCAAGCGGCCCGTGGTCAGGTGGTAAGCTTAGCGTGCACATTTCTTCATGACTGCCAAGGCCCAAAGCCTACAAGCTACATTCAAGCTCCCGCTTTTGGAGAACGGCTGCATCATTGTGCAAGAGAAAAATGGTTGGGCTAGTAAGGCCGATCCTCTGACAAGGTGAGGAGACCACCATTTACTTTTCATGCAGCCACCAAGGGCTCACCATATCATATGGGTCGCTTTTTGCCTAACAAGAAATATATTTTTGGGAAAATTACCAAAACACCCCTCTAATTTGTGGGAACTCCCAAAATACCCCTCAAATTTCAAAAATTCCCAAAATACCCTTGTGTTTATTTTGGTTGGATTGTTCAACATTTTCTAATCTTTATTCCTTTTTGATAGTTGAGATCCGTTTTTGAGTGATAAGCATGTAATTTGTCACAAATTATCTCAAGAGAAAGGCAATTATGTCTGAAAACAGTGAAGCAATTCATCGCCAAAGACTAAATGACAAATTCAAATTTTAGTTTTTGCATCTTGTATTATATTGGGCGTATTTTGGGAATTTATGAAATTTGAGGTGAATTTCCACAAACTAGAGGGGTATTTTGGAAATTTACCCTATATTTTCAATTAAAAAAAAGGAATCAAGGATTTTTCCTTCCGACAATGGTTTGCTGCTACAATTAGTCCGCGCCGACGAGGACTGGTTGTTGCAGGAGCAAACCAGTAGTGTGATATGGCTCGCGATGTAGCCAATGGAGGTAGCAATAGATTGCTTGGCTAGGCCAATGGCAAAGACATTCAGGGCCCAAAGAGGGTCTCACCTAGCAGTGGAGAGAGAGAGAGAGAGAGAGAGAGAGAGAGAGAGAGAGAGAGGAAGTAAAGTGCCTCATGCTCGACGACAAGTACGTTTCTCTTCCCCCCACAGTGCGTGAGTGGCCATTTCATTGGATACAACCATTCAACACCAAAGAACAGAGACTCGCGGAGCTCTTAACGAGCAAGGGAAATTTCTTGATCCCTTGACGGCGGTTGGAATGTCGGGGGTGTCGTAGGTGCCGCAAGAGATGCGGGTGTTGGGACCCATGCTTCACTGGCTAAAGCAGAAAATAAGTAGTGTGATGCATGGCTTGCAATGCCTCCGGTGGCTATAGCTTGCAGCAATATTCAATGGCGGGGCATCATACTTGCATGTAGGCGGTGGGGACAGTAGTGTGGGGCTTGATGCCAGATGGGAGTGAGTGCTCTCGTCAATCTTCTCTGTGTGTGTGTGTGTGTGTGTGTGTGTGTGTGTGTTTGTGTGTGTGTCACACACACACACACACACATAGACTTTTTGCAAGCTACTTCAAAAGGCAAGCAAAAGGTTGAACACTGCATACCCCGTTCTACTTCCATTCTTCTGCATTCTCATCGATCAGGTCATGCATGCACTCACAAAGAGCAGGAAGATGATGGCATGCACCTACTTCTTCATTGTAGAAGGTACATGTTTAGCCTATCTCTACCTGCTTTACCCCTCTCAATCACCCCCGACAATCGGGGTCTCATTTTTCTCCACCTCTTCCTTTGAAAGAGAATCCAAACCTTGCTTGGATCTGAAGGATCTACGCGTGATATGAAGGATCGGAGCCCCAACTTAACCATCCAGTATGTTTAAAACCATTCATTCTTCCTATTGGACCAACATTGGATGTCTGCTTGTTTGCGTGCTTGATTACCTTGAAATGCATGAGGGCAGGCACTTCAATTTGTGAGCTAGTGCATCCGTTTTCCCAAATTAATATTTGACATTGAGGACTGTTATGCATCACCAATTTTCTTGCAAAATCCCAAAATCTACTTTAATGGATTTCAATCTTCTTGTCTAGATAGTTATGAGTTGCATGTGTATATGAGATGAAACTTGTATTTAGGAACCTCTTTTCCTTGGGTGCTTCTGCTCATCCTAGTCACAACTCGTGATTTACATGCCCCTTGTATGTAAACGCTTCTATATGTTGTAGCACATGAAAATAAGTGGAAGAGGCTTCTCATAAGTTATTGCTATTTTATAGCAAAAGTTGACAATGAGGGAAAGAGTTGCAGATGGACAAGATGATGATAGGAAGGTGAAGGAGACGCTTAGTTTGATAGAGAGAACGTCCAATTTGATGCAGGATTTGGTTCTAACCAAGCAAAATGTTGACAAATTAACAGTGAAGCTTAATGGGATGAATGGTGCTTGTAAGAATGACAAAGTGCATTATGTGGAGAAGGAGAGTGCAATTTTCTTCGAAAAGAAAGCTGACAACTGCTAGTTTCTACTCATAGTTGCACCTCCCTTTGCTCCTAGTCTCCTTCTCCATTTGCTACGATTCACTATTGCCGCCCGTGCAGCTCGTCCATGCTTTGTCAATGATAGCTTCACATTGGTATTTCTTTTTGCCAAAGATATTTGGCATACATAACAATGTGCAAATAATGATCTGCATGGTATTGTGACAAAAGTTTCTCTCAAGAAAGGTCTTATCACCAATTTCAATAGTGTCTAGTCCTCTCAAATGGAACATGCACATAGTATCAAATTCATATGTGATGAATAACGCATATGTGCATGATTATCACCTCTATACAACATTTAGGGTATACATATGTGTGTGTATTTGGAAGCCCTAGGACATACATGACGTACATTGCTTTGTGCGGTGCTTTGGATAGAAGATCTTAGCCTTAAATTACAAGAAGAGAGAGAAATTGTTGAAATCTTTGCTTGTTTTAATTGCTTCCTTTTTTTCATATCTTTTTGAAGTTTGAGGTTTTCCTTTAGTGCTTTGCTTTTGTGTTGTTGAAGGAGCTCAATTAGGAAGCTCGACAATGGAAAACAAGCCACGAGACTGTTGCCCTACATGTTGGGTCATAAGAAGAGAGAGGGTGGGCATGTGAATTCTACCCAAGTCTAGAGGATCTTAAGCGATGAGGCGTGAAAGACCACTTAGGATTGAACAATTCAAAACATTTTCTCTCCAAAAAAAAAAAGGTTGAATCTGCAAACTGGCGGAGGAAGATGATGTTGCACTAAGTTGCTGATAGTGCTGCTAAATTGGATGAGCATCGAGCTGACAATGCCTTGAAAAAGTGTAGTGTGCACCCTACTGGCAGCAAAAAGTAGCCGTAGATTTTGTTTTGCTGAAAATTTTGATATGTCGGCACTTTTACCCCGTCGATGTTATTGCTTTTGCAACAGCTAGACCACTTGTGGGAAGTGGTCATGTCTCTCTCTCTCTCTCTCTCTCTCTCTCTCTCTCTCTCTCTCTCTCTCTCACACACACACACACACACACACACACACACATGGGAGGTGTGATATTAGCTAGGCAATGACCAATGAAGTGACGAGCAACTCCAAGCAGGGGGTATCTGAGTGTAAAAATGGCGTGAGTAGACAAGTGATGATAGAGGCTTGTTATCGATGCTTGATGACTATTGGGTTCTCTTTCCTTTGTGTTGGATGCAATGTTGTGGGGCTGTCTCACTTGAGGATTGATGCACTAAAGATGGCAAGTGCTAATCGCAAGGCTTGCTAGTATTGACATGGCATACCCATGAGGTGGGTGAAGCCAAGTGTTACGATTAGAAGGTTGCTACTTCTTGGCCGTTTTTGGCACTAGATATTCCCCTTGTACTGCACAATGATGTTGAGCTAGATATTGGAAAAGCTACTGCACAAGTGGATGCTCACCAATACAAGCTTTGCTTCATGTGTGGATTGATTGATTTGGCAATGGAGCTGAGGACTCTGACTTGAGTCACAATTAATATGTAGGTTATTACACACATACAAAGGTGAACACCAAGAGGATATGCCACCCCCCCCCCCCCCCCCCCCCCCCCCCCCCACACACACACACACACACACACACACACACACATTGAAAGACTAATGACTAATTTGCATGCTCACTTAAGAGCTTATAAGAGAAAAATAGACACATTAATTAAGATGTGAATATTAACAAATGCTCAACTCGTGAGCTTATTAAATATTCTAAATGTAATTGACAGATGCTAGTTGATCTCCTAATCAAATATGAGGGTAGTGGCTCAAGAGAAAAACTCAAGAACTTGCCCACATTAGTTAATTAGGTGCATAGAGGAGAGATTAAGACTCAATCGCACCCTAGTTAAAAAGCATTGATACCACTTGTAGGGTCGATGGTGGGATTTGAAATTGAAGGTAACCATAGCTACACAATAGGGAGAGAGAAAAGTACACACTTCCAAGAATAGACTCAGATATACAAAGTGTACAATAATATCTTTAGCATGAAATACGATATGTACATCAAAGCCCTTACTTATAAGGTTTAGGAGCTATCCGAGTTGGCCTTTGGCTTACATAATTTAGGCAAAGATAATATCTAGAGTACTAAAAGTTTATCTTCCATATAACCCTTCACAAGTAGATATGTTTCTTACCAAAGACTTAGACTAAAGGCTTAGGACATGCCCACCCAACGATTTTTTCTAATGTTTTGGCTCATTTCTTTGAATCGTTTTCTTATTTTTGGCTTTACTTTTAATTTGTGCAATTCTTTTTTTTTATTATTATGATAAAAAAACCATAAGAGAATCCTCCTAAAAAACTTTTTTCAAAAAAATAAAATAAAAAATATATAGTAGAAACAAAGAAAACAAAAAAAGATTAAAAAACCACCCAAAAAAATCAAGCAAACAAACAAAAATTTAAAATACACACACACTTTCAAAACCCTCTCTCTCTCTCTCTCTCTCTCTCTCTCAGGTCTGTGGCGCTCTCTTTCCCCCTCTTTTTAGCTGACAAATTATCACTGCCAGTCCCACTTGGTTCTCTTTTTTTAAACATCTACTTTAATTATAAATTTTATTTTATTTTTGTTTAATTCAACTAAAATTTCAAATTGTCTTATTTGATATTAGTTTAATTCAAATTAAATTTCACTTTGTTTTATTTGATTTTATTTAATTCAAATTAATTTTTAGTTTCTTTTATTTGATTAAATCTAATTCCTTTCAAATGTCGATTTCATTTCATTTCTTTTCATTTGATTTTTTAAATTTCATATTTATTCAATATTTTTTAATGTTCTATTGTATTACATTTAAAAAATATATAAAAACTCCCCAAAAAACTTTTTAAGAACAAAGCAAAATTTTTCAAAAAGCAAAAAACTATTTATTAAAACATAAAACAATAGAAAATCACAAAAAAAGTGAATAATGTTTTTCAAAAATCACCAAAAATTAAAAAACAGATAAAACTGAAAATTCAGTTTACTTTTCTTTAAAAAGAGTTTTTTTTTTGACGAAAATAGATCAAAATTCAGAAAAAAGAAAATTCAAATAAAATTACCAAAAAGAGAAAAAAATTAAAAAATACAAAAAACCAAAATATTAAGCAAAAAGAATAAAAATTTACATCTAAAAAATATATATATAAACAAAAAAAATACATTTATTTATTTGAGTTTTTCTTTTGAGTTTCTTAATGTTTTTCTTTTGCATCTTTTGTTTTCTTTATATATATTTTTATTTTTGCATCTACATGTTTCCTTTTTCTTAGTGTTAAAACAAACGAATAAAATTGCTTCTCTCTCTCTCTCTCTCTCTCTCTCTCTCTCTCTCTCTCTCTCTCTCTCCTTCTCTCTCTCAACTCTTTCACTTGCTTCCCACATATATCACACACCTCGTATAAGCCCTGTTTATGCGCAATAACGCACGATTAGGCACACTTAGACTAGAAACACCCAAAGAGTTTGATTTTGTTCGATTGCGTCTAATTTGATCATATTTGAGTCAAATGGTACGCATAGACCCTACAATTACACACATTTTGATTGTAGTCTACATATGTCAGCTGATCAGCTTTAGAGCACATTCACATCTATTGTTCAAACTTGGCTTGATTTTAGCTTTTGATCACACGTTTGTGCACAATTAGAGCCTGATTTGGTACGTTGGTGCAGCTTAAGTTGGTCGATGCTATGAACATGGAAAAGAAAGGCTACATGTGTCTATAGATGCATGCCAAAGTGGTGAGCAGGTATGAAGGGAATGGGCAAACATGTCGTTGCAAATGTGTATGCTTTATGTGTTTTTTGAGGCCAAGGAGCTCTGCCATGGTGCCCATCAAAGGTGGTTAATTAGAGGTTTCAAAGTGTTGGAATGGAAGTGCCAAACTTGTTCCTCAAAGTGTTCTCCAAGCTAGTCTAGATGGCTCGCTAATCAAAGCTATATGGTGCAAGATATGGTAGTTTAAAGGAAAGGTAGTTTGCAAATCCTAGCCGCGGTGGACAAGTGCAATAAGAAAAAGAAGTGGAAGTGAGTGGATAGATCTAAAGTGTTTGATTTATGGAGCATGTTGGTCTTTTCGGATTGACGGAGTCCGGATGGCTAAAATTTGTTGAGGGCCAAGTATGTGTAAGTTTGGTCACCTCGATAAGTGTGGTATCAAAGTTTTCTTTGAGCTTCTTAGGGTTTGTAGGGATGGAATGCAACGTAAGACACTATCCAAAAGTCACAGGTCATCAACTAGAGTTGTGACAACAGAGATATAGCCAATTAAAGTTGGTGGGTAACTGTGGCGGAGGGGTAGCATATGATTTTTTGCCATCTTTGACTCGTCGTTCAAAGGCACGAGAGAGTCAAAGTGAAGAACTGGATTGGCAGACAGATCCTGGAGCACCGGCTTTGAGTGTCATTTTATAGAGTGTCAATTAGGTCGTTAGTGAGCCGAAAGTGGGAGCAACCCAAAGCGGGGGTGAAAATTGGAAGCATTTGGAGGAGGTTTTCCTAACTCTCAAAGGGGAATGGTTCAAGAGATGCCACATGGCACATTAAAAAATCCACATGTGCATACACAGGGTAGAGAACCAAGATATATATAATTTCTTAAGGAACTCTCATAATGAAACAAGAGAGAGAGCCCCATGGCTCCCGCCCCCCCCACGCGGTGTTGTGTAAGTGCTGTTGGTGGCAATGTGCTGCCATGTCTTGGTGGTGCTCTATCATGCAACGGTGTTAACCATTGGCATTGATGTTGGTTTGTTGGATCCCGATAGGGTAGGGTTCACATTGGGGTGCTCATTGGGGCCCTACCATTTTAATTGAGGATACCAATGCTTGTGCCTTGGGCCAAATGTCATCAGGCACCATGGCTCTGAATAGAAGGGAGCCCTCTTCTGTGTGTAGTTAAACTTGAAAAGCTGGCTAAGTGGAGCTTCCCATGCAATCATGCAAAGTGTGAGTTGAACACTTATTTGGTGGAAAAAGAGGTTTCTAAAAAACGAAAGAACGCCCTATAAGGGGCATTTTCCTGCACATTTTGGGGGCCTTTTCCCCAACAGCCTATAGAGGAGCCGAAAGGGTTGTGAGGGTGTGTGTAGTGTTTGGTGTAAAATCCATAGCTTCTCATTTCTGTTGTCTCTTCCCCACCCTCTTCTTGCCTTCATATGCTTTGTGTTGTGATGTCAGTGTGAGCACCCAACGGGCCATTTGTGGTGTGTAGAGTAAGAGTGAGAGCAAGGTTTTTTGTGTGCGGTGATGGTGTGTCAAATTGAAGCAATGGGAATGGCATATGGATGTTGATTTTGATGAGTGTGTGTGTTGTGTGGTGGTGGTGTAGAGCATATGTGCCTTGCTGTGTGTGCAAACATGGATTTACTAGTGGAAGTGTGTAGTCTGGAAGGTGTTTGTGAGTGGATTGGGGTGTTGTGAGTACCTCGGGCTATAGAGAGGGATTCATGGTTTTTGGGTGTGCTCCCATTCCCCCTCTCCAAAGTTGATTGATTTTTTATCACAACATGATCCTATAGATGATTTTTAGAGTCATTTCACATGTAGTGACCTCATATTAGTGCTTGGCTAGCCATCCACTACTAGATTACTCACACTAGCTAGTGCACTTGCATGTAAACCTCTTTGACACCAAATTTGACCCAAATTGACAAACTTTGGTTATCATGGATCCTGAGGCCCTATTTGATAGGCTATTTTGGGTTCACGGTCAATTAGACAGATTGCCTATATACACACATGTAGACACCCAACAGAGTTATATCTAGCTTTAGTCCACATACTATCAAGACACCTAGATTCTAGATTCTTAGAGCCTAATCACGCACGGCTTTCTAGATAACTTTCTTGATGGTTTTGGCACATCATATAGACACATGACATAGGATATTCCAGAGAGCATCACATTATACCTTTGTGAAGATCACCCATTCATCCTTGAGCTACCACAAACTATATATTTGCACATTTTTAATGCTAGACCCTTGTATGGCGATGAGGATCATAGGATGTACATGAGAGATATAGACAAATCTTGAGAATACAGTCCCTGCAACATAGTTAGTGCTATCCCACCAGGTTCCTTATAAGGTACCTATAAGAGAATTTATGATGATTACCTATACATTGTTGTGTGGACTATGCTATTTGCCTTCTTGGATTAGTGATGTCAAGCCTATAGTAGACCCGATGACTATACCCTTTGCACAACCAACATGACTTAGATCACCCGTAGGGTTTACATCATCCATACCATATAGGAGATAGAACTTTGCTAAGATCATGGTAGAGAACCAAGTTACCATGCACAAAGACAACCACATCACATGCTTTGACCACCACTATGTAGTACACATGCTAGAGAGGTTGTAGAGACTGTACCGCATATCATGAACACACCAAACATAGAGCTTGCTAGATCAATGCATTAGATATGCTGATAAAATATGTATCAACACCCAGAGACACCACACAGGTACCACATAAGAATAGAGTTGCTACAATGAGCAGAGAGAACCATACAAAGATTTTGATATGTTTCTTAGGATATATAGGAGTCACACCTTGGTTTGTTGACCTTGATGGGCATTCCTACATCAAAGGCAGCTTCTCAAATGACATTGACGTGTTGATACAATAGGTAGTCAGAGTTCATAGACATCACATTTGGTAGATTGAGTTCTTTACTAATGATCTCAAGGGCACATACATGTCCTTTCCGATTAGCCCATATGATGTTGTACATAGAGCACATCTTGATGATTTTTTGGACACCTGAGTACATCCTAGGATAGTGCACCTATGTAGACTAGAGCACACATTAACTTATGTTGATGATTGTGGATGTAGATACTGATGAGAGCAGACCAAAGGATGTTTTGAGCTAGCCATGAGAATTATGGTGTATCTTGTTGGAGATCCTTGCGATAGAATTTATAGGCACACAAATGGTACTAGATATTCCTTGATGATTGGACTGCCCTATTCTTCATGGAACGGCAAGTATCTTGTACACACGGAGCTCATAGACACCTACTAGACAAAATTTCCTTACTAGGTCACCCCCCAAATCTCCATTATATAGACAAATTTTTCCTTAGAGCACAATTGATTAGTTAAGATCTAGAGTGATTAAGATGATGGAGATGAATGCCCAGATTGGCAAGAGGACGAGTACACCAAATAGCATTACCATAGAGCCATCTAGAGAAATTAGTTTAGAGGTTGCTACTTATTCTATAGAGGATGTACAACACATAGCGAGATGGATACTATGCCAAACACAAGTGTTGAGCCAATAGAGACAAATAATGTGCTAGATTCTACACTTATTGATGATTCTTGTACACCTATTTTATAGGTATATGTACGATACAAAGCCTACATTTAAGGAGATTTTTTATGCACACGATCACAAGAGTGTTGATATTATGATTGATCCATTAGAGATTGAGATACATATAGAGTTGATAGAGACATATGCTTTCATTGAGACACATTCTCATGGGCATCCACAATTTGATTCATTGACAATCAAGGATTTCATTAACGTAATCACGACCGTGAGATTACGTCAATAACTTTAGTATTTACACCAAAAATCACGTGATCACGTTAATTGTTAATGTGACTTTCATTATGACCTGCAAAAACCTATAGAGCCAGTTAGCCTTCCGGGTTTTCCATTTTTCCCTTTGGGGCTCGTCGGGCTTTTTCATTTTCTCGACGGGCCCGTTGGGTATATGTAACAGCCCCGCGGGCCCGTCGAGAAAATAAAAAATCCAGGAGGGAATAATTATATATAGTAAACAGTGTGCTAACCGCGGTGTTTTA
This sequence comes from Adiantum capillus-veneris, assembly GCF_014529385.1. Classification (NCBI taxonomy): domain Eukaryota; kingdom Viridiplantae; phylum Streptophyta; class Polypodiopsida; order Polypodiales; family Pteridaceae; genus Adiantum; species Adiantum capillus-veneris. Next base: position 23,799,458 of record NC_140938.1, on the reverse strand, counting down.
GCTAGGCAAATCCTTGGGGAGTGTATCCGAGTGCCGGGTATAGTCATCTCCTTGTAAATTGACCTAAGGTTACAGAGTCACAGGTACTTTTTTGGGCAAAACGTGATTCTTAATTCGGTAACCACTTCTAAAATTTTTTAATTCGTTTACCGACATAAAGGTACGAAACCAAAACAACTGAAAACTTGGAGAATTATGCTCATTGCGAAGAAGCCATTGGTCCAAATGAGGGTTGTAATTGGCTTTAGAAGATGAGTATATGTAAATGATGAGTCGATAGTCAAGGGTCAGATGTCCTATACTAGTGTACCGGGCATATAAATATCCTTGAGGTCCTGCATTTGAGTTGATTTACACTTGTCCTCCACAATATAAAAGCTATAATCCTTGATTGGGTTAAAATAGCTTTTATATATTGAATTGGTTGCATGGGTGGGCTACAATCCTTCACTGGGTACAAGTAGTCCTCAATTGAATGATTATATTGAAGATTTGTTTGCGTTAGTTCATGCATTGGTTTATACAGAGAGTGCATTATGTATTACGATAGATTATTAGTGCATGTAATGACCAATCATATATTTTATTGCTTTTGTTGTTTTTTGTAGCAATTGAAAGTAGATGTGTCTTATTGTTTGCAAATCAAAGTGGACATATAAATAATCATTATAGTAATAATTGCATAGAGAGATTCATAGCATTGTTATAGTTATTATGCCATGCATAGACTACATTGCAATATGTATGGTTGTTCACAATATAGGTGATCGATATGTGGATTGACTAGCGTGCATTGAAAATTTGATATTGTGCATCATGGTTACTTTCATATTGAATAATTTTTAAATTTTAATATATATTGAAAATAAGAAAAATGTTTCAAAAACTGAACATCTGGTTCTTTTGTCTTCACTTTTAATTTAAAAGCAATGGAGCAAAATGTGGGCACAAGTGGTACGAAGAAGCCAAAGAATAAAAAAGCTCCTAGAAAAGAGTTGGATTATTATGCTCACAACATATGCGGATGATATATGGAGTGGCAATGTAAATTTTTTCACACAACAAAATCAGACGGTGCACTATGTATTAGGGATCATTTTCTGGGTAGCACTAAAAAGAGTTGTAAGAAATGTGAACATCCTCAGGCACCTGCAGTTGCAAAGCGTTTGAGAGAAGAGCTCGCCCAAAAGGGTGGCAAGAGACAACAAATATATAGCTCTGTGGCTTCGAATCAAGAGTTCCTAGAGCCAAATATTAACTCCGTAGATCCTGTAGTGACGCCAACTAACTTGGAGAACAACCTGCTCAAGGAGAGAAAATTCCAGGCAGTGTTCCTTTTAAACGTCACAATGAAGGTGGACTTTGTCAAATGCGTCAAAAATCATTACATCAAAGCTTTTGAGTGCAGTGTCTAGAAGAAGCACAAATTGCACTTGCCAAAGCAATATTCTTTACTGGAAGTGCTTTGGTCATGGTAGACAACAATCATTGGAAGGTTGCTTGGAAGAAAATCGGTGAGTTTGGTCCAAGATTTTCAGCTCCTTCTTATCACATGATAAGAAATGTTTTCTTGGACAAATGTTACATCAAAGTCAAAGAGCATGTTGGCAAAATAATACTTGGGAATATTTCGCTTTCAGGATGTACGATTCTGAGTGATGGCCAGTCAAATGTTCAGAGAAGACCGCTGATCAATGTAATGCTGGTTTGTCCAAGGGAAGAAATGTTTATAAAGGTGATTGATAGTTCTGGTGCAATTAAAAGTGACAAATACATTTTTGAGGTCTTGATTAATGTAATTAAATAAATTGGTGTTGAACATGTCGTTCAGATAGTCATGGACAACGCAAAGAATTGTAAAAATGCCAGTATATTAATAAAGAAGTGCTTTCCACACATTTTTGCCAATGGTTGTATTACGCACAGATTAAACTTAGTGCTAAAATATTGATACACTAGCAAAGAAACCACATGGTTCGCCAAAATAATTGATACAGCATGTCAGGTTGTGAAATTTATCTTGAAACGACAAAGAGTGCTCAATTTGTATAGGATGCATATGTCAGTGATGTTGAAACTTCCTCTGCTGAAACTCGGTTTTGCATACACTTTTATACCTTGGAACCACTTATTCATAATAAATATGCTATGATTAACACATTCAATTGCGCGGCCTTTGATGAATGGCATCTTGAGCAGAAAGAAAAAGTGAAAGATAAAATTACATGTCTACGTGGCAATGTAAACAAGGTTGATTGGTGGAGGAGTGTAATGGATGCATACCATGTAATGATGCCCGTTATGTTCGCGATCCACAATCTAGATCAAAGGGCGCCAAACTTGGGCAAAGTGTGGATGACATGGTGGTCAGTCCAACAGATTCTTGAAAATCCTGAAGAGTTGAAAAAGTCTGTAGTAGAGAAGGAGTGGCGATTACCATTCTCTGGCAAACAACAAAATTTTTTGGCTAAGTATTTTCATGTAAGGTGGAAGAGTGCTCATAGTCCACTCCATAGAGTTGCTTACATGCTCGATCCAGAGTATTGGAATTTAGATTTGATGTCCAATACATAGGTGGTAAGCAATTTCTATCATGTGGTCAACACGTTCTACTTCAACGTTCAGGACCGAATTGATTTCATCAAAGAAATGAGTGCATTTAGATTAAAATAAGGTCCTTTTGCGAATGATTTTGTACAGGTAGTGGCAAAAGAGCAACCTGTATGGAAGTGGTGGATGATGAATGGTGGAGAGCATTACTCTATCTTACGTCTCCTTGCAATGAAAGTATTGGAACAATGTGCAGCAAAATCAAGTTCAGAGAGAAACTGGAGTATGTACACGTATGTTTACATCACTATTCGCAACAGACTATTAGCAGACATAGCAGAAAAATTAGTGTATATGTTTTGCAACGAAAAAAGTATTGAATCACATCAAAAGTGCTGGCTACGAGGAGGAAATGCCAACCTGGTTGTATGATTGTCAAAACAAAGATGAAGAAGAGTTTAATGTTGGTGTATCTCAATGCACTGTAGACGAAATAGAAGAGAATTTGATAATAGATGTGGAGGTTGAATTACAAGAAGAACCACAACACTCAGACTTAGAACCAGATAACAACTCAACAGATTCAATATAGCTTGAGAGTAGAATGAGTAAATGTCAAAAACCATTGTAAAAGACCTTGTATTCAAATGTGTTTTGAGTAATTACAATGCTTTATATTTGCAATGATACATGGTTTGTTGATCTCAATTGTGTTTCCCTGAAACAGCATCTTGCTCATCAAAAAGATTTTTAATTGTGTTAGGGGTGTCTTGGTGTGCTTGCTTAATTTTATATTCGTTTGCCATGCCAAACATAATATATATTCCTTGTTATTCCTTGTGGAATATCTTGTGAATAGATTGCGCATCGACTACTATTTTGCATTACACAAATAAGACAAACTAAATAATAATAATGACCACATGTCGATGTATAATATCCACTCCATCCATCAAAATTCTTGTAGCAAAGTGGACATTGGGAAGATGAGGATGCATCTGAAGTAGACGAGGGGCCCAAATCCGGGTGCATGATAAGGTGGTTGATGTGTGTCCCTTGTACAGGTGTTGGATTCACTCGCTGTGTCAGATATTGAACATCCTAACTTAAGCGGTAAATGATTTTCTCCATACGGACTTGTGAGGGTTGGGGTGTCATGGTGGCTTAGAAAGCTGTGTTATTCCTGCATCTTTCTCTGCCAACTGTGTTGTGTAAATATCCTTCTCTCTTTTTAACTGTAGTTCGGCGCCTTCCACTATCAATGCCAGCTTATCTCGGGTGAAAGTGACACAACTCTCCCTTAAATCATGAGTGGCAACAATTGTCTCCTTTAACGAGAAGTCTATTGGTCGTCGCTGTTGCACAAAGTGAACATATAATATTTTTGCAAAACATTGCACACAATCTGCATTGTGTAGGGGATGGGCATAAACCTCCAAATAAATCCTCTCAGTGTTTTCTTTGATTGCATCATGGTTGCACTTCGAAACCTTCCACCTTCCTTTCTTAATCTCTGCGTCCTCACATGGCCATATTGTCTTGATCATGTCCTTTGTCACTTCTTTATTGATCTCTTTCCATTGCATGTGGTTTGGATTTGGCCATTTTGAGAGTCGTCAAGCAGTAAGCATCGCTTGTTGTGCCGACATGCCGCTTGTTGTTGATCATCGGGCAGTGATTGGGTGCCAATATCTTGTTCTTCATCGGCCATTTTCTCTTACAGCTGCAGTCAACAGATAGACAAATATTCAATATCATTGGCAAATATAAATTCTCACAATTCAACACTCTCACAGAGGCAGAATATAGCAACTTCTCGTTCACAGGGAAAGTGCGCGGAATCCACTAAATCAAACCACAACAAATGCGACTAATTGAACCACAAGACAAATTTGAAATACTGACAGTTAAATGACAAATTTGAAATGACTAAAGATAATTGACTCAATTAGGTGAACCACTTCAAACCAGATAATACACTTCAATAAAAAATAGAATACCCTGGACAAGACATATGCATATCATAGAAATATTTAAATCGGATAAAATGACGGTGCAAGTTCAACAAGGGGATGTTGGACAAGGTTAGGGTCTGTCTTTAAATGTTCTTTGAAAAATATCAACACGTCAGAAGCATTCCTTCTTTGTTCCCGCTCTTTTTACTTCATCCAACAATCTACTTTAATTCCAATAGCCCTCATAACATCTTCGTCCGGGTGGTGAAAAACTTCTTCTGGAAAATAAAACTTTTCTAGCTACACTCCAAAAAGCTGTCAGCATGTTGAATAGGTAGCCCAATGCATACATGTCGCTCAATTTTGTGTATGCATCTGTACACCGTGGATCATATAGTTCGGGAGCAATCCATGGTCGCTTAGCCATCTCGACATTCCTTGCTCTCTATGCATCCAAAACTAATTCGTCCGACTGTGCGCTTGGATGCAGATAATTATTTGTTGCTCACTTAGCTAGTGTTCTCAGCATCATATCCCAATCAATGATGCCGACGTGAGGTTTATTGGCGCGAGTAAAGTCCAACATTATGTTGAACGGGTGCAGGTCACTATGCACTATACTGATCGAGTGGACAGCCGCAACGCCGTTGATTAAGGCATAACAAATGGCTGGCATCTGCTCGATCGCTACTTTGATCCGCATTGTGTCTATCTTGCTTACAGGAAGATTTGCTATAGGCAATGACATCCAGTCGTGTTGTAGCCTGTGCATGTGTCATCTGAACAATCCGTGAGCAAATGGTAAGTGACACATCATGTCGCCCACGGTACCCCCGTTGTAGTATGGGAATATCGTGATCCAAGGAGCTTCGGTAGTAGACCTAATGCACCTTACAATGGAGGGGTGAAGCGTTTGCATTCCTTGCTTTGTCTGAAAGCTGTCAAATTTTGCCTCACTCCCTCCCTTGTAACATTTTTCCACATATGTAATGTGGTCTGGAAAAAATGAGATGCCTTTGATGGTGTACAATGTGCACACAGCGAAGGAGTCTTCTCAAATCCTCATACCTTCTACCAAGGCTTTGTGAGGGATGCCGACAAGATGAGTGCACTTTTCATTTAAAGCAGTGCGCATGATTGTGTCTGTGTCGCTGGCATCGGATCAACCTCCCAAAGTTGCTGGCACATCTTGGGCCATCTTCAATCTCTTGGGTAACGCTGCTTGGTCCTGTGCTTCCACACGCTTCATCTTTATCTTCTGTTCTTCCCACAATTTATCCCAGAGCTCTAAATTTGACATGTCGCCGGGGCAGGTGGGATATCTTCCTTTAAGTCTCTACAACATACTTTCATATTGCCCAACACTGTCTTAACCTTGTGGTGGGGGTCAAGTTCTGTATCCCTGCTGGAAGCAACAACTCTTATTGGCCTTCAAGTCGCAACGTGCGCTCTGTGTTCTCCCATATAGCGCTAGTGAGGTCTTTGATGTAGACATTGCTTTCACAAATCTGTTGTATGCGATCAACTGCACATGATGAGATTCCCAAAATACATTCTTTATGAATGGCACGCATAATAATTTTTCTTTTCATCTGGCGTCATATTTGCATTGGACAATAAAAAAAAACATATCAAATACAAATTCATGGTTGCGAATGACACTAACACTCTCACACTATTTCAGATAAACCCTTAATCACCACTTGAAAACTTTAAGAAACGTGCAAGGAAATATTGATAAAAATTGAAAACAATCTTCACTTAAAATTGCAATCGGTTACACCTGTAAAATGTAGATCAAACAAGTGGTTTATAAGAACTTAATTCAGACCATACAATACATGTTAACAGTCTGGCACATTTCAGCATATATTGAATTTTTAACTTATATTTTTCTCCGTGTGCACATACTAATTCAAACAAAGCACACACCAACTTAAACACTTCAAAAACATTTAAAACATTAGAAGTATACAAATTGGACTAGCAAATTATGTTCATACACTTTTTGGCCTGCCCAAAGGGCAAAGGCTATAGCGTTGCCTTCTCTTTTTGCTGACTAAAATAGGAAAAAAGTTGAGTTGTATTTTTAAACATTTTTCTATAGACAAAAAATGTTGATTGGTTGCAACAAGATAGTGGGAACTCATTTAAATGAAAAGAGTGTAAATATAATGATGGACATGTCTTGAGACAAGCGAGAGATGATACTCTATAATCACCCATAGGAAAGAGAACCTCTAAAAGCTTTGAAAATTTGATCACCAATAAATGAAGATATTGAAATTTGTTCTTTAAAAGAAAGCTCCTTTTTGAGATGGTGAGTTTCTTATTTTCCCTACCCCAAAGAGGTGAGCGGCAGCCCATAGTGGAAAAAGGAAGAATATATATATATTTTTTTTAAATCACACGTCCCCATGGAAACATTCAATAGAAAGTTATAATTCCGAGTGGTGGCCACTGGCAGTGGAGTATGGTGGGTTCTCTAGAGTGGAAGTAGTGGGTATGCCACTGGCAGTGGGTCTTGTCAGAGAAAAGAGAATCATTTAAAAATTCTCTCACAATTTCCCTCTCTTTTCTCTCACTTCATGAAGCGAGCAGAGTGTCTTTACTCTCTGGCTTTCATCCCATATCCTCGACATGGACCTCATTTCCAAGCGTGCTCTCTCTCTTTCTCGCGTACAGGAGAGCTTCCATAGCTATGTGTGTGTGTGTGTGTTTGTGTTACTGCGTGGAACTGTGCACATTTGAGGCTTTGGTAGGCAAGATCTCTCTCTTTCTCTCTCTCTCTCTCTCTCTCTCTCTCTCTATCTCTCTCTCTCTCTCTCGCATACAAGAAAGCTTCCATAGCTATTGTGTGTGTTACTGTGTACCTGTGAGGCTATGGTAGGCCGAAGGGCTCCATTTGCTATCCTTGAGCCCTAATGTATAGAGAGCCAGTCATGGTGCAAGAAGAGGACACAAACCTCTCTCCTTGTTGGTCTCTTGAGATAGCTTGCTACGATGTTAAGACATTCTTCTTCTTCTTCTCTCTCTCTCTCTCTCTCTCTCTCTCTCTCTCTCTCTCTCTTTGTGCGGAGTGGGCGTCGAGTAGTAGTGTAAGATTGGGGGGAATTATCTCACACACAAGCAAGGTAGCATTGGCGACCAACAGCCTTGACATGGCATTCCAGCCCAAGGTGAGCAAGGCGACAACCTGAGCTCATGAGGGTATGAGTGTTGCAGACTATAGTCGAGGTCGCAGAGGAGGGCGAAGAGCTGAGGATGCACGGGACGTAAGCTGCATTTTCTCTCCCTCTCTATCTATCTCTGCTTTGTGTACATGTCTGTACACGTGAAAGGGATTACAGATTACCTTTTGGGAGTGCCAGGCGACTAAGCATCGCTACCTATGCTTCCATGGGGATGTGCAGAATTTGGTCGTTGCAGTTCACCCTTTCACTCCTAGTAGATCCAGAGGTCGCTGCAGTTCACCCTTTTCACTCCCAGCAGATCCAGAGGTGTCTATTGTCCGCCTTAGTTCCTGCTATCTCTCTCATTTTGTGAAGGGAGCCCATCCGCCATATTAGTTCGTTCCCTTCATATTGGGCCCTCTGTACAACCACCAATGGTACTCTGAGTGAGTTTGCCAAGTCTCTAAGTGAGGCATACGCAGTGTGTGGATTTACACTAATAGAGGCTGTTGGGTAGGTGGACGACTTGGTGAACTAGAATTAATGTCGAGGGGCGGAGGTCAAGGAGGAAATGGAGGACGTTGGGGAAGTCCCACATGGAGCGAGTTGGGTGAAACAATCAAGATCAAGGTTGTCTGACAGGGAGCGAGTTGGGCGGCAGCTGCTTAGGCGTGGCCTTGCAATTGGATGCCCTTCAAAAAGATGAAATCTGTAATATATGATGTTTTGTCCATGGAAGATGATATGTCTACTAGCACATACAAACATCAGCCTTTGTATCTCAAGTGTTTCAAATTCCATCAAACATGTCAATCAGCCTAGTGAATAATCTATAGAAATAAGAACTGTATTACTCATTAATGATGGAAGAAACAAGTTCTGCAACTAGATTCTAAGTAACAATACTCACAATAGTTTGAATGTGGTAAACATAGAACCTGCATATTGCACTGCACACAAGCATTTATGTTGTAATTTATCACCTCTTCATTTTGTTTATTAGATGCCTTTTAATCAAGTTGCAACAGAGGATGTTTTTACAAGAAAATAACCTTGCAGTATGATAGATGTTTTGTTTCTAGGAATGTGATGCTTGTAGAGGCGCAATTCTAAAACATTCTTCATTTTTTAAAGCCAGGGCTTTCTCAACTTGTAATTGTTACAACGATCTCACGTTTTTGAGTTTTGAGAGAATATCTTAATGCTTGTGTAGTTCAATAATCCATGTGTTTCATAGCTTAATTATATGAGTTTCACAAGTACAACAAAGTGGCAACATATACAGCTAATGTGCGATAGAGGTCAAGCAACAATTGTAGTTGAGAGCATGAGAACGAGAGGGAGACCCCGATTCCTAAGAGAGAAGAGAGTCCATGCTTGCACATCACTCTCTAGAGCGATAGGCTTTACCCACTCACGCTTTTGCTCTCATACAAACACACGTTGCTCTCTCTCTCTCTCTCTCTCTCTCTCTCTCTCTCTCTCTCTCTCTCTCTTCTCTCTTCAATAGGATATCCACTGAGGTAGACTTGCATTCTCTTCTAGTTCTGTGTGAGCTCTCTCTCAACTTTCAATAGTTTGATATCTAGTGAGGTAGATTTGCATTCTCTTCTAGTTGAGAGAGAGAGAGAGAGAGAGAGAGAGAGAGAGAGAGAGAGAGAGAGAGAGAGAGAGAGAGAGAGAGAGAGAGAGAGAGAGAGAGAGAGAGAGCACAACAATGTAGTTGTTGGTGTCCCTTTCATGCATTACAAACACAAAAGAGACCTAGACACTAGAGTTTTCAAGGGCTTCAAAAGAGACCTAGATGCACTGCGATGCAGAGCACGCTCCCACACGACCCCCTCTCTTCCTCTCTCCTCTCTCCTCTCGAAGTACCTACAAAGGTGGTCAACGATTTCTCTCTCTCTCTCTCTCTCTCTCTCTCTCTCTCTCTCTCTCTCTCTCTCTCTCTCTCTCTCTCTCTCTCTCTCTCTCTCTCTCTCTCTCTCTCTCTCTCTCAAGATGAAAGCAAGAAATAGCACCCAGCCGGCCGCATTGGACCCGCATATATATAATTTTGCGAGCCCGCCAGGCTTTTCAGTAATCCCAGTGGGCCTGCAAGGAAAATGGAAAATCCCGGCAGGCCCGCCGGGGAAGCTGAAAAGCCGGACGGGAATTTAGTGGGTCTACAGGTCGCCCTTAACTGGAATCTGTGTGATTATGTTTAGTGTAATCATGTAAATGTGTCAATAAGACCTTGTGATCACAGAAAATTTGTCGTAATTACGTAAATATTAAATCCCTGTTGACCATGACTATCACCCCCCTCGAGTAGAGGTCACACTCAAGGATTTAGAGAATAGTTTTTCCAGAGTGACTTCTAATTGAAACACTTGAGATGCCACCAGATCAGGTAGATCCTACCTTAGAGGATTTTCACATAGATAGCACTATCTATGAGCAACCTAGGACATATTAGGCCTATAGCTTATCATAAAGAGATCATAGTAGGGCCACTAGAAATGGTTATGTGCCCCACATGATGACATAGACTAGACCATTCATTAGTGATGATACACTAGTTGGGATCAAGACTCACAGTACACGTGACTGTTTATCCCATCATTGTCTCACATATAAATTGTCACTAGAGACACAAGGATCCTATAGAGAGAACATAGAAAGATTTGGGCTCTAGGCCACAGACTTAGCACATCCTCGTAGAGTGTGTTTTTTTAGCGAGCTTCAGATTTTGAGCTTTTGCAATGAAAAACATTTTTCAAGCTTTTCGACATTTATTTTGGATCCTTTTATAACGACACAAAAATTTAACTAAAAAAAAAACATTACACACACGATACACACCTAAAAACATATATAAGTTTCAAAAGTCTTAACTTTGAGCTTGAGCATCTAGCAAAATATGAGCCACAAAGCATACATGTACAAGAAGAGTGGATTCAAAAAATACTTTAAAGGGTGGAGAGAACTAATTCCGTAACTCCTCATACAAAAGAGATGACTCCTTTGATGCATAGCTCTAGACCACTTTGTTTTTCTATAGATTCACTACACTATAGGGTGGACCAATAAAAATGCAAGGTCCATGGGAGTTAATGCAGGATGGTAAATGACCATGTGCTCTTTTGATTGAAGTCCAAGCATGTGCACACAAAAATAACACATGTGCTTACATGCTAGAAAGGATTTATGCATAGATTCTCTCTTGTGAATATTGGGGCAGGTGCAACTAGGTTCTTCCTTTAAGCGTACATCATAACACCTCTCTATTAGGACTCAAAAAACTATGTCCTCTTCATTTTCCTCTTTCTCTTTCAAGAATGTTGCAACCATGCATGCAACTAACTCCCATTTAGCTAACTCTAGTCTCTTTTGTGCTTCTTTGGAAATACCATGCCTCGACTTGCACCTCTTATTGCTTGAGCCTCCTTCCATAGAAGCAGCAAATATATTGTTGATGTTTCGTGGTGGTGTTGAAAAATTGTGGTGGTGGTGCTTAAGCAACAAATATATTGTTGATGTTTCGTGGTGATGTTGAAAAATCGTGGTGGTGGTGCTTAAGCATCCTTATTGTGGACTTGATCAACAAATCTAATATGCACCTCTTTCAAACTTGTGCCATGCCTCCACTTGGGCCTCGTGTGTGTGTGTGTGTGTGTGTGTGTGTGAGAGAGAGAGAGAGAGAGAGAGAGAGAGAGAGAGAGAGGTAGGTATGGGAAGAATGGAACTAGAATTAGAGAGTAATCATATTAGAAAGATTACCCTAAATAAAATCATGTCTGGAGCAAGATTGATTTTGCTATTATCTGAGAATTAACCCTACGACTAAGATTTGCGACGGAGCAGCCCTTGATAAATTTGTTGTACAAGTTCTTGACATAAAAATTCAAAAGGAAATGGTCTTGCATCTTTGTGTAAGTCCCAAAAATCATGATCCTCCTATGACTATATGACCATTACGACCCACACGCAAACAAAGGACATGATCCCTCGTCGCTATTGACTTATTCACAAATTATAAAGGACACAATGATGCTAGCTATACGTGGCATCAAATTTGAAGACAATTAATTTGAGCCTATGCACTATGACAAACACAACCAAATACTATACTCTCTCTCTCTCTCTCTCTCTCTCTCTCTCTCTCTCTCTCTCTCTCTCTCTCTCTCTCACACACACACACACACACACACACACACACACACACACACACACACACACACACACACACAAGGGGCTTAACCAGGTATCAATAAAGAATAAGTACCCCATTCCTCGCATCAATGAATTGCTTGATAGGTTACATGGAGCCAAGGTATTCACAAAAATTGATCTCAGATCAGGTTACCACCAAATCCGGATTAAGGAGGCAGATATTTACAAAACTGCTTTCAACACCCGGTATCGGCATTATGAATTCACAGTGATGCCTTTTGGTCTTACGAATGCTCCAGCCACTTTTAACCATCTCATGCAGGATATATTCAGAGAGTATCTAGATGATTTTGTGTTGGTGTTTTTCGATGATATCATGCTATATTCTAAGGATGAAAAAGAGCATGAAGACCATGTACGTAAAGTACTTCATCTTTTACGCCAACATCAGTTATATGCCAAGATAAGTAAATGTGTGTTTTCCACGCCAGAAGTTAGTTATCTTGGTTTTACAATAAACCCTGAAGGAATTTCAATAGACCCCACAAAGATTAAAGATATAATAGACTGGCCACAACCCAAAACAATCAGTGAGATTAGAGGATTTTTGGGCATTACAGGATGGTATAGAATCTTTGTCAAAGATTATGTAGTTATCGCCGCCCCCTTAACGCAGCTACTTAAAAAGAGAGCCAAACTTACCTGGAGAAAAGAACATGAGGATTGTTTCTTCAAATTAAAACAAAATCTCACATCAGCTCCTGTACTCAAACTTCTTGATTTCACTCAATAGTTTGAAGTAGTAACAAATGCGAGCGGTCTTGCTATAGGAGGAGTCTTAAACCAAGAAGGTAGACCAGTCGCCTTTACTTCGCGAAAATTAAGAATCCACGAGCTGAATTATCCAACTCATGATCTGGAACGTCTAGCTGTCTTCCATACTCTAAAACTTTGGAGGCACTATCTTTTAGGAGGAAAGTTTCAGTTGATCAGCGATCATCAGAGTTTAAAATGGATTTTCTCACAAGCAACACTCAAGATGAGGCAAGGAAGATGGATAGAACTCTTACAGGAATATGGCTTTGAAATAAAATATAAACCAGGGAAAGAGAATGTGGTTGCTGACGCTCTTAGCCGTAAGGTTTTTCTTGGGGCTATTTCCTCAGTTGACAATCCAATCCTCAACAAGGTTAAGGAACCTTCCCTGAAAGATAAGGATTATCAAAGACTTTTACAGGTTATCAATCAACAGGACCTAAAAGAGAAAGAGAAAGACAGAATCAAGGATTATTCACTTGAGGAGGGGCTTCTCTATTATAAGTATCGGCTTTACATTCCTAAAATCCAACATTAAAGGAGTTAATCCTTTATGAAGGACATAACGCTCCAGTTGCCGGCCATCCTGGCTATGCAAAGACCCTTAATTCCATAAGGAAAAGCTATTTCTGGCCACGAATGAAGGAGATATACTCCGTTACATCAGACAATGTCTTTCCTGTCAAAGGATTAAGGTGAACGAGTAATGATGCCAGGAAAAATTCAACCTCTGGACATTCCTCAAATGAAGTGGGAACTCATTAGCATGGACTTTGTAACAGGCCTTCCCACTGTTCAAGGGGGTTACGACTCCATTATGGTGGTAGTGGATATATTGACTAAAGTCTCCTACTTGATGCCTGTAAAAACAACTTACACTGCATCAGACATAAGCCGTCTCTTTATCAAAGAGATCTTCAGATTGCACGGGATTCCTAAGAGAATAGTCAGTGAGTGACAGAGATGCAAAATTCACTTCAAAATTTTGGAAAGCTTTATTTGAATCCTTAGGAACTCAGCTATGTTTCAGTACATCCTATCACGCCCAGACAGACGGCCAGACAGAAAGAGTGAACCAAGTTATTGAAGACATCCTTAGAGCCTATTGTGGTAGGGAACCCCGGAAATGGATCCAATTTCTTCCTTTGGTGGAATTCGCCTATAAATCTTTCTTTCATCAAAGCATTGGGATGTCACCATTCAATGCTCTTTATGGGCATGAGTGTATATCACCCCTAAACTTTTCTGACCCTACTACAAGAGTAGAAGCTGCAAAGCAAATGTTGGAGGAGATGGATACCCAAACCAAAGCCATAAGGCAAGACATTCAGGCAACCAAGGATCGCCAGAAATAGTATACTGATAAAAAACGGTCTGATCGGGTTTTCAAACAAGGAGATAAAGTATTCCTAAGGGTTCGGCCAAAAAGAAGCACTCTATCCTTGGAAAAATACAAAAAACTAAACCCCAGATATTGTGGACCATATGAAGTGATTAAAGTAATCAGTGATCAAGCTTATAAACTAAAATTGTCTGAGCACCTCAAGGTCCATAATGTATTCCATATCAGTCTTCTAAAACCTTACATCCCAAATCCAAATCATACTCTAGATGAGAACAAATTGTGATGCAGAAGCAAGGAATTCTTGAACTCCAGCCAGATTGTATTCTCAACACTAGGGAAAGGAGTCTGAGAAACAGGGTTATCAAAGAATATTTGGTCAAATGGAAGGACTACCCTACCGAGGACGCCACCTGGGAGGATGAAGTATCCCTTCACAAGGGATTTCCCCATTTCGATTGAGATGAGGACATCTCAATTCCTTAAGTTGGGGTGATTGTAAGGTTTCCAGTTTCCGAAACCTTAAAGATTGTAAAAAGCTTGCAAAACTTAATAGAAAACACTATTGAAGGATTCCAAACACTATTAATTTTGGTATTTTTGGAATCATAAGCAGAGCTTTACTATGTTTAGAAATTTTCAGAATCTGAATCCAATAAAAACTGGAACAGTTACGGGCCCTGGAAAATTACAATAGAAATTCAACTAGTAACAAAAATTGGACGGTTCCAGTATTAATCATTAACAAAGACTCTTTACACTAAGGTTCTAAAATTAGCTAGAAAATTCCAATTTTCATCATTAAGGATCTGCAAAAAATCACGCAAGTAAATTCTGGAAGGTATGGGGGGAGTGTGGAAGCTGGGGAAACTTGCCAAGGACAATGATAGCAGCAAATGGCGCAAAATGCAAGCTGGGGGGCTACTTGGAATGTGGGAAAACTGCAAGAAACTGCCTGGTGCCTAGAAAAAGCTATAAAAGGACCCCTTCTCTTCATAATTTCACAAACTCGGAGCCTCGATACTTTCTCTCTCATCTAGAGAGAACACTATGCAGAAATCATTAGAGATTAATCTCTAATTGATTAACCCTAATGGTACTTAGCCTAATCCTTTCTTAATTAGCAATGTTAGATTAAGCTATTTGTTCATAAATCATAGATTAGGCCTATGTATACTCATAAAACCTCTCTTAATTAATTAATGTCTGCTGATTATTATAATTAAGCTTAGTAACATCAAGCTAATTAATTATCCTATCATATTAGGGCTTAAATTAGCCAAATTAACCATGAATTAATGGTAAATATATTAATTAAGATTAGATTAAGTTGAAGTAATTATGAGAGTTGCATTAGACATTCATTAATCTAGGAAAATTATCCTCTAATTTTTTGAGTAATTTTCCTAATTAATTAGGCAGAATTACTCTATTTTTTGAGTAATTTAAATAAGAGAAATTAGTAAATGGATTTCAAATGTTGTAATATATTTATCAGTGGTTAATTAGGTGTTCAAGAAGCTGTGATAATTAGGAAAAGCTCAGATAATTAATCTAGCTAATTAATTTAGCAAAAATACTCTATTTTTTGAGCATTTTAAATAGGGGAAAATATTAAATGGATTTTAAATGGTGTGATATATTTATCAATGGTTAATTAAGTGTTCAAGAATCCATGATAATTAGGATAAGCTCAGATAATTAATCCAAGTAATTACTTTAGCAGAAATACTCTATTTTTAAAACAATTTACATAGGGGAAATTAGTAAATGGATTTTAAATGCTGTGATATATTTATCAGATGTTGATTAGGTGTTCAAAAACCCATGATAATTAGGAGAAGCTTAGATAGTTAATCTAGGTAATTACTTTAACAGAAATACTATGTTCTCTGAGTAATTTAAATAGGGGAAATTAGTAAATTGAATTCAAATGCTGTGATATATTTCTCAAGGGTTAATTAGGTGTTAAAAAACCCGTGATAACTAGGAGAATCTCAGAGAATAAATCTAGCTAATTACTTTAGCAGAAATACTCTAATTTTTGAGTAATTTGAATAGGGGAAATTAGTAAATTGAATTCAAATGATGTGATATATTTATCAGGGGTTAATTAGGTGTTAAAAAACCCGTGATAATTAGTAAAATCTGAGATAATTAATCTAGCTAATTATTTTAGTAAAAAAACTATGTTTTTTAGACAAATTAAATAGGGGAAATTAACAAATAGATTTAAATTGAATTGAGATATTTATCAGAGGTTTATTAGACCTTAGGGAACTCGTGGTAATTATACTACCATTAGAAAATTAGTTTAACTATATATCCCAATAAAATTACACTAATTTTTGGGAAAAATAAAAAGGGAAATATAGTAAATTAAACCGAAAACCTTTGATATCAATACCAGAGAAGGAATATACCTTGAGGAATCTATGATAACTATCCTAACCTTAGATAAATAGTTTAGGTACGTATTGTGGTCAAAAGTAACCAATTTTTGTATATAATAGACAAGAAAAATTAGGAAATAAATTTATCTAACTACCAAATAAATAATCGAAGGGTGGGAAAAAAATTACTTATAGCCTAATTAAGTTATAGTATGAGTAACCTATCAAATTGACTATTGAAGATCCCTATTTATTCCAAAAATCCTTATTTTTGGGTACACAAGAAAAATAAAAGCTATTCAATTAATCTTCTAATGGATTAAGTCTTTTTCTAAGGCTGCCGAAATGGCTCCCAAGAGAACCAGGGAGAATCCTTTGTCTGAAGAAGAGGATGTTAGTAACAAGCGCAACAAAGCAACTAATGACCATGAAGCAGGGCCTAGCCATAGGCCAACAGAGGAGAGTCTACGGGCACCTGCCCCACAACACATGGACGAGCAGTCCCAGGTGGATTTCTATTATTTTCACTAATAAGCTTTTAAAACTCATTTTAAGTTAAGCATTGCATACGTAAGGTTAGGAATGATAAAACTGGTTGTAAATGGAAGGTAACTTCTACGAAACCCACGAGCAATGATTGTAACTAGGAAAGAAATGATTGGGCTATGAGTGATTGACCTAGGAAAGAAATGTTTGACCATCCTTAAGACAGCTTGTCTCTAGACACCTCTGATTCCTTGGAAATATTTTACTCCAGGTAATGAGTAATGATGGAGATACCATCATGGAGGCCCGGTGCTTGTTTATGTTTATGGATAGTACTTTTAAGTTTATCCTAGAGGAACCGCCCGGTTGTATGGACAACTGGTTTTGGGCGTATGGGCGCCCGGGCTTTGGGTGAAGACTTTTTCCACCCCGGTTTACCTAAATAAGGAATGGGTGCCATTTTTCACCCGTGTATAGGTGGTCTTGAGACAAGTTAGTACTCGTCAGTGATACTTTAAAATGACAGTACGTTGTCTTAAGTCTAAAGATGTTTGTTTTCTGAAAGAATGTCTTCAATACTGTTTTCAAAGGTTGTCTTAAGGAAATGCAATTTGGAAAGTTAAAAAGGAATCATTGTTTTTAATTGTGAAAAGAATGTGGTAGTAATTAAACAACAATAGAATCATGTGTGAGTGCGGGGTGGTAAGTGGGGATTGACTAAGGTTGTCAATCATGGACGGGTGGACCTGATTAGTCAGGTAACTATCCATTCCCGCGCACTAAAATGTTTAAAAACTTATCACTTGGACGAGGAATCCACCAACGGCTATGCCGTCACATATGCTAGGGGGAAAAAAGTGTTGGCTAAGAAAACCTTAATTTAAAGGACGAAGATATAGGGCCGGAATTTTTTTTTTGGTCCCGTTTCCACTGCGAGAATGGACTAGGTCTCTTCTAGGGCTATAAACCTAAACCATTACCAATGGTAAGGGTGAATTCCCTGGAATTTTTATTGTTTAAGGACTCTGACTTTAGTAGGCCTAGAGACCTGTCAATGGTACCATCCCACTTTTGGTGTTGGCGGGATTGGGAACCTTACAAGTGGTATCAGAGCATGGTTTAATAAGGTCCTGACCTTAGGAGGGTAAAAGTTGGGAAATAGGCACAAGTTGTATTGCATTTTTTAATTATGGTATATTGTGAAATAAGAATTTCCCTATCAATACAAGAAAATATCCGCCAAGCTTACCAAAAGTTTGTGATTTTCAACATCGTGTTCGAGGCTGCTTGCAGCTCCAACAACTTTGTACTTCACAAGAACATCATGCAATTGTTAGATTTAATGTTTTCCCCTCCTCCTACATGGGGAATCAGCTGGTCACAGTTTGGCGGAATTTTCTTGATTGATGCGGGACAGTTAGAAGGGTTGACACTCAATCTAAAAAGACTCAAGTGGGCAGAAACACTTCGGACCATCGAAGTTTTCTTCTTCAGTGGGACTGAAGATCCAGATCAGACCATTGTTGTAGATGGGGTAGAAGTGTTACAGAATCAGTGGGTCTATGATCAGGTAGCCACAGTAATATACCTAGGTAGGATCAGGCCCATGAGGGTAGGCCCAAGGTTTAGGGGACCAAAAGACGTCATCTTTTTTGATCCCATGTCAGACCCACTAGTGGTAAAGAGGATGTTGATTTAGGGAATCACACATTGTATATAGCATGAGTCCATCTTGTATATAATATGAGTCCATCTTGTATATAGTATGAGTCCATCTTGTACATAGTATGAGTCAGCGTTGTATAAACCTTTGTATATACCATGGTTTTATGACATGCTTGTGTAGTATAAAATTGAATGGTGATGATGATTGTTAGATTTTTGTTTTTGTGTTTTAAAAAAAGTATATAAATTAGAGAACTTGCATGACAAAACAAAAGTAGTGTAATCACTAAAGCATTTTCATTAATTACAAACTCAAGGAATTGCCAAAAGTCTCTATACTCCCACCCAGGAAAAGAAACTACTGTTAAAACAAGTTCAACTCCCAAATTTCAAGGGAGAAGGAACCAACTTAGAACGTGATGCCAAAGCATGGCTCGACGCCATGGATGATTATTTCTTGGCAGCAAGAACTGCTTCAGAGAAGCAAACAATGTTAGGAATGTTTCGACTCACCGGAGATGCCAAACTATGGTGGAAACAATATTGTAGAGTTAATCCTTCCATTAGTCCCTCTTGGGAAATAATGAAGCAGGCAGTGAAAGAAAGATATCTTCCTCCAGCTCACCAAGCGATCAAGATGAATGAGTTCTTCGCCCTCAAACAGTTAGGGCTTACTTTGGAAGAGTATTACACCAAATATGTGTCTTTACGACGTTACGCACCACCAATGACTATGGAACAACAGATTGCTCGCTTCTGTCAAGGTTTAAACAAACCCTTGAGTAACCGGATGGAAGCTATGAGACCCACCTCTATTCAAGATGCTCTTCTAAGAGCTAAACCACTTGCAGCTGAAGGAAACCCTCCTGCCAGGAACTATTACAACTATAATAACTTTAGAGGAAGAGCAGGGGGGAATTATAATCAAGGAGGTCAACGGAGGGCAGTGTCAGCTGCAGCCACTATAGAGCAGACTTTCCTGAACATTAGATGCTATGGATGCAATAGAATGGGACACTACAGGAGTCAATGTCCTGAGGGGTAAAATCCTCAAATTGCTACCGGAACCACTTCTCAGACTCAAATAGGACACAGAAATAATCAAAGAGGTAGAGGCAATAGAGAATGAGGCAGAGGAAGAGGTAGAGGAGCCATAGCTTATGCTGAAGTAGGAGAGCCTACCTTGCAGGATGAGGAAGATGAAAGAGCTACTCTTTTTGCCGCCATTGACAACCCTGGAGCTCGGCAACAGTATGCTGTCATCCAAACCACTGCAAACAGAGAAGGTGAAGAATTTGAACTACTTATAGATTGTGGCAGCACACACTCTTTTCTCTCCCCTAAATGTTTAAGGAAACTTAAATTGAATCAATATCCTACCAAGAAATTAGTAGTAGAACTAGCAAATGGGAAAGAGGTTCTATCTCAATTTACAGCTGGGAAAGTTGAGTTTGAACTAGGGGGAACCTTGACTTCATCCTACTTTCGAACTCTTCCAGTAGGAATCTATGATGGTATCCTAGGAATGGACTGGCTAATCGAAAATCAAGCCCAAATTCACTGTGCTCAAGGAACCTTAATCTTCAAAAATCACTTAGGTGAAGAAGCATTAGTACAAGGATTAAATGGGAAACCTAAGGCTCATTTAGTCAAGGCTAGTCGACTTCTGAAGGGGTTACGTAAAGGGCAACAGATCTTTGTAGTAAAACTTAATAAGGCAGATGATTCAAGGGACAACCCAACTCCAGAATGGCTTAAAGAATTTTCGGATATATTTCTGGAAGATCTTTCGAATTTACCTCCTCCCAGAGATATAGACCATGAAATCGAATCCTTCCCAGGTAGTGAACCAATTTCAAAAAGACCCTACAAAATGTCCCTCCCTAAAGCTATTGAATTAAAAGAACAGCTTCGTCAGCTTATTGAGCAGGGATTCATAAGACCAAGCATTTTACCTTGGGGAGCACCTGTTCTATTCCAAAAGAAGAAGGACGGATCCTTACATCTCTGCATTGATTATCGGGGGCTTAACCAGGTATCAGTAAAGAATAAGTACCCCATTCCTCGCATCGATGAATTGCTTGATAGGTTACATGGAGCCAAGGTATTCACAAAAATTGATCTCAGATCAGGTTACCACCAAATCCGGATTAAGGAGGCAGATATTTACAAAACTTCTTTCAACACCCGGTATGGGCATTATGAATTCACAGTGATGCCTTTTGGTCTTACGAATGCTCCAGCCACTTTTAACCATCTCATGCAGGATATATTCAGAGAATATCTGGATGATTTTGTGTTGGTGTTTTTCGATGATATCCTAGTATATTCTAAGGATGAAAAAGAGCATGAAGACCATGTACGTGAAGTACTTCATCTTTTACACCAACATCAGTTATATGCCAAGATGAGTAAATGTGTGTTTTCCACGCCAGAAGTTAGTTATCTTGGTTTTACAATAAACCCTGAAGGAATTTCAATAGACCCCGCAAAGATTAAAGATATAATAGACTGGCCACAACCCAAAACAATCAGTGAGATTAGAGGATTTTTGGGCATTACAGGATGGTATAGAATCTTTGTCAAAGATTATGCAGTTATCTCCACCCCCTTGACGCGGCTACTTAAAAAGATAGCCAAACTTACCTAGGGAAAAGAACAGGAGGATTATTTCTGCAAATTAAAACAAAATCTCACATCAGCTCCTGTACTCAAATTTCTTGATTTCACTCAAGAGTGTGAAGTAGTAACAGATGCCAGCGGTCTTGCTATAGGAGGAGTCTTAAACCAAGAAGGTAGACCAGTCATCTTTACTTCGCGAAAATTAAGAATCCAAGAGCTGAATTATCCAACTCATGATTTGGAACTTCTAGCTGTCGTCCATGCTCTAAAACTTTGGAGGCACTATCTTTTAGAAGGAAAGTTTTAGTTGATCACCGATCATTAGAGTTTAAAATGGATTTTCTCACAAGCAACACTCAACATGAGGCAGAGAAGATGGATAGAACTCTTACAGGAATATGGCTTTGAAATAAAATATAAACCAAGGAAAGAGAATGTGGTTGCTGACGCTCTTAGCCATAAGGTTTTTCTTGGGGCTATTTCCTCAGTTTTGACAATCGAATCCTCAACAAGGTTAAGGAAGCTTTCATGGAAGATAAGGATTATCAAATACTTTTACAGGTTATCAATCAACAGGAACTAAAAGAGAAAGAGAAAGATAGAATCAAGGATTATTCACTTGAGGAGGGGCTTCTCTATTATAAGTATCGGCTTTACATTCCTAAAAATCCAACATTAAAGGAGTTAATCCTTTATGAAGGACATAACGCTCCAGTTGCCGACCATCCTGGCTATGCAAAGACCCTTAATGCCATAAGGAAAAGCTATTTCTGGCTAGGAATGAAGGGAGATATACTCCGTTACATCAGACAATGTCTTTCCTGTCAAAGGATTAAGGCTGAACGAGTAATGATGCCAGGAAAACTTCAACCTCTGGACATTCCTCAAATGAAGTGGGAACTCATTAGCATGGAATTTGTAACAGGCCTTCCCACTGTTCAAGGGGATTACGACTCCATTATGGTGGTAGTCGATATGTTGACTAAAGTCTTCTACTTGATGCCTGTAAAAACAACTTACACTGCATCAGACATAAGCCGTCTCTTTATCAAAGAGATCTTCAGATTACACGGGCTTCCTAAGAGAATAGTCAGTGAGAGATGCAAAATTCACTTCAAAATTTTGGAAAGCTTTATTTGAATCCTTAGGAACTCAGCTATGTGTCAGTACATCCTATCACCCCCAGACAGACGGCCAGAAAAAAAGAGTGAACCAAGTTATTGAAGACATACTTAGAGCCTATTGTGGTAGGGAACCTCGGAAATGGATCCAATTTCTTCCTCTGGTGGAATTCGCCTATAACTATTCCTTTCATCAAAGCATTGGGATGTCACCATTCAATGCTCTTTATAGGCATGAGTGTATATCACCCCTAAACTTTTCTGACCCTACTACAAGAGTAGAAGCTGCAAAGCAAATGTTGGAGGAGATGGATGCCCAAACCAAAGCCATAAGGCAAGACATTCACGCAGCCACAGTATGCTGATAAAAAACGGTCAGATCGGGTTTTCAAACAAGGAGATAAAGTATTCCTAAGGGTTCGGCCAAAAAGAAGCACTCTATCCTTGGGAAAATACAAAAAACTAAACCCCAGATATTGTGGACCGTATGAAGTGATTAAAGTAATCAGTGATCAAGCTTATAAACTAAAATTGCTTGAGCACCTCAAGGTCCTTAATGTATTCCATATCAGTCTTCTAAAACCTTACATCCCAAATCCAAATCATACTCTAGATGATGAACAAATTGTGATGCAGAAGCAAGGAGTTCTTGAACTCCAACCAGATTGTATTCTCGACACTAGGAAAAGGAGTCTGAGAAACAGGGTTATCAGAGAATATTGGGTCAAATGGAAGGACTACCCTACCGAGGACGCCACCTGGGAGGATGAAGTATCCCTTCACAAGGATTTTCCCCATTTCGGTTGAGATGAGGACATCTGAATTCCTTAAGTTGGGAAGATTGTAAGGTTTCCAGTTTCTGAAACCTTAAAGATTGCACAAAGATTGCAAAACTTAATAAAAAAAACTATTGAAGGATTCCAAACACTATTAATTTTGGTATTTTTGGAATCATAAGCAGAGCTTTACTATGTTTAGAAATTTTCAGAATCTGAATCCGATAAAAACTGGAACAGTTACGGACCCTGGAAAATTACAATAGAAATGCAATTAGTAACAAAAATTGGATGGTTCCACTATTAATCATTGACAAAGAATCTTTGCACTAAGGTTCTAGAATTAGCTATAAAATTCCAATTTTCATCATTAAGGATCTGCAAAAATCAACCAAGTAAATTCTGGAAGGTATGGGGGGAGTGTGGAAGGCGGGGAAACTTGCCAAGGACAATGATAGCAAAAAATGGCGCAAAATGCAAGCTGGGGGGCTGCTTGGAATGTGGGAAAATTGCCAGAAACTGCCCGGTGCCCATAAAAAGCTATAAAAGGAACCCTTCTCTTCATAATTTCACAGACTCGAAGCCTTGATACTTTCTCTTTCATTTAGAGAGAACACTACGCAGGAATCATTAGTGATTAATCTCTAATTGATTAACCCTAATGGTAATTAGCCTAATTCTTTCTTAATTAGCTGTTAGATTAAGTTATTTGTTAATAAATCAAAGATTAGGCCTATATATACTCATAAAACCTCTCTTAACTAATTAATCTATGCTGATTATTATAATTAAGCTTAGTAATATCAAGCTAATTAATTATCCTATCATATTAGAACTGAAATTAGTCAAATTAACCATGAATTATTGGTAAATATATTAAATAAGATTAGATTAAGTTGAAGTAATCATGAGAGTTTCATCAAAGGTTGTCTTGAGGAAATGCAGTTTGGAAAGTTAAAAAGGAATCATTGTTTTTAATTGTGAAAAGAATGTGGTAGTAATTAAACAACAATAGAATCATGTGTGAGTGCGGGGTGGTAAGTGGGGATTGACTAAGGTTGTCAATCATGGACAGGTGGACCTGATTAGTCAGGTAACTATCCATTCCCGCACACTAAAACATTTAGAAACTTATCACTTGGACGAGGAATCCACCAATGGTTGTGCCCTCACATATGCTAGGGGGAAAAAAGCGTTGGCTGAGGAAACCTTAATCTAAAGGACGAAGATATAGGGATGGAAAATTTTTTTTTGTTCCGTTTCCACTGCGAGATAGGACTAGGTCTCTTCTAGGGCTATAAACCTAAACCATTACCAATGGTAAGGGTGAATTCCCTGGAATTTTTATTGTTTAAGGACTCTGACTTTAGTAGGCCTAGAGACCTGTCAATGGTACCATCCCGCTTTTGGTGTCAACGGGATTGGGAACCTTACAGGTAGGGGAGGGGGGGGGGGGGGGGGGGGGGGGGGGGAAGCTTGGGAGCGATGGCAGAGAGCAAGAAACGCAGGGAAGGCAGGGTATGCTGCAAGAACGCGACATACTCTGTCTTAATCTTTCCTTTTTGGGGCGCCAATTATTACCGCGACTATTACCGCACTTATTATCGCCCGTATTACCGCGGCCAGTCATTTCAAACAGATACATGCAAATCCAACACAATAGGGCAATTCCTCGCTTGAGGCGCGTTGCTTTGGAGCACGTGGAGAACGAAGGGCTTTGGCATCCTCGGAAAAGCGCTCGGAGAGATGATAGCACAACTCACCCGTCGCTTGAGGAGGTGCCCCATTGGTCTGTGTTCGGTGGTGGTGCACCGACGCTCAAGGACGAACGGCAGAGGCAAGAGAGACTGGGCGAATTCGGTGTACCACATGGTGATCCTGCCCCGCCGTTGGCTCTACGTCGGCAGCTCCTACGACGTCTTCGTCACACTTTGAGGTAGAGGATGAGCATGTTCGACATGTGTGATGAGTTACTAGCTCATGAGTGTGACGTGTGCGAAGAGGATTGTCAGTTCTGCATTAGTAAACGGGCTGCCGAAATGGAGGATATATTAATAACAAGTGTTCAAACACCTCTTTACGACAGTGCACGGTACTTGGTGCTCCGAGCATCGTTGGAAGTACTCAACTTGCAAGCAAAATTCATTTGGAGTAATGCAAGTGTCGATGCACTACTTCTGTAAGTATAGAATGTGGCTTTTATATACTCTATCCCTCTCTCTTTATGGTGTCATCTTCTAGGAATTATACTAATACGCATGTTTGTTGTAGTTTGATGGGCAAAATGTTGCCAGCTGATCACCACATGCCTCTAGATTGTCAACGAGCTAGATCGTATGTCACTGCACTTGGAATGGAGTATGAGCGCATCCATGCGTGCATCAACGATTTCATGATATACCGCAATGAGCATGCACATGCTACCTCATCTCTCGTGTGCGGGGAGGCACAATACAAGACAGGTGTGAGCGGGGCACACCTACCCGCAAGATATTAAGACATTTTCCATTAATTCCTCGCATCCAACACATGTTTAAAAGCAGGTCTATCGTGGAGCTTCTCGCGTGGCACGCAAACCATCGCTTAAATGATGGAATGATGCATGTCCCTGCTGATTCACCTGCATGGAGGCACATCGAAACTCAATGGCCAGAGTTTGGGTTGGAGCCTCGACACTTGAGGCTTGGGTTAGCAAGTGATGGTGTCAACCCCTTCGGCACTAAGTCTACTTCATGGAGCACTTGGCCTGTGGTGATCGTCAACTACAATATTCCATCATGGGAGACAACCAAGAAGGGCAATATACTTCTTTCCTTGCTTGTGCCAGGGAAGTACAAAGTGTCAAATATTGACATTGTGAGGTCCCCAACCCGCCAATACCAAGATCGGGATGGGATCCTTGACAGGTCTCTAGGTCTGATAAAAATCAGAGTCTCTAAACAAGAAAAATCCAAGGAATAGACCTTTACCATTGACAATGGCTTGGGTCTATAGCCTTAGAAGCAGACCTAGTCCTGTCTCGCAGCGGAAACAGGACAACGTATTCAAACGGCCTTTAAAAAAAAAAATCTTATTCCGGCTCTTTAACTTCATCATTCAGTTTATGGTTTCCTTAGCCAACGTTTTTTCCCCCCTAACATATGTGAGGGCACAGCCGTTGGTGGATTCCTCTTCCAAGTGAGGAAGTTTCTAAACCGCTTTAGTGCACAAGAATGGATAGTTACCTAACTAATCAGGTCCACCCGTCCATGATTGACAATCTTAGTCAATCCCTACTTACCACCCCGCACTCACACAAGATTCATTTATCTTATTATCACATTTTTTTAACATTTAAAATAATGGTTTCTTTTAACGTTCCATCCCAGTAATTCCTTGAAGACGGCATTGAAAGCATTCTTTTAGAAAACAGACATCTTTAAACTTAAGACAGGGTACTGTTAGTCAAAACATTGTCCATAATAACTATGACCGGTACTCTTCTTGTCTCAAGACCACCTAAGGGTGAAAAACGGCACCCATTCCTTATTCAAATTCGGAGTGGATAAACCCCCACCCAAGGTTTCGGGTGCCCATACACCAAACCAGTTGCCCATACAACCGGGCGGCTCCGCTAGGATAAAAAAACGGTATCCTAACTTATGTAGAAACATCAAGACATGACATAGAGTAGAAACTCATCGTTCATGGAGGTAACCAACTTATCCGTGGCTAAAAAGCCAATCATCAATTTATACTAAGGAGTCAGAGGTGTCTTGAGACAAGCTGTCTTAAAGATGATTGATCATATCTTTCCTATTTCAACCAGTTTTAACCCAAACAATTCTTTCCTACATTATAAACAAATACACGTTGGAAGTTACCTTCCGTTTTCAGTCAGTTTATTCTTCCTAACTTTACGTATGCAATGCTAACTTAAAAATGAACTTTAAAAGATTTTAAGTGAACAAAATAGAAATCCACCTGGGACTGCTCGGCCATCGGCTGCTGGGCTGGAGCCTGCAAACTTTCCTCAGTCGACCTAAGGCTAGTCCCAACCTCATGGTCATTAGTGGCTTTGTTTCGCTTGTTACTAACATCCTCTTCCTCAGTAAGAGGATTTCAGCTGGTTCTCTTTGAAGCCATGTTGGTAGCCGTTTAGGTTAATCGACTAGATCTTAATCTCTAGTGATTTCTGTGTAGCGTTCTCTCTAGATGAGAGAGAGAGTGTCAAGGCTCCGAGTCTGTCAAATTATGAAGCAAGGGGTTCTATTTAAGTTTTCTGGCACTCACAAGCTCTCACAGGTTGTAAAAGAAAGTTTCTTGCAATTCAAGCAGTCCCTAAAAAGTCAAAAAACGCCCCCTGCTACTAAATGAGTCCTTGGCAGGCCAATGATGACCTTCCCATTACCTGTCAGCTTTTAAAATGTCAATTCTGCTATAATTTGACCTATTTTTTCTTAATGGATAAATATCTTGTAAATATCTGGGAGACCCTTAATAAAGTCTATGCTTAAATGATTACTGTAACCCTTCAATTTTTCTTATTAATTTATTTTACATTGAATCTTTCGGAAGGACTAACGGGGTCAACTTTTGTCCGAATTTAAATCTGAAAATTTTTAGCCCGGGGTTTGTTGTGCTTAAGATTCCGAAAATACCAATATTTAGCATGGTCAGACAATTCTACATTGCTTTTTCAATAATCATATCAATTTGATTAAGATTTATACAACCTTTAAGGTTTCAGAAACTGGAAACCTTATAGACATTTACCTCGAGCCCCTCATCGAGGAGTTGGAGGAGTTATGGAGAGGCATTCCTGTTGTCGATGTCTCACTTGCAAGGTGACGGAGAGGCCAGATTCCTTGCGCAAGGTAATCTATCCAAACAACCATCATTTCTTACCCCAAGGGCATATCAAGCACAAGGCTCCAACAAATGGGAAGGCTCCTCTAAAGCCCACAATGGCAGATTGGGCAACCATTTGGGAGAAACACCACAACAACAATCTGGCTCCGTGTCCTCCACCAAAAGGTATGTCAAGGTATTCCATATTTTTAAGACTTCCATATTGGAAGGAATTAAAAATACAACATCTCTTGGATCTCATGCTTATATTCAAGAATGTAGCCCAAACACTATGGGACCACATTATTGGCAAGAAGGACTCTTTGGGTGCGAGGGAGGATTTGAGGCTTTTAAAACGTCTCCCCGCCTCTGCCACTCCACGGCGTGCCCCAAATGGAAAGATTGTGCTTCCTAAAGTACCATGGATGCTAGCAAAAGAAGAATTAGACAAGGTGAAGGGTACCATTGCCTCTATTCGCACACCAACAGGATACGTGAGGTCGCTAAAGGGAGCTTTCACAAAAACGAAGAAGGGTGGAGGCGTTCAATTGTATGGGTTGAAGTCCCACGATTGGCACAAGATGCTTCAGGTAATCTTCATACTCCCTATTCTATCTATAGTTTGTGTGTATGACTATCACTCAGTTTTCCTTTTCCTGATTTACATTGTAGTTCATTCTGCCGGTGAGTATGTGTATATGTCGGGACAAGAAAGTCAGGGACGCTATTTTCAAATTAGGAGAGCTAGTAAGGTACACCACAAGATTCCACTCGACTACACCTTTTTTATGTACACAATAATTTCAACTAGCACTTAGTGTATCCTTGTGTGATTTCTTGCAGATTTGTGAGATCCAAGGAAATCGAAATAGATGCTATCCCTGCTGCTCAAACACTTGCAACAGAAACTGTGTGTGCCATTGAAGATGCATTTCCTCGATCGGTCCTTCTTAGTCAAATTCACCTCTTGGTTCACGTGGTGGAGCAGATAGCTATATGTGGAGTAGTGCACGCACGATGGATGTTCTTCTTAGAGAGGTTTTCAAAGACTCTCAAAGATTTTGTGCGGCTACGGTCTCAACCAGAGGCATGTATGGCCAAAGGGTGGATTGTTCAAGAGGCATTTGTTTACATATCAGAGTATTTGGCACAAGTTGATTCTTCTCTCCCTCGCATGTGGTCAAACGAGGAAGATTCAACGATGACTTCACACTTGACAAGTGAAAAGGTATTAGGCCATTAAATGTTACATTGGTATCAGAGCTCAAGGTTTCTCTTTTCTTGCTCAAGAAGGGAGGTCCTCAAGCTAGCTACAAATGGTTGGTATTATTAATTGCCTATGAGTAAGTAGAATAGGGATTTTTCAGCCTTGTAGTGCGCCTGCCTTCGTGCAGTTAACGGGGCATCACCGTCGAGAGCTATGGTCTTAATAGTGGATTCCTATGGGGCTTGCCTACGGCTTAACCACTATTGAGCTATTAGAAGCTTGAAAAGAGCCGGTGCTGTTTTGGTGTCAAAAGACCCTCTCTTCTATTCCTTGCAATTAATGGTATTCGAGCCGCGGGTACAGTAGCTTGAGTGCTTTTTCTAAAGGGGTAAAGAGGAGTAGCAACTAGGGCTTGAAGTGCCAAAGTAAACCTAAAAAGTTTACACCTAAAAGTTGTTAGAATGGCTGACAATAGTAAAGAGAGTGAAATTAATGTTGATAACTTTGATTTTGCTCATGAGCAAGCTACTAATGATGCTTCAATGCTTGTTAACTATCTTGTTTCTAGGCTTCAACAAGCCATGGGCAATCCATCTCTCCAAAGTGAAGTGCAACGGCAGCTTTGTGCTCACGGGATTCTCCAAGCTCATCACCATGACGAGAGAACACCTAGGAAGCCTCCTTGTGAGACTACCAAAAGAGGTCTCTCTCCGATTCGGGAAGAAGAAGAGAATCCATATGAAGGGCTCAAGAATTTACTTCTTGATGATGCATCTCCTTCCCAAAGGAGAACACAAGAGCCTCCACCGAAGGAACGAGAAAGAAGCGAGTCTCCCGCCACCTCGGCGGAGATGGCTCCACGAAGACGGCGGGCTAAACGCTCTCCATCACCACCAAAGCGGAGAAGACCATCACACTCTTCTCCACGCCATAATTCAAAGAGGGATGATAAAAAGCAAGAGAAGAAAAAGGCGAGAAAGAGGACACCCTCTTCTCCATCTTCTTCATCCTCTTCCTCTTATGAAAGCTATGGTGAAGACGACAAAGATCAAGACAAGAAAAAGGCGAGAAAGAGGTCACCCTCTTCTCCACCTTCTTCAAATTCTTCACCTTCTGAAGAAAGTGATGGTGCAACCTTTGAACCATAAAAAAGAAGAGGTCATAGGAAATCCTATGCCGCATGGAAGAGGTCGTCCAAGTTGAAGAAATTCAAAGAGGGAGGGAAGAGCATCTCTTTCCTTACCTATGATGGTACCTTTGGTGCTACGGACAAAGTCTTGGCCTTTATCCAACAATTCGATGCGGAGTTTGGAGATGAGGGCTTCACGGAGTCCTCTAAGCTACACCATGTAGCTATGCACTTTCAAAAGTCCGCCAGACAATGGTGGTCTAGCCTACGAGCCAACGGTGAAGCTCCACGAACATGGAAAGCTTTAAGAGCTTCCATTATGAAGCAGTTTTTGGCCACCGATGCCAAAGACAAAGTAATCACCGAATGGCGAAGCTTAAATCTTTCTCCCAATGAATCTATCCACAAATATGTAGACAAGTTTTGGGACCTACAACTCAAAGCCACTGTCTTCAAAAAGTTGGATTTTGGAGAGCAAAAGCAACAATTTTGTGCGGGCTTAACCGAAGAAATGGCGGAGTATGTCAACTCCCAAAGACCACGTACCACATCGGCGGTAATACACCACACTATGGTCGCCTCTCGAATCAATTTCCAAACGGGGGCAAAAAGAAATAATAAGCCCCCGGAAAATAAGGGTTCCAATGAGCCTAAGGGGAAGGACAATGTCCAAAAGTCTCCTAAGGGCAACTCCAACAAAGCTAAAGAGAAGGGAGTTTACAAAGGTAAGAATAAACTCTCTCCTGAAGATCTTGAGCGTTATCGTAAGGATAACCGGTGTTTCAAGTGCGGCGAACAAGGGCATGCGTACCGCGCTTGTCCCCAAAAGAACAACGGCCAAGATCCTCCTAGAGCTTCCTTGGTTGAAATCCAAGAGGAGGAGACTCACCAAACTCACCACAAAGGATCTCCTCTATGCCATGCTTGGGGAAGGTAAGAGAACATGATGCTTTTATTCTCTTTGACCTTGGTTCTACTCACAATTTTATATCTATAGAGTTGGCCACCAAGCTAGGAATACAATCCTACGAGATGGGAGATGTCCTACCCGCAGACAGTGCCTTCAAGGGGCAAGAAGCTTCAGTCACTCCCTTAACCGGGAAATTGAGGCTTCATGTCCAAGGCTATGTGGAAAAAGAGGACTTCTTTATCTCTCCTCTCAAGCATGAGGATGTAATCCTAGGGGCACCATGGTTTTTGACCGCCTGGCTGTCGATGTTAAATTTCCTGAAAGGAGAATCTCCTTTAAGTTCAGGGAAAAAGACATGTATATAGATGCTAAGGAAATGGGTAACACCATCCCCAATGTACATACACTAGCTTTCAACAAGTCAATAAAGAGCTCTATTTCCGTGTACATGATTTTTGTTAAAGACTCTCAAAATGAACCTGATGCTTTAGCAAAAGAAAATAAAAGCAACCAAAAGGAATTAGAGTTATCCAATTTTCTCAAGGGGTTTCAAGATGTTTTTATTGACGACATCCCTTGTGAGCTACCTCCTAAACGAGGTAATGATGACCATGCAATTGAACTTCTTCTAGGAAGTTCACCGCCTAATAAACCTCCTTATAGAGTTTCTCAAGCTCAACAAGAGGAGATTATGCGGCAAGTGCATGAGTTAGTTGAGAAGGGTATGGTTAGGCCAAGATAATCTCCATTTTTCTCACCTATATTATTAGTGCAAAAGAAATACGGCACATAACGTATGTGTGTCGACTATAGGGCACTAAATAGGATCACTATCAAGAATAGGTTTCCCGTTCCACGGGTAGAATACCTATTTGATAAGCTACAAGGATCGACCTACTTCAGTAGGGTTGACCTAAAATGTGGCTATCATCAAATAAGGATAGTTGATCAAGACATTGTAAAGACCACATTTCGTACTACATTTGGTCTTTACGAATACATTGTCATGCCTTTTGGCTTGACCAATGCACCAGCCACATTCAACCGCTTGATGGAGAAGCTGTTCAGGCCTCATCGAACCTTCACTGGAGTGTTCTTTGATGATATTATCATCTACTCTAATTCATTGGAGGAACACAAGCAACACCTCCAGGTAATATTTGAAGTTTTAAGAGAGAATAAACTTTATGTTAATCGAAAGAAAAGTGAATTTTTCTTGCAAGAGATTTAGTATTTAGGTCACATTATCTCTCAAGATGGCATCCAAATGGATCCATCCAAGTTAGAGGTAATAAAAGGATGGTCTAAACCAAGGAATCTGCATGAACTAAGAAGCTTCATAGGTATGTGTGCATACTATAGACGCTTCATAGAAAAGTTCTCACAAATTGCGGGACCATTACATGACCTAACAAAGAAAAGCGTTAGGTATACATGGTCTGCTAAGGAGAACAATGGTTTCGAAAAGCTTAAAGAAAAGCTTATCTCTCAACCTGTGCTTACACTACCGGATCTCTCAAAACCATTTGAGGTCCAATGCGATGCTTGTGGTGATTGCCTTGGAGCTGTTTTGCTCCAAGAAGGGCACGCCATAGGCTATGAGAGTCGAAGGCTCGACCTTGTTGAGCAAGCTCTAGGCATATACGAAAAGGAACTCCTTGCAGTTCTACATGCCTTAGACTCATGGAAGCACTATTTATTGGGGACTCCTTTCATTCTACGAACGGATCACCAAAGTCTTAAGTACTTCATGACACAGACCAAGCTCTCCGACAAACAAATGAGGTGGGCAAATTTTCTTTCGCAATTTCATTTTCATATTGCTCACATTGCTGGCAAGCATAATCAAGTAGCTGATGCACTTTCAAGACGGCCGAGAGTGAATGCGGTTTCCATAGCAACTCACAATGATCTATCTTCAATGATAGATGAGTATGCTATTGATCCCGATTTTAGAGATGTGATTTCAGCCCTTGCATTAGGGAAGAAAGAAGAACCATTTACTTAACAAGATGGTTATCTTCTCTATGGCAATAGACTATGCGTTACTAACTCACTACGTGAGAAAGTAATGTATGAATCTCATGCTCCACCTTATGCAGGGCATAGAGGGATCCAGTCTACCTTAAAGGGAATTGAAACATATTTCTATTGGCCTACCATGAAAGTGAGCATACAAGAGTATGTTTCCAAATGTGTGGTATGCCAAAAGACAAAATTTGATAGAGGGAAGCAACTTGGATTGCTTCAACCCTTGCCAATCCCTAATTCACCATGGGAGAGCATATCCATGGATTTTATCTTTGGATTGCCTAAGTCTATCCATGGGAATACGGGAATATGGACGATAGTAGACAGGTTTAGTAAACAAGCTCATTTTATACCTGTCAAAAAGACTATCAAAGCCCATCAAATGGCAACCCTCTTTATTTCACAAATTTTCAAGTACCATGGCTTACCCATATCCATAGTGTCGGATAGAGATCCTAGAATGACCATTAATTTCTGGAAGGGTCTCTTTGAGAATTTAGGAACAAGGCTAAACTTCTCTTCGGCCTATCATCCACAAACTGATGGCCAAAGTGAAATAGCTAACCTAACCATTCTCGATCTACTAAAAGCCTATGTAACGGAAGTAGATCAAAGATCCCAATGGGAGAAGTACTTACCCTTAGTGGAGTATGCTTACAATAACACTGTACGTACTTCCACAGGAAAAGTACCTTTCGAGGTAATTGAGGGAAGATCAAAAAGTCCCTTGCTACTTAAGGTATATGGGAAGATCTTCGCTGCAGATGAGTATAGCCGAGACCTACAAGAATCTTTCCAAAAGATTAAGGATGCTATCTCTATCTCACAGCAAAGGCAAAAGGCTGCTGCTGACAAGCACAGAAGAGCCCAAGCCTTTAAAGAAAACGATTGGGTCTTGTTAAAGTTTCCCAAGGCTCGATTAAGGCACACAACGGGCAAGAATCCTACGGGTCACCAAAAGTACTATGCTAAACTAGCAAAAAGGTACTATGGTCCCTTTCAGATTCTTAGGCCAATCAATGAGATGGCCTATCAACTCAAGTTGCCCAATCATTGGCTCATACACAATGCTTTTCATGTGAACCTATTAAAGCCTTACAAAGGAGAGCCACCTCAAGAACCAACTATTGAAGACCCACCAGAGATCGAGGACCAAGAAGAGGTGCTGCAGCCCGAGTCCATTCTCCGACATGAAG
The DNA here is from genome assembly GCF_014529385.1 of Adiantum capillus-veneris. NCBI lineage: Eukaryota > Viridiplantae > Streptophyta > Polypodiopsida > Polypodiales > Pteridaceae > Adiantum > Adiantum capillus-veneris. The sequence continues at coordinate 23,765,101 of NC_140938.1, read as the reverse complement.
ACAAGGTACTAAGAGGCGGTAAGACTATCCGACGATATCTTATTAAGTTTAAGAATTATCCTTTTGAAGATGCTAGATGGATGCAAGACATACAATTAAAGGATAACCTAAACCTTGTCAATGCTTACAATGCTTCCCAAGAGTAAGCAAATGTACAAAATGTTAAAAATGAACAATGTTTTTGTCTTATAAGACTCTCTTTTTCTTTATTTGTGCACAAAAATGAAGTAGCATGCATGCTTAGATCAAGTTTGTGGAGACGACGTCTCCCAAACACCAAGTAGAGCTTGTCACTCTACTATGGAAGACTGAAAGGACTAATGTGCAGACATGCTTGCGGCAGCCTCAGGCTCTCAAGCGCCAAATGGACTAGTCATCCATTGTGGAATGATGTCCTCTACCCGCTAAGAAAAGGACTCATGAACATGCTTTATCTTCTCTACACCATAGTTGAGGACGACTATGATTTCAAGAGAGAGGTAATGTCATAATAATCAATATCTAATTCTCCTAAATGATTTTCTCATATTAAACTGATCATTTAATGTGGGGAAGGCCAGGGGAGAAAAAGCTAGAATATTGGTTAAGCTAGCAGACCGGCCACAGTAGGGATCCAAAGGAGGGAAAATAGGGATCCAAAGGGGGGGCCATCTGCAAAAGAGCCATGTGCAACAATGGGCTAAAAAGACCCTAAGGTTCAGCCCATTAAGACTTCCAAAATACTAAGGTTCCAAAATTCAAAGGTTGTGTTCAAAGGTCAACCCTAGGGAAAATTGGATGCTTTGTGTGTGCCCTAAAAGTCTTTGCACATCCCTACATGGGAGGGGGCGAGCCCTAAAGGTAGGGGATGAGAGAGAAAGCCACACACACACACACAGGCTCCCTTTACACAAAGGGAATGAGGGACACATATCAGCTCCCTAGGCCAGATGCCCACAAGGTGTGCCCAATTTCTATTGGATGACCCTTGAAGTGGACCAGTGAAAATTAAGCTAGAGTAAATCTAGTTTAATTAATTTAAAAACATTTAATAAAAGAAACCAATGAGAATTAAGTCTCCTAGAAGACTATTGGGCAGTCTCCCAAGGGGTCCAATGAGCATTCAGGAGCCCCATGGCTTGCCTGATTCCTTTTGGACAGGAGGCAAAGGGGTCCAATGAGAGTTTAGTTTAATTATTTAATTACCTAAAGCTCTCACAAAAGGGGAAAGGGAGACACATGTCAGAAGGCTATCACTTACGCTGCTTAATTGTAATTTGCTTGACTTGGGGAGGGCCAATGAGGCTTCAGGAAGAGCATTTAGCAAGAGGGCTCACCCAAGAGAGAGAGGGGGCTGATTTTTGCAAGGCATTATCACACACACACACTCACACAGGCTCATGTGTGAAGAAAGAGAAGACTATCTCTTCCCAAGCTTTAATGGAGAACTCATCACTTACTCCGTGCTTGTGACATAGAAGCCTACATCAACACTCTCTTGGCATGTGGATGCAAATCCAACCAAGAGTCAGGCTTCGATGCATGCTCATCTCCTCTACCAAGCTAATTACTAAGCTAAGCTATGCTACATATGAGTGATTATGTGAGGAGATGTACATCTTTCTCATAAGATACTCCTTCTTCCTCTCAATCTACTCTCATACCCTGCTAGCTCTCACCATCTTCGAAGGTGTGTGAGGTCTTGGGTCTGAGAACGGGGATAATTCAAGTTGTGTTTGTTAAGTGTTTTGCTTAGTGCATGAAGTTTCCATCTTCATTGCACTAGCTATTCTTGAAGGAACACAAAGAATTGTATTGTACAATGTCTCTCTTGATGGGAGAAACCATAATACAAAGCCTTTTGGAGGGGGGACCGGCTCCATGAAAATCCGGTCCTCAACCATTGTCAATAGCTTAATTGCTCTCTCTTTTGAAAGTATTGTCGATGCTATCTAACTAGGTGTTATGCTTTTTGTTGCTCTCTCCACCCAAGCACTTTTGTAATTCTCATTAGGAATCTATTCTAATGATATGCCCACTATGTTCATGCTAATTTCCGCTACACATAAGTTATTAGGCCATTAAATGTTACATTGGTATCAGAGCTCAAGGTTTCTCTTTTCTTGCTCAAGAAGGGAGGTCCTCAAGCTAGCTACAAATGGTTGGTATTATTAATTGCCTGTAAGTAAGTAGAATAGGGATTTTTCAGCATTGCAGTGCGCCTGCCTTCGTGCAGTTAACGGAGCATCACCGTCCAAAGCTATGGTCTTAATAGTGGAGTCCTATGGGGCTTGCCTATGGCTTAACCACTATTGAGCTATTAGAAGCTTGACAAGAGCCGGTGCTGTTTTGGTGTCCACCAATCAAAACTTTGGTTCGTAATTCCCGTAACACCTCGGGGAAGAACCATTTTTTTCACTAATGAAGTGGAGACTATCTTCGACCCTCTTCCACCTTGGACTTTGGATGAGGTGGAAACAAAGGAGAGGGAGGTCGATGAATCAAGTCCGACGGCAGCAAGTCTTAGCGAGGATGATTGTCATGATGATGAAGATGATGAGATGGAGGATGATGAACTCGAAGATGATGAAGCTGGCAATGCATCCACAAACGACAATTCCGTCTCTCTTTATTGATTTAGAAGCCATGGGTTTAGAATTGGATGATGCTTCATGTAGATATCTTTTGGAAGATGATTCATAAACATTTTACAGTTATGAAGTTTTTTTATTTAGATTTGAGAATATGCTCAATTATGTTAATCAATTGACAATGATTATTTTAGTTGTAAACAAGGGTAATCTTAAGCTGGGTTCAAATGAAGCTGGAAGAAGAAAGGCTTTCTGCAGGTCTACCGTCGCCTCGTCTGAACGATGTTGGAGGAAGAAGAGCGAAAAACAAAGAGAGGTTTAGAGAGGCCAGCAGCTCTTCCGAGGGGGGAGGGGGGAGAGTGCCGGAAGAAAAATGCGGACCCGAAGGAAGGTGATATGTATTGTAGCAAATAGGCTTTTGCCATGCAACTTAGACGCCTCTGTGAGAAGTATTTTCGTCGTAGCGTTTGAACTGGGTCTTATATCCCTCGCCTCTTTCTCTTTCTCTCTCTCTCTTTCTTTCTCTTCTTTTTTATATTTGAAAATGATATACAATACTCTTTAATTTTTATTGAGAGAAGGGAAACACCAAAATTCGAAAGGAGGTGGGGGAGGGGGGAGTTAATCTAAAATTTGAAAGTTTAGACGTTAAATTTGGACAACGAATATAACGACGGTAATAACAACGGCAATAATAACGATAATAAGAGCGGATACAGTCACGATAATACTTTAAACACAAAAAACCTCCCGTCCTCTTCTCTCTTGTTTCTCTCATTGAATTTACACCTTCTCTTTACAAAACACAATAAAACAACGCGATAAACACTTGAAGATTTTCATAATGATGGCTTGCAGTAAGGCGCCACCATGGAGGAGAGCGTCCGAAAAGCGAGGAGAGCTACAACACATGATTGGCCATGCTCATGATGCCACATTGCCATGAAGAGGGGGCTGCTAATCTCAGAAGTATGCCATTCAGAGGCGCATACGATAGCGCCAATAAGTTGATAAAGATTCAAAAAAATAAGATGGCGGTCAACTCAAGCTGCTTGGAGATGAAGAAATTCTACCAAGACAAGGAGATTTTGGAGACGTTCTTGCACAGAAGATTGTTGACCCAGCCAATTCAGGTGACGGGGTGGTTCTACCTGAGACCACAGCTTCCAAGATGAACTCAGCGGAAGGGCAAGAGGAGGATAGAGAGCATCAGCTTGGAGTCTAATACCAAGGGGCTATTTGTGGAGGGAAGATCGTGAGGCCCTTGCTATAGGATTTGGGGAGCTCTTAATTGGGGCCTGCTTAGTCAGGTCAAAGGCACCGATCAGTGGGGGCTTAGTCACAGGTGTAACTTTGGATCTTCGGTCTTCAAACCAGCTGAAGGAAAGAGATCAGTCTGGCTTGCGATGCAGAATGGTTACAAAAACCCCGGCAAACTTCAACAAACAATCACCACCCAAGCTAATGTGACTTATCAGGTAATTGAGCTTTCACTCTGCTAACCAAATGTGATTCCGGAAATAGTACAAAGTTTTAGTGTTGGCGAGATCACACCTAAGAAATTATGCGCTCCTGCTCCCGCTCCACGCTCCTGCAGATGCAACGTCAGCAATATCATTTTAAAACACAAGGTGGTTATTATGTTTTGAGATGCCGTGTATAGAGCCGGTAGTACTGCACTTATGAAGCCGCTCTACACTCCTGATTCCTGCCCAATTCATCCACGTGCAGAAGCAAAGGAAGATACGAGCGGCCCATTCATCCATGTGCAGATTCGTCTGTGATGACAGAGCAAAAAAAATGGGTGGGGCCAATCGCCCCTTGATCGTCCACGGGAGAATCCTCTCACCTTAATCCTGGTATAGGTTGTTCTCATGCGTCCGGAGTGGGCGGCTGCTACCCCCTTCACCTTGGCATCTAGTCTAGTCTTGCTATTATGGTTTAGGTTGCCTTTGCTGTTTTGCCGGTCGCCATGGTGGGAGTCAATATTATGGGAATGGTGAGTAAATGACCATTCCCGGCCGTCAAGGTCGCAGGGAGGGGGGCCAAGTGAGTGTTGCCTGCATTGTGCAGTTGCGTGCGATAGCGTACGACAATTCATGCAATGTATTTTGACAAGGCGAGAGCAGGAGAGTAGACGAGACTCGAGAGCAACAAGATTTTCTTTTTGCAGAAGTTTATTACGTACGCTGATTTGGCTTGCGCTAATTGGAGGACTCCAGGAGGAGGCAGGTATTCTGTGCGCTGACTTGGCTTGAAATGGTTGAATGGGGGGCAATACTTATGGCATTATTGATTCCGACTGCGGAGGTGACATGCAATGATTGGCAATGATGAGATCGCATTCTGATGGCTGAGTTGGAGACAGTTGATTGGTTGCAGATTGTCAATTGCTCTCTGATCGTCGCTGACCTGTCATGCATCGAGCGGCTCTGCCAGTTTATTCTGCGCAGTAATGCAGTCCAGATCAACGGCGAGGATGCAGTGCCCCCCGACCAGCGACCTTGACAGTTTAGGTTGCCTTTGCTCTTTTGCACCCTCCTCTTCCCACAAATGAGCCACCCATTGAGATCTCATGCTTGAACCGTAGAAACAGTAAAAAAAAGAGGGGGGGCGGAGCTCCCCGATCATTCTGCGTGAATGATCGGGGAGCTCCGCCCCCCCCTCTTTTTTTTACTGTTTCTACGGTTCAAGCCTTGGATCGCGATAGAAATTTCTAAGATATGTTGAGTTGTGGTCTTTCCCGACTCCATGCTTGGAGCAATGTTCAAAATCGTTAAAAAAAGGGGAGGAGAGAGGCCCCCAATGATGGGGGCTCTCTCCTTATGAGAGACAGTGTACATTTCTCCAAGAGTTACTCTTGGCTTCTTGGCATCAACTTGGCTTGCTTACTGTACTTTGATGGCCATTGGCCAGGATTGGTTTTGTTTGCTCCCAATCTCAGCCCTTGTGAGATCTCTACCTATTCTCTAAGACATTACACAACAAGGGACAACCAATCCAACATGTTACATCGACTTTAGCACCTCCACCCATGATTGGGCACCTTGTGTAAATACAAACTTGTCTTGAAGAAAACCTTCAAAATTGAACATGTCTTGGCAAATCCTTCAACTTTAGACCCCAAAACTGGATCACTTTTGTTTTTTTTGGTGCACACTATTTTGTCACTACTAGTCATCTCATTGATTTGTTTAAGAATTTGGAAGGGACCATAGTACCTTTTTGCTAACTTAGCATAGTAATTTTGGTGTCCCGTAGGATTCTTGCCTGTGGTGTGCCTTAATCGAGCCTTCGGAAATTTAAGTAAGACCCAATTATTTTCTTTAAAGGCTTGGGATCTTCTCGTCTTATCAGCAGCAGCCTTTTGCCTTTGCTGTGAGATAGAGATAGCATCTTTAATCTTTCGGAAAGATTCTTGTAGGTCTCAACTATACTCATCTGCAGACAGCAAAGATCTTCCCGTGTACCTTAAGTAGCAAGGGACTTTTTAATCTTCCCTCAATTACCTCGAAAGGTGCATTTCCTGTGGAAGTATGTACAGTGTTATTGTAGGCATACTCCACTAAGGGTAAGTACTTCTCCCATTGGAACCTTTGATCTACTTCCGTTACAAGGCTTTTAGTAGATCAAGAATTGTTCGGTTAGCTATTATACTTTGGCCATCCATTTGCGGGTGATAGGTCGAAGAGAAGTTTAGCCTTGTCCCTAAATTCTCAAAGAGACCCTTCTAGAAATTATTGATCATTCTAGGATCTCTATCCGACACTATGGACATTGACAAGCCATGGTACTTGAAGATTTGTGAAATGAAGAGGGTTGCCATTTGTTGATGGGCTTTAATAGTCTTTTTGATAGGTATAAAATGAGCTTGTTTACTAAACATGTCTACTATCATCCTTATTCCCGTATTCCCATGGATCATAGACTCAGGCAATCCAAATTTAAAAGCCAGGAATATGCTCTCCCATGGTGAATTCGGGATTGGCAAAGGTTGAAGCAATCCAGGCTGCTTCCCTCTATCAAACTTCGTCTTTTGGCACACCACACATTTAGAAACGTACTTTTGTATGTTTGCTTTCATGGTAGGCCAATAGAAATATGTTTCAATCCCTTTTAAGATAGACTAAATCCTCTATGCCCCGCACAAGGAGCAGCATGAGATTCATACATTACTTTCTTACGTAGTGAGCTAGTAACACATAGTCTATTGCCATAGAGAAGATAACCATCTTGTAAAGTAAATGGTTCCTCTTTCTTCCCTAGTGCAAGGGCTGAAATCACATCTCTAAAATCGGGATCAATAGCATACTCATCTATCATAGAAGATAGATCATTATGAGTTGCTATGGAAACCGCGTTCACTCTTCGTCGTCTTGAGAGTGCATCAGCTACTTGATTATGCTTGCCAGCAATGTGAGCAATATGAAAATGAAACTGTGAAAGGAAATTTGTCCACCTCATTTGTTTGTCGGAGAGCTTGGTCTGCGTCATGAAGTACTTAAGGCTTTGGTGATCCGTCCGTAGAATGAAAGGAGTCCCCAATAAATAGTGCTTCCATGAGTCTAAGGCATGTAGAACTGCGAGGAGTTCCTTTTCATATATGCCTAGAGCTTACTCAACAAGGTCGAGCCTTCGACTTTCATATGCTTTGGTGTGCCCTTCTTGGAGAAAAACAGCTCCAAGGCAACCACCACAAGCGTCACATTGGACCTCAAATGGCTTTGAGAGATTCAGTAGTGTAAGCACAGGTTGAGAGATAAGATTTTTTTAAAGCTTTTCAAAAGCATTGTTCTCCTTGGCAGACCATGTATACCTAACATTTTTCTTTGTTAGGAAAAGGCATGACAATGTAATTCATAAAGACCAAACGTAGTGCGAAATGTGATCTTCACAATGTCTTGATCAACTATCCTTATTTGATGGTAGCCACTTTTTAGGTCAACCCTACTGAAGTAGGTGGACCCTTGTAGCTTATCAAATAGGTCTTCTACATGTGGAACGAGAAACCTATTCTTGATAGTTCCTATTTAGTGCCCTATAGTCAACACACATACGTTATGTGCCGTATTTCTTTTGCACTAATAATATAGGTGAGAAAAATGGAGATGAGCTAGGCCTAACCATGCCCTTCTCAACTAACTCATGCACTTGCCGCATAATCTCCTCTTGTTGAGCTTGAGAAATTCTATAAGGAGGTTTATTAGGCGGTGAAATTCTTCGAAGAAGTTCAATTGCATGGTCATCATTGCCTCGTTTAGGAGGTAGTTCACAAGGGATGTCATCAATAAAGACATCTTGAAACCCCTTGAGAAAATTGGATAACTCTAATTCCTTGTGATTGTTTGTATTTTCTTTTGCTAAAGTATTAGGTTTATTTTAAGAATCTTTAATAAAAATCATGTACATGGAAATAGAGCTCTTTATTGACTTATTGAAAGCTTGCATATGTACAATGGGTATGGTGTTACCCATTTCCTTAGTATCTATGTACATATCTTTTTCCCTGTACTTAAAGTAAATTTTCCTTTCAGGGAATTTAACATTGGCAGCCATGCAATCAAACCATGGTACCCCTAGGATTACATCCTCGTGCTTGAGAGGAGAGATAAAGAAGTCCTCTTTGTCCACATAGCTTTGGACATGGAGCCTCAATTTCTCGATTAAGGGAGTGATTGAAGCTTGTTTCCCCTTGAAAGCACCATCTGCGGGTAGGACATCTCCCATCTCATAAGCTTGGAGGCCTAGCTTGGTGGCCAACTCTGTGGATACAAAATTGTGAGTAGAACTAGGGTCAAAGAGAATAAAAGCATCGTGTTCTCTTACCTTTCCCCCAGCATGGCATAGAGGAGATCCTTTGTGGTGAGCTTCCTCTTCTTGGATTTCGACCAAGGTAGCTCTAGGACTCTCATGGCGGGTGTTCTTTTGGCGACAAGCGCGGTACGCATGCCCTTGCTCACCACACTTGAAACAACGGTTATCCTTGCTATAACGCTCAAGCTCTTCAGGAGAGAGTTTTTTTTTGCCTTTGTAAACTCCCTTATCCTTAGCTTTGTTGTTATTGGAATTGCCCTTAGGAGACTTTTGGACATTGTCCTTCCCCTTAGGCTCATTGGAACCCTTTTTTTCCGAGGGCTTAAGATTTCTCTTAGCCCCTGTTTGGAAATTGATTCGAGAAGCCACCATAGTATGGTGTATGACCATAGATATAGTGCGTGGTCTTTGGGATTTGACATACGTTGCCATTTCTTCAGTTAAGCCCACAGAAAATTGTTTCTTTTGCTCTCCAAAATCCATCTTTTTGAAGACAGTGGCTTTGAGATGTAAGTCCCAAACTTTGTCTACATATTTATGAATGGATTCGTAGGGAGAGAGCTTCAAGATTTTCCATTCGGTGAGTACTTTGTCTTTGGCATCGGTGGCCAAAAACTTCTCCATGATGGAAGCTCTTAAAGCTTTCCATGTTAGTGGAGCGTCCCTGTTGGCCCGTAGGCTAGACCACCATTGCCTGGCGGACTTTTGAAAGTGCATGGTTACATGGTGTAGCTTAGAGGACTCCGTGAAGCCCTCATCTCCAACCGCCACATTGAATTGTTTGATAAAGGCCAAGACTTTTTTTGTAGCACCAAAGGTGCCATCATAGGTAAGGAAAGAGATGCTCTTTTCTCCCTCGTTGAACTTCTTGAGCTTGGATGACCTCTTCCATGTGGCATAGGATTTCCTATGGCCTCTATTTTTTATGGTTCAAAAGATGCACCATCCCTTTCTTCAAAAGATGAAGAATTTAAGGAAGATGGAGAAGAGGGTGACCTCTTTCTCTCCTTTTTCTTGCCTTTGTCCTCCTCGTTTGCACGATCACTTTATTCATAAGAGGAACAGGATGAAGAAGGTGGAGAAGAGGGTGACCTCTTTATCGCCTTTTTCTTCTCTTGCTTTTTATCTTCCCTCTTTGAATTATGTTGTGGAGAGGTGTGTGATGGTCTTCTCTGTTTAGGAGGTGATGGAGAGTGTTTGCCCACCGTCTTCGTGGAGCCATCTCCGTCGAGGTGGCAAGAGACTCACTTCTTTCTCATTCCTTTGGTTGGGGCTCTTCAGTTCTCCTATGAGAAGGAGATGCGTCATCAAGAAGAAAATTTTTGAGCCCTTCGTATGGATCTTCTTCTTCTTCCCAAATCGGAGAGAGCGAATTGGAGAGAGGTCTCTTTTGGGAGTCTCGCAAGGAGGCTTCCTAGGTACTCTCTCGTCATGGTGGGGAGTTTGGAGAATCCCATGAGCACGAAGCTGCCGTTGCACTTCACTTTGGAGGGATGGATTGCCCATGGCTTGTTGAAGTCTAGAAACAAGGTAATTAACAAGCATAGGGGCATCATTAGTAGCCTACTCATTAGCAAAATCATTAAAGTTATCAACATTAATTTCACTCTCTTTACTATTGTCAGCCATTCTAACAACTTTTAGGTGTAAAATTTTTTAGGTGTACTTTGGCACTTCAAGCCCTAGTTGCTACTCCTCTTTACCCCTTTAGAAAAGCACTCAAGCTATTGTACCCGTGGCTTGAATATCATTGATGGCAAGGAATAGAAGAGAGGGTCTTTCAACACCAAAACAACACCGGCTCCTATCAAGCTTCTAATAGCTCAATAGTGGTTAAGCCGTAGGCAAGCCCCGTAGGACTCCACTATTAATACCATAGCTCTCAACGGTGATGCCCCGTTATCTGCACGAAGGCAAGTGCATTGCAAGGCTGAAAAATCCCTATTCTATTTACTCAATTGCAATTAATAGTACCAGCCATTTATAGCTAGCTTGAGGACCTCCCTTTTGAAGCAAGAAAAGAGAAAACTTGTGCTCTGATACCAATGTGACATTTAATGTCCTAGTAACTTGTGTGTAGCGGAAAATAACATGAACATAGTGAGCATTTCACTAGAATAGATTTCTAATGAGCATAACAAGAGTGCTTGGGTGGAGAGAGCAACAAAAAGCTTAACACCTAGCTAGATAGGCATGAACAATACTTCAAAAGAGAGACAAATTAAGCTATTGTCAAGAGTTGAGGACCGGATTTACATGGATTGGATCCCCCTCCAAAAGGCTTTGTATTATAGGTTTCCCCCATCAAGGGAGACATTTTTACAATACAATTCTTTGTGTTCCTTCAAGAACTAGCTAGTGCAATGAAGATGGAAGCTTCAAGCACTAAGCAAACAATTATAAAACACAACATCAATTCCCTCATGGTCTCAGACCCAAGACCTCACACACCTTCGAAGATGGTGAGAGCTAGCGGGGTATGAGAGTAGATTGAGAGGAATAAGGAGTAGTCTTACGAGAAAGAAGTACATCTCCTCACATAATCACTCATATTACCATAGCATAGCTTAGTAATTACCATGGTAGAGGAGATGAGCATGCATTGAAGCTTGGCTCTTGGTTGGATTTACATCACAAAGCAAAGAGTTGCTGGTGTAGGCCTCCCTTCTTACAATCTTGGAGTAGGTGATAAGCTTTCCATTAAAGTTTGAGAACGAGAGAGAGAGTCTTCTTGCTTCACACATGAGCTAGTGTGAGTGTGTGTGGAATAATGTCTTTGAAAAATCAGCCCCCTCTCTCTCTCTTGGTCGACCCCTCTTGCTAAATCCTCTTGCTAGCAATTGAACCTCTCCAGGCTTAGCCAATAGGATTTAAGAAGCATAAGTGATAGCCTTCTTACATTTGTCCCCCTTTCCCCTTTTGTGAGAGATTTAGATAATTAATTAATGCAACTAAACTCTCATTGGATTCCTTTGTATCTTGGCCAATAGGAATCAGGCAAGCCATTGGGCTATGAATGCTCATTGGACGCCTTGGGAGATTGTCCAATAGTCTCTTAGAGAGCTTAATTCTTATTGGTTCTTTTATTAAGTTTTTTAAATGAATTAAGCTAGATTTATTCTAGCCTAATTCTCATTGGTCCACCCACCTCCATGGCCATCCAATAGGATTTGAGTGTACATTGTGGGCAATTTGGCTTAGGGAGCTGACATGTGTCCCTCATTCCCTTTTTGTAAAGGGAGCCTGTGAGAGTGTGTGTGTGTGTGTGTGTTTCTCTTTCATCCCCTACTTACAGGGCTCGCCCCCTCCTATGTAGGAGCCTTGAAGACTTTTTTGGCATACTCACCAAGCATCCAATTTTACTAAGCTTGACCATTGGACACAACCTTTGAATTTTGGAACCTTAGCATTTTGGAAGTCTTAATGGGGTAAACCTTAGGGTCTTTAAAGCACATTGCTCTTTTGCAGATGGCCTCCCCTTTGGATCCCTATTTTCCCTACTTTGGATTCCTATTGTGGCTGGGCGGTCTGCCAGCTTAACCAATATTCTAGCTTTTTCTCCCCTAGCACTTCCCCATATTAAATGTTTAGTTTAACATGAGAAAATCATTTAGGAGAACTAGATATTAGTTATTATGATAGAAAGCCGGGAAAATTTTAGAAGTTCTAATGTAAATATGGGCCAATGCTTCACATTTTGACCTAAAAACCATAAGAGTTAAGGTGTGCGTTATTTTCTTTTATTAGGAAAAATTTCTTTGGAAAGCCCAATTTCCAATCATGCAAAAACTCATCTCATGATTTAATTTATTAGAATGCTTTTTTGGTCATGAGGGGCGTGGATATAGTTAAACGTATGTTTGCACTATTCAAACTTTGCTCCCAGTGTTGTTTAAATAAAAGGGTTGATGTCCTTTTATTTAAATCATATTCACAGTGTTTGGTAAAAGTATGCTCAACTTGGCCGGTTGAAAAAGAAATTTAGAGGATTGAAGGGAGGAGGAAAATTCACTTGGAAAATTCAAGAAAATAAAGTTGAATTGCCAAAAATCCTAGTTATTTTGTAAGAAGAAAATTGAATCTACCTAAAGGGAATTCTTATGTTTGTGAAAAACAATTATCTCAAAGATTGTTTATCCATTCTCATATGTGGTTTTCTCTATGTCCAGTTCATGTACCCTTTGAAGCAGTCTAAAAAGTCCTACCTCTATTTCACTTCTTGCAGAGTATTTCATGTACCCTTTGAACGTGGGTACATCTCATATCCTTGAAATAAATGCACAATTCAAACTTTGAAGTTTGAAGCAGTCTAAAGAATCCTACCTCCACTGTTTCACTTCTTGCAAAGTATGGATAATGGCAACCTTGTGTAGATTGCTTCATTCCCTTTTATTACCTTGGAGAGTTTTGCATGCTTGGCAAAACTAACAAGTCTATTACTAGGAGTATTGAAAGTTTTACTAGGGAGTGCTTTGGGTGATTGTTGTTGCTAGTTGGCAGTGGGAACCTGCAGAATGCAAGAGAGTGGTGGTGCACCCATTACCCCCCCCCCCCCCCCCCCCCCCCCCCCCCCCCCCCAATTATAATATAAAGTATATAGCTATAATATATAGCTATAAACACACACACACACACGTCATATTGTATAGAATATATATCATCCAAGTCACGTGGCCACCATGCGCGCAGACAATGGGGGGGCTCCACGTCCCTCTGTTTTCTCCCAGATCCTCCTCGGCATATCGCAATGTTTCTACACCTAATACCTTTCAAATTCAAAAATGGAGGACATACCCTCGCCCCCCTCTTCTTGATAGTGCACATGGTGGTCACATGTCTTGGACATGACATTATGGTGGCCATGTGACTTGATTATTTGATTGGAGGTTTGTCATGTGGTATGATATGCATATGCATATCATATTGCTACTTGGAATCTAGTTTGGTTTTGAAGTTTCTTGAGTTGATTTGATAGGTTACTTTAAATCTATGACAAGTATGTTGTTTGGCATTCTTCAAAATATGATGTCCAATCAAAACTAATTAGTAATGGTGTGGGGTGACTCCCCTATCAGTCGATGTATCCAGGGTTGTTAGGAGACATCATGGCTTGGCACGAGAATGATGTGAGTTTGTAAACTTTTGGTTTCATTAATACAATTCATTCACTCACAATTTTGAGTTTTGCCAAAAAGAAAGAAAGAAATGGCGCCTTTTTTTAAGTTACATTTCACACTAATAAAAATTGTGCATGAGCATACATTCTCACAAGCAAAGACATGCATGCATGTTACACTTAATTGTTTGGTAATTAAAGGAATGCACAATCTAGTGTAGACTTTTCTCATGCCACACTATTATTTGAAGATATTGTTAGTGTAATATGAGAGCTGAAAATCTCAAAAGTAATGTTTTAATTCCAAAAGCTCAAAAACAAAAGATCGCAAATATAAAATCCCCATCTTCATAGATCTCCTATAGTTTTGTTGACCACACCCAGGCTACAGAGATCTTGAGCACATACATGACCAGAGAAGCCTACCCCACGATGAGTGCCGACACAAGCTAGACATTCATGACCACATGTGAGGAGCGCTCGACATGTGATTATTTTGACCAAATCTTCAAAAGTCTCAAGTTTTGTAGCTTCAAGCTTTGGATGTGAGAAAAAATTCCATCTATACTCTAGGTTTTATTCAACCTATAAGCCTGATTGATACACTTGTAAGGTAGCATTTGTGTGTTCATAGACCTCATCAACCAAGATTGACCCCTTAAATTTGATAGAAGGTTCCTTCATCTTTTTGGACATAGATTCGGTCCTTGTTTTTTAACAATCTCTTGGGCCCTAGCCTTGATTTGAGCATTGAGTTTCCTTCTTCTTTCTTCATCCCTCTATCTTTTGAATTTTTTGAGTCTCAAATAAAGATTTGATGCTACCCCGTGATCCATTGTTTTTATCCTATTTTTTGTAATTTTGCGATAGTCTTCAAGGAAGTATTGCTCCCTTTTGATACAATACATACATTTGGCACTAACCCTTCTCTATTTACAGGCACTAGGCATTAATTCTTGCATTGAACAAGTGCTCCGCATTTGTGACATCCCCTGGTTCTTTGTTGAGTTTGTTGTGGTTTTATCATAGACTGTTTTTCCCCTTGATTTGCAATGGAGTTTTAGGTTGAGAGTAATATAATGGATCATACATAGGAATTGGTTGTGGTTTGTAACAACCTTCTTCTATGATTTGTGAAGAGCTATCTTCCTCATAAGGAGTTACTGGAGCTAGCGCATGTCCTTTCCTCACTTACTTAGTGTTGGCGGATACGCCGCGATGGATGTCATCAAAGCGAGAACTCACCTAATAGGAATTGTCAGCTAAGGACGAAGCTCGATCTGTAGGCGCGTGGAAGCAAGCATAGGGTGTCAACCTACACTCGACCGACTATTGACTACTTCTTACAAAGGTCTCTACCCAATGTCTAAGTTACAACCTACTATTGTGCACATGAGGAGATTTTCTACAACGCTTCCATGAGCCAAATACCCATTAGACGTTCTCGAAACGCTACGAAACTTGAGGGATATCCTATTAACACCAATAGGCCACTCTCCCTAAGGTCCATGACCCAAAACCCTACCCATAAACACCCAGTGCAGAATCATGTAGGATGTTTGACAGGTTTTTGCAGGTCAACGTTTCTAAAAACTAAGGTGCCTAATGCGTAGCTTTACTCAATACGAACGCGTGGATATGTTGAAATACAAAAACAGACACTGTTTTGTTACCAAATCCCTAGAAATAGCTCGCGGATCAATCTCGTGAAGCCGGGTCGTACACGCACAATTTGGGTATTGGCGTGTAGCTCTCTCCCAGGGCACCACACTGCACTTCTCCATACTTGATTTCGACCACCAGTGTGCGCGTAGCGCCAAGATAAGCTCTCACTCTCTCTCGTACACAGAATACGCTTCTCACAGACACTTCATAGAATGAACAAAAGGTTTTCTTATTAAGGTTAGAATTTGGTATATATACCTTCCAAAAACAAAACCTCATGTTCCAAAGTGAAATCCTACTTAGTCTAATGGCAAAAATAATATACAAAATTGGAAACTTTTGAAAGCCCCAAGTATTTACAAGTGAAATTATGGGTTTTCTTAAACAGGGAATGACTACATATGATTTCCTTCTTTTATCATTTTTTCAGTCTTCAGTTGAGTGTGGCCGCCAATCTTCAGCTAACACTCCCCCCCTCCTAGCTCATGTCATCTCCGGCATGACAGTAGAGCCGCTGCTTCGGTGGAGGATGTTGAGCATCTTCAAAATGGACTCATACCGTGCATGCTGAGCCACTAATGTTGGGCCGAATATATTTGTGTCGATGGTGAAAAAGCCAGTGTAGAAGGCTGCTTCAAAGGCTTGGAGATGGTATGAGGGTAGGAACATTATTCTCGTAGAGGGCATGTATCACCTCATGGGAATGTTGAGCAGACAGGTCATAAGTACATCTATAAGTGTCCTGGAAGAATAATATGCTATTTGTTGCTTGTCCAGGTTTGAAGACCTCAAAGAGTGCCATAAGTGTTTTACATATCTTTCTAAGCATAATGCAAGAGAGGTCAGGCGAGCCAGTGAACAATTTAATGGCACCCGTTAAGGTTTTCACCATGTATTGCTCACTCATTCTCTCGCCTGCCTTCAAGCCTGGCAGCTTCGGGTAGTTGAGCCACGTGGGGTGGCTTCTCTTCAGTAGTTCATGTTCCTTCCATGTCCGCATCCTTGGTAGAGGGCAAAAGCTAAGGTCATATTTGATCATTTTAAGCGCCTAGGTATTTAGTGAGCCATGCCTTCCTCCATTTTGGTTGAGAGTCCACAATGAGCTTAACACCTTCTCGTTTGGTGATGTCTTCACGGTACAACGGCACTATAGGCTCCTCTATAATCCTCTTGTTGATTGTAGCAGCCTCGTATTTTAGAAGAGGATAGGGGAGAGAGGGTTGTAGCCATTCATGTCAAATGACATTTGCATCTAATCTTTGAATGGGCATGGACTTCAATACCCTCTGCTCCCACAACATTGCTTCTTTGGCGGTGTCTTTTATGGCTGCCTCTATTGCTTTCTATAGATTTTCTTCTTCTTCTTGTGTCAGATCCCCGGGCTCTTGTAAGGGTCCCACAGGAATGTCCTCTTGTATTATTGTGTCCACCGGATCTGACACATTCTCTATATCAATTCCTTCCATAGCAGCCGGCCCATGACTTTGTTGAGGTTCTTCACTTGTTTTGGCTCTTAAGTTCGTCCAACTGCTTCTGTAAGTCATCTTTTGCTAACTAAGCTTGTTCAGTCGCAGCTACTAATAGGTCATTAAGTTCTGCATTGACTCTATCAACTTTCTCTAGCGTCTGCCTTACCTCATCATTCTCTATCTGCCGTGTCTTTGTGTCATCTTCTAGTCTTTTCTGAAGCCTATCCAATTCTGCTTTCAATGATTTGTTATCATCTTCTAATCTGCCTTGTATCACCATTGATCCCTCTACTAGCATTACTCTCTGCCTCTTTTCAAGCGTCAACTCTTTTTGAAGTTCTATCATTTGTTCTTCAAACACTTCTTTATCTTGGCTAGTACTAGTTGCAGTTGCAGCTCTTGCTCTGCCCGGAGACGCTCTCAACCTCTGAATCGTTTGATCTTTCACTTTGATTTGATCCTTTATTTTGATCGAGTGTTACCATGCACCGAGCGATTTTTTCCGAGCAAGGACAAACCCAAGCAAGTGTTTGTACACGATATGGTAAATTTTATCGTCAACAGAATATTTATCGCTTGTTATATATACATGAACCACAACAAAATGGTTATCAATGGATAGACTACCTCCTAAATTCCAAAAAGATCAAAGTTTACTTTTGATGAAATAAATAAAATATTTGAAAATATTATCTTCTCTGTTAGGCTCGCTTGGGCTTCACATGTTTGAGCATAAAGTAAGATTGATAGACTAATAAGAGCTCTAGCTCTATACTTAATGCTCAAGTCATCATAAGTTTCTTTTCGTAAGGTCATTTGTAGTGTCCGTTTGAAATGTGAGAAACTGACAGCAGTTGAGCATGCAGGGGAGTCAAGAAAATGAGCTCACAATAGGACAGCCGCACACGCCATGGGCACACAGGACATGCAACCGATATATGAAAAGTCTCCTACAAGAGAAAAAAGAAGTTTTCATATTTCTCCACCCTTTTCTGTAAGATCGGTTGCGTGTCCTGCGTGCCCATGGCGCGTGCAGTTGTCCTATTGTTGGCTCATCGTTTTGACTCCCCTGCATGCTCAATCAGTTCCTTACATTTCACTTTTTCCCTTCAAAAAAATGTGAGTATCCCCGCAAGATTCCCTCTAATAAGCTATTTTCCAAAATCGTTAGCACATATGGCTCACTTATATACTCAATTCTACATCAGATCTTCCGAACCTCATCCCTCCTACTTAGGGAGACCTTAGCATTCCACTTCCGTAACCACAAACCAAGCTGCAAGCGATGTCGATTTATAGACTTAAATGCTACGACCACTGACCGCTGTACTTGTCGCATCTTGTTTAATTCGCATTTTTTTGATAAACTGCAACCGATACCCACACTTTGCTTGATTCTTGTCTTTAACGATTGATCGCGGGCACATATTCTAAATTGGCCAGACATACCGACATTACTTAATATAAATAGACCAGACATACTACTACTACTACTGGTAGGATTAAAAAAAAATTGAATAGTTTAAAAAATTCCCCTACCCAACCAGCCCCCTCCCCAAGCCTCCCGCTTGCACTCTCTCGCCTGCATCGCCTCTGGCCTGCACTCCAGCTTTACACTCTCCTTCTTGCCTTTACCCCATTCGCTCATGCGTGTGTGTGTGTGTGTGTGTGTGTTGGTCGCCTCATCTACCACCTCGCCTCACGTGTGGGTGCTCCCTGCCCGGGCCTCGCCCTACTCCCCCTATGGAGCCACCCTGCACACCTCATCTTGCCATCAGCTACTACTGTTGTTGTTGGGTTGCGCAGGAGTGTGTGTGTGTGTGTGTGTGTGTGTGTGTGTGTGTGTGTGTGTGTGTGTGTGTGTGTGTGTGTGTGAGAGAGAGAGAGAGAGAGAGAGAGAGAGAGAGAGAGAGAGAGAGAGAGAGAGAGAGAGAGAGAGAGAGCTGCATGGCATGCAACCATGTGTGGATAAGCAAAAAAGGAGAGCGAGAGAGAGAGAGAGAGAGAGAGAGAGAGAGAGAGAGAGAGAGAGAGAGAGAGAGAGAGAGAGAGAGAGAGAGAGAGAGAGAGAGACCTGTACAACATGGAGCCATGTGTGGACAAGTAGAAAACGAGAGAGAGAGAGAGAGAGAGAGAGAGAGAGGGGGGGGGGGGAGGCGAGCTTCCTAAAATAGTCATAAAAAATTGCTCCCTAGCATTGTCAAAGATTCTAGTTGTTTTTTGAATTAAAAAACCCGGGTAGCACCTACCAAAACTACTAAATATAAATCCGATTAATCACCATGATTCCTTGACATATTCCCCCTTGTCTTTGACACGGACTCCCCTCCTCGCCCAACCCATGCAGCTCTCCAGCCCAGCACCCTCCCGCATAGGTGGCTGCGTCGCTCTGAGAGAGAGAGAGAGAGAGAGAGAGAGAGAGAGAGAGAGAGAGAGAGAGAGAGAGAGAGAGAGAGAGAGAGAGAGAGAGAGAGAGAGAGAGAGAGAGAGAGAGAGAGTTTCTCAGACCTGCTCCCCCTGTTTCGCCAAGAGCGTGCATGTCTTCAACCCCCTCTTCTCCATCACTTACTTCAATCCCCCCTCCTTGGTCACTTAGAGTAGCTCTCCATGCTCCGACCCTATCTGCCCTGCTCCTTGAAACCTCTCGCTGCATCAATGACACTTAATGGGGCACCCTCATCTCGGACACATGTTTGCTACAGGACGAGAGAGAGAGAGAGAGAGAGAGAGAGAGAGAGGGAGGGAGGGAGGGGAGTTGCCCGAGTCCCTACCCCCACAACTCACGACAGAGCTGGCTGAGAGCAAGAGGGCAGTCTCTCGAGTCTGTCGCATACCCTAGCATGCCCACTCCAAAAAGTCGCTGCCTGCTCTGTGGATTGCAGCAACAACAGAATCATTGCCGTCGCGTCCAATGTTGCATCAGGAAGACATTGCACATGCCCGCAGCACTGCAACGAGAGAGAGAGAGAGAGAGAGAGAGAGAGAGAGAGAGAGAGAGAGAGAGAGAGAGAGAGAGAGAGAGAGAGAGACGTGGTTAGGAGGGAGCCTCTCCACTATTTTCTGAAAACCGGGCACACATACTCTATAATAAAAATTCTCTCAAAGAGCGCGTGCCGATGCACGCTCTTTCAGAGAGTTTTTCTTAAAACTGAAAGAGAGAGAGGACTCATGAGAGAGAGGACTTCCAGCCAATGCTAAGAAAAAAAATATTTTTCCAAAAACTTAGCAAACCTACATGTGTGCGACAACTGAGGTAAATTGGCAAAATTTGAAGGTTTTTACACCAAATTACACTAATTTTTAAATTTTTTTTGTAGGTTTTCTCACCTTCAAATATAAAATTTAGAGGTTTATTTTAAAATTTGTAGGTGGGATTACACTAAACCTAGGTTTTTTTCGAGCACTGCTTCCAGCGTCGCCCACAGCGAGGTTGCAACGGTGGCGGAGGTGTACGCGACAGGTGGAGGAGGTGTACGCGATAGGTCGTCCATTCCTTCGACAATAACATGTGCTGAGAAAATCATTTTGGTTGACTCTTTGGACAACGTGAGGGATCTGGTCAAATGGTTAGTGTGAGAGTCTTTGAAAGGGTCTCCTAGTTGTGTGATCAAATCCCTGTGCTCAAATCACCTTTTATCCCAGGTTGCCTTGGAATGAGGAAAGTGAGGAATCTGCAAAAAAAAGCAATATAATAACGAAGCTACTAGTATGTATGATTATGCTTGGTCGTTTTGTTCGACAATTTCAACTGCTTGATAATGTCAAATTGGATGATGTGAAAGCTATAACTGAAGCAGGTGTGCTAACCGTCACTATCCCTAAGAGACACAAAGTGAAATCCGCCGTGCCAAAAATGTGCATGTTATAAGCAAGCTTCAACAAACCTTGCTACTTATTTAATGTGTTTCTTACTGTTGTTGCTTTCTTCATCATCAAAAATGTAAAAAGGAAATGGTATAGTGGTCATCAATGTGCATCTTGTTTTGTCATAAAAAATAGAAAAAGAAATTCTATATCGATTTCCAATGTGTGTCTTGTCTAAGCATGTAATAGATTAGTCACCCCTTTTGGTCTTCTTACAAGGTTTACTACATCAAGAGTATTGGGTGCTCTGAATCAGTTTGCATGAGTAGGCGGTGTTGGCATTGCTATGGAAATAGCACGTCTATGTATTCTTTGGATCTTTGTAGAGTTATTTTTTGAGACACACTTGGGCCATATTTATCAGTTACTTTTTGAAATAATTGTGGCTCATGCATGGTTGCATGTATACCAGTTATGCCTTACATGCAACTATGCAACTCTTTCGGTAACTATGCCAAAATGCTGACTTTTGCAGAGAGAGAGAGAGAGAGAGAGAGAGATCTAAGTCAGCCTCTGTCGCTGCCCTCTGCTAGTCCCCACTAGCAACTGTGGACCTCGAATCCTAGGAACGTCTACTCTCCCTCCCCTTCCTTGCTTTGTCCAGGATGTTCCTGATTCTTCACGCTTGTTGGTAATGACGATGGTGATGTTGCTGATACTCCATTTTCCGCTTGTTGTGCTACCTCCCAACTATTTACATTCAAGTACTACCCTCTCTTTGGCTCCACTGCCTCAACCTACCGCTTTTTTATCGCCTTGATCTATGCGAGTAAGGGTGTTTTGTGCTATATCCTCATTTTTGTTAAGGTGTACTAGTCTATCCACCTATCCTTCAAAGAGAGAGAGAGAGAGAGAGAGAGAGAGAGAGAGAGAGAGAGAGAGAGAGAGAGAGAGAGAGAGAGAGAAATATAGAGAGACCTATAGAACATGGAGGGCTACTCTATCAAACAGCCCATAGATAGATAGATAGATAGATAGATAGATAGAGAGAGAGGAGCAGAAGAAGAAGTGAAGAGATCCCAAATTCTCCTTATTCATGACATTTGTTTCACTAGCAACAACCTTACCTTTTTAGTGTGAAGCTCGTGGTTTAACCCTTCGATTGGGGGGCTGAAATTGCTGAATAGTTTATCATCACCCTTTTTATGGAAGCAATGGAGCTATGACAAATTGCAACCATGGTATACATACACCAATGTGTCATATGTGATGCTACATGTATAATAAACACCCAAATTGTTAACAAGTTCTATGAGGTCCTGTGTGTAAGGAGGTAGGAATATGAGATTTATATCCAACGAGGATCAATGGTGGTAGCAAATTGCATTGCAATGAGCTTCTAATTTTTGATGGCAACGATTTCCAAGGAGAGGAATATCAACATGCCATTGTAATGGTTCCAAGTGCTCTAGCCCATCAAAGGAAACACTCTACTTCAACCTTGTTGAAAGGGTTTTGTCGGTCAAAAATTTGTTGTTGATGTACCATTTAAAATAGGTGCAATCTTGAATTATTTTTTTGTTGTTGTGCTTGAAGTCACCTAAAAAATCATGTTTGGGTTTTGTTTTCTATATGTGCCTTGCCCTATCTCGCTCGTTTTAGGGATTGCTCGGAAAATCTCACTCGAGCTTTGAGTTTCCTCATTTCGATCACCTCATCTTGGCTAGCCTCATGTGATATTTCAGCTTTGTCCTTGGCCTCTTTCAAGCTCCCAACCTGTTTTGACTCTTCCGCCAGCTGTAGGGTGAGCCCATCCCTTTCCTTTTCGGCTTCAATCAGAGCATTGCTGATTTTTTGGTACTCTTCTTCAGAGTTCATTAGCTTCTAATTGGTTTCTCGGTTTTGGCTTTCTAACTCTTGACATTTCTTCAGTGCTGCTTCTAGTTCAGCTTGCAGTTGTGCTTGGCTGTGCATTTTCTCTTGACTTTGCTTTTGAAGTGTTTCCACTTCACCTTTCACCTTTACTTCACTCAACTTCAGCCCTTCATACTCAATTTGTAATGGAATTGGCCTATTTAACTTGAGAGTAGCGGAAATAAATGAGAGTACTTTGAGAAATAACTTTGTGAGCATAACGGGTGAACATAATTTAAGATAGCAACATAATCATAGCAATTAGTTAACTTGGCATGAACAATACTTTTGCAAGAGAGAGAACATGACAACAGTTGAGGACCGGATTTATGTGGAGCCGGTCCCCCCTCCAATAGGCATTTGTATTATGATTTCTCCCATTAAGAGAGACTTGTTACAATACAGTCTTTGTGTTCCTTGTGACCTAGGTGATGCAATGAAGATGGAAAGCTTCATGCATCACAAATATATCATAAACTTGAAGAAAGCTTTAGCTATCCCAAGCCTCAGTCCCAAGACCTCACACACCTTCGAAAGTGGAGAGAGCTAGCAGGGAATGAGGGTAGGGAAGAGGAAGAAGAAACATTTCATAGGAGAAAGAATTAGTTCCTCACTTATCATAACTCTTGTTGCTAGCATACATAATAGCATAGTAATGAAGAAGAAGGAGATGGAAAGCTTAAGCATTGAAGCATGGCTCTTGGTTGGATTTGCACTCCATAGCCAATAGTGTTGGTGTAGGCTCTCAACCTCTACTTGCTTGGAGAGGGAGCTCTTGCACTTTGCATAGCACACAATGAGAGTGTTTGTAAGTGTGTGTGTGGGTGACTATACCCCCTAAACAACCCCCTAGCTTGCTTGGGTCGACCCCCCCTTGTAGCTCATGCTTGAAGCTCATTGGACCCCTCCAGGCCTAGCCAATCATAAGCAGAAGGCATTACAAGCAGTAGGGGTAGCCTTGAGACAAGTGTACCCCTTTCCCCTTTGAGAGAGAGGGCTAGATAAATGCTAAATCAATTAATTAAATCTCCTAAATTACTATTGGACCCCTTGGGCGGCCAACCAATAGGCTTCAGGCATCTCATGAAGGTAACATAGGTAGGGGCTTGGCATGTGTCCGTGCTGCCTCTTCAAGCTTGGGCCTTCCTTGTGTGCGTGAGTGTGTGTTCTCTCTCTATCCCCTAGGAAAAGGGCTCACCCCCCCTCTTGTAGGGATACTTTTGACTTTTGGTGCTCAAGCACCTTAGTCATCAAGCATGACAATGCACTTGAACTAGGGGTGTTCCCACAAGCATCTCAGGCTAGTATGTCAAAGCACCTCGAGCACCTTAATCAAGTAGCAAGTCAAGCACCTCAAGCATGTAGCAGGTCAAGAACCTCAAGCACCTTAATCAAGCACCTCAAGCATGACAAGCACCTCAAGCACGACAAGCACCTCGAGCTTGGGCCGGGTTCCCGCCTCAAGCTCAGCCCTAGCTTACCTAAGGTCAAAGGACTTTTACACACATTATTGGAGGTCTTCAATGAAGCTAACCCTAAGGTCTTATGCTCCATTGGTTAGCCTTGCTCTATGATAGACCATCTCTCATTTGGGCCCCTTTACCATTGGCCCCGTGTTGAGATAGATCTATAAGCACATATCTATATCTTAACACTTGTTCCTGTTTATTCTCCCACATTAAGTGATCAATTTAATATGAGAAAATCATTTGGGTTGGTTAGATATTAGATTTTATGACATTACCTCTCTCTTGAAATCATAGTCGTCCTCAACTATGAGGTAGAAGAGATAAAGCCTTAGTCATTAGTCAATCTTACTTAGCGGGTAGAGGATCCCTTTTTACCCTACGACATCTTTCCAAGATGGATGACTAATCCACTTGGTGCTTGGGAGACATAGCTGCCGCAAGCATGTCTGCTCTTTAGTCCATTTCATTCTCCCAAAGTAGAGTGACAAATTCTACTTGGTGTTTGAGGGACGCCGTCATCACAAACATGATTCTAAGCATGCATACTAGTTAAATTTGTGCACAATTAAAAAGAGGACTAGTCTTATAAGACAAAAACATGAGTCATTTAAAAGAAATTTGTACATTTGCTTACTCTAATGTAGCATTGTAAGCATTGACAAGGTTCATACTATCCTTAAGCTGTACTCCTTGCATCCATCTAGCATCTTCAAAAGGATAATTTTTGAACTTAATAAGATACCATCGGATAATCTTACCATGTCATAGTACCTTGTCTTCATGCTGAAGGACAACTTCGGGTTGTAGCACCTCTTCTTGTTCTTCAACTTCAGGAGGGTCCTCAATGATTAGTTCATTTGGTGGCTCTCCTTTGTAGGGCTTAAGTAGGCTTACATGAAAGGCATTGTGTATGAGCCAATGGTTGGGCAACTTGAGTTGATAAGCCGTCTCATTGATGGACTTCAAGATTTGGAAAGGACCATAGTATCTTTTTGCTAGGTTAGCATAATACTTTTGATGGCCCGTAGGATTTTTGCCTGTCGTTTGCCTTAATCGAGCCTTAGGAAACTTGAGTAAGACCCAATTATTTTCTTTGAAAATTAAGGCTCTTCTGTGCTTATCAGCAGCAACTTTTTGCCTTTGTTGAGAGATGGATATAGCCTCCCTAATCTTTTGAAAAGATTCTTGTAAGTCACTGCTATACTCATCAGCGGCGAAGATTTTCCCATGTACTTTGAGTAGCAAGGGACTTTTAGGTCTTCCCTCAATGATCTCAAAAGGTGCTTTTTCCGTAGAAGTATGTACAGTATTATTGTAGGCATACTCTACAAGAGGTAAGTACTTTTCCCATTGTGAGCGTTGATCTACTTCGGTAACATAAGTCTTGAGTAGATCGAGTATCGTAAGATTGGCTATCTCACTTTGGCCATCCGTTTATGGGTGGTAGGACGAAGAGAAATTCAATCTTGTTCCTAGATTTTCAAAGAGACCTTTCCAGAAATTACTGGTCATTCTAGGATCTCTATCTGACACGATGGATGTGGGTAATCCATGGTGCTTGAAAATCTGAGATATGAAGAGAGTTGCCATTTGATGTGCCTTAATAGTCTTTTTGACAGGAATAAAATGCGCTTGCTTGCTAAACCTGTCGACTATTGTCAAGATTCCTGTATTCCCATAGATAGACTTGGGTAATCCAAAGATGAAATCCATGGATATACTCTCCCATGGTGAATTTGGAATAGGCAATGGCTGGAGTAATCCAGGTGGCTTCCCTCTATCATACTTGGTCTTTTGGCATACTACACATTTTGATACATACTCTTGTATGTCCACTTTCATGGTAGGCCAATAGAAGTACGTCTCTACTCCTCGGAGAGTAGGTTGAATACCTCTATGCCCCGCATATGGAGGAGCATGGGATTCATACATAACTTTCTCACGAAGGGAATGGGTAACACATGGCCTATTGCCGTGGAGAAGATAACCATCCTGCAAGGTGAATGGTTCCTCTTTCTTCCCCAAAGCAAGGGCTGACATTATGTCTCTAAAGTCAGGGTCAGTAGCATACTCATCTATCATAGAGGATAGATCATTGTGAGAAGCTATAGACACCGCATTAACTTTTGGTCGTCGTGAAAGTGCATCGGAAACTTGATTGTGCTTACCAGCTATGTGAGCAATATGGAAATTAAATTGCAAAAGAAAATTTGCCCACCTCATTTGTTTGTTGGAAAGCTTGGTTTGCGTCATGAAATACTTGAGACTTTGGTGGTCGGTTCGTAGGATAAATGGAGTCCCCAATAGGTAGTGCTTCCATGTGTCTAGGGCATGTAGAACAGCTAAAATCTCTTTCTCATAAATTCCCAAGACTCGTTCATCAATATTGAGCCTTCGGCTCTCATATGCTATGGCATGCCCTTATTGAAGAAAAGCTGCTCCAAGGCAATCACCACAAGCATCACATTGGACCTCAAATGGCTTTGAGAGATCCGGAAGCATGAGGACTGGTTGGGAAGTAAGTTTCTCTTTGAGCTTTTCAAAAGCATTTTGCTCCTTAGCAGTCCATACAAACTTAATGTTCTTCTTAGTTAAGTCGTGTAGTGGTCCTGCTACTCGAGAGAATTTTGCTATGAAGTGTCTATAGTATGCGCACATACCAACAAAGCTTCTTAGCTCATGTAGATTTCTTGGGTTAGGCCATGCTTTTATTACCTCTAACTTTGATGGATCCATTTGGATACCATCTTTAGAGATAATATGACCTAGGTATTGAATCTCTTGAAGGAAGAATTCGCTTTTATTTTGGTTGAGAGAAAGCTTGTTCTCCCTCAATGCTTGAAAAATCACTTGGAGATGTTGCTTATGTTCCTCCAAAGACTTGGAGTAGATGATGATATCATCAAAGAACACTACAGTGAATTTACGATATGGTCTAAAAAAATTCTCCATCAAACGATTGAACGTAGCTGGTGCATTAGTCAAGCCAAAAGGCATGACTAGATATTCATAAAGACCAAACGTTGTGCGAAACGCGGTCTTTAAGATATCTTCATCCACTATCCTTATTTGATGATAGCCACTCTTAAGGTCAATCCTACTGAAGTAGGTAGAGCCTTGTAGCTTATCAAACAGATCTTCTACCCGAGGTACAGGAAATCTATTTTTGATAGTGATATGGTTTAGTGCTAGATAGTCCACACACATACGGTATGTACCATCTTTCTTTTGCACTAAAAGGACTGGAGAACAAAAGGGAGAGGAACTAGGCCTCACCATCCCTTTGTCTACCAGTTCTTGTACTTGCCTCATGATCTCCTCTTGTTGAGCTTGTGAGACTCGATAAGGAGGCTTGTTAGGTGGTGAGCTTCTAGGAAGGAGCTCAATGCGATGGTCATCATCCCCTCGTTTTGGAGGTAAGTCCATAGGGATATCATTGATGAACACATCTTGGAATCCTTTTAGAAAATTAGACAAGTCTAAATCTTCTTGATTCCCATCATTTACATTTGATGAAACATTAGTATCTTTTAGAGACTCTTTGACAAAAATCATGTACGCAGAAACTGAGCTCTTCATTGACTTATCAAAAGCAAGAGGATTTACAAGTGGAATGTGCGACCACGCTCACTAGCATCTATATACATGTTCTTTCCCCTGCAGGTGAAGTAGATTTTCCTTTCAGGGAACTTCATGTTGGTAGCCATGCCATCAAACCATGGTGCCCCTAGGATAACATCCTCATGTTGGAGAGGAGAGATGAAGAAGTCTTCTTTGTCGACATAGCTTTGGACATGAAGCCTCAACTTCCCAATCAAGGGAGTAACAGAGGCTTGTTGTCCCTTGAAAGCTACATCAGCCACTACTATATCTCCCATCTCAAAAGCTTGAATGCCCAACTTTGTGGCCAACTCTATTGATATGAAGTTGAGAGTAGAGCAAGGGTCAAACAAGATAAAGGCATCATGCTCTCTTACCTTTCCCCAAGCATAGGAAAGTGATGATCCTTTGCAATGAGCATCCTCTTTTGGAGCTTCGATGGTAGAAGCCCTAGGAGTCTCATTGCGAGCATTCTTCTTGGGGCAAGAAGGATAGCCATGTCCTTGCTCCCCACACTTGAAACACTTATGGTCCTTGCGAAAAGCTTCAAGCTCTTTAGAAGAGAGTTTGTTTTTACCTTTGTAAACTCCCTTCTCCTTGGACCGATTGTTGTTGTTGTTGTTGGAATTGGCTTGGGAAGTATTTTGAACATTGGTTTTTCCCTTTGCATCATTTTTATCTTTGTTTTCCATGGGCTTGACATTACGTCTAGCCCCTTGATGGAAATTGATGCGTGAAGCAACCATGGTGTGATGGATTACTTCGCTAATAGTACCAGGACGTTGAGAGTTGATGTATTTGGCCATCTCTTCAGGTAATCCCGCACAGAATTGTTGCCTTTGCTCGGCAAAGTCTATCTTTTGAAATACAGTAGCCTTGAGATGTCAATCCCAAAACTTGTCTACATATTTGTGGATAGACTCATGGGAGAGGAGCTTCAAGCTGCGCCATTCGGTAAGCACTTTGTCCTTTGCATCGATTGCAAGGAATTGCTTCATGATGGAAACTCGTAGAGTTTTCCATGTCTTTGGGGCTTCACCATTTCCACGAAGGCTAGCCCACCATTGACAAGCTGATTTTTGGAAGTGCATAGCTACATGGCATAGCTTGGAGGACTCTGTGAAGCCCTCATCTCCAAAGGCCATATCAAATTGCTGGATGAAGGCCAACACTTTGTCAGTAGCACCGAAGGTGCCATCATAGGTGAGAAAAGAGATACTCTTTCCTCCCTCCTTGAACTTCTTTAGCTTTTGTGACCTTCGCCATGCAGGAAATGATTTGTGATGTCCTCCCCTCTTGTATTCTCTAGGAGAATAGCCATAACTTTCATCGGAAGAGGAGGAAGGTGAAGAAGAAGGAGAAGAGGGTGACCTCTTCATAGCCCTTTTCTTCCTTCGTTTCCTCTCTTGCCTTTTAGAGTGATGAGGAGAAGGACTATGTGTTGATCTTTTCCTCTTGGGAGGAGTAGGCGATCGTCTAGACCGCCGTCTTTGTGGAGCCACATCTTCAGAGGAACTTAAACTTTCCTTGCTTTCTTGCTCTTTGGATTCCTCCTCTCGAATGGGAGAGACTCTTTTTTTGGGGGTCTCTTCAAGAGGCCTCCTAAGCTCTCCCTCCTCTTGGAGAGGAAGGGAAATTCCATAAGCACGAAGTTGTTGAGTAACTTCGGCTTGCAAAGCAGGGTTGCCCATAGCTTGCTGCAACCTAGTGACAATATAATTCACAAACATGGGAGCATCATCATTAGCACCTTCATGTACAAAATCAAAGCTATCAATGTTCATTCTACTCTCTTGATTATTGTCAGCCATGTTAACAAAATTTATGTATGTACTTAGTATATGCTTTGGCAATTCAAAACCTTAGTTGCCACTCCTCTTAGCCTTTGAAAATCGGCTCTTAAGTATCTACACCCACGGCTCGAAGTGGTTAATTATAGAGAGTAGAGGAGTAGGTCTAACATAGCAGAGTTGCCAAGGGCTAGCTCCTTTCGGACTTCTTATGGCTCAATAATGGTAAAGCCGTAGGCAAGTCTAAAAAGACTCCATTATTAAGTCCGAAACTCCCGAGGTGTGCACCATCCCCTACATAGTGGGCTCAACAAAACCGATAATAGATCCGAGTTCCACTTACCCTATTATAATTAACAACATCAACCATTTATAGGCTACTTAAGGACCTCTCTTCTTAAGCAAGAAAAGAGAAACCAAATGCTCTGATACCAATGTAATGGAATTGGCCTATTTAACTTGAGAGTAGCGGAAATTAATGAGAGTACTTTTGAGAAATAACTTTGTGAGCATAACGGGTGAACATAATTGAAAATAGCAACATAATCATAGCAATTAGTTAACTTGGCATGAACAATACTTTTGCAAGAGAGAGAACATGACAACAGTTGAGGACCGGATTTATGTGGAGCCGGTCCCCACTCCAATAGGCATTTGTATTATGATTTCTCCCATTAAGAGAGACTTGTTACAATACATTCTTTGTGTCCCTTGTGACCTAGGTGATGCAATGAAGATGGAAAGCTTAATGCATCACAAACATATCATAAACTTGAAGAAATATTTAGCTATCCCAAGCCTCAGTCTCAAGACCTCAAACACCTTCGAAGGTGGAGAGAGCTAGTAGGGAATGAGGGTAGGGAAGAGGAAGAAAAAACATTTCATAGGAGAAAGAATTAGTTCCTCACTTATCATAACTCTTGTTGCTAGCATACATAATAGCATAGTAATGAGGAAGAAGGAGATGGAAATCTTAAGCATTGAAGCATGGCTCTTGGTTGGATTTGCACTCCATAGCAAAGAGTGTTGGTGTAGGCTCTCAACCTCTACTTGCTTGGAGAGGGAGCTCTTGCACTTTGCATAACACACAATGAGAGTGTTTGTGAGTGTGTGTGGATGAGTATACCCCCTAGGCAACCCCCTAGCTTGCTTGGGTCGACCCCCCCTTGTAGCTCATGCTTGAAGCTCATTGGACTCCTCCAAGCCTAGCCAATCATAAGCAGGAGGCATTACAAGCAGTAGGGGTAGCCTTGAGACAAGTGTCCCCCTTTCCCCTTTGAGAGAGAGGGCTAGATAAATGCTAAATCAATTAATTAAATCTCCTAAATTACTATTGGACCCCTTGGGTGGCCAACCAATAGGCTTCAGGCATCTCATGAAGGTAACATAGGTAGGGGCCTGACATGTGTCCCTGCTGCCTCTTCAAGCTTGGGCCTTCCTTGTGTGTGTGAGTGTGTATCTCTCTCTATCCCCTAGGAAAAGGGCTCACCCCCCCTCTTGTAGGGATACTTTTGACTTTTGGTGCTCAAGCACCTTAGTCATCAATCATGACAATTCACTTGAACTAGGGGTGTTCCCACAAGCATCTCATACAAGCATGTCAAAGCACCTCGAGCACCTTAATCAAGTAGCAAGTCAAGCACCTCAAGCATGTAGTAGGTCAAGAACCTCAAGCACCTTAATCAAGCACCTCAAGCATGACAAGAACCTCAAGCACGACAAGCACCTCGAGGTTGGGCCGGGTTCCCGCCTCAAGCTCAGCCCTAGCTTACCTAAGGTCAAAGGACTTTTACACACATTATTGGAGGTCTTCAATGAAGCTAACCCTAAGGTCTTATGCTCCATTGGTTAGCCTTGCTCTTTGATAGACCATCTCTCATTTGGGCCCCTTTACCATTGGCCCCGTGTTGAGACAGATCTATAAGCACATATCTATATCTTAACACTTGTTCCCGTTTATTCTCCCACATTAAGTGATCAATTTAATATGAGAAAATCATTTGGGTTGGTTAGATATTAGATTTTATGACACAATCTCTTTGGCAACTGATCTGGCTCTTAATCCTTGTAGTCTCTGCAACTTCTTCCCAATCTTTGGCTTCTGGTTGCAAATCCATTGTCTCTGTTGCAATCTCCTTTAGCTCCACCAAACGAGTGCTCGACGTGTATTCTTCTGGTTTAGGGGTTGACGGTTGAAAAGTGTATGAGCTGCCTCTTCTCGGTTGTATCCAACAGCTAATAGATCCATGAATATTCCATAGTTTTTTGCTTCCGGATCTTGCTTCTCAAGATTTGGTTTAAACTCTTTTTTATGCTCTTTCTCTTTGTCCTCTTCTTTCTTGGAGTCTTGCGGCTTCTCGGATTTAATCAACTTTTCAGTCTGTAGAGGCTGAGGAGGCCTAGGAGGAGGTGGTGATGGTAGAGGACTGGACTCGCGGCTTGATGGTGGGGTTGATTGCTTCTTTTTGAAGTCCCAATCAGCCTTTGTTTTCCTCTCTCGCTCTTCACTTTCCTGCTCTTCTAACAGTTGCTGCCTCACATCATCAACTTCTTCTTCTGTAAAAGGTATAATTGGAATATTCTTAGCTGTCGCATCTAGGATCTTGAAATTCTTTATATAATCTTCGAAGAAATCCTTATTAGTCCTTCAAGAAGGTCCGACATGGCCTCAAGTGAGGGCTTCCATAATTCTCTTAGATCTCCTTTAAGCATTCTTTCGGCTCTGAAACTCTCCATCAGCCTCTCTAGCCGAGCGGCCTTCTGGGATTTAGTCTCTTTTGTTGGCATCTGAATGGTAGCTTTCTTTACTTTCTTTGGCTGAGGTGGCTCTTCTTCTACTATCTCTAACCTTCTTTTCAGCTTGGTGGTCACCCTAGGAGCTGTAGGTTGCTCCTCTTCCTTGTCTTCTATCAGCTTCAACCACTCATTCTGTGATGGAGGAAGAGGCCACTGGCCTTTAGCATTTAGAGCTTCATATATTACCTTGGTGAGCATCTCCCCTGCTGCAATATATGTAGGATTCTTGGTTCCCATCCTCACAATGTGGTACTACAGGTATGCCGCATAATCTATCTCTCCTTGGCTGCTTGTCTTCATTGCCCATGTGAATGTTGTTCCAATTGCTGTAGGTGGCACAGTGTACTTTTGAGGCCTCTTGGTGCAGATATGGAAATAATGGTTGTATAGTTGGCACATGATTGCCACCATTGGATCCGCAATATCCTCTAAGGTGTAGTTCTTCTTGGTTTCCTTGTATACCTTCACCTCTTCTCGCCTCTTGTTGACACTATCTCCTCCATTAGAGAGGTTCAAGGCACTTGCAACCACCTCTGGCATGATCACAATCATTCTGTCCTTTCCTTGTAGATTTGTCACCTTGGCTATGCCATTCTCCTTTATTGTTGTGACAAATTCCCAGACTCTCTGAATGTCAGTTCCTGCTAGCAAAGCCTCAACATAATTGTGTAAGTCTAATTT
Source organism: Adiantum capillus-veneris (assembly GCF_014529385.1). Taxonomy (NCBI): domain Eukaryota; kingdom Viridiplantae; phylum Streptophyta; class Polypodiopsida; order Polypodiales; family Pteridaceae; genus Adiantum; species Adiantum capillus-veneris. Next base: position 23,732,413 of record NC_140938.1, on the reverse strand, counting down.
TTCCAAGATAGACACTATCTCTGGCCTTCTTGTGAACTCATTGAGTTCTTGTGGTATCATTGGCAGCTCTATGGCATTGCCCTCTGGGTCTTTGAACATGCCTTGGTATATTCTAAGGTTGTTTGCTTCAAGTAAGTTGCTTTGTAACCAAGTGGTAGTGGGCTTTCTGGTTCCTGTTGGTATTATAAATGGCTCCACCTCATCCAGGTGATTAATCCTTGTTGGTCATTGTTTTCTTCTTTGCTGGCGACTTAGCAGCTGCCATGGATCCTGTTGCACTCAGTAGTCCAAAGTTAGCATTTTTTTACAGATTAGCTGATAAACTAAGTTTTAACTATCCAATTGACTTGAAAATTGAAACATGAGCTCAAGAGGGACTAAGGATGCCCTGCAAGTGAAAACATTAGGATTTGTGCTGCAAAATAAGCCTAAAGACATCCTACTTTTTCATTAGAATGACTTGAAACTTGACATGATGATAGCTTATGACCTGTACATCACAGTTATGTGCTTGGATTTTGATTTAGACACCAAAAAGTGCAATTTTGGACTATTTTAGGCTTTTGGTGTACAAATGAGTTGGATGTCCTGTAATGATGAGCAAATGTTATCCAAATGACTTGAAACTTAACATGTAGGCTTCTTGTAGCTTGCTGATCACATTCATGATACCAAACTTTGCTGAGTAGGTCAAAATGACCCTGGAGACATACTACGTGTAGGATGTGTTTTTGCTGAGAATTGCATGAAACTTGTTAATGTGATAGGGTATAGCCTGTGGACCATCACCATGGTCTTAGAATTGAATCTGGATAAGTTTTGAGAGTAGGAAGACCATTTCTGGTGTTTCAAAGTCTGAAAAGTCCATCTATGGAGCTATGAGGCCAAAAGTGATCTGTTTGGCTTGAAATTTGGTGGGTAGGCTTGTATGAATGTGATAAAGATGTATGAAGATCAAAAAATCCACCTGGAGGTCATTTCAAGCTTGGAGACATACTACGCGTAGGATGTCTTTTTCATGATTTTGAAGATGTGACCTCACAATTAGCTTTGACATGTTATGAAGAGTGTGTGGTTCAAGTTTCACTTTATTTGGATCATTTCTAATAGGTCTATGACCATTTCTTGCCTCTATGCTCTGACTTTGCGTTTTTTTGATGCATAAGAGGTCAAACTTGGTCCAAATGAAGTGAAACTTGAGGGATAAGATGTAAATGACATGTAGAGGCTTTGAGTATGGCTGAATGATGAGTTGGGTGTCCAAAAGTGGCCTTGAGACATCCTACGTGTAGGATGTCTCCTGTGCATTTTTTTGGAGCAAGTCCTACTACTATGTGCATATGACCTTCCTAAGTCCCCTTTGTGCCTTATTTCAATTAAAAAATCAAATGGTTAGTTAGAAACTCCCTTCTTGGCTTTCAGAGCCTCAGAGGCAATTTCTGGCTCTTGGAGCGCTTTTCTGCGATGAAATTTCTTGATGATGACCATCATAGCTTCATGAACCCTTGGGGAGCCTTGCCATGTGGTTCTTGTTGGCTTTGGCTTCACCTGAGCTTCGTTTGGTGATTTGTCACTCTGGAAACGCCCATGATTGCGTTTGCATGCCCCCGATGATTTGTAGTGGTCTACCACCATAGGACTTGGTTGTTGAAGGCCTTGGTAAGTTGCTCGTGAAGTTTGGTGGCAAACGGACGTCTCGCTTGGCTGTGAGAGCCAAGTGACGCTTTGTGTTTTCGATACCGTATCTGAAGCTTACGCCTGCTTTGGGTCGCCTTATCTCCATGTGGCCTATGCAACCTTGTAGAGCTCGTCAAGAAGCTCCTACCCATGAGTTTTGGTATCATTCGGGCCACTTTTGTCGGATTTTCCTCTTTGTGGCCTCTTGCAGGGCTTGAGATGCCAGGGTTTTCTCCATTGCTTTCTTGCCTCCTTTGGGCATCCAAGATTGGTCCCCTAGGCTATGGTAAACCCCCTATGAAGTCTTGTTGGTATTGGTCTAGCCGTTAGGTGGCTACCTATGCTCACAGGCCTCTACCCTGCAAACCCCGTTGGAGTTCTATGCTAGTCTTGGCTTCAAAACATCAAATATACACGAAGAGCATAAGGTGCTGAGCCTACCTCTCATATCTGGTCGCCGTCGGGTGCTTGTGCATGGTGTATCAGCTGCTGGAAGTCCTGTGCGCTCTAGGTGGCTAGAGCTCTCTCTCACAAGTGAAATAGTAGAAATGAGCTCGAAGTGGAGTGAAAAAATCTTATAATGGGGGTCCCCGAACCATTTTTCATGAAATTTGACATGTGCTCCTAACTTTTCACGAAACATGGTTTAGACTCGAAAAGTTTCCCATTTGGACTCCGTTTGCCTAGTTTCTGAGAATTTTGACAATTCGGTCAAAATCTGGCCACAACACGCCTCCCGCTTCATTCTCATAATTGCACCCACATTGTACCCTAGGTTGTCTTATAGTCACTGATCATCCTCATCTTTTTTTTTCTTCATTGCGTTCGCATTTCACCTGCTTTTTGTATTTTTGAAGTTTTTTTTGTCAATAATTAGTAAAATTAAAAGAAAAATAGCAAAGTCAACCCGATAAAATCCCAAAAATCAAAATAAATCAAAAAATTCACCCTGACATACTATGTATACTCACATGTAATTTTTATTCCCGGATTTCTTCGTTTTACCAATATTTTGTCCAAAAATGGCTTTTTTTATATATATACACACACCTATAGGCCTCAATTTGGCGTTTGGCCTCCTATATTTGTAGATTAATGTTGTATACGGGCATATGTACTTAGGTTAGTCCAGAAAATTTCACAATCAAGCGTAAACCCCTCAAAAATAGTCAAAACATGCCCTTTTTGCTGCTTTTTATGGTCATCGGGTTCACATTGAGAATGCCTCCCCCCCCTCCTAATCGGAGTCCTCCTGGATGACAAGGTATCTCCTTGGGGTATGTGCAGTGCATGGGTTTAAATCGTGCTAATGCGCGGCCTTGTAACGTGGCTCTACATGATGCATACTCAGTCAATGCATGGTAAAATTAATGCGGTGCGAGAGGAGGCAATAAGCAAGATGCTTATTGGCATTTGACATCGAGGTTTCCTGTTTGTTCTTGGTTTGGTTGGCATATTTTCTTTGCAATAAAAAGTTGTAATTCTGCCGCTCGTTGTTTGATCGTCTTCTTTGCGAAAGTGGCTTGGTTTGCCGCTACTGTAGATATGGCCGTTGCGGTCTTCGTGGATAGGAGTGTCGTGTCCGATGTGGCCATAATCTTTTTCTCTTTTGATTGCCATTTATAGCTTTGATTTGGAGGTGTTTGTAGGTTGATGGCCTCTTTTTTGGTCGTTATTGTTGTTCTTTTGATCGGCACCCACATAGATCGGTTTGCCGATGTCAGATTTAGTGATTTTCTAGCTGTTGGTGTTGCTTGTACTAAAGGGAGTTCCTGTAGCTTCGCTTTGGGGATCCAAATGTGTGTCTCATGTAGTTGGCGATTGAGCATGTTTTTCGGTATCCATATCTATTTTATGACCTTGTTCAGTGTTTGTTTAACATTGTTTTTCGGAGGTCGTCTGCTATTGCATTGTGGTTTGTAGGCTCGTTCACTTCCATTCTTCCATACCCATACCTGTTGTTTGCGTATTGCTAACCTTGATCTATTCATTCTCGCATGTGGTGTCTCATTTTTTGATTGAATACGTGGGCAGTTTCCTGGTTATCCTTCGTATAGGTATCTTTTGCTGGTTAAATGGCACCCATCTTTTTTTCTCTTTATCAAGTGATTGTGGCACCATTATCTGGTTCTTCCGGGTTGTCTGAGCAAATGCTACCACCTGGTGTTGTTGTGCTTGTTGAATTTTGACTGCATTCGAACTCCAATCTATCTGTACATTATACTCTTTCTGCCATGGTTGTCCCAACAACATTGGATGTTGTGTGCTCGCATCCTCAACTGTTGGAATTAGGGTTGCAGAGAAACACACACAGCTTGGAGAAGACGAAGGAAGCTCAAGGCACACAATAGAGAGTGTATTACTTAGTGTGCAATGGAATGATAGATAGCCCTAGAGTGATGGGCGTATATACAATGCACGGGGGAAAAAACCTCCTAAAGAGGGAAAAAATGCCCCGGCGGTCCTAGTGTGTTCACACACATCACTACCACATGTATATGGTAACAAATCCCCCCTGGAGTGATGCGGTGAACGAGAGCTGGCACATGAGTAAAGGGAAGTGCCATGCCCTGAGGACAGGATCAGTCCACAAAGGGGAGTAAGCCCAAAGCTTTGTGGAAAGCTTCAAGCTTCTCACGAGACAATGCCTTTGTGAAAAGATCTGCAAGGTTGTCCTGTGTTGGCACATAAGCCAAGCTGATCTCTCCTGCTGAGAGCCTCTCCCTGACATAGTGGTAATGCACCTCAATGTGCTTTGTGCGAGCATGAAAAACTGGGTTCCTCGCAACTGCCAATGCGCTCTGACTGTCAGTGTAGATAGTGTTGGCAGTGTCCTGTCCAACACCCAAGTCAGCCATAAGGCGTCTGAGCCATACACACTCAACCGTAGCTGTGAAGACTGCCCTGTACTCAGCCTCACAACTCGAAGTGGCCACAGTAGGTTGCTTCTTGCTCAACCATGATATACATGAACTGCCAAGCATGAAACAAAAACCACTTGTGGACACTCGCGTGTCAAAACAACCAGCCCAATCTGAGTCCGAAAAAGCATGTAAGTCTGGCGGCAATGATCCCCCCTTGGGATAAAACAAGCCAAGATGTAAAGTGCCACTAAGGTAGCGGAAAATCCTCTTGACAGCCTGCCAATGCTTAGACCCTGGGCTATGCATAAATCTGCTGACCTGCGAGACTGCAAACTGAATATCTGGCCTCGTGTTGCATACATAAATGAGGCAGCCAACAGCAGTTTGGTAAAGAGTGACATCAGCAGGATCGCCAGCATCATGTAGACTCAACTTCAAACCTGTTTCCATGGGAGTGGCAATAGGTTTGCAATCCTCAAGTCCAAACTTACATAGCAATGTCTCTATGTAACTTTTCTGACACAAGGCAATACCACCATCACACTGCTTAAACTGTATACCCAAGTAATGATGCAACAGCCCCAAATCTTTCATCTTGAAAGTAGCATTCAAATCAGCCTTAAATTCAGCAATATGTCTCTCATTTGGTCCAGTGATCAGCAAATCATCAACATAAAGAACCACAATGAGAAATACATCATCCTCACGCTTTACATACAATGTGCTTTCTGTTGGACTGTTACGAAAGCCTCGTTTAACCAAATGAGTGTCAGCTTTCTCATACCAAGCACGAGGAGATTGCTTCAACCCATACAAAGCCTTCTTACATTTGCACACTTTGTCCTCTTGTCCTTTTATGACAAAACCGCGAGGCTGCGTTACATAAACTTCCTCAAATATGTCACCATTCAAGAAAGCAGTAACAATGTCTGATTGATGTACATCCCAACCAAAATGAGCTGCCAATGCACATAGAAAACGCACAGTAGTCATACGACAAGTGGGAGCAAAAGTCTCTTCATAATCTATGCCTTTTTGTTGTGCATAACCCTTTGCAACAAGTCGAGCCTTATGGCGATCGATCTCACCATCCGGCTTGCGTTTCAACTTGTAAACCCACTTGGTACCAATGGCCTTTTTGCCAGGAGGCAAATCACATAAAGTCCATGTGTCATTCTCTATAAGTGCATCATATTCTGATTTCATGGCAGCAATCCAATTTTCTAAATTCTGTGCTTCATCAAAAGACAGAGGCTCCTCAACATCATGTAAACTAGACACAGCCAAAGCATAACAATCTGATGCATAAGATGCATGGCGAGAGCCTGAACGAGTACGACTAGATAAAGGTGCATCCAATTTACTGTCACGCAAAGTGTGCACCAGCCATTTTGGCATACCTCTAGCCTGCTCATTTTCAGCCCTTTCCTCATCAAGTACATCATGTACATCTGCATCAGTAATAGGCTGTTCTAAAACATTTTCAGAAACCCCCATAGGCTGTACATTTGCCTCATTGGAACTTACATTCGTATTTCCACCACTGAAAAGAGGCAACAAAGTGTCATAAATGTCCTGTGAGCTTACATTACTGTCTCTAGTACATGACAGCAAGGGTTGAACAGAATCTTCCACAAACACTACATCCCGTGAAACCAAAATACGTTTTGTTTGCGGATGATACAACCTGTAACCTTTGCTTTCAGCACTATAACCAACAAAAATACATTTGACAGCCTTATCATCCAATTTTCTGCGCTGCACTTGTGGCACCAAAGCATATGCCAAACAGCCAAAAACACGCATGTGCTCAATAGAAGGTTTTCTATCATGCCATGCTTCATATGGAGTAATAGACTGCAAAGCTTTCGTAGGACACCTGTTAAGTACATAAGTGGCACACATGATGGCCTCAAGCCAAAAAGAATGCGGCAAAGCTTGACTTTTGACCATACATCGTGCCATTTCCGTTAGTGACCTGTTTTTCCTCTCAGCAACACCATTTTGCTGAGGTGTATAAGGCACTGTACATTGGTGTTTTATCCCACGACTAGCCAGAAATGCATTAAATTCATGAGACATATACTCCCCCCCTCGATCGGAACGGAGGGTCCCCATAGTACATTTTGAGACATTTTCAGCCATAGCCAAAAATTGTTTGAAGCACATAAAAACTTCGGACTTCGCTTTAAGCGGAAATACCCACGCATGCCTGGAGTAATCATCAATGAAAGTCACGAAGTATAGGTAATTGCCCAAGGAAGGAGTTTGCATGGGCCCACAAACATCACTATGCACAAGTTGCAACCTGCATGTGGCCCTAACTGAACCATCCTTTGGAAACTTAGAACGCTGCATTTTACCCAGAATACAGCCTTCACAAACATGTTTGATAGGTGCTTCAAGAGGCGGCAAAGAAGCAACCATATCAGATTTCTGCAAACGCAGCAAACTGGCAAAATTCAGATGACCAAAACGTGCATGCCAAAGTTTTGCATCTGAAATAGCCCTTGAATCTGCAACAGCATTTGCAAAATTTTGTCCACACTTGTCATACAAAGTGAGCTTATACAGCCCACGGCACAAAAGCCCAGATGCAACAATTTCATCACCAAAACTGAGATCATGAACTGTACATCTGTCATCCACAAATTTGACTACAAGTCCAAGTCTAGCAAGTGCGGATACAGACAATAGATTTTTCTTGATCCCAGGTACATAAAGTGCATCAACAAGTGTGAAGGAACTGCCATTAGCAGCAGTGAGCACAATCTTTCCAACTCCCTGAACTGGATAAGAGGCGTTGTTGGCACAAGTGACTGAATTCCCATGAGGGACAGACTCGAGAGAGGTAAACAATTCACGATGTGAGGTAATGTGCTTTGTAGCACCACTGTCGAAATACCACACATGTGAATCTGCAGCAACTGACAAGCATGCATCATGGACAGCAGGATTGTAAGTGCACTCTGCGCTAAAAGCCCATTCTGCATCAACATCAGCATCACAATCTCCTTTCACAGAAGACTCAACAATGGCTGCATTTGTAGTGGAACCAGCATTTGCAGTGGAACCACCCTCTTTCTTCTTAGCCTCTTTGGCCTTCAACTTAGGACACGACTTGATCAAGTGATCATTGGCTTTACAATAATGGCAACGCATTTTCTTTTTGCCCTTATCACCAGAATTGCCAGACGAAGTGCTGCCAGCAGAAGCATTAGGAACAGAAATTTTGCCACTCGCAGCAGAACCATAAGAAGTGGCTGCATTACTGTTACCACCCTTTCTTTGAGAAGCAATAAAAGCCTGTTCAACTGCACGCTGCCTAGTCCTGTTTTTTCTAGAAAGTGACTCTTGCAACAGCAATGTGCATAATGCATCAAACTTGACAACTTCAGGATTTCCTTGGGTCATCAGTCTCCAAGTACTAGCGAAAGTCTGGTAGGAATCTGGTAAGGCATCAAGAACAGTCTGCACAAGGGAACTGTCAGAAATGACTTCACCTGCAGAAATGAGTTGCTCATTGATATCCTTGACACTAGCAAGGAAAGTGTCCATATCATCTTCCTCATGCATAATCTTCGACTCTAGCTCTTTACGCAGCAAAGCAATTTTAGCCTCATTGCGGCTTGCATAAAGACCTGCTAGAATATCCCAAGCCTGTTTTGCAGATTTTGCTGAACGGATGTGAGGAATAATGGTGCGCTTCACAGACAACGCAATCAATGCATGAGCCTGCGCATCCTTAACATCCCAACGAGCTTGTTCTGCTGTAGGCAAAACAACTCTAACAGCTGCAATCCTTGCAGCAAGACCTGCAACATCCTCAATATCGCCTACATCTTCAGAACCAGGACGTACATCAATGCCCTGCACAATGTTCCAGACACCTTTTGACACAAGAACGTGTTGCATCATATAAGCCCACATAGGGTAGTTGTCCCCATCCAACCTGTCCTCAGCAGCAAACATCTTGAACACATCTGTGTTGTTGTTGTCAGCCATGGTAAATGCTGCACCTGATGTGAAAACTGCCCGAAAATAGGAGAAATGGAGCGGGAACAACTTGTGCTATATAGCACAAACCGTAGAAGACTATAAGGCACCTGTTATGCAGAAAACGGCACTGACAGAAAATCTGCACAAAATGACGAAATAGCTTGTGCAGTACTGCCCGTAGTGGAAACGGAGGCCGAAATGAGCCCAAATCAAAATTCTGAGCAGACCAAGCTCTTCGAGCTCTCCCAAAATATTTGTCGACCTGCGAACGCTTGCCAAAGCTCACTGAAATCGGAGAAAGTGAGCAGGCGTGTGCTGGAGCAGCTGGCGACTAAGCCCGGGAGGACGTGACCTGCTCTGATACCAATTGTTGGAATTAGGGTTGCAGAGAAACACACACAGCTTGGAGAAGACGAAGGAAGCTCAAGGCACACAATAGAGAGTGTATTACTTAGTGTGCAATGGAATGATAGATAGCCCTAGAGTGATGGGCGTATATACAATGCACGGGGGAAAAAACCTCCTAAAGAGGGAAAAAATGCCCCGGCGGTCCTAGTGTGTTCACACACATCACTACCACATGTATATGGTAACATCAACCACATAAAACTTGTGGGGATAAACATATTGATGTATTTGTACATGCAATATCGTCCAAACCAACATGCTTAATGAATGTGATCTATTGCTTTACAGTGGATTTTTGAGTAGGGTGGAGTTGTTCTTCAAGCTTGAGCTGTTTATATAATTTGCAAGAAATCAAATTTTCTTGAGTTCTCGAATCAAGCAATGCCGTCGAGTCAACTTGGTTGCTACCCACTTTGACTGCAATTATTGGATCCACTATGTCTTCATTAAAATTCATTAATCGAATAGCATTTATTCGCAATGGTGATCCAATTTGTTGTTGTTATCATAGAAGCCTTCTTTTTGCAATGCGTTCTTTTGCTTCTGCTTGTGCTTCTTCTCTTACCCTCTATTTCTCCTTTGTCCGTTGTTTTTCATGATAAATTTATTGAAGCATATCCTGTGTTAGTGGTAAAGGATACTTTTTTAACCGACACCCACTAATCCAATTTGACATTTCTTCACCTTCCAATGTCGCAAGTTTGACGACTCCGCTTTGTGATAAGTCACTAATCACAAAGGGTTCTATCCCTCGCTTTTTAAGTTTTTTGGCATGTTGTTTCAAAGTGTAAACAAGTACATAATCACCTGTTTTAAAATCTTTCGTGTGCACATGCTTGTCAAAAAACTCCTTTTGTCTTCTCTTCTGAGCATAGATCAAAGCTACAGCTCTCAGTCGAAGTTCATCTAGCTTTTCAAGATCATCTATTCTTGAAGAGAGTTCATGGCCTTTCCATTCTAAGCGTTTTGCCACTCGTAGAGTTGGAATCAATAACTCTATGGGTGATATAGTGTTTAGACCAAACACCATGTTGTACGGTGTTGTTCCAATCGATATTTTATAAGCTACCTTGTATGCTCATAGTGTTGAGTGTAATTGTTGATCCCAGTCTGCCCTTGATTCTGATACAATTTTAGTCAAAACAGTGCATAGGGTTTTATTTGTGGCCTCAGCTTGTCCATTTGCTTGTGGATGATATGGAGACGATTTTTTATGTATGACCATGAATTCCTCTTGCAGGTATTTGATGACTTCATTAAGAAAATGTGCTCCTCGATCACTAACAATTTCTATTGGTAATCCGTATCTTACAAAGACATTCTCATACAAAAATTGTGCAGTGGTCCTTGCATCTACTTTTTGTGTCACTTTGGATTCAGCCCATTTTGTGAGATAGTCCGTAGCCACGATGATATATTGGGTATGGGTGCGATATGTAGGAGGTGAAATAGGCCCCACAAAATCAATTCCCCATTTTGCAAATGCTCGTGCTCCCATCATTGGCCGTAGTGGCATCTCATCTCTTTTTATTGGCACTTTAGTGCGCTGACATGGGTCACAATGCTTTACAAATTCCTCAGCATACATGTGCAATGTAGGCCACCATATCCCCGCGGTTAAGACAATTTTTGCCGTCTTATCGCCTAAAAAATGACCTCCGCTTATTCCTCCATATGCGTGTTCTAGAATCAGTAGTTATTCTCTTTCACTTGCACAGATTCTAAGTTGATTGTCCTTTCCTTGCTTGTAGAGTTGATTTTCAATTAAATTAAGGTCTCGAGCCTCCAACTCTATAGCCCTTTGTCATGCTTTTGTTATGTTTTCAGGAAATGTCCTTGTTGTTAAGAAATCAATGATATATTGACCCCATGCAGGTGCAATGGTTACCTGAAACAATGTCGCGTGATCCACCGATCGTTTGGCACTACATATAATACATTTGTTAACATAAGCATGTGTGTCAGCATACATAGTTGGCCAATATACTCCTAAGTGTTTCAATCTTTGGTGTGTTTTCATTGTTGAACAATGAAATGCACAATCTTGGATGTGTGATTCCTCAAGAGAACACTCGAATTCCTCTGGATTTATGCATAATCATAGAATTTTGTCCGAGCCTAGATGGTATAGTCGTCCCACAATCAATTGAAAGTTTTTTGTTTGTTGTTTGGACCCCTCTTCTTTTTTATCAAATCTACCTCCAAAGGAAAGAATGCTAATAATTTTTTGAGACCATTTGGGTATCATTTCAATATTGAAAAGATAAGCATCAGATATGTCATCATCGACTCCTTCAGGAGCTTCCCCATTTTGTAGCCTTGAAATATGATCCGCTCGTAGATACGTTTTATCTTTTTTTACTACCACTATGAAGTCAAACTCTAGCAATATAATAAACCAGCATACAATTCTCCTAGTATTGCATGGTTTATTTACTAGGTACAAAAGAGCTTGGTGATCTGTGAAGAACACAAATTTGTTTGCAAGGAGATAATGCCAAAATTTCTTTACAGCATATATCATTCCTAATCCCTCTCTTTCAGTGGTGGTATAGTTCTTTTCTGCACTATTTAGCTGTCGGCTCGCATAACAAATTGAGAAATCCATTGTTCCGTCTCCAGATTGAGCCAGAATACTCCCAATTGCGTATGCAAAGGCATCAATATGAACATGGAATATCTTTTTCCAATCTGGTGCTTTAAGTACAGGTGCTGATACAAGGTTTTCCTTAAGCTTTCTGAATGAAATTTCACACTCCTCAGTCCATTCGAAACTGACTATTAAGCGATATAGTGGTCGTGCAATGACCACATATATATATATGAATCTTTGATAATATCCGCAGTGTCTCATGAAGATTGTACTTGTTTGGCATTAGTAGGCCTGGGCAAGTCTGCTATGACTCTAATTTTGTCTAGGTCAGTGGTTATGCCATTTCTTGAGACAATATGTAGATGCGGCCTTGCCTTACCATAAAAATTCACTTGTCCGCGTTGAGACAGATTCGATATGTTCTGCACTTCTCAAATACCTTTTGTAAGTGGTCAATGTGTTCTTTTCGATTAAGAGAATGGACACAGAGATCATCCATATATATTTCTAAGAATATTCTTAGGTATTCTTTGGATGCATGAGTCATTAACCTTTGGAAGGTGGCTGGGGCATTGGTTAGGCCAAAAGGCATAACTCTACACGCATATGTTCCCTATTCTGTGGCAAATGCGGTTTTTTGTTGATCCTCTGTTGCAATTGCCAATTGGTTGTACCTCGAAAACCCATCCAAAATGAATAGGTATGTTTTCTCGCTACCCTCTCAAGAACATGTTCTGTGATAAACAAGGGATAATTATCCCTTATTGTTGCTGCGTTTACCTTTTTAAGGTTCACACACACACGCAACTTTTTGTTCTTTTTGGGGACCACCACAATGGGTGACACCCAATCTGTATGCTCGATTTCATAGATGAATTCGGCATCCTTCAGCTTGTCAATCTCTTCTTTGATTCGTTTAGAGAATGTGTCATTATATGTGTAAGGACGCTGTTTGCTTGGTTTGGCATCTGATTTTAACGGAATTGTATGTTGGCATATCGATGGATCAACTCCCTTGAGGTCTTTGTAAGACCATGCAAACACATCTTTATACTTCTTGAGAAGCTGTGTTAGCATTTCTTCTTCTTCAGGCCCTAAATCAATTGCTATATAGACAGGCTGAGGCTCTTCGCTTGGCGCAATGAGGTCAATTTGTTTTGCATTTTCCGGCCCATCGTAAGATTCCTGGTTTATTCTTTCCCTTATTGGTGGTGTCATTATGATTTTTTTGTCTTGGATGGTGAATTTTTGATAGTGGGACGGTACATCCATGTTTCTTTTTCTGAATCCTCCTTACCTTCCCTTCCACCTCAGTAGTCCATACCTCTTGTAACGTCCGTTTAAGTTCTTGGTATTTCCTTTTACGATCCATTTTGGTCCACTCTGGATCTTTTGTCTTTCCACGTTTTGATTGTTGAGCTTTTCTTGAATTTGTTTCCGTTTTAGTTTTCCGTGCTTGTTTTATGTCCTCATGTGTCCTTTTCCCTTGAACTCTTGAGAATCCACTACATCAATTTCTAACACTGCAAAAGATGAAATTTAGTGGTGGATATCAGAAGTTAGGGATCCTTCACACAAGGAGTATTTGCAATATGAAATCAAGGTATTGAAGTCAGTTGCCATTCTCATGATCACACGTGAAAAAGTGGTGAAGAATCTAGGGCATGAAATGATCGCACTTCCATTGATGAGACAGGAGGCTCTCTTATGGAAAAGAAAAATGCTACCTACCATCAAGCCCAGCCACAAAGGTGATTACAGGGATGTTCCTATAGCTACAATACACGTACAAATGATCATTGGGAATCAACCAACATGGCGAAGGAAATGGTTTGAGCAGCATCCAACAGATGAAACCTGTTACAAAAATTCTCCATAGCATCTCGGATTGACCCAACCTATTGTCCCATCAACAGAAGGTGATCTTGGGATAGCTTCTATTTTTGGCAAAGCAAGAGACCAACCATTCTCAACTACCCCATAATAACAAAGCCAAGCAAATAACCTTCTTCTGTCAGATAAGTATATGATTTACACACTCAAAGGAGTCATCAACATGATGAAGAAAGTGATAGATCTTGCATGCCAAATGCTTGTAAAGATTTCAAATATGCTAATCACCTGCATAACAACCTTCAATTATATTGAAGCAGCGGAGCATCCTTAGGAGGTATTTGTGGAAGGAACTAGAGGACTATGTTGGAATATGGAAATTGAAGTTCCCAACAAAAACATCATGGTATTATATGCAGGAGTCATGCTTTTTCTCTCACACTAGATGCAAACCTTCGAGGAGGCATTCATGATAGGGTTCTTTGAAGCTGACTCCTCCATATTTAATACCATGACCAAGGAATTAGCGGCTTGGCATATTGCATATTGGAGCACTCTCAACAATAGCCCATTCAGAGAGATGGCAAAAAGGATGGAGATCGAAGCACGGGTAGAGAAATCTAAATGACTCACAGGGACTCTGAAAAAAAGACTGATAAACTACTAAAGGCAACATTCAAATGTAATTGCACGAGGATGTGCAATGAATAAGAAGGGGAAAATTTTTGGTGGATACAATGGACTATCACCATAAAGCCAGATACATGTCAAACTTTGTTGTATTCAATCCTTTTTCCAACAGAAGCCTTGTAATTCTGCTGATGATTCTCAAATTGTAATTTAGCCTATTATTCTCTATTACCCACTCACAACCTACAAGCCTTTTAAGTGGCCAATGGTTGTGGGAAAGGGTCCCAAGTTTTTAAGTAAAAACCCTTAGTTTTGAAAGACACATTATCATTATCTTTGGGATTTATTGAATGTCAATTGAGAGCTGTTCTTTGGCTATAAGTTGTAAATCAACCTTTTTCCTTGTCTGGTGATAATCAAAATTCCATTCTGAATAGCACATTGTGTTCCTTGTCTCCTTCTCTTTAATCTAAGTGTAATCATTCTCAGTTTTTTTGTGGTTTGTGACGTCTTATCTGTGAGATAAATGCACTAATTTGAGGTCTTAAATGGATATTTTTTGATGTTTTGATCTTGGAAGAGTTTTTCTAAGGTTGAAGGAAACCTTTTTGTGTAGTTCTATTTAAGTTTTTTATATATATTTTTGGGATGGATCGTGATGTATGTACCTTCCTAGATGGCTGCAAAACTTGGTAGGATCATGCCCTTAGGTGTTGTAACACCTCTCCTTAAGTTCCATTGCATTCTGAAATTGTTCGGATGCCGAGAAGACGTGATGACCTAGAGCAGTGAGATTGGACATAGGCTGATTTTTTGACTAGGAAGTGGTTGATTTTCTATTGTAGATGTATGAACATTTCTTTAGATTCACTTCTTTGAAATTGACAATCTCATTGAGTCTTCGTGCCCCATCCCGAGTCACTTCCTTGCATATTTGCATTATGTTAGTACCAGATAGCTATGCTGCAGACGTCCGTCATGGGGCGACCCGCTAACATTTCAATATAAACACATTGAATGCACAATATTAATATGTGCTAGTGTGTTTCATTGATTTAATCAATATTGGAATGCTTGCTCAAGGGGTTTCTAGCCAGTCAACTAAGGTCCATATTGAATATGGGAATATCCAAGCAAAAAGAGATGACTCATGGATAGATGGAACTGTGGACACTGCAATGGTTGCTCTTTTTGTTAGCAAGGTGGATAGGTTTGAGGCTATTGACAAGGCTCATACAAAAAGAGTATTTTCTTGTGGCAAGGATCACAAATTTATTGATAGAGACATCATTGATGGCCTTATCACATGGTAATGTACTAAGCAGAGCTATGTTTCAAATTTTTTTTGTGGTGGAGTTGTGTTGGAGCAAAGCTTGTTGAAGAAGAGAAAGGTTATTACTCTATGTAAAGATGATTTTGATGCAATGGAGTTAGAATCTCCATGCTCTAGTATTTTGGAGAGCGATATGTCCTTGTAGGAGTGGTGTGGTGCAAGTCAAGCATCACTTGCAAGACAAACACTGGAGTTGAATGATATAGAAAAAGAAGACCTTAACAATCTTGACATCGATGGGCAACAAAGCAATGGAGAGGATGTTGATGTAAATGAAGATAATGATAATGTAGACAACACGGAGGATAGTGAAGTTCAAGAAGCTACAAATTTTGACCATCAATGGGGGGGGAGACAATGTTGGAGAAATGAGTCCAGTTGTGGATATTGAGTGTGCAAAAGAAAATTCTCAAGATAATGAGGATCATGATGCAGGCAATGAGGATGCACAAGAGGATGATAGAGACCCTCAAGACATTGAAGCTGATGAAAAAGGTGAGAATGCTTCTTAGAGTATTTTTGATACTAGGTTTAATGATGCATGCCATTATAAGTGTAAAAAGGTAGGATAGTGTATTGAATTGATCAATTGTGAACCTTTAGGTCCTTTAAAAACTATTTTATTAATACTATCTTGTGTCTTTCTCTAAAAGCATGTCATTTTTCTTAGATTTAACTGTTGTTGATTGAGTGGTATCTATGAACATCTACCATTGAAAAATCATGGGGGGATCAAACTTGAGTTTGAGCCAAAGCACGTGTTTTCTATTTAAAGTGTCAATTCACATAGCTAACATACAAATTTGTATTAAGAGTAAGAAATTTTGGTTTTGGTGGGACAAAATTAGCATTACCAAAATACTAATGAGTAAGAAATTTTGGTTTTGGTGAGACAAAATTAGCATTACCAAAATACTAATGAGTGTCAAACTTAAGTTCAAGACTAATAAGAAGAGCTAGTGAAGCACTAGTGTATGAACTTCAATCACAAAATTCCTATTTGAGTTCTTCTAAGTGAGGCTTAGAATTTCATATCCTAATGTAGCACTTGCATATGCTACGTGAAACTCATAATGTCTTTGTACCTAAAAAGGCATTGAAATTTAGTTTATAGGCTCAAACTTAAGTTTGAGCCTTGCCTCCACATGTTAGTGTAGCACTACAATGTGAGGCCAAGCTCTTGAGCACTACCATGTTAGGCCAATCTCAAGAGCATTGTAGCAATAGAACCTTCCAAATAACTTATAGATTATGAAGTAAAAGGGATCATACATTAAAAAATTCATAGCTAAGAGGTTTTTTAAATAGGCCTTGCATGTGCACAATATAATAATTTTATACATAGTGAATGCGTTGAGACTAGAAAGGGCTTGAGACTCAAGCCTTACACTTGAAACATAAGCCTAAGATTAACATTTAAACCTTAGGCATAAACTTAATTTTGAGTCTCACCTCCAAATGTGAAATAGGTAGCATAATAGGTGAGCATCACATTACCGTGTGTATGAGTTTCAACGACAAAAGTCCTTGTCATAGAATCCTACCCCAGTAGTTCCAAGTGAGGCTGAAAATCTCATATCCTATTGTAGCCATTACATACATTGTTAAAAAAGAGTCATAATCTTTAACAAGAAATTGAATCTATTTTGTAGGATCTAACTTAAGTTCAAGCCTTGCCTTTGTATGTCAGTGTAGCACTACCATGTGAGTCCAGTCTCATGAGCATTGTATCAAAAGAATGTTACAAATAACAAAATACTTATAAATTATGAAGAAAAATGAATCATACCTTGAAAAATTCATAGATAAGGGGTTTTATCAATAGGTCTTGAGCACACATAATATAAAATTTTTTCACGGAGTGAATGATAAAAACTAAAAGGGGCTTAGGGCTAACATTTTAAGCTTGAAACATAAGCCTAAACTTTGAGATTTAAGTTTTAGGCTTGAAACAAAAGCCTAAACATTTAGACTTAAAGCCTTAGGCTGGAGCTTGAGATTGAGCCTCACTTTCAAATGTGCTTTAGGTATCATGCTAGGTGAGTATTTTTGTGTTAATGTGTTCAATGGAGCCTTTCTAGCATATAAAACTTATCGGTTAGATGGAAATGAAATGGATTATATGGTTATTAAAAATCCACTAGACTATTTTCTAAATAGGTAACAATGCCTTTTTTCACCTTTCACATGAAGACAACAAAATAGAAGACAAAGATAACATGACTCAAGCAGAACAAGTGTTACCCACCATTGTTGGAGAGATCTAGTTTCATAAAGGTGATGATATATCTACTCAAGATATTGTAGAGCAAAAAAGAGATCTTTTAGAACAAAACTCTCAAAAACCTTCAAATGACATGACTAAAAGGAGTGAGAACATGCTACCCACCGCTGGTGAGACCCAGGTTCATGAAAGAAACACTAGGGGTAATGAAGAGGAGATGGTAGTGGTAGAGAATCAAAGTGATTTTGTTGTGCAAAATCCTCCAAAACCTTCAAATGACACTAACAACGTGCCTCAAAGAGATGAAAATTAAGAGGGTAGTGAGAAGAAGGGTGAATCCAATGAAGAGCTCCAAGTTACTCTTGCAACCAAGGAGGTACAAGACAAAGTTGACAAAGGGACAGGAAAAGCTACACAAAACACAAACAAAGTCCAAAGCATTCAAGAAAGGGAGCAAGGGATTGAAAGTGGTGAGGAAAACAAAGGTACATATTTTTCCAATGTGATTAGTATAGATATTGCCCTTTTTGGAAGATAATACAAAATTCTATTATGTTGTCTTTGTAGGTGAAATTGACATTCAAAATCAAGGATCAAGTGCGCCACAAGTAGACATCAACGTTGAGGAGTTACTTCTAGATGCACAAAAACCTAAGCCACTTGGAAGCTTATATTCTTTTGAGAGAGATGGAGATAAACTAGTCTTTCAATCTTCCCACATCAATATCCACAATGGCACCCTCATCTCTATCCTCTCTCTTGATTGCTTTTCACCATCACCCTCATCTCGTCCCGGCACACCTGCTGCACTCTCACATGGCTTGTTCCTACTGGGATACGCTGTGTACACAACCCTAAGCCTAACACTGTGCGCTCGTGGGAGCGTGCTGTGTGTGTGTGTGTGTGTGAGACAGAGAGAGAGAGAGAGAGAGAGAGAGAGAGAGAGAGAGAGAGAGAGAGAGAGAGAGAGAGAGAGAGAGAGAGAGAGAGAGAGAGTCACTTTTAGGAGACATCATTATAGATGAGTATGGGAGTATGAGACATAAATAAATGTATGCAATTTTCAATTGTGTGCTGCAAATATATGGTTCCTTGTTTTGAGATTTATAAGTGCAAAACCTTAAATTGCTATCATTCTTTGTATCATATGCAAAAAGTATTGCTCATGCAATTAGCATGAAGAAGCAGGCACTCATTGTTGATCTAAATGGAGTTTTACTCAACAAAGAAGACAAGAAGCATCCATGTACAGATTGTTGACCTTGGTCACACCACAATTGTTGTCTCGCCCAGGTTTTTTTGAATTTTTGGATGAGATATGTCAGTAGTTTCGTGTTGGTATTTGGTCCACCATGCTACAAAATAATGTTTGCACTCATGTGAACACTCTTGAAAAGCATGCACATAAAAAATATCATCTCTTTCTGTTATGGGGGCAAGAAGATTGCTACATCCATAATCTTTGAAAAGTGTATAGACCGGATAAGCCTAATGTTGAGACTGTGTTTAAGCCTTTGTTGAGGGTTTGATATTAGTGCAAGAATTAATGTAGTACAAAGAATACATTTCTCATTGATGATAGCCCTTTCAAGGGATGTATTAACCCAAAAGATATCTGCTTATATCCTAAAAGTTTTCAAAGGAGGCTTGACTATCTTCTTTGCAATGAGCTTCTACCATACCTTTTAAATCTAACTAATATAGATGAAATTCGGTCTATTATTTCACTCAATCAGCTAGGAAAATCTCCAATCATAGAGGTTCATGACCTATTTACAAAGTTTCACGACATGATGGAAGAATGGGGCTTGTTCAATGCCCAAGTTCTAAGGGAAGAACTTGACAACAATTCAGTTGAAGTAGAAAGCTCATCTTGTGCATCTTCATAGCTACAATTGTACAGTAACAAGTTAAGTTATGTTCAAGAAAGTAGGGGCAAGAAAGTACTAAACTCCTTAAGCAAGGATCCAGCTATGTTGGCATCCATGTTTGGTGTGCCACTACTATCTTCAAACCAACTGAACTTGTTAAAATTGTTTCACAAAACAAAAAAAATTAGTGATCAACATGCTATTGCTTATGCTACTATCTTGGGGTATGATCGTGGCCATTTCATTAGCGGAGTTGCAGCAAAAGCATACATATCAGGCCTACTTAAGCTTATGGGTAGGACTCACTTTACATTTATAAAAAAACATAAAAAATTACAATCAAATTGTTATCTAATATAGCATATCTTTTATTATAGATGGAAGAAAACAATCAGTAAGGGCTTGGCGTGCACGTTGACTTAATCACATGGAATGTTGACATACATCAAGAGTGGTGGAAATGTGTTAAGAAGATTTTGGCCAAAACAATGTGCTGGGTTCTAGTATTTTGACTAAAACAATGTGTTGGTAGGTCCAATTATTTGAACATGAACCAAATATGTACACTTTTATATTTCATCAACTAGATGTTATTCAACCTTGCAAAAGAAGTCTCTCTTTTATCTTTGTGGTTGGAGCTCTTTGTACAAGATTTCTTCTGTATTGAAGGAAAATATTTTCTTTTGTATTGAAATATTTGCCTTCTCAAGGTTTAAGTCTATATATATCATAGATTAAATAAATAATGTTGGTGCACAATGTGTAATTGAAAATATTTTCTCTTCCATTGACCATCATGTCTTTTGTTTTGAACAGGAAATTCTGAAGCATATAATTTTGATTTCAAATGTACAAAGCATTTACTATTGAGGTGGCACATGTCACTGAACACTCATAGGCCTAGAAGGAAATTGATTCCACCACCCTCAGATACTATACAAAAAAAAATAAGAGTATTGATCCTTGAACTCAATGGTGTTTTACTTAAGACTACTGAAATGCAACATGGTGATGTATGTCCAAATTGGGGAAAACATATGCATCTCGTTGAAGAGAGTACAAATGTCTGGCATTTTATTTGCAAATATGTATTCACTTTCCTTGATTTTTACATGCAATGGTTTGAGGTGTGGATTTGGAACACTGATAGATTGCAAAGGACTCGTCATATTTTTGAGTTGTGCTTTCCGCAACACCATAAAATTTTTAATGTCATAGCAGGACAGACACCATGCCAAAAGACAGATCTTCTGATTGGATATTGATTTGTATACCACAAGAACTTGGATGTAGCATGGAGAATTTTTCATGATTAGATGGAAATAATGCCTTAATTTTTTACAAAGCCCTTTACAGTGTAATGTGTAATATGCCCGAAACCTACTTGAAATTTTTTTAGAGAGAACAATCATTGCATGGTTACTTGGTTGGATCTATGCAAGGGAAAAACGAGAGTATACTTGCAATACGTTGGTAAATGAAGCAATTTGTGATAGAGAAACCTTGTAAGTCAGTGGCGCAATACATGAGAAAACACAATGTTTAATGATGTATTTATAGTCATTGAGCCTCTTGACATAGTATAATTTCCAAGGATGAGTTGTAAACTACTTGGATCCATGTAAATATTTGAATTGGATTTTATTTTCTATCTTGGTGTTTCTAAACACCACACTATTTTGAGGTCCCTTCAATTCTAAAATTTATTTTTGATTACTGTAGATTCTTTTCATGAGTGTTTATATATCCAATTCTTTAATGTTCATGTCTCAAATTTGAGCTACTAATTCAAAGAACTTTTTTCACATGAATAACGTTGTATAATGAAAATTGAGTTTAGTGCCACGCTTCCCTCATGCTTTTGATGTCATTGTAGTCAATGCATATAACTATATATTTAAATACACATATCCATATGGATATGTGTTAAGGGGTATATGAGACATAGAGTGTAACCGTCAATAGATGATAGCTTAAACTACACAAAAATACTAAGTTTTTCAAGAGCGTTATAAGTAATGGGACTTGAATAATTCCCAAAATTCCTAAATAGGTCTTTAATGGTGTTTGTGTCTATGGGTTATGTCAAGAAAGTGCCAAAAATTGAACAAGCAGTGATGGTTTTGAGTCAAGCCTACTACAAATCCCCAGTGTTTATTCTTGATGTTGTTCTTGGGTGTGTAGAGACAGTGCTCAAGTGCAAATGCATGCACTGGTGGACTTTATTAAACTCGGTGCTAGTGCTTGCAAAGAGAGAGAGAGAGAGAGAGAGAGAGAGAGAGAGAGAGAGAGTGGGATGAGGGGAGGATGGAAGGGATGGAGAGAATAAGAGAGATAGACAAGGATAATCTGGGAAATTGGGCTTATATAAGGACATGTTATGCACTGTTTTTGAAACAATTCAAACTTTATATCTATTGTGGCTATCTTTTCACTATAGGTCTCTTTCTTTATCTTTCAAACACACACACACACACACACACACACACACACACATACAAGAAGGTGGCTAGGCGTTGGTGCTTAGGCAAGGGTGTTAGCAGCAAGCTAACTCGGATAACATTTTTTGGAGCTTTTATTGTAAAAACACTTATTATTTTGATAAATTGGGAATGTTGTAACTCCTACTTTTCAAATAAACAGTGTAGTTGATGAGCCACGACTACAAGCTTCCAGATTGTAATAACCTATCTTTAGTTAGAGCTCCTAGATTATTAGTTTTGACCACAAAAAACCTTGGCTAAGATATAAAAGCCAATTTTTGTAAGTATTTTATAAGTTTTGGATAATAGAAACACAGCGTGAGCTAACAACACTCACTTCTCTCCTTCTCAAGCTTCCTACTTCCTTCCCGGTTGTTCCATTGTAGTCATGTCTGTTGCGTTGCAACCGCAGGTAAGATCTCTACGCATTGACGTAAGCATTTCATGGTAATCCGTAGCTTTTTGGCATCGTTGACTTGCGGCCTAATTTCATCATAAGTAGGAATTTAAGCTTCAAAATCATAAAATAAGTATAGGCGAGGTATTGGGGCATCATTGTTGAGCATTTAGATGCATTCTGGGTTGAAAACGACTAGGTCAAAAACTCACTGTTGTTAATAATCGTGATTTTTTCACTTGACCTAAAGTGAGATATGAGACCATAAGCATGTGTGTTTAGGTCTTATAAGCATTTCCTAGAAGTTTCATAACGTTTGGATGTCGTTTGATGCTATATGGATGTGATTTGTTTGTCGATTAGCCACTAGATTTTAGTGATTTTGTCATTTGAGTGTAGCTTGAGTTAGATGCGATTTGTTTGTTGTTTTCCAAGAAATTGAAAACCTCTTGTAGCCTCTATGCACTAGTCAAGTCAGCTTCGTCCCATGGATTGACAATTATATTTGTGGTTCTCGCTATTTCTGCAATAAGATAGGAGTGAGGTTAGACACCGGTCCCACATTTGGCGCTGCTGTCAGGGATCGAAGAGACCTAAATTAGGAAAAAACATGAGCCTCTTGTGAAATTATCCTTTAACTTCCTTTAGGATTACCTAGAGTCAAAAATTTCTCTTTAAAACCGCATAGCTTAAGATTGTCGTCTTTTGCTGTGTAGAGGTAGCTTGGAAGGAGGTTTTACTTGCTAAGTACCTTTTAGGACTATAGGATTAGATTAGGATTTTGAGAATGATTGATGGACGAGACAAGTATTGAGATCAAGGCTCAGAAAACCATAAAAAACAAAAAAACGAGTGTTTGTGGACACTTTCCACAACCCCATTGCAATAGAACTTACGAGTAGGGTAAATAGAATCCGAGGTGGGAACTCAGAACATTGCTCTATCCAAAAGAATCAATTGCAAGTTGTTTGTGTAAAGTTGGAGAATTTTAGGTCTACGAATAGAAATAGCACCAGAAGACTATCCACCATTGAATCCAACTGGTAATTATGCTTTATAAGTTGTATGAACCAGTGGGTAAGCTTAAGGACGCATTTGAGGTAAAATTTCAAGAGTTTGCAAAAACTCAAATTATTTACTTTTTCTTGATATTTTAGGCCAAATTAAGTTTTGACTTGACTCAGAGGCTTAAAATAGTTCATAAAAAGACTGTCCAATAAAAAAGTTGGAAAAAGGCTCGTTTTAGGCCAAAAATAAATAATCGCGATTATTTACTTTCAACTCAAAAGTAACCAAGGTTGATACCAGAGACTCTATGCATGTGTACAAACATCTTTTGTATGGCCCATAGAATTTGGATCACCAAACTGACAAAACCTTGATAAAAACTAAAATCTATACTACTTGTCGAGAACTTGAGTGTAAATTGAAAAAATTGTATTCAAACTTAGGGAAAATTGACTCATAGGCTTATATTGAAGTGTTAAACAAGTGTACATGCTCAGTTGACCAAAAAGATGCAAAAATTTGCCAGAAGTAATTAATCGCGACTATTTACTTTTGTCCCATTTTTCAACTTTTTTTACCAACCTAACATACCACTAGTTTTAGCATGTTATATTAAGTCCACAAATCAAATTTGGTAAGATTGGATCATTGGAGTGAAAATTGTGGCCAAACTTGCAAAGTCACTCTGCAGACAGAAAATTGTTGACCATTTGAACATGAATTATCCAAACTTGATGAAACTTGGCTAGGGAGCTTAAGTTGAGCTGTTTAACCAATCTATGTCAAGATTGTGGCAAAAAATTACAGGAGTAAATAATCGTGATTATTTATATCTACTAAAAAATTGGATATTTTTGCACAATTGAGTATACCACAAGGTCAAGCATATCAAGTAGACCACACAAATCAAATCTGGTGAAATTTGGATCACAACAGTGAGACTTAAGCTACATTCTTGAAATCTGAGTCTGTGGACACGAAACAGTTGTTAACTTGAACAGATTTTGTTCCAACTAACTTGTCCAGAGACCTTAACAAGTTGAGTACTTGGCAAAACAAGCCAAAAAGTGCAAAAATTTGAGAAAAGTAAATAATTGTGATTATTTACTTCTGATACATAGAGACACCATTTTGGACTTTTGAGCTTGTACAGTGTTGGATTAACATATCACAAGGCCACCGTGCAATTTTGGGTTCAATCGGATCCAATTAGTACAGGCTCACTCAATTGCCAGGGTGCAGATTAGTCCTTTGGCTTTTTGCAAAAGTAGAATCTGAAAGTCTCAAGTACTGATTCACTTAGCTCAATTTGAAAAGATACAAATAGACCAATCACAATAGTTAGCAAAAAATTGTACAGTCTTTGTAAAAGGATAGCTAACTTGATTAAAACTAATACAAGAATCAGGTTGCAGACAAAGAATTGAAAGCTTGAGAGAAGTTGCAATCAAGTCAAGTGGAAGAAGCTGATAACAGGACAATTTGACGGTAAGTACTCTACCCAAGGCTTCACAAGTCTATATGAACCTTAGATTTGGTCGTATACTAGCAAATACAGGCATATTTGGAGAGACCACTAGTAGAGTATCCACCGAAAAGAGTGTCAATCAAGGAGATCACTTGGACACTATCTTTGAAGATGTCTCAGACACTTTTTCAGAATCAACATCTGAAATGTCTTCCTGTTTGACTCATTCAGAAACCGGAACGATAATACGTTATAAGCACATACTCACCTTTTATAAGACTAATCGTCATGGACCTCAGGTTTACCAGGATCCTAATGAAGAGTGTGCTATTTGCATTGATGACCATGACATAGAGTTTGAAGAGGAAGTCAGGGAAAAAAAACAAGGAAAAATGTATGGATAAAAACGGAACTCGGTATTTACAAGTTGAAAACCCTGACGTGATAGACAAATGAGGGTTAGAAGTAAATACCATAATTCTAGGTATGGAAGCAAAAGAAGGACCATCGACTTTAAAATTTGAGGCCTTTGAAACGGCTTAGCACAAATAATCCTAGGATCGGAGTCATTTGTTGGGAGGATAGAAACGTCAAAGATCTTCTATGGACTTCTCATGCAAAATCAGGATAGTTAACACCCATGAAAATCATTTATATCTTCAAAATCAAAGACAAGGTTTCAATAGATCTACGAGCCTACCTATTTAGGGATTTTTATATCATTAATTTTGTTATGATGAGTCATGAGGAGGTGGAACAAACCAAATACCAAGGGTAATCCATAAGGGATTGGATATTGGGCCAAGGATCACAAACTATTCCAAGAGATGAACTCCGAGAGAGATCTTTTGAGAGCAATATACCAGAAACTACATCATCACAAAGAAAATTGGGTGACACTAAAGCCAGTCCAGGGCTACATGAGTCACTATTTCCAACAGATTGGTTTGAAGGATTCGGAACAGTACCAACTTATAGCTGCATGTTCCAAAACTGGATCAAACATAATACGGTAGCTCAAATCTATAGCTTCAAGCAGAAACAAGGTGAGTCTGTTAGGGATTGTGCAACTAGAATGAAACAATATATTGCAAGATGCTCAGAACTAGAAATACCTATAGAGGAAAGGTTAGTATCATTGTTTCTAGAGGGACTGCTAAACAAAGAACTTCAAGCTATATTGTATAGCAAGAAACATATGACCCTAGAAGAGTGTGTGTCAGATGCTATTGACTTAGGGGATAAGTGTGATATTTTCAATGAAGAAGATGTCCCTAAGGATAATCAAAGTGAGAAAACTACATCCACCAGACTAGCACAAGTGAGAACGGCTGCTGCAGCACCACTTACAGCCATAGAAGACATGGTCAAAAGGATGATTGAAATGATGAATAACATGCAAAAAGCACCTATGAGGTGACCAGGGCAAGGGATACCTCAACAAGGACAACCAATTAGGCCACAAAAATGGTGTGCAATCGAGGGTAAATGGACCAACCATGAGACCAAAGAGTGCTATTACCGACCAAAGTATGAGGGGGATGTTCAATACGTGCCTATGCGGCCACAAGAACAACCCATGTACATATATCAGCCTAATATGGCCCCAGTTCAAAGACCATTGATGGGTATGGAAAGACCTCAACCCGTCAACAACCTCCATATCCTGGACATAATGCAGTGCCTATAAAGTACATGCACTTAGAGGGAGTCATAGATAAACAAGCACTAGTGCCTGCTACACCCTATGTTGAGCCTAGTCCATCTACCGTAATGGTAGAAGGAGATTGGTGTAATTCACATCCACCACCAATGGAAGAACCTATGACTTATACTACACCAGAACTTGCACCAATGTACTGTGTAGATAATCAAGGTGTTAGACCTCCAATGGTAAGACCCATGATTAAGCTAAGAATTGGACTGTCATAACTGTGGTGCACATGATCACTAGAAAAATGAACGCATAGAGCTTGACAAGAACATTAAGCCAGTTGAAGCTTTTTGTATGCAATGTTGCAAAAAGGGAGGAAACTTCCCTGAAGATTGTCTGTCATAATAATCAATATCTAATTCTTCTAAATGATTTTCTCATGTTAAAGTGATCATTTAATATGGGGAAGTGCCAGGGGAGAAAAAGCTAGAATATTGGTTAAGCTAGCAGACCGGCCACAGTAGGGATCCAAAGGAGGGAAAATAGGGATCCAAAGGGGGGGTCATCTGCAAAAGATCCATGTGCAACAATGGGCTAGCCCTAGGGAGGTCCAATGAGAAGATAGGAAGAGCAAATAGCAAGAGGGGTCGCCCAAAAGAGAGAGGGGGCTGATTTTTGCAAGGCATTATCACACACACACTCACACAATCTCATGTGGTAAGTAAAGAAGACTCTCTCTCCTTCTCAAGCTTTAATGGAAAGCTTACCACCTACTCCAAGCTGGTGAGAAGGGAGGCCTACACCGACAACTCTTGGCTTTGTGATGCAAATCCAACCAAGAGCCAAGCTTCAATGCATGCTCATCTCCTCTACCATGCTAATTACTAAGCTAAGATATGCTAATATGAGTGATTATGTGAGGAGATGTACATCTTTCTCGTAAGAATACTCTTCTTCCTCTCAATCTACTCTCATACCCTGCTAGCTCTCACCATCTTTGAAGGTGTGTGAGGTCTTGGGTCTGAGACCGGGGATAATTGATGTTGTGTTTGCTAAGTGTTTTGCTTAGTGCATGAAGCTTTCATCTTCATTGCACTAGCTAGTCTTGAAGGAACACAAAGAATTGTATTGTACAATGTCTCTCTTGATGGGAGAAACCATAATACAAAGCCTTTTGGAGGGGGGACCGGCTCCATGCAAATCCGGTCCTCAACTGTTGTCAATAGTTTAATTTCTCTCTCTTTTGAAAGTATTGTTCATGCTATCTAACTAGGTGTTATGCTTTTTGTTGCTCTCTCCACCCAAGCACTCTTGTAATTCTCATTAGGAATCTATTCTAATGAAATGCCCACTATCTTCATGCTAGTTTCCGCTACGCACAAGTTTTTAGGCCATTAAATGTTACATTGGTATCAGAGCACAAGGTTTCTCTTTTCTTGCTCAAGAAGGGAGGTCCTCAGGCTAGCTATAAATGGTTGGTATTATTAATTGCATGTGAGTAAGTAGAATAGGGATTTTTCAGCCTTGCAGTACGCCTGCCTTCGTGCAGCTAACAGGGCATCATTGTCGAGATCTATGGTCTTAATAGTGGAGTCCTACGGAGCTTGCCTACGGCTTAACCACTATTGAGCTATTAGAAGCTTGACAGGAGCCGGTGTTGTTTTGGTGTTGAACGACCCTCTCTTCTATTCCTTGCAATTAATGGTATTCGAGCCACGGGTACAGTAGCTTGAGTTCTTTTTCTAAAGGGGTAAAGAGGAGTAGCAACTAGGGCTTGAAGTGCCAAAGTACACCCAAAAAGTTTACACCTAAAAGGTTTTAGAATGGCTGACAATAGTAAAGAGAGTGAAATTAATGTTGATAACTTTGATTTTGCTAATGAGCAAGCTACTAATGATGCTCCGATGCTTGTTAACTATCTTGTTTCTAGGCTTCAACAAGCCATGGAAAATCCATCTCTCCAAAGTCAAGTGCAACTGCAGCTCCGTGCTCATGGGATTCTCCAAGCTCATCACCATGACGAGACAACACCTAGGAAGCCTCCTTGTGAGACTTCCAAAAGAGGTCTCTCTCCGATTTGGGAAGAAGAAGAGAATCCATACGAAGGGCTCAAGAATTTACTTCTTGATGATGCATCTCCTTCCCAAAGGAGAACTCAAGAGCCTCCACCAAAGGAACGAGAAAGAAGTGATTCTCCCGCCACCTCGGCGGAGATGGCTCCATGAAGACTGTGGGCTAAACGCTCTCCATCACCACCAAAGCAGAGAAGACCATCTCACTCTTCTCCACATCATAATTCAAAGAGGGATGATAAAAAGAAAGAGAAGAAAAAGGTGAGAAAGAGGACACCCTCTTCTTCATCCTCTTCCTCTTATGAAAGTGATGGTGAAGACGATGAAGATCAAGACAAGAAAAAGGCGAGAAAGAGGTCACCCTCTTCTCCACCTTCTTCAAATTCTTCACCTTCTGAAGAAAGTGATGGTGCAACCTTTGAACCATCAAAAAGAAGAGGCCATAGGAAATCTTATGCGGAATGGAAGAGGTCGTCCAATCTGAAGAAGTTCAAAGAAGGAGGGAAGAGCATCTCTTTCCTTACTTATGATGGCACCTTTGGTGCTACGGACAAAGTCTTGGCCTTTATCCAACAGTTTGATGCGGCGTTTGGAGATGAGGGCTTCACGGAGTCCTCCAAGCTACACCATGTAGCTATGCACTTTCAAAAGTCCGCCAGGCAATGGTGGTCTAGTCTACGAGCCAACGGTGAAGCTCCACGAACATGGAAATCTTTAAGAGCTTCCATTATGAAACAGTTTTTGGCCACCGATGCCAAAGACAAAGTACTCACCGAATGGCGAAGCTTAAAGCTCTCTCCCTATGAATCTATCCACAAATATGTAGACAAGTTTTGGGACCAACAACTCAAAGCCACTGTCTTCAAAAAGTTGGATTTTGTAGAGCAAAAGAAACAATTTTGTGTGGGCTTAACCGAAGAAATGGCACAGTATGTCAACTCCCAAAGGCCACGTACCATATCAGCGGTAATACACCATACTATGGTGGCCCTCTCGAATCAATTTCCAAACGGGGGCTAAAAGAAATAATAAGCCCACAGAAAACAAGGGTTCCAACGAGCTTAAGGGGAAGTACAATGTCCAAAAGTCTCCTAAGGGAAACTCCAACAAAGCTAAAGAGAAGGGAGTTTACAAAGGTAAAAAACAAATTCTCTCCTGAAGAGCTTGAGCATTATCGCAAGGATAACTGGTGTTTCAAGTGCGGCGAACAAGGGCATGCGTACTGCGCTTGTCCCCAAAAGAACAACCGCCAAGATCCTCCTAGAGCTACCTTGGTTGAAATC
The DNA here is from genome assembly GCF_014529385.1 of Adiantum capillus-veneris. Lineage (NCBI taxonomy): Eukaryota > Viridiplantae > Streptophyta > Polypodiopsida > Polypodiales > Pteridaceae > Adiantum > Adiantum capillus-veneris. Next base: position 23,702,616 of record NC_140938.1, on the reverse strand, counting down.
CAAGAGGAGGAGACTCACCAAACTCACCACAAAGGATCTCCTCTATGCCATGCTTGGGGAAAGGTAAGCAAACATGATGCTTTTATTCTCTTTGACCTTGGTTCTACTCACAATTTTATATCTATAGAGTTGGCCACCAAGCTAGGCATACATGCCTACGAGATGGGAGATGTCCTACCCGCAGACAGTGCTTTCAAGGGGCAAAGAAGCTTCAGTCACTCCCTTAATCGGGAAATTGAGGCTTCATGTCCAAAGCTATGTGGACAAAGAGGACTTATTTATCTCTCCTCTCAAGCATGAGGATGTAATCCTAGGGGCACCATGGTTTGATCGCTTGGCTGCCAATGTTAAATTTCCTGAAAGGAGAATCTCCTTTAAGTTCAGGGAAAAAGACATGTATATAGATGCTAAGTAAATGGGTAACACTATCCCCATTGTACATACACCAGCTTTCAACAAGTCAATAAAGAGCTCTATTTCCGTGTACATGATTTTTGTTAAAGATTCTCAAAATGAACCTAATGCTTTAGCAAAAGAAAATAAAAGCAACCAAAAGGAATTAGAGTTATCCAATTTCCTCAAGGGGTTTAAAGATGTTTTTATTGACGACATCCCTTGTGAGCTACCTCCTAAACGAGGTAATGATGACCATGCAATTGAACTTCTTCCAGGAAGTTCACTGCCTAGCAAACCTCCTTATAGAGTTTCTCAAGCTCAACAAGAGGAGGTTATGCGGCAAGTGCATGAGTTCATTGAGAAGGGTATGGTTAGGCCTAGATCATCTCCATTTTTCTCACTTGTGCTATTAGTGCAAAAGAAAGACGGCACATATCGTATGTGTGTTGACTATAGAGCACTAAATGGGATCATTATCAAGAATAGGTTTCCCATTCCACGGGTAGAAGACCTATTTGATAAGCTACAAGGATCGACCTACTTCAGTAGGATTGACCTAAAAAGTGGCTATCATCAAATAAGGATAGTTGATCAAGACATTGTAAAGACCGCATTTTGCACCACATTTGGTCTTTACAATTACATTGTCATGCCTTTCAGCTAGACCAATGCACCAGCCGCATTCAACCGCTTGATGGAGAAGCTGTTCAGGCCTCATCGAACCTTCACTGGAGTGTTCTTTGATGATATTATCATCTACTCTAATTCATTAGACGAACACAAGCAACACCTCCAGGTAATATTTCAAGTTTTAAGAGAGTATAAACTTTATGTTAATAGAGATTAAATATTTAGGTCACATTATCTCTCAAGATGGCATCCAAATGGATCCATTAAAGTTAGAGGTAATAAAAGGATGACCTAATCCAAGGAATCTTCATGAACTAAGAAGCTTTATAGGTATGTGTGCATACTATAGATGCTTCATAGAAAAGTTCTCACAAACTGCGGGACCATTACATGACCTAACAAAGAAAAGCTTTAGGTAAACATGGTCTGCTAAGGAGAACAATGCTTTTGAAAAGCTTATCTCTCAACCTGTGCTTACACTACCGGATCTCTCAAAACCATTTGAGGTCCAATGTGATACTTGTGGTGATTTCCTTGGAGCTGTTTTGCTTCAAGAAGGGCACACCATAGGCTATGAAAGTTGAAGGCTAGATCCTCTTGAGCAAGCTCTAGGCATATATGAAAAGGAACTCCTTGCATTTCTACATGCCTTAGACTCATGGAAGCACTATTTATTGGGGACTCCTTTCATTCTACGAGAACGGATCACCAAAGTCTTGAGTACTTCATGACACAGACCAAGCTCTCCGACAAACAAATGAGGTGGGAAAATTTCCTTTCACAATTTCATTTTCATATTGCTCACATTGCTGGCAAGCATAATCAAGTAGCTGATGCACTCTCAAGACGGCTGAGAGTGAATGCGGTTTCCATAGCAACTCACAATGATCTATCTTCAATGATAGATGATTATGCTATTGATCCCGATTTTAGAGATGTGATTTCAGCCCTTGCATTAGGGAAGAAAGAAGAACCATTTACTTTACAAGATGGTTATCTTCTCTATGGCAATAGACTATGCGTTACTAACTCACTACGTGAGGAAGTAATGTATGAATCTTATGGTCCACCTTATGTGGGGCATAGAGGGATTCAATCTACCTTAAAGGGAATTGAAACATATTTCTATTGGCCTACCATGAAAGTACAAGAGTATGTTTCTAAATGTGTGGTATGCCAAAACACAAAATTTGATAGAGGGAAGCAACTTGGATTGCTTCAACCCTTGACAATCCCTAATTCACCATGAGAGAGCATATCCATGGATTTTATCTTTGGATTGCCTAAGTCTATCCATGGGAATACGGGAATATGGACGATAGTAGATAGGTTCAATAAACAAGCTCATTTTATACCTGTCAAAAAGACTATCAAAGCCCATCAAATGGCAACCCTCTTCATTTCACAAATTTTCAAGTACCATGGCTTGCCAATGTCCATAGTGTCGGGGATAGAGATCCTAGAATGACCAGTAATTTTTGGAAGGGTCTCTTTGAGAATTTAGGGACAAGACTAAACTTATCTTCGCCCTATCATCCACAAACGGATGGCCAAAGTGAAATAGCTAACCTAAGAATTCTCGATCTACTAAAAGCCTATGTAACGGAAGTAGATCAAAGATCCCAATGGGAGAAGTACTTACCCTTAGTGGAGTATGCTTACAATAACACTGTACATACTTCCACAGGAAAAGCACCTTTCGAGGTAATTGAGGGAAGATCAAAAAGTCCCTTGCTACTTAAGGTACATGGGAAGATCTTCGCTGCTGTAGATGAGTATAGCCGAGACCTACAAGAATCTTTTCAAAAGATTAAGGATGCTATCTCTATCTCACAGCAAAAGGCTGTTGCTGACAAGCACAGAAGAGCCCAAGACTTTAAAGAAAATGATTGGGTCTTATTAAAGTTTCCCAAGGCTCGATTAAGGCACATGACGGGCAAGAATCCTACGGGACACCAAAAGTACTATGCTAAATTAGCAAAAAGGTACTATGGTCCCTTTCAGATTCTTAGGCCAATCAATGAGATGGCCTATCAACTCAAGTTGCCCAATCATTGGCTCATACACAATGCTTTCCATGTGAGCCTATTAAAGCCTTACAAAGGAGAGCCACCTCAAGAACCAACTACTGAAGATCCACCGGAGATCGAGGACCAAGAGGAGGTGCTGCATCCCGTGTCCATTCTCCGACATGAAGACAAGGTACTAAGAGTCAGTAAGACTATCCGACGATATCTTATTAAGTTTAAGAATTATCCTTTTGAATATGCTAGATGGATGCAAGGCATACAATTAAAGGATAACCTAAACTTTGTCAATGCTTACAATGATTCAAATGTACAAAATGTTAAAATGAACAAAGCTTTTGTCTTATAAGACTCTTTTTCTTTATTGTGCACAAAAATGAAGTAGTATGCATGCTTAGATCAAGTTTGTGGAGACGACGTCTCCCAAACACCAAGTAGAGCTTGTCACTCTACTATGGAAGATTGATAGGACTAATGTACAGACATGCTTGCGGCAGTCTCAGGCTCTCAAGCACCAAATGGACTAGTCATCCATTGTGGAATGATGTCGTAGGGTAACATAGGGATCCTCTACCCGCTAAGAAAAGGACTCATGAATATGATTTATCTTCTCTACACCATAGTCGAGGACGACTATGATTTCAAGAGAGAGGTGATGTCATAATAATCAATATCTAATTCCCCTAAATGATGTTCTCATGTTAAACTGATCATTTAATATGGGGAAGTGCCAGGGGAGAAAAAGCTAGAATATTGGTTAAGCTAGCAGACCGGCCACAGGAGGGATACAAAGGAGGGAAAATAGGGATCCAAAGGGGGGTTCATCTGCAAAAGAGCCATGTGCAACGATGGGCTAAAAAGACCCTAAGGTTCAGCCCATTAAGACTGCCAAAATGCTAAGGTTCCAAAATTCAAAGGTTGTGTCCAAAGGTCAACCATAGGGGAATTGGATGCTTTGTGTGTGCCCCAAAAGTCTTTTCAAATCCCTACAGAGGAGGGGGCGAGCCTAGCTTGTAGGGGATGAGAGAGAAAGCCACACACACACACACACAAGCTCCCTTTACACAAAGAAAATGAGGGGCACATGTCAACTCCCTAGGCCAGATGCCCACAAGGTGTACCCAATTCCTATTGGATGGCCTTGGAGGTGGACCAATGAGAATTAGGCTAGAGTAAATCTAGTTTAATTAATTTAAAAACACTTAATAAAAGAACCAATGAGAATTAAGTCCTCTAGAAGACTATTATACAGTCTCCCAAGGGGTCCAATGAGCATTCAACATCTCAATGGCTTGCATGATTCCTATTGGCCTGGAGGCAAAGGGGTCCAATGAGAGTTTAGTTGAATTATTAAATTACCTAAAGCTCTCACAAAAGAGGAAAGGGGGACACATGTCAGAAGGCTATCACTTATGCTGCTTAATTGTCATTGGCTAGGGAGGTCCAATGAGAAGATAGGAAGAGAAAATAGCAAGAGGGGTCGCCCAAAAGAGAGAGGGGGCTGATTTTTGCAAGGCATTATCACACACACACTCACACAATCTCATGTGGTAAGTAAAGAAGACTCTCTCTCCTTCTCAAGCTTTAATGGAAAGCTTACCACCTACTCCAAGCTGGTGAGAAGGGAGGCCTACACCGACAACTCTTGGCTTTGTGATGCAAATCCAACCAAGAGCCAAGCTTCAATGCATGCTCATCTCCTCTACCATGCTAATTACTAAGCTAAGATATGCTAATATGAGTGATTATGTGAGGAGATGTACATCTTTCTCGTAAGAATACTCTTCTTCCTCTCAATCTACTCTCATACCCTGCTAGCTCTCACCATCTTTGAAGGTGTGTGAGGTCTTGGGTCTGAGACCGGGGATAATTGATGTTGTGTTTGCTAAGTGTTTTGCTTAGTGCATGAAGCTTTCATCTTCATTGCACTAGCTAGTCTTGAAGGAACACAAAGAATTGTATTGTACAATGTCTCTCTTGATGGGAGAAACCATAATACAAAGCCTTTTGGAGGGGGGACCGGCTCCATGCAAATCCGGTCCTCAAATGTTGTCAATAGCTTAATTTCTCTCTGTTTCGAAAGTATTGTTCATGCTATTTAACTAGGTGTTATGCTTTTTGTTGCTCTCTCCACCCAAGCACTCTTGTAATTCTCATTAGGAATCTATTCTAATGAAATGCCCACTATGTTCATGCTAATTTGTGCTACAGACAAGTTTTTTAGGCCATTAAATGTTACATTGTCCAAAAAATTCTTTAAACAAGGGTAAAACAGTAGTTTGGTATAATTATTGGTGGTTTTTGCAAACTAGGGCGCTCAAGAAGGCATGGAAGGAAGAGATGGAGAACGTGATACACACACCACACTGCGAGAGGGCGGGCTCCGGTGAGCACCAGCCCACATTTCATTCGAGTTGCTTTTCTTGGAAAGTGATTATGCACATGTTCCTACTGATTAGCCAGTGTTGGCTAAGATGGAATCACTGGACAGTAGGCAGCAGGGCAGCAGATGAACGATATTCGTATAGCGACCAACAAGTAGTGGGGTGAAGAGTCGCTCTACAATGCGGGGATTGCAATCGAGCGACTTCAGTTGGTTGATTGCTTCGTCTAATTTTATGAGGTGGATACCTCCTTTTCATAGAAGTTTTGAATGCACAAACAGGTGGAAAAGGCAGCCAAATCGGTGCCAAGTTCTGGGAGGTGGTATGCACAAAGCACGACATTGATCCCACAGGGTCATACAACGACGAGTTGAGGTGCAGCTAGAGAGAGTGAATGTGTACTCCAATGAGGCAAGTTGCGGGTGCTATGTGCCTCACGCCATGCTCATGGATCTGGAGTCTGGTACTATGGATAGTGTTTGAACGGGCCCCTGTGGGCAGATCTTCCGCCCTAATAACTTTGTCTTTGGCCAGCAGCCCGGAGCTGCAACAAGTGGGCCAAGGGTCATTACACCGAAGATGCGGAGCTCATTGATTATGTCCTTAATGTTGTCTGCAAAGAGGCTGAAAACTATTACTGCCTTCAAGGTGAGTGCCTTTAAGATCTCATTCTAGAGTTCTTTATTCTATTTTATTTTGTGAAATATTGTTTTGTCATGCCTTCTTTGCCATTCCTCCGATGTTACAATTCCATTTATGTCTGGTATTATGATTATGTTGTCAATTTTGTTTATATTTGACAATGTAGCTAGCATGTGAAATCATCTTGTTTGAAAACAATGTTCAGATCAGTCCTCAGTGAAGGTTTGAAAACAATGTTTAGATCTATCCTCAGTGAAGGTTGTGAGATTTTTTTGAAGTGAAATTTTCACCACTTCTGCTCTAACTTTTCTAGTTTCCTAGTATCCCCCCTCACTTGGTATAGACATTGGATTTAGATCTACACTCACCACTCCCAGCCAGTGCTGGATTCCAAATTTGTTTCAAGCTAGCAAGGCTTTGCCACAAACTCTTTCTTCAATTAATGTTGATCTGTGACTGTATACTATTCCTATGCTTGAGATGTTTGTCTATACACTATGATGCAAGCTTCTGTAGTGGCAGAAGCTTCAATGTCTTCAGCATTGTGTCATTAATCCTACCGAACTGGTTGATGGTGTCTTGTATACCTAGAATGGTGGTTTTTTCTCTCTTCTATAGCTACATCCCATAGAAAAGCTAGATTTTCTCCTACTGATCAGTTAAATCTATGACTGCTTGCTTTGAGGCCTTTTTTTGTAGTTTTGAGCTCTACCTCCCGCAGCAAGTTCGCATTCTCAATGGCTTCCTTGGGCCTCATCTTATTAAGCTTCCTCTTTTCAGACTTCTTCGGCAAGGATGATGACAATGCGAGAAGGATTTTGTGTTGACGCTCACGATGGGAGGCCAAAACCTTGCAAGTAAAGTGATTGCCAGACACGGGGTGAGTTCTCAGTTCACTTTAGTCGTGACTTATTTTTGACTACTCAATGCCCTTAGGCTTTAGCTATGGAGTCCGAGTCCTGACCTACTGATAAGTGATGCTTAGTCTTGACATCCCGACCTGCTAGAGCTAGCATCCAAGTCCCAACCTCTTCCACTGCAACCGCCAACACTGTTGACTCCCTGGGCCTCTTGTTGCCTGTCCGATGCACTAAATTGGCTTTTAGATCATAGTTTGAAGTATCTATCGGTAGCTACACTAAATCTTGTCACATTTTGTCAAAATTTTTCAAGGCAAGCTAGCTTAGATTTTGCAAGTTAGTGATACTCACAATTTTGGGTGGTAGTGTTGTATTAACTCAATAAAGAATGTACTTAATCTCAAACTGGATGTGTGACATCATAGCATTAAAGATTTTAAGATTGTTAGTTTTTTTTACATGTAGTTACAAATTCTATAGTTTCAATTTCCCACATGGTCATATGGCTTGAATAGGTGTGTTATCTTGAGCTTTAGTTTCGTAACAAGACACGTCTAGCATACATGGGGTCTATGTGTCACACATACACAATGTTTTATTTTGTATATAATTACAAATGTAGACACATCTAGCATACCTTGGGTCTATGTGTCACACATACACAATGTCTTTATTTTGGACATAATTACAGATATAGTCTCAATTTGTCACGACTCACATGATCATATGGCTTGACCAGGTGCGCCATCTTGAGCTTTGATTTTTACCTTCAGTTCTTCTAGCTATCCATATGGTATGACCGGGTCACTTGAGCTATCCATTCTTACCAAATGTGTAGTTGTGACTTTTTTTACGATAAAAAATGTTAAAGATTTTAAGATCATTAGTTTCTTTTCCATGTAGTTACAAATTCTATAGTCTCAATTTCCCACATGGTCATATGGCTTGACCGGGTGTGTTATCTTGAGCTATAGTTTCTTGCCAAGACACGTCTAGCATACCTTGGGTCTATGTGTCATACCACCACTTTGAAGTTAGATTACTTTGACTCTATTGAAAATGTGTTTGATTTTAACGTGTAAGATAATCTTTAAATCCCAAGTGGGAGCCCAAGATGAGGTGGCCAATTTTTTTGGAAAAAGAAATTATGTGATGAAAATCCTATGTGGGAGTCCAAGAAAAGGGTATATTGATTTTTTAGAGAGAGAGGTCTCCGTACAAAGGAGACTCTGGTGAAATTTTTAAGATTTATATTTTATGTACAAACTCAAAATTAGATACAGATGGTGCTTTTTTAAAAGTTGCATTTTGCTTAAGCATAGACGTGCATTCATATCACATGTAATTGTTTTTGTTCAAAAAGATCAATCTTTTAATGGGTTGTTTTGTAATGTGTTTTGTTTGATGAGTGAAGTTTTTCATGGTTGTTTAAGAGTATGCATTATTTTTTATTTAGAGAACAATCCATTTCGTATATGTTCCTTAAATCCCATGTGGGAAACCTACTAAGTAGGTGGCTAGTATCATATGTTTTGAGATTGAGATTTGTATCAGTTTACAAGGAAAATGTTATTTGTTTTTTGACAAATTACATTGAAACAATTGGTTTATTTTAATTTAGTATTCATTATATTTGTTGCTTTTCATGGTTTGTTCTCTTAAGATCTATTGCAAAGGAAAACACACTACAATGTACACTTCTGCCCACTTGCAGTTCAACATGTATTTTTGCAAAAGCATGTGCTTTAAAATTGTTATGTTACTAGTATACATAAAATAGTGGGTCATTACATTCCATACAAAATCTGTATGAGGGCGGATGGCTCATTGCGAGAACGTTCGTATCTTGTCCGTATGTAGGGGGTAGGTTAGCAAGTAAGATACCGTACATAGGGGGGTTTCTTTAATTTTGATGCACGCAGGTGACATCCCCCCATTACTAATAGTGAATACCCCGGGGAATCACCATAAATTCATCAAGTAAGCTTTCAATGACATTGTTTACAAAGTGTGTTCCGCTATCGCTCAGAATTTCAATGGGTAGACAGTATCTAGTAACGATATTTTCAAAGAGGAGCAGTGTCGTAGTCCGTGCATCATTTTTCTGTGTTGCTTTTGCTTCCACCCATTTGGTCAAATGATTTGTGGCTAGTATGATATATTGTGTGTGAGTTCGGTATATAGGAGGTATGATGGGACCTATAAAATCTATGCCCCATTTGGCAAAGGCTCGTACTCCCATCATTGGTTGTAATGGCATTTCTTCTCTCCGCAGAGGTGCTTTTGTACGTTGACATTCATCACACCATTTTACATATTCCCTCGCGTCTCTGAAAATTGTTGGCCACCATATTCCTGCATGAAGTACTATCTTTGCAGTTTTATGAGCAAAAGAATGTCCACCTAGTTGGCCCAAGTGTGCTTGTTCGAAGATGGAGAAATATTCGCTTTCAGTAGCACACAATATGTCCTTTCCCAGCCTGTACAGTTGGTTTGAAATCAGCAAATAGTGATTTTATTCTTCCTCTACAATTCTCATTCGTGCCTTACTCCATCTCTTTGGTAAGGTCTTGTCTTTTAGTACTCGACTATGTAAATAATCCATTTGGGCACTCCCATTACTCTAAAGAGGGTGGCATGTTCCACTGGCGGTTGCTTTTTACAAGCTTCACATGATTTTACGTAATTATGGACACTGTTCTCCATGTTTTGCCAATAGACCCCAAGTCTCATTAGTCTTTGGTATGTCTGTGTGCTCCAATTATGAAACCCCTGTGTTGTATATGAGCTAGTTTGAGGTAGTATTTGTTCTCGTCCGGCTGTACAGATAGTCTCAAAATTTTGTCCTTACCTTTCTTGTAAAGTCATCCAGCTAAAAGCTGGAGATTTACTATTTGATGAATGATTGATGTGGTTGTCTTTCTATTTTTGATGATCCTATGGTGAGTAGAGGGATGACCTCTTCACTCCACCTTGGAACCATTTCAATGTTAAACAGATACAAATCTGGAAGATCATCATCAACCCCGTTAGGTGCTTCTCCATGGAGCAATCTCAAAATGAGAGATACCCCTCCCCAGGGGTCTATGCACAAAATATACAATCTACACTTTTATACAATTTTCAATATACATCAGAGTTGTGAAAGCATTTGCATAGGGGAGAAGTTCTCAGTGCCCGACCAATGATGGAGTTTATGCTATGAGCCGGACTACATCCAAAGATACCTAGCAACTAATGCTACCCCTGAATGGGTGTTATGAATGAAAGTGTACTCAAGAAAAATATAAAATTGTGGAGGGTGAATATATGTGTACACCGTGTTGCGAGAAGGAAGAGAGAGAGAGAGAGAGAGAGAGAGAGAGAGAGAGAGAGAGAGAGAGAGAGAGAGAGAGAGAGAGAGAGAGAGAATATAGTGGAGGGTGAAGTAAAGTGCTCAGAGACAAGAGAAGATGACAATAGAGAATCTTTAAATGCCCATCTACATGGAACAGGCAACCATGTATTAATGCAATGACAAAATCTGAGTATACCATAACATCAAAAAGTTTATGGCAAAACAACTAGCAGAGCACTGGACCCTGTGTAGGGATCCACCAGTCCACTCATCCACTTTCGCTCTACTATGGACAAAGAGAATTTCACTTCGCTGGCAGGAGCGAGCCGGAACACCTCCAACCTACCTGAGCCAGACATAGATTGAGGCCGCTTCGCCTCCCTCCATGAACCCGAGCTCTGAAAGGATCCCAAATACCAGTAGGTGGTAAGGTATCAACACCAACCATATCCGTTTAGGCACCACATCTCTTCGATGCCCATCATCGGGTGTTAGTAAAAGCCAAGGAAAAATCTCCAACACGTTACCGTGTAGGTCATTCAACCCCCCATGCACTAACCGTGTAGATGACCCTAACAAAAAGAAGAAGACCTAGGCAACACCCGCAATAGCAAAGCCCTAGGTCACCGACCCTTCAATCTAAGTCTAAGTGATGTAGGTGATCCTAGTCTTGTAGCGACGCTGCCATGAGAAATATAACACATGATTCCAATCACAATAGCACTTCCCAGATGCACAAACAATCCTTTTCCAAACAATTAGACTGTATAGGCTATCTACCCTTACACATCTACCATAAAACATCTTGATCACTTCATGATCCAATCCCAAAAACCGTAAATCATAATCCAATCACATCACACGGGTGAGCACTCCACCCTACTTGGGTGAGGCACGACCAATCCTGCATAACCACTTTAGAACATAACATGGCCGCAAAAATTTTGGCAGCATTTCAGTAGCATAACCATATCCAAGAAAAAAAACTATAAGCCACATCGGCTTCTACCATAAAATATCAACCATAATCCATGAGGGGATCTTAGCCCTTAACCATAATCATAATCACACTGAACCAACTCCCACACTTGAAGTTTGACACACCTCCTGCAATCATCGTAGTCTACACACATGTGACCCTTAATAAGTGATTCTTTCATGCATGAAAGGAGTCCGAACAGCGACTAATCATGATATAAAAATCCAACTTTGACAACATCCAACCATGCAAAGTTGATGCATCACATCTGCTCTTCACCACTCTAGCACATAGAGCTAGTTTAGACCTAGAAAGATGGAAAGCAGTCATAACCATGCATATGAGGCATCCACATCAATCCATGAGATTCCATACATCATATCATAACATTCCAACACCATAAACATGATGCAAAACAACTCCAACCTTTAGGTCAACCATAAACCATAACTTCACACATATGCAAAAAACAAAGTTTTGACATTTTTGAGAGCATGCAAAATATGCAAATGAAAGTATTTGATCTCAAGACAATGCATCAAGTTTAGATCCATAATATAGACTATCACTCCATCACATCACTTTGACCATATGGTACTCACACAGCAAACGGTAACCCCAAAAGAAAATCACTTTATTCATATCTGCCTATGCGGTTCGGGATGTTTAATCATTTACTCCCACATAAGTTTATGGCCATCTATTAAGTGAAATAAACTCACCAAAACAAACCATAAAACATATCAAAATGGCTCGGTTAACTCACGACGTCATATGGTATCCCCCTTTGATAGCACTCCTACGCGTGTAGGTAAAACCGGTTATAGAGTGATTAATAAGTCGCATTCCCGAAGTGATAACGGAGACCTAGATTCATTTATCATCAAATTTCATCAAGATTTTCAATTGTTTAAGTGGGTTTGCCCATCCGGTGAATCTATATATGGTTCTCCAAGGAGCCTGGAGTCAAAAAATTTGGTTGTGTAGTGGGTAACAATCTGTTTTTTGACCATATGTCTTAGCTCGTGCGTGTTTTTCACATGACACCTAAGAGAGAAAATGTTCTATATGATGTGTTTTATCTCTAGTATAAAGGGTTTGGTCTGATTCATAGCAGTTTGTGATTAATGACCAAAACAGTGTTCATACCGTCTCTATGACGTAAAAACAAAAAGCGCTTCTTATGCACGCACGTGATCATAAACGCATCATGTGCATAAATTAACGTGTTAAACATGATGAAATAATCATGGGGCAACTTCATGTACTTGGTAAATCCATACATGCACTCGTATGCAAAAAAACAATCACTGAGAGGGTGACTAAGCAAAAAAATGATATATATATAGAGAGAGAGAGAGAGAGAGAGAGATGATGACTATGTAGTTTAGAGTTTCTCACCGTGCTTTCAGATTCGATTAAAGGCTATCTAAAGGCTTCTTACTTTGCTGCAAGAGAGCGGTGATGAGAGTTACGTAGAGGTATCCGCCACAAAAGCTTTCGAGATCGCGTACACCGTGAAACGAGAGAGAAGATAATAAGCAAGTAGAGAGAGAGTATCCTTTTGCTTCTCGAGAGAGAGAGAAGAGCTTATGGAGATGGTGATGAAGAGCTTGCACCACTCCATATAGTAGATAGGTAATTGTGACGTCAAGGCAAGAGAGCTTCCGTCTCTGAGAGTGTATCTATGTGTATTCAAAGTGAAGGAGGGGAGGTCTTTATATAGGCTCTCAAGGCCAAAATCACAGGCCAAGAATAGAGTGAGCAAGGAGAGACAAGTTCTCGCACGTTCGCATCTTTTTAACTTTCTTTAAATAATTTTTTAATTGATTTTTTTTTAAAATTAGGGACACGGATTTCAATGCACAATTTTTTGTTTCTAAGCAGAAGCTTGGCTTCCAAGAAAAGAGCTCTAAACTAAACTCCTCCTCTCTTTTCTAAAAAGACTCTTTTTTTCTAAAAACAAGCCTTTGCTTTTTGGTGGTCAACTCTCCCACTTACCATTCAATTTTACCAGCAAATTGACCATCCAGGCAGTATCTGACCAACTACTGGAAACCGTCGCTAGACTATGTCACACCATAATATCCGGACATAATTATGAATTTTTTGTATTGCCCGATGTATTTACGATACCTCTTTTTATAAAACATTTCCCTTAAAAATCTCGCTTGGTCCTGTTTTTACTCTAGGTGATTATTTTTAAAATCAGACCGAGACTAAAATCAATATTTTTATGTTTAGGTCATCATAAAAAGCACATGTCTATCTTGAGCAGTCTTAATATCCTGCCATATAAGATCGGTTTGTGTTTGCATTTCATCCAACATTTCTTTGGACGCTTTAACTCGTATGAGAGGGTCTGTCCATTTGAGTGGAGTAAGACACTCTTGGCCATACAATGCTTGAAAAGAAGACATTTCAATTGAGCATTGGAATGAAAGATTATACGCAAATTCAACCAAATAGAAATACCTGGTCCATTTACTCTGTCCATGCATACAATAAGCTCTCAAAATGTCTTCAATGATTTGATTTTTTCTTTCTGTCTGTCCCCATCAGTTTGAGGATGCTAAGCAGTACTAAAGGCTAATTGGTTTCCTGTAGCTAAGAATAATTCTTTCCAAAAATTAGAGGTGAACTTTGCATCACGATCAGAAATTATCCTTCCAGGTCGACCATGATACATGAAAACACCTTTCATGAAGACTTGAGCTATATTCTTAGCCGTAAATGTTGTCTTGACTGGAAAATAAATGGGTCATTCTTGTAGGCATATCAACAACCACAAAAATAGATTCATATCCCAGAGATGTAGGAAGTCCTGTAATAAAATCCATGGATATGCATTCCCACTTCATTTGTGGGGAGCATCAATAGGTTGAAGCTTACCGGGATATCAAATTTGTTCAGCTTTAATACGTTGACATGTTAAACATCTTGTAACATAGTTCAACACATCGTGCTTTAGTCCTTGCCAAAAGAAACTCTTTCTTATAGTAGAGTAAGTCTTAATGTATCCTGGATGTCCTCCTATAGGTATATCATGAGCTTCCTATAATATCTAAAGTCTGATTCCAGCTTGATTTGGAGTACAAAGACAGTTGGCTAAAAGCAAGGGATGGTGGTACAAAATTGGTTGTCCTTGACAGTACCTTTTGATGGTACTTTGACAAATCTTTGCAATGCGATTTATCCAAGTCATAAAAGAAATTAGTTATCATATTATATATCATTGGATACATCTTTAAAAGAGGAACATCAAAATAGAATGTCGGACAAGTTTTGACACAAACTACAAAAATTTTACAAGTACCCACTTTTTCAGTGGTACCAATAAGGTGGAAAAAAAATTGGTCCTTTTTTTGTACCACCATCCCTTGCTTTCAGCCGATTACCAAAGTAAAGGCCATCACCTTCAACGTGAAAGCCTTTGATTTGCCTTTTCTGCTTCTCTGTGTGATTATTTAGGCTTTTCAAGTATTGGATCTTGAAGTAATATGGGTCCTGAGTCATACCTTCTCGAATAAGGTCAATTAAAGAAGTAGTAGAGGTTGTGAGAGTTGCTACAATACTCTTCCTACTTAAGGCATCGGCCACAAGATTTTCCTTCTCGGGTTTATATTCAATTCCAAAATCATATTCAAATAACAACTCCATCCATCTTTGCTACCGCATATTAAGGTCAGGTTGGGTGTAGATCCACTTCATGCTTCTATGGTCGGTATGTAGTTCAAATCTCCTTCCAAGAAGATAATGTCACTATACTTTAAGAGCATGCACAGTGGCCAATAATTCCAAGTCATGTGTAGGATAATTCAATTCATGTATACATAACTTACAAGATTCATAAGCTAGTGGTTTTTCTTCTTGAGACAGAACTCCACCAATTGCTTGTACACTTGCATCAATGAGCACAGTTAATATCTTTGAGAAGTCTGGAAGCTGTAGTATTGGAGCCTTCACCAAAGCTTCTTTGAGTTTCTCAAAACTAGCTTGAGCACGTTCATTCTAAGTAAACGCTTTAGCTTTCTTAAGTGTATTAGTCCATGGAGATGCAATCTTAACAGCGTAACCTTCAATAAATGTATGATACCATCCTTTCAAACCAAGAAAGCCACGTACTTCTTGTATTGATTTCGGTGTAGGCCAAGTTTTGATAGCTTCGATCTTACTTGGATATATAGAAACACCATCTTTGGATACAATAAATCTCAAATATCCACCTTGTCATAGTGAAGAAGGTAGATTTGCTACGTTTGGCATAATCTTGATTTGATGGAGAAGTTCAAGTACCGCACATGTTGTTCGTATTCTTGTCTATTTCTTGAGTAAACCAGGATATCATCTAAGAAGACAAGAACAAAATCATCAAGGTGCTCTTGAAACACATCGATCATAAGACGATTAAAATTTGCAGGAGCATTAGTAAGTCCAAAAGGCACAGCTGTAAATTTATAATACCCAAAACGAGTATTAAATCTGGTCTTTGGTATGTCCTCCTCCTTGATTCACATTTAGTAATACCTTGATTTAAGATCAATCTTTGTGAAGATAGAAGATCCATGTAATCAATCAAACAATTCATCAATTCTTGGTATTGCATACTTATTCTTGACTGTTACCTGGTTCAATTCACGATAATCAATACAAAGACATTAGTACCATCCTTCTTTCGATTAAAGAGAACAGGAGTATTCCATGGAGAAACATTGGGTCGAATGAAGCTTTGTTCAAGAAGTTGAGTTAATTGCTCCTTGAGTTCCACAGATTCGGGTATTGACATTTTGTAAGGTCTCCGAGTAACTGGTTGAGCTCTTGGAGTAAGCTCTGTTGCATGATCAACATCACGCTTGGGTGGTAGATGAGAAATTTCCTTGGGAAATACATCATTAAACTCTATTATCCATTCAGGTTCTGGTGAATCTATCTTCTTCTCTTTGGGGTTAAGATTTATTATGTAGATCCTCTCATTCTTCCTATGACTGTTCATAAGTTTGACAGATTGGTAAAGTTCACTAGTTTGAGCTTAGGCTTTCCCCGTTTCCTAGTAACTGTACTCTAGAGTTTTGATCGCTTTGAAAAGTCAATGAAGCATCTTTACAATGTATGTGAGCATCATTGGCTTTAAGCCAATTCATTCCTACAATTCTATCATAAATTCCGATGGGTAAGACTCTGACGTTTGCAGAAGTATTATGACCATCCAAAACAAAATTCAAATTACCCACTGAAGTAGAAGGATCTAACCTTCCTACCCATAGCTACTTCTACTGCAAGGTCTGTATCAGTCTCATTTTACATGAACGCTTCTAATAAATCCTAGTGGCTCTAACATAATGCACTCTGTAATATCCATTGTGACATCCTTCCATCAATGGAGCATAGTTGTCCCATTCCTTGAGTATGTGTGATGGTTGACTCCAATAGTTCTTTATGATCTTTGGTTGGAACATCTCTTCATTGGCATGTGAGTCATACCATTCTTGAGTAAGAGATTTGTTTGTTACAGATACCTCTATTTCAGTGTGGATAATCACCTTCCTGTACCCAAAGTAGTCATCGAAGAAAGCAGATTCCTTTGAAAACACATCCAATGTGTCCCATCAAACTGAGCTGTGGATATTTGCACAATTTGCAAGGCACTGAGGTCTGCTATAGGCATTGTATAAAATTTTTACATTGCGAGGGTTGTACATTAGTGACTTTCCAAATAAGTCAAAGAATAACTTCCAAGGTATTACTATAGAAATGTCGGTCATTGTTTTTGCATTGTCGTCCCCATACATTAAACATAACAATTTCAAAGCATCTCGTAGCCATTACTAAAGGAAGTATGTTTCTAGCTATCCACGTTTCCTTTGTTAGTTTTAACGTAAGTTCATACACATTTATATACAATATTTGGTTTGTGACAACAATTTTCTTTCCCAACTTAGAATGTATCCACTTGATACACCCAACAGGTGAAGATTTATGTTGAGGTGGTCTAAACTTGGGATTCCCTGCAGCATAGTGATACCAAGATCTGAAGGTATTTGGTACAATGAAATCTGTATACATCAACCTTTTCTTCTCTTCCCCGTTCTGCATGGTAGTGAGAAGTCTTTGTACTTCCACTCCAATTTGGAAATTCTCTTCCACCATAAGGTGAGAGAGTATATCCACCCATATCCCTCGAGGTAAGATGTAAATCATCTACACACACACACACCCAATCACTCATGTTAGTTAGAATGATGAAAACCAAGATTCAAAGTGAAGTATTATATCCTCAAAACAATATGTGTTATATCAAAAACAAAATTTTATAACCGCAAAAGATAAAAAAGATACATAGTGTTTCTAGGGAGATAACATAAATACGAAAGGGTCCAATGAACCAATTCTTGGTTCTACCCCTATATTTATTCACATCTCGGGTGTCAAAGTTTAGCACTTCAATTGTGCACTAAAACTCGTGTCTTTCTTTTTGTACCATTCTCCCCCCCGTGATACTTCCTTGGATGATAATCCATTATAGCAGTTCACATGGGCATGTCGTTCATTTACATCATTTCTGTAGAAATATCTACTCAATTCATTGCTATTGGGTTGTGCTCGGGCAAAGTCACTAATGCACCTTGGTTTCTTGTAGTCATCAAAGGTAATGGTAACATTGTGAGGGTTGTATTTGAGAATAGGTCCATAGACTCTATTAAACCAATCCTGGGGTACATAATAGAATTGGTTGCCACCATTTGACTTCTTTCATACTCTGTTTATGACCTTCTCACAAAAGCCGTATCTTTGGTTTAGCATAAGGGCCTTCTTACTAAGTATGAGTTCACGACTCGGTATGTCCAAAAGGGTGCATAAGTTAAGATAAAGAACATATCCTTGTACTTTAACATCACCGTATTGATCTTTTCCTTCACCCAAAGCTGTGGGTTTGTCACGAACCTATCAAACACTTGTCTTCGATGTTCAGGCTGAGCTTCAACATATAACCCCCATGCTACATAAGTGTCGGGTATAAGGAAATCCCTAGTCCCTTTTGAAATTTGAGTGAATTCAATTTCTCAATGGTGACATAATCCAACAGCGTAATTGAAAAATATTCTTTGGGCAAAATCACTCGGGAGTTCATCAAGCCAATTAACAAGATCCATCTAAAACAAGACAATGAGAGAGAGAAAACTTAGCACACATGTGAATCAAAACTAAGTCTATGCTTCTTTTATTCATCAAAATTTGATCTTTATGATTTCATTACAATATTATGGGTGTCTTGGAGCTAATTCTCTAAATATTCTTTTAACTCTCATAACAGGGTATTCTCTCAGACCTCCCACGCGACAATGTGGTTTGTAGTTATCCTCTAACTTTTCTTTTCCTATGATAGGTGCAAGAACTTCAAATTCTTGGCAACTTTGGCAATCCTTAACATTTGGGAATGCATCACCAAGTAGTAGAACATGTCTTCTAGACCTAACCATATTCTGAGTTGAAGTAGTCTGAGGTTGGCAAACCAATCTCTTGGATTGTCGTCTATGTAGATGAAGAATTGATGGAAAGGTTCTTGGTGACGGGTAAGGTAGCTATGGTCAACACTCTTCCAACAAGTTGTGCTTCTTGGTATGCCAAAGATTTTGGTCCCAATTTCTAAGTCAAAGAGTTCCCGTTCATACCTGGACAATTGTGTCGCCATATTGTTGAATACTATGGCCAAAATCTCGTTCCATTGGCTAAAGCATTCAGACATCACTCTGGTAGCCATTGGTTACTACAAAACAAACATTCATATAAAATTACATCTTCATTGTTGAACACTTCAACCACTTTATCATAACTCAAACCAAACACTTTCACTCAAGAATAGAAGTCAAACAAGTACCATCAACCAATGTCACTTATAGATGCATCATGAATACAATAACCTTTCTCAAATAGCATGTATGAATGCATGCGTGATGCATAACTAACACTACTAGTATCAAGCTTTAGGCTATCCCCATAACCTTAAGCATTGGCTCTCATACCAGGTGAGAGATACCCCTCCCCACGGGTCTATGCACAAAATATCCTATTGTTGTAGCAACGTTGCCATGAGAAACATAACACATGAGTCCAATCACAATAGCACTCCCTAGATGCAAAAACAATCCTTTTCCAAACAATTAGAATGTACAGGGTCTCTACCCTTACATATCTACCATAAACCATGTCGATCACTTCATGATCCAATCCGAAAAACCATAAGCCATAATCTTATCACATCGCACGGGTGAGCACTCCACCCTACTTGGGTGAGGCACGACCAATCCTGCATAACCACTCTAGAACATAACATAGCTCCAAAAATTTCGGCAGCATAACCATATCGAAGAAAAAAAACCCATAAGCCACATTGGCTTCCACCATAAAATATCAACCATAATCCTTGAGGGAATCTTAGCCCTTAACCATAAATCATAATCACACTAAACCAACTCCCACACTTGAAGTTTGACACACCTCCTGCAACTTATCGGAGTCTACACACATGTGACCCTTAAGAAGTGATTTTTTCATGCATGAAAGGAGTCCGACCAGCGACTAATCATGATATAACTATCCAATTTTGACAACATCCAACCATGAAAAGTTGATGCATCACATCTGCACTTCACCACTCTAGCACATACAACTAGTTTTGACCTAGAAAGGTGGAAAGCAAACATAGTCATGCATATGAGGCATCCACATCAATACATGAGGTCCCCTACATCATATGATAACATTACTACACCATATGGCATGATGCAAAACAACTCCGACCTTTAGGTCAACCATAAACCATAACTTCACACATATGCAAAAAACAATTTTTTGACATTTTCTAGAGCATGCAAAACATGCAAATGAAAGTATTTGACCTTAAAACAATGCATCAAGTTCAACTCCATATTATAGACTATCACTCCATCACATCACTTTGACCATATGGTACTCAAACACCAAACGGTAACCCCAAAAGAAAGTCATTTTATTTATATCTGCCTATGCGGTTTGGGATGTTTAATCATATACTCCCACATAAGTTTATAACCATCTAATAAGTGAAATCAACTCACCAAAAAAAACCATAAAACATATCAAAATAGATCGGTTAACTCACGACGTCATATGGTATTCCCCCTTATAGCACTCCTACGCGTGTAGGTAATAACTCGCATTCCCGAAGTGATAACGGAGACCTAAATTCATTTATCATCAAGTTTCATCAAGATTTTCAATTGGTTAAATGGGTTTTCCAATCCGGTGAATCTATATAGTGGTTCTCCTACGATCTTGGAGCCAAAAATTTTGGTTTAGTAGTGGGCATCAATCTGTTTTTTTACCATATCTCTTAGCTCGTGCGTGTTTTTCACATGACACCTAAGAGAGAAAATGTTCTAAATGATGTGTTTTATCTCTTGTGTAAAGGATTTGGGTTGTTTTATAGCGGTTTGTGATTTATCACCAAAACAGTGTTCCTACCGTCTCTATGACGTGAAAACAAAAAGCGCTTCTTATGCACGTACGTGATCATAAACGCATCATGTGCATAAATCCACATGTTAAACATGATGAAATAATCATGGGGTAACTTTTTTATGTACTTGGTTAATCCATACATGCACTCGCATGAGAAAAAAAATCAACGAGAGGGTGACTACGCAGAAAATTGACACACACACACACACACACACACACACACACACACACACACACACAGATGTTGAATATGTAGTTTAGAGTTTCTCACTGTGCTTTAGAATCAATTAGGGATGTCGAAAGGCTTCTTGCTTTGTCGTAAGAGAGTGGTGATGAGAATTACGTACATGTATCCACCACAAAAGCTTTCGAAGAGCGCGTACACCGTGAAACGAGAGAGAAGATAATAAGCAAGTAGAGATATCATCTAGTTTGGGAGAATAGACGAGAACAAGGGTTAGAATATAGACATGTGCTTTCGGGTCTATCTCAATACGGAGCCAATGATAAAGGGGTCCAAATGAGAGATGGTCTACCAAAGAGAAAGGCTAGCTAATGGAGCTTAAAGAGCTTAGGGTTAGCTTCATTAAAGACCTCCAATGGTTAGTGTTGGAAGTCCTTTGACCTTAGGTAAGCTAGGGTTGTGCTTGAGGTGGGAACCCTGCCCAAGCTTGAAGTGCTTTGTCGTGCTTGCTCACTAAGGTGCTTGAGGTGCTTGTCATGCTTGCTGACTAAAGTGTTTGAGGTGCTTAATGGCTAAGGTGCTAAGGTGCTCCATGTCTAAGGTGCTTGAGGGTAAGGTGTTCCACAAAGTCAACATGATCCCTACTCATGAGGAGGCGGGTCCTCTTTGTAGGAGCTAGAGAGAGAACACACACACCGTCACACAAGGCAAGCTTGGTACAAAGAAAGCAAATAGGACACTTGCCAAGATCTTCTTCATGTTGCCCTCATGGTGTGACTAAAGCCTATTGGTTCACCTCCCAAGGGGTAATTTAGTTAATTTAATTAATTGTGTATGCATTTATCAAGTCCTCTCTCTCAAAGGGGAAAGGGGGCCATATGTCCCAAAGCTACCCTTAGCTTGTTGCTTGATATGCACTAAGCATATGATTGGTCAAGCTTGAGGATGTTCAATCAAATGCAAGCTAGTTCTAGAAGAGGGGGTCGACCAAGGAAGGAGGGGGCTAGCTTGCCGGGTATACTCTCCCAGATGACACACACACACACACACACACACACACACACACACACACACTCATTTTGTGTGAAGTTCAAAGGAAAGAGCTTCATCTCCTTCTCCAAGCTTGTAGGGAAGTTGAGAGCCTACATCAACACTCTTGGCTATGGAATGCAAATCCAACAAGAGCCATGCTTCAATGCTTAAGCTTGCCATCTTCTCCATCTTCATTACTATGCTAGCTATTATATATGCTAGCAAAAAGAGTTATGATAAGTGAGGAACTATTTCTTTCTTCTATGAATGTTTCTTCTTCCTCTTCCCTACGCTCATTCCACGCTAGCTCTCTCCACACCTTTGAAGGTGTTTGAGGCCTTGGGACTCAGGCTGGGGATAGTTGATGTGTTTTACAAAGTCTATGTTATGCTTGTGATGGATGAAGCTTTCCATCTTCAGTGCATCACCCAGGTCACAAGGAACACAAAGATTGTATTGTACCAAGTCTCTCTTGATGGGAGAATCTATAATACAAAAGCCTATTGGAGGGGGGACCGGCTCCACATAAATCCGATCCTCGATTGTTGTCAAGTTCTCTAAACTCTCTCTCTTGAAAAAGTATTGTTCACGCCAAGTTCATTAAGCATTATGGTTAAGTTACTACCGCTAAATAAGTTCACCCTCTATGTTCTCAAAGTAGCCTCACAAAAACGTTCTCTTTAATTCTCCTAGTTCTGCTATTCTCAAAGTGCATATGCCATTTCCATTAAAAAAATGACCCCTTACTTTAAGAGTTTTTCAAAATAAAATATTAAAACCTCTTTTCCCAGTGTATCTTTGTTAATTTTCTCAAAATGTTTGTATTAAAAAACCCCCCTTGCTGAACTCATGTGATACATTAACATGTTAGAGAGTGCATACTTTGAGGATTCAAGCTTGTGCCGCTTTAAGTATTCTTTTTCTTATGGTTTAATTTTATATTTTAAGTTTAGATTTAAGTTTTTCCTTGCGATTAAAGATTGAAGTTTAGGTTTTATAGTTGCGCTTATAGTTTAAGCTTGTGTTTTGGATTAAGATTTATTGTTAGAGTTTAAGTTTACACTTGTGTTTACTATTTAGATTTAGATTTAGATTTGCGCTTGTTGTTAAGGTTCATGGTTAAGGTTTTAGGTTTAGGTTTGTTCTTGTTATTAAGCTTTGTCATTTAATTAACTTCTATATTTACGATTGTGGTTAAGGTTTGCATTTTAAGTTTAGGGTTGTATTTGCGCTTGTGAATAACGTTCACACTTAGGTTTTATGTTTGCGTTTACATTTGTGGTTTAAGTTTTATGTTTGTGTTGTATTGTTAAAATCTACAGTTTAGGTTTTGAGTAAGTTTGTGCTTGCGTTTTAAGTTTATGTTTATATTTTAAGTTATTCTTATGGTTTAAGTTTATTTATATACTTGCAAAGCATTTGCAGTGAAGACTTATCATTTAGGTTTGCATTTTAAATTTAGATCTAGATTTATGCTTAAGTTTTATATTTGCACTTATGTTTCTGGCTTAAGTTTCAAGTTTAAACTTACAATTAAAATTTGTGGTTTAAATTTTAGGGTTGCGCTTGCTATTTAGATTTGGTTTTAAATTTAAATCTAAGCCTAGGTTTAAAGTTTGCCCTTGTGGCTTACATTTGTGCTACAAGCTTAGGTTTTGAGTTTAGGTTTATGTTTAAGGTTTGTGATTGAAAATTAGATTTGAATTGTAGAATGATTGTATTGTTTTATATTCAAGGTTTGAGTTTAAGTTTACTTGTAGGGTTAGGATTTGCGTTGTAATTTTAGAGACGAAGCAAAAGCTTCGAATGGCTTTTTACAAAAAAAGGATTTGCATTGTAATTTTAGAGTTTGCATTTTGAAAGATGATGCAAAGAAGGTTCTACAACATCCGGGAATGGATTATAGCTATATTCATGCTTGCCTAATGATTGTATTCTGTTTAGAGGGGAGTATACAGACATGGAGAAATGTCCAAAGTATGAAGTAGATATATATAAAAAAGATCATCTGATCCATGACAAAAAGTGTCATAAAAGTGATCAGAGATTTTTTACTTGTACTTTGCATCAAGCACATCTTCAACACGAGTCAACGGCCTCTCTAGCATCATGGCACAATGAGAATCGATATTTATATTGTGTGCTAAGGATTCCTACAGATAGTGTGGCATGGAAACACATCGATGACATGTGGTCAAATTTTGCACAAGATCCAAGGAATTTGTAGCTCGATTTAGCTATGTACAGTGTTCTCCATTCAAACAATGATCCATAGTCTATAGTGTATGGCTAGTTATCATTGTCAACTACAATATTCTACCATGGCAAGCAACTAAGAAGGGACACTTTTTCTTAAGCTTAATCATGTTCGGTTGATATAAAGTGACGATCATAGATGTACATTTTTGTTTCCTCCTTGAAGAGCAACAATAGTTATGGTCAGACATAGAAGTAGTGGACATGGGTCCACATGTAGTTCATCACAAGGCCTTCATCAGAGGAATTCTAATGTGGATTATGCATAGCTATTCCAACTATGGAGAATGCTAAGGTAAGAATCCAACACATCACAAATGCCATGCAAACAATAACGTTTTGTCATGCTATTTTAGTTTGTGTACATGACCTAAAACTAATGGCTACAATGCATGTGTCACATGTGGTTCAAGATTGTGCACACACTGACTGTCGATGCTGAGAAAGCATGTTTGTGGTCATGAAACACATCTTTTAGGGAACCATGAGCTATGAGATGGTTTCCTGGGAAAGGATCCGGTAAGGATGTCCCCTCACGAGTGGTTGAAGCAAAAGGAGAGGTATGACGAATGCCTTCCCCAAGGGGAGAACTAATTCTCAATATGGTACGAGTTGCTCTATTGGGTGGACAAGATTAAGAATTGACCACTAGCTAGGTCAGATGCACATATTCAAGAATGTGGAAAACTGATTGTGAGACCATCTTATTGGAAATAAGGATCCGATGGATATTGGGTGTATGGATAATATTGACACCCCTCGCTTCACAACACGGGAGACCCTTGACTTCACACTACAAGAGACCTCTGTTAAGCCGAGGGAATTTTGGATGTTTTACCTTAGTGGAATTTGGAATATCAACTTTTGTACTTTTGGGATTCCAAGGGGTCTTCTTGGGAAAGGGCGTTGCCCATTAGTATTCTCAAACTATGTAACTGTCAATCAGTGTCTTTTTGGGAATATGAAGGTGGAAGTTATGGTGGAATTAGTCTGCTTTTGTGTTCTGTTCCAGTTCCATTCTGATTCCTGTGTTTGTCTGTTCTGAATGTCTATGCCTATAACACTTGGCGATCACGGTGTAGGTGTGATGTAGCATGGACGAATTCAAGTTTCTCTTGTAGGAGCGAGTGCTGAAGCGGTGAAAGGTTTAGTTGAATGGAGGGAAGACGTTCAGAATAGTGCGAGTTGGTATGGGTGTTTGGCTGAACACTGGAGGAAGCAGAAGAGGATACATTCTCGTATTGGACAAGGTCAACTTCTAGGCGGTTCCGGCAGTTTTATGGGCGAGATGGTCAGAGTTCAAAATTGCAGGGAAGTTTGGATTATAGTGGGATGACCGAGTTTCTATAGGAGAGGATTTTGATGATACGGTGGAAGATTTGGATGGCGCTGAGGATTATTTGAGTGATAGGTGGGAAGAAGAAGTAGAGAACGAGGAACCGGATATATTTCCACGACTGGTGGTGGTTGCAATTCTTCAGCATGTATTAGTGGCAAGAAGGAGATTTATTTTTTATTCGTTAGGAAGTACTAGTGCAAGAAGTCGAGTACAACCAGGTGGACGTACAAAATATGGCGGCGGCTAGGCAGGATATGCGCGTCAAATTCCGGACCTTTTCGGGAAAGTCAAAGGAAGACCCTGATTGCCACATATCTCAATACGAGACAAGATGGCAAGCCAGAGGATTTGCCGGAGTGTACGATGCCCAGGCTAAGATGCGCCAGTTTGAGGCTACATTGGATGGGAAGGCTATGCAATGGTTTAGTAATTTTCCAGCAGGTCATTTTGCTGATTATGATGGCTTGAAAGCAGCATTTTTGAATAGGTTCAAAAGAGAAAAGACTCCACATGATGTGTTGACCAAGCTTAGGGAAGTGAAAAAAAGGAAAATTTTTGTTGAGGATTATGCACAAAAGTTTAACCAATATGTGAGAAGACTAACTGGTCAAGAAAGGCCAACTGATGAAATGCTTGCTGGGTATTTTTTGAATGGATTAATGAAGGAATTAAAGAATGTTGTTGTTGGAGTTGATGTTGCAGGTAGATTACAAGCATTAGTGGAAACAGCTCAAAGAGCAGAGAAAAGGTCTGGGTTCTCTCATGGGAAAGCAGCCAAGAGGTCATCTAAAGAAAAGAAGAAAAGCAGGTCGAAGAAAAAGAAGAGGTCAGAGGATTCGGATTCGGACATCGATTTGGATTCGAAAACTGATACCGATTCAGATACGGAAACGGATTCTGATAGTGAAGATGATTCCACTGATGATTCGGATTCACAAGGAGATGAGGATAAGAATAAGAAAATCAAGAAGAAGTTGAAGAAAAAGTCTTAGGATAAAGGGAAAGATGATAGAGTGGAAAAATTGGTGGAGAAGAAATTGAAGAAGTTGGGAGTGCAGAAAGTTGTGGAATCAAAATCACCTCATTGTGAAATTTGTGTTAAGGATGGGCATTGGACAAAGGAATGTTGGTTTAATGCAAATTTCAGGGGTGTTGTACCAGAAAGGATTCAGCAGAAGATTCAGCAACAAGGACCTCAAACTCATGGGCGTTTTCAGAGACATTAGGAAGGCAAAGGATGTTCAACAATCAAGGTTGGCAAAGGCAACAACCGTATTCTGGGTGGAGACCACAGTTTAATCAAGGGGACCATCATTCAGAAGAAATTTCAATTCTGGAGGAGGACGGAGATATGGAGGATGGCAGAATTCAAGACCCCCATGGGGGGGAAATTGGGATCAACAGCAGCGTTGGTAGAATTGGCAGCCACAACGACAAGGATGGAATCATCCGAATTGGAATTATCAAGGGGGGAATCAGAAACAGCCAAGGGGGCAAGTGCCGCAGTTGCTAGCACCACCAGCACAATCAGCCAAAGTAAACAAAGAACCGGGAAGTAGTTTGATAGTAGTAGAATCGTTTAAGGATCAGGGGGTGAATGAAGTGGCTATGGATTGTCAGCCGGAATGTGATTTTTCTAAATGCTTGCAAGAGGAAGTAGATGTATTAGTGACAACAAGGTCAAAAGCAAGGTTGAAACCTCCACTGGATTGGGAGGAGCATAAGGAGACTCGGGATGAGGTAGCTGAAGATCTGATGGAAAAGGAGCAACAATAGATTAAGCTGAAATGGAAGGAGAAAGGGGTAAAAAAGGAGGAGAAGGAAAGAGAAAGGGATAAATTATATACAGTGATGCAGAGGTCAAAGACTGCTCCGAGTATGAATGAGGCGCAGCAGACAGTTCAGAGTTGCCAAATTAGCCCGAAGGATGTGGATTTTTAAGTACCGACACTATCGTTGGAATTTAATAACCGCAATTTTTTCGATGTTCTATTGGATGGTGGATCAAGTGTCAACATACTTTTGGAATCGAAATTTCTAAGGATGCAAGATGTCAAGTTGGAACCAGCTCCATTTCAAGTGTGCATGGCTGATCAAAGCAGAGTTCAACCAGTGGGGATGTTAAGGAGGCAGGGTATTATCATTCATGGATTGCAGTTTATGGTAAACTTTGTATTCATCAGGATGAAGGATTCAAAAAATACTTATTCTATGTTGTTGGGGAGGCCATGGTTTCGCACGGCTAAGCTAAAACAAGACTGGAAAAAAAATGAAGTGACGGTTAAGAAAGGAAGGAGAGAAGTTACATTGTCTAAAGGATTGGAGGATGATGAAGAGGCATATTTCCTAGCAGCAAATCCAACAATTGTTCTGATATTTGAGGTTGATGTGCACCGGATCATTGACAAATATGTAGTGAAAGAGAACAGTTTGGGAATTGATCAGTTGGAGAGGAATACAGATGGTGTGGAACAGGAAAATTCAAAATTAAACAGGGAAGAGAGGAAAATCCAAAAAGAAACTGTGATGGAGGATTCGGAGTTGGAGCCAAAGGAGGCAACGCATAGAGCGGAGGCTCTGTATGATAAGATGATAAAGAAAGTTTCTCGAGTTAAGGAGGATGATTTACAGGATCTGAATTTGGGGACGGAGGATTATCCAAAGATGGTAAAAGTTAGTGCTCATTTGGAGGACGGTTTCAAGAAGGACTTGAAGGAATTACTATTGGAGTATATTGATGTCTTTGCATGGGATTATTCTGATTTGAAAGGCATGGATCTTCAAATTTACAAGCATCATATATATAAATTTGAGAACGGATGATATTCCAGTGATTCAGCAAATATATTGGATGAATCCAAATTACACCAAGCAGGTGAAAGAGGAATTGGACAAATTGCTGAATGCAGGATTCATTGTTCCAGTGAATCAAGCGGAATGGTTGTCACCAATAGTGGTGGTACCTAAGAAGTCTGGGAAGTTAAGGGTTTGTGTGGATTACAAAAAATTGAATGCAGCAACAGTTTCAAATCCATTTTCATTACCTTTTATTGATTTACTTCTGGATGACGTAGCGGGACATGAGATGTACACTTTCCTTGATGGATTTTCAGGGTAAAATCAAATACCAATGGCTGAGGAGCATATTGGAAAAACTGCTTTTATCACAGAATGGGGAGCTTTTGCATATACAGTGATGAGCTTTGGTTTGAAGAATGGACCACCATCGTTCTCGAAGACAGCATTTAAAACCTTTGATCCACATTTGACAGATTTTATGAGGATTTTTATGGATGATTTTTCGGTTTTTGGGGAAAAAGTCAAACATCTGGAATATTTGCGGAAGTGTAAATTTGACAGATGTAGGATGTTTCGGATGTCACTTAATCCTCAAAAGTGTGCAATAGCAGTGCAGAAGGGAAAGTTGTTGGGACATATCATCTCTCAAGAAGGAATGTCGATTGATGGGGACAAGATTAGTGCAATTCAGAAAGCTGTAGCTCCAAACAATTTGAAGGCAGTGATGTTGTTTGTTGGACATATCAAATGGAATGGTAGGTAATTGTGGTATTTGGCGGATGTAAGCACACCACTTATTCATTTGACCAAGAAGGAAGTGGAATTTGTTTGGGGAGAAGCGCAAGAAAAGGCTTTTCAGATTATCAAAAAGATGTTGGTGGTTTCACCTATACTTCAAACACCAAATTGGGAATTTCCGTTTCATGTGTATGTAGATGCTTCCAACATGGCAGTAGGAGATTTTTTAATGCAGGAGAAGATCAAGGGATGTTTTCGACCAGTTTATTATGCTAGTAGAATGTTGAGAGCACCGGAGAAGAATTACACATTTACGGAAAGGGAAGCTCTTGGAATGATTTTTGCTTTGTAAAAATTCTGACATTATCTGTTGGGGAATAAAGTGGTTTTCCATGTGGATCATCAGGCTTTATTGTTTCTGGTAAAGAAGCCAAAATTGGAAGGCAGATTAGGAAGGTGGATGCTCATGTTGCAAGAGTTTGATTATATAGTTGTCCATACTCCAGGAACTCAGCATGCAGTGGCTGATTACCTCAGCAGATTGGAACATAAGGAGAAAATACCAGGAGTATCAGATAAATTGCCTGATGCGGATTTGTTCTGTGTAGAAGGTTAGTTTTTTGATAATTGGTATGATTAGATGGTTCAGTTTCTGGTGGATGGAGTTTACCTTCGACAATGTCTCCGGATCAGAGAAGAAGTTTGCATTGAGGAGCAGACCATTTCTGATTATAGCTGG
This sequence comes from Adiantum capillus-veneris, assembly GCF_014529385.1. NCBI lineage: Eukaryota > Viridiplantae > Streptophyta > Polypodiopsida > Polypodiales > Pteridaceae > Adiantum > Adiantum capillus-veneris. The sequence goes on along the minus strand of NC_140938.1, from coordinate 23,672,776 downwards.
AGCATTATATAGAAGAGGAGCAGATCAGATTATACGCCAATGTGTTCCAAATGAAGAGCAGAAAGCAGTGTTGCAGGAGGTACATTGGGGATCAACTAGAGGACATTTCTCAGGGGAAATTACAGGTCGAAAAAATTTACAAGTTGGACTTTGGTGGCCTTTTTTATTGAAAGATGCACATAGTTTTGTCAAGCAATGTGTTCAATGTCAGAAGATGGGGCAGCCTACATAAGGGGATAGGATGCAAGATCATCCTATCTTGCCATTGGAACCATTTCAGAAGTGGGGATTGGATTTTGTAGGCCCAATAAAACCACGGGCAAAGAGGATGGGTTCCAGATAGATTCTTGTTGCAACCGATTATGCTACCAAATGGGTGGAAGCGGTGGCTTTGAGAGATAATAAAGCAGCAAGTGTGGCACAGTTTCTATATAAAAACATCATGACAATATTTGGATGTCCTATTGAGTTGGTGTCGGATTAGGGAGCACATTTTTTGAATTCTGTGATTCAGGAGTTGACATCCAGACATATGATTTTGCATAAGAAATCTACTCCATATCATCCACAAGCAAATGGGCAGGTGAAAAGCTCCAATAAAGTGCTGGTGAGAATTTTGAAGAAGATTGTGTCGGAAAACAAATCAGATTGGGATGACAAGCTGGATTCAGCACTATGGGCTTTTCAGATTTTAAGGTGGCGACTGGAATGACACCTTTCAGATTGGTGTTTGGAATTGAAGCTGTGGTGCCAATGGAATATGTAATTCCAAGCTTGAGGTTGTCAGTTCAACATAGGTTGAGTCTGGAGGAATCAATTTCCCATAGACAGAAGAAGCTGCTTAAATTGAAAGAGGATAGAGTTCAGAGTGCCTACTTGGTGGAAGTTGGATAGAAGAGGGATAAGCATGGATGTCCAAGCAGGTGAAATTCAAAATTTTTCAGGAGGGAGATTGGGTGATGTTATATAATTCTAAGTTGGGATCACATCCGGGTAAGTTGAAGCTGAGATATTTGGGACCTTATCGATTGAATCAAAACAGGTCCAAGGAACATTTTTGTTAAAAGATGTCTTCGAAACCAAGATTTTGAAACTTGTGAATGGGTTCAAACTGAAGAAATTTTATGGAAAGGTTCCTGAGGTTCCCAAGTGGATGGTCAATAAGGCTGAGGATATTGGCAGTAAATTGTTAACAGTTAGTGTTTTGCGGGTTTCATTAGAATTTTTGGAGGTAGCATTGGCAACTTGTTGTTGCAATTCAAAACCTGTAAAGAGATCTGGAGTTCAAAATTCGAATGGCGGACTAGATGTTGGAATTCACACTGTGGGATTGGAAGTCCAGAAAGAGGAAAGTCGGAGGAATGGAATTGGGCAAAAGGGTCAAGGGGTACTCATTAGTGGGGGTACTCACTTTAAGGCTAAAAACTCGCTTAGTGCTAATGTGACTCATTTAAGAACGAATATTTTTTGGGTGAATCTTGCATGGCGTGCGCAAATTGAGGAGAAAATTCATCATTATAAGATTAAGGTGGTGAGAAGTGTTGGAGATCACATTTAAGTATGCGAACGTCGCAGTTCACTGATTGTTAAGTCGGAGAAGAAGGGCAAAATGTTTTCTGAAAATATCAAGGGAAAGATGATGACGGGGATGCAGGACGATGCGTTAGAATCAATGCCGAACACAAGGTCGATGAAGATGGCGATGGAGGATCTGTTTAAGTCGAGGCATCAGGAAGATCACATCGAGGTAGAGAGTGATGAAGCTCAATCTATGGGTGATCAGGGGAGTGTGGAGACGGCGGTGGCAGATTTGGACCCAAATGAGGTGGAAACCCATGTATGGCTCAAGCACATAGGCCTTTATGAGTTTGCATGTCTACCTTGGGACGCATGGGCAGAGAACGAGTTCACTTAGCAGCAGTGAAACATGATTAAGGAGAGTGATGGAGTGATTACAGGGGATGTGCGCTTAACACCAAGGTTGGTGTCCAAGGTTTCAAAGTTCCATATTTGCCTGTACCGGCTAAGGGGAGGAAGGTGACTGACTCCCAGATGAAGGGGGAATTTGGAAATCCGGTTGGGACGAAGGCATACTATATGGTACGGAATGCGGGTGGAATCAGAGCCTCAAATTTGTTTTGGTATCTGGAGAAGGTGTGCATTCTGCAGAAGACCGCTTACATGTCTAAGGAGGCTTTTGCACCATTGTTTCAGGCTAAGAGAGGCATTAAGGTTGATTGGGCAACAATGTTGTATGACCGGATGCAGCTTACAGGCAAGAGAGATCGGTGTCGGACACTGGTAGTGGGCTGAGTGGCCCCTTATTTGGCCACAATCTTTGAGCATGTTCTGAAGGTTTCATCAGTAGCATAGTAGGTTTGAAGACACCGGTTGGCAAATGTGTTGAAGGAAGAGGGAACATTATGTGGAATGAAGCAGAGGAAGTTGTTGTTGGGGTCTTCAACAATTGAAAAAAGCAAATCACCTTTTAAAGTTTCTTGGAAGGGTTTGGAGGAGTGTGAATCAAAGTTGAACATTTTCACCATGGAGTCAGAGTCTAAGAAGTTGGAGTCTAAAGGTAAGAAGGTCACACTGTTTATGAAAGTAATGGGTGGAGCTGCGGAAAAGAGTATTCCGGAGAGTTTGAAGGTTAAGGCAGGTAGCAGTGCCAGTTATGAGGCCAGGGGGATTTTCTCTGTGGAGGAGGCTGCTAACTATTTGACTGATTTGAATGAGTTCTTGCAGAATCAGGATGCGGCGCTTAGGGTGATGGAAAGTGAGAAGATGGAACATAAGTGTAGGGGTATTCCAGAATGGGAAATGCACAAAGTCAGGATGCAATTATTTCAAGAGAGGTCGGATAAGGAAAGATTGTAGGAGGAGGTTAAGAGGATTACATCTGAGGCTATGGCAAGGAATGCTGAAGTTTTGAGTGTAGCTGAGGATTTCACTCGGTGGACAGATGGACTGAAGACTGCAGTGGATGAGCAATTTAAAGAATTGGGGGACAAGGTGGCTGATTTGACCCTGAAAATGTTTTTTTGATTAATAGAATAACTCCATTGGCTGATATGGAGAAGGCGGCATTGCAGAACCAGGGAATGACAGGCATCTTAGTAGCTGATTCGGATGCGGATGCCTTGAAGCAGGAAGTGCTGGAATATGCACAGGAGATGTGGAATAAAGCAACTAGGCTTTTGAGGGAGCATATAGAAGTGTCGACAAACCACTTCAAGAATTGGTTTCAGCTAGCTGGAAAGGAGAGCATTAGGAGGGAGAATGAGGCATTGAAGATGGAGAATGAGAGGCTGGTTGCAGAGATGGAGGAGTTGAAGAACAAAAGCAAGGAAATTGAAGTAAGTGCAGGGGGTCTAAGTAAGTGGACGGCGGAGCTGAGCAGTGGCATTTTGGAACCAAATCAGAATTTGGTAGGTGGAGTGGAATCGGAAGTGGAAAATCAGGCGGAAGCGAAGGTGGAAAAGCAAGAAGATCCTAATTTTGTGGCAGAAAAGGCTTTGGAGACAAATGCAGAGGTGCTGTTGGGGAGCAGAATACTCGATCAAGGGATTGTGGGTCTAGGTCAGCCTATGGATCTAGCCACCGGGTTGTGCCAGGTGTTAAGCCGAGGGAGTTTTGGATGTTTTACCTTAGTGGAATTTGGAATATCAACTTTTGTACTTTTGGGATTCCAAGGGGTGTTCTTGGGAAAGGGCGTTGCCCATTATATTCTCTAACTATGTAACTGTCGATCAGTGTCTTTTTGGGAATATGAAGGCAGAAGTTATGGCAGAATTAGTCTCTTTCTATGTTCTGTTCCAGTTCCATTCTGATTCCTGTGTTTGTTTATTCTGAATGTCTATGCCTATAACAACCTCTACCGAGATCCTTGACTTGACATTACAAGAGATCACCCTTATCGAGACCCCACAACATCCACTAAGAAATATGGTAGATAGCACGTGCGAACAAAATAAGGGATTTATAATTAGGTACATTTACAAAAAAATGTATTTACATCAAGGGTTTTTTAATTGAGAAAGTGAAAATTTTCATACATAAGGGCCAATTTTTTTTTTTAAATGCATACATAAGGGGCACATATAATACCTGAAAATATACAGGTAAGAAGATTATTTAAATACCTCTTGTTCGCATGTGCTATAGGCAATTTTTACATAGTGGCTCCCCGGGATCAAGACCCCTCTAGCTAGTCTTTGTTTTCACTACAATCAACAGTAGGGGTACTCTTACACTATAGTGTCCACCACTCAGATAAACTTGGATGAAAAAGAACAAAAGGTAATTTTGACCATGCACCAGCTTTGCACATAAGTCTACCGCCATCACATTAAAAAGAAAATAAATGAAAGGAGATTGAGTGTTGGACTTTCGGATCCATTCCTGAGAGCTTCATGAACATTCTAGTGTTTGGGCTTGAGAAGGAAAACATTGTTGGTCTACAAATACATGCCTAAGCGTAGAGTCCTTAGTTTGTACATGTTATTATCATAACCCCATAATTAAAGGACTTGAACTAGTGTTAGGTATCCATCAAGGTAAACTGTAGATGAGATTAATGAGGCATTGAAGTGACACCACACATAGACACACATGAGCAAGAAGGAAGGAAGGAAGGGGGGAGGGAATTGTAACTCAAAAAGGTGCAGTAATTAGTGCAGACTCAAGGGAGCAGCGGTACGAGCTGCTTCCTTGAGCCTCCACTTACTACACCTCACAGAGGTAAAGTACCCCCCCCCCCCCCCCCCCCCCCCCCCCCCCCCCCCCCCAACAAAAAAGAACCTCCTTCTCTTAATGCTAGTTTGAATTGGTTTTATAAGGCAAAGATTGCATTTGTCATGGGTTTGCCTCATGACTAAGTGGCACACAACATTTAATCGTGGCGGGGGATCGACGACTAGGAAGTGTACGCCGTGATTCTGAGGTGCATTAAACCCATCCTGAGGCGGACTAAACCAGGTTAGCGCGCAATCTATAAGAGGAGTTGTCCATAACTGCTAGCATTGCCGCGGAAAAACAAAGAAAAAAGGGGAGAGAAAAATTTGTGAAGGCGGCAATAACCGCGCCTACGCACGCGGTAGTGGCTTCTCAGCAATAAGCGCGGTATTAGTCGCGATAATATACCCACTGCTATTACCGCACCAGTTGCGCATTTACTACGACGCTTATTGCCACTACACGCTAATTAAAAAAGAAAGGTGCTTATTTGGGTCACCCAAAATGAGCACCTTTATTTCTGATCTGCATAAAACAATGAAACATCAATTGTTTTTTGGAAGAGTATAAAAAATACCAAAGAATTGAAATTGAATTTACTTTACCTGGACAATTTAAAATGCAGAAGATCAACTATTTAAAAAAGTTACAATAAAAAGTAAATAGCTGTATATACATTGTGCCACATTGGGACTTTACGAAAGTTTGGACAAAACATTTTTCTATCTAATCCTCCTCTATCTCGTCGTCGTTCAGAGGCATGTATGTTGGATCACTTTGCTCTACATAAACCCAAACCAAATTCAACAATTATCAACAGCTCAAAAAATTTGATACAAACTTACTTGTTTAAACTTACCGCTTGTAGTGGTCCAACCTCCGTGTCAAATTGCTCGTGAGAGATGTGGTTGTTTTTGAACAACCATCGCCAAGTATCAAATTCTGTATGTCGCTCCCGATACTTGACCATCCACTATGAGAGATCGTGGTGTTTACCGCAGGCCATTACCGCAAAACAAGAGAGAGGAATTCAAAATGAGGAGAGAGAATCCTTTTGATGCTCAAGCGGCACTTTACCGCAAATATTACCGCGTGCATTTCCACGAATATTTCCGCGCACATTACCGCTAGAGCTGGACCCCCCTCCCCCCTCCCTCTCCCGCGGGTTTCCATTTAAATCCAATACAACTCAAAATGCATTTACACACTACAACTCCTACACTCTCCAGAATGCTTGCTCACTTCACTTAATCTCTCTTTCACTCTAAAAATTCTATACATAAATCATTGAACTCACAACAAAACCATTACAAATACTATTCATAAGCACATAACGAAACATTTGCAAATTAATCATATACTACACCAAGTGAAAGAATGGAGAGTTTTATTAATTCTCATCTTGTATAAGATCTCTACAAGCACTAGGATCCATATTTAGACCCATAGTATTCAAATCAATAAACAAATTTAGAGATTCTTTCTCCTCTCCATCACCTCCTGTAGAATCATCATCGCTTTCTCCCTCTTCCTCCTCCTCAAGATGACTATTTGCAAGGCTTGGCTGATCTTCTTCAATTTCTACTACATCTTCCTCTGCATCTTGTGGTGATGGTATGATGGGATCAATTACTGGCTCAATGTCCGTCTCTGCAAAGATAGATCTACCCTGCGGCGTGACTGGAATCACATACCAAAGTCTTCTTTGATATATACATGGCACATAAAAGACCTGTACGTCACACACAAAGAATAAGCTGATATACATAACTTAAATTTTTAATTTAAGTTAATTGCACATAGCCTAAATTACCTGCTCGCAACTACTAGGATACACCAAGTTGTCAGTTTTTCCCCGATGGAATTGGGTGGAATCCACCATAATGAGCCCATTTTCATGTCTTTTGACCTCACCCGCAAACCATCGGCACTCAAAGAGGAATTTGTGAAAAGATCTGAAATCCACTTTGATTATTCTCTCTATAGTACCACAATATCTGACCTCATCTGTTGTTGTGTCAAAGTTTCCCATCACGCCACAATCATTAGTGGTCCGACGCTCATCTATCTTGCGGGTGCGAAAATGTCGGCCTTCAGACCAAATGGAGTTGAAAATGAGACCCTACAATCACAATGCATAAGAGGTTACATCGCATTTCATTAAGTGATTTGCATACATGCATACATAACATATACACACTCACCTTGCGCAAGCATCCTCGCGCATACTCCCATTCTTTAGGGCTTATTTGTTCTCCTTGTGCTTTGGCATTGGTCATGGCATTATGGATCCAATCTACTTGAATCAAATCAGGATATTTTGCAAGCTCTTTAGGAAAAGGAGGTGCACGTCTACCTCCATGGGACCTCTTCCATGCATCTCTATCCCTTTCTCTAGTTGCGCGGGCTTCCAAGTACATATTGACCCATTTGGTCATGATAGTGGCATTGAGTAAAGAGTAGTTGTTGACTATGGCATGAAACTCTCTATCCATGACCAAGAGTGAGCCTTTTCCACTGGGAATGGTTGAGTGCTTCCTAGGATCCTCTTCTTCACTCCACAGACGAGGCAATGATGGATCCACTGTGATGAGATACTGTGAGACATACACAAATGCCTCTTGCACCACCCAACCTTCTGCCATGCTCGCCTCAAAACATTAAAACCACATATTTTTATTAGTAACTCCATAGCGTATAAATGCTATCTATATTGTATTGATTTTGCATACCTCCGGTTATGACCTCAATCTAACAAAATCCTTTAAAGTCTTCAAGAATCTCTCCAAGAAGAACATCCATCTAGAGTGAACCACCCCACAAATGGCAATCTCCTCAACAAGGTGAAGCAATAGATGTATTTGGCTAACAAGGATTGTACGTGGGAATGCATCCTCAATAGCACACACTGCCTCTACTGCTAGCTGATGGGCTACTGGTATGGCTTCTACTTCTATCTCCTTGGAGCTCACAAATCTATAGGGCAAACGTTATATAGTAGATGAAAAAAAATTCCAAAGTTCATGCATGCACAACATGATATAGAACTTGAAAAAAATCCATTACCTCACAATCTCACCCACTTTGAATATTGCAACCTTCACCTTAGTGTCCTCATAACCACTAATAGTTATGGGAAGTACAAACTACAAATAATAAAACATCTTAGTGAATGTCAACCTATATATAAGGACACATAGACACCACAAACTGTTCTACTCTTACCTGAAGGATTTTATGCCAATCATGGGATTTCAATCCATACAATTGAGTGGAGCCACCCTTTTTGGTTTTTGTGAAAGCACCTTTGAGTGACCGCATATATCCCGTTGGAGTTCTGATGGATGCAATAACTTGCTTTGTCCGCTCTTGGTCTGCGTTTGACATTATCCACGGTGCTTTTGGGAGAATCATCTTTTCCCGCTCCCCCATGCGGGGCGTGGCTGAAGGGGGGAGATGTCTAATGGCTCTTAAATCTTCCCTAGCACCCAATGAATCCTTCTTGCCAATTATGTGATCCCATATAGCTTGCCCAACATTTTTGAATACATGCATAGGGTCCAATAAGTGCTGAATTTTCAACGAAGCCCAATAGAGGAGCGACAAGAAGATTGAGTACCTTGACATACCCTTTGGCAACCCATTGGGAGGCGGTGAGGTACCATGATGCTCCTCCCAATGCTTCGCCCAGTCAGCCATGTTCCAATGGAATGGCTGCACTCCATTGATAGGGGGAGCATATCTACGATGTGAAGGAGGTAGGAAGCGATGGTTGTTGGGATAGATCACCTTCCCAAGAAGAGGAGGTCTCTCTGTCACAAGGGAAGGGCCACAAGTGGGACACGCACTATGTCCAGATGTTGCTAATCCTGCCAAGAGGTAAACAAACGTTACACATGAGATGATAAACCTAAAGCAAAGAGTACAATTAACATGTGCATACTTACCAGATACCTCTCCAAATCCTGGGTAATCATGCATGGTCCACATGAGGATGCACTTGATGACGGCTTTGCGGTCTCGTGGTGGCCGTGAAATGTCAATGACATCTATGCCTCTCCATAGTTCTTGAAGCTCATCCATAAGAGGCTGCAAATATACATCCATGTTTTTTACCTTGTGCTTTCCTGGAATGAGAAGTGATAGTAAAATGTTTCCCTTTTTTGTTGCCTCCCAAGGCAGAATATTGTAGTTTACAACCACCACCGGCCAAGTGCTCCATGAAGTAGAGCGGTGCCCAAATGGATTCACTCCATCACTAGATAACCCAATCCTCAAGTGACGAGGCTCATCCCTAAACTCTGGCCATGTGTCTTCTATGTGCTTCCACGCTAGTGAGTCAGCTGGCACTCTCATAATACCATTTGTGGAGCAATTTTTTGCATGCCAACTCAAAAGCTCGCTCGTACCCTTCGATCTAAACATGTGTTGGATGCGAGGGATGAGTGGAAAATGCCTCAAAACTTTACGTGGAATTCTGTTGCTCTGCATTCCTTCTTTGAACCTAGGCTCCCCGCACGGTGGACATGTGTCACAATCGGCATGCTCATTACGAAAGAGCACACAATCGTTCACGCAAGCATGAATGCGATCATAATCCATCCCTAATGTAGTCACCACTTCGCGGGCTTTTCGTCTATTCTCTGGCATGTGATTGCCAGCTGGCAGCATCTTTCCTAGAAACCTATCACAAGAAGAAAGTACATTAGAAGCTAATTTATGCACTCCACAAGCATCCTTCACAACCTGTATACACACCTCAAAAGTGCGTCGACACTAGCATTGCTCCATCCAAACATCGCCTGAAGGTTAAGGACTTCGAGAGATGCCCTTAAAATGGAGTAAGAGCATCTATCATATAGTGCGGTGTGTGTCGAATCGAGTAGCTCACTCCTCATTCTTTCGGAAGCTTCTTCGCATGCACACTCTGGTTCATGCTCCTCCTCTCGTGCAAAGAGATCCTCAACCATTCTACGCAAATGGTCGTCTTCTGCATCCACGTAAGGAGATGTGATGTGGTCACTCGGATAAGAGGGAGCAACAGTACTTGGCTGATTTGATGTGCTTCCTCCCTCTCTAATGGAATCCTGGCGCATGCGCTCTTCCACTCTCCTTTCCCCTCCTCCACCAACCACATGCCAATGAGGGGTGACGTCAATAGCCACTACAATTTGCGGATCATTTGTTTCCATACGTGCATGCTTGCGAGGATCGTCCCATAGTCCATAATCTTCTACATGGCTCAAGCATATCCGTCGAAGTCGAGCAATGGCGTATTTGCACCGCACGCATGGGCATGGTAATCGCTCGGCCAACCACCGTGATCTATCCGGTTCAGTGGACGGGCCAAAATCATCCCAAGAAACCTACATTAATAAATTACATACACTAACTAAAATCAAATTACCAAAGAATGTTAATAAAATATCAGTAAAAAGTAAAAATTAAACTTTTAGGTAAAATTTCATTTTCAAAGTACTAGGAATACTTTCATTTTATATATATTTTATAAAAAACATAGTACCAATAGATTTTGAGGATCATTAGTAATAATGTCAGAACGTGGTCATCTGTGTATATGGCCCGAATTTGCGTCGCGGTAATAGGTGCGGTAATCAGCGTGGTAAGACACGCGGTAATGCTCGCGGTAATAGGAGCGGCAAATCAATTTTCAAAATTTTTTATAAATAAGGACACCCGCGTGCCGCTCGAAGTTCAAAGCCCTAAAATTTGAATTTCATCGTCTTCTCCACAGAAGCCGAGAGCGCGAATGTCACAACCTTGAGCTCTACCTCCATCTCTACTCTTCTACTCTCCACCATCTCTACTCTTCCACTCTCCTACCCTCTCCTAACAAGCGCTTCAATTCCATGTAAGTTTTGTTGTTAATTATGTTTTTTTATTTTTTCACACGCATACACACACACACGCATACACACATGCATACACTCATACACACGCATGCACACACATGCATACACACACACTAATTAGTGCATGTGTTCTTTACACACACTAATTAGTGTGTGCATTATTCTAATGCACACACTAATTAGTGTAAGTAAAGTACACCATAACCTAAATTTGTTAATTAGTGGTTACTTGCAAAATCTAAACATTAATACACACACTAATTAGTACATGTGTTCTTTACACACAATAATGAGTGTGTGCATTATTCTAATGCACACACTAATTAGTGTAAGTAAAGACACACCAAAACCTAAATTTGTTAATTATTAGTTACTTGCAAAATCTAAACTTGTTAGATTTGTCAAATTTGTTAAATTTTTTACTTGCATAACCTAATATGTTAAATTTGGGATTGGCCATGCACACACTAATTAGTGTGTGTTAACACACTAGTTAGTGTGTGCATTGGCCAATGTGATTGGTCAATGCACACATGCACTAATTAGTGTGTGCATTGGTCAATGGGATTGGCCAATTCACACACTAATTAGTGTGTGTTAACACACACTAATTAGTGTGTGTTAACACACACTAATTTGTGTGTGATTAGTGTGTGCATTGTCGAATACACACACTATTTAGTGTGTGCATTGGTCAATGGGATTGTGTGTGCATTGGTCAATGGGATTGGTCAATTCACACAATAATTAGTATGTGTTAACACACACTAATTTATGTGTGATTAGTGTGTGCATTGGACAATTTGATTGGTCAATGCACACACTAATTAGTTTGGGATTAGTGTGTGCATTGGTCAATTGGATTGGCCAATATACACACTATTTAGTGTGTGATTAGTGTGTGCACAAGCCAATTGGATTGGCCAATACACACACTAATTTGTGTGTGATTAGTGTGTGCATTGGCCAATGTGATTGGTCAATGCACACACTAATTAGTTTGGGATTAGTGTGTGCATTGGTCAATTGGATTGGCCAATACACACACTATTTAGTGTATGATTAGTGTGTGCATTGGTCAATTGGATTGGCCAATAGACACACTATTTAGTGTGTGATTAGTGTGTGATTAGTCCAATTACACAAGCCAATGCACACACTAATTATTGTGTTTACAAGCCAATGCACACAGTAATTAGTGTATGTTAACACACACTAATTAGTGTGTGCACAAGCCAATTACACAAGCCAATGCACACACTAATTAGTGTATGTTAACACACACTAATTAGTGTGTGCACACACTAATGCACACACTAATTAGTGTATGTTAACACACACTAATCTAATGCACACACTAATAGTGTATGTTAAAACACACTAATTAGTGTGTGCACAAGCCAAATATTACACAAGCCAACACTAAAACACACACTAATTAGTGTGTGCACAAGCCAATTACACAAGCGAACACTAAAACACACACTAATTATGTTAAATTAAACAACAATCAACACAAAAACATAAACATACCTCCATGATTAAGTCGTAGGTAACGTATTAGGCCCCAATGGCCGTCCAAGTGATCGCGCAATTGGTCACACTAATCATAAACACAATAATCTCTTATTAGTCAATACACACACTAATATCTTATTAGCACTCAAGGCTTTGCAAGAATCTTTTATAGGTTGTAGACACACATTGGATTCTTTCAACATTGGATACTATAGAGAATCCAATGTTAAAAAATCAATGTGTAAATTTTTAATCATATATTCGAATTTTATACCCTAGTTTAATCTTTGTTGTAATAAATGCAGACCATGTCTTCTTCTTCCACACCACGCTTTCGCAGCATTGAGGATTTCATGGTAGACGGGATGTCATATCCCGATGCTCTCTCTGCCTATCATTCACAGTCGTCGCCTCAGCAGTCATCATCAAGGTTCGGCTGGTTTCGGGACGCTCTTGGTGGGTCTAATGCCGTACCTGTGACCGATCCAGATGTGGAGAGGGCATTGCGTCTTTAGGCTGAGTGGTTAGGTTCGCAGCAGACCCTTACGCAGCGCTATTTACCGGTGCAGCTAGCATCTTTTGGATTATCAGAGGTCTCTACTCCGACTAGTGGCACTCCATACTTGCAGATTTTTCCAGCTACAGCTCCAGGTTCAACTTTTCCTTCACAGGGTCCAACGTCGTTGGGTGCGACGCCACAGGGTCCGATGCCACGGGTGTCCACATATCCATCACCTACCCCACCTTCTGTCCCAGATTCACGTCGGCGCTCTTCTGGCAGTCAGCGTCAGGGCAGCTCGCGCGCTAGTGCCGATCGATCTCGACGAGTGAGTGGAGCTAGTTGTTGTTTTGGGGGGGGGGGGGAAGTACTACAGATTCTCCTCCACAGTCACGGCTCCCTGCTCTAGCAGAAGATGAGGACCATGACATGCCTTCACCAGATGCTCGCCGGTTATACTACCAGGTTCATAGAGGAGGTATGGTGGATCTCGGGACAGCGCAGGGCAGGAGATTCCGCACACACGTCAACCAATTAATCCACTCCACATATATCAATTGTTTTCTCAAATTTGATTAGCAAGATCCCTACAACCTCACATATATAGAGACAACCATGCACATGCGTTTCCCCAACCCTGAGGGGCAACAATTCTCAAGGCAATGGTTGCAAGAGCATGTCAAAACATTTCTGAAGAACAAAAAATCTAGTGTGAGGAGAGCTGCAAAGAAGACAATGGAGTCTCCAGAGCATAGCTATCGGCCAGGAAATGTCCATGATGTGGAGTGGGAGACCGCTATAGGCGAGAAAGAGGACGAAAGGGCAACGGGTGCGAGGATGTATACCCGTCAAGTTGAGACCAGATCCCATCAAACTCCTACGCATTATGGGTCGGGAGGAAAAACGGCTTGGAAAGACAAATATGTAAGTAAAAATATTAGTTTTATTGTAAAAAATCTAATCTTTTTCATTTAATTAATTGGTTGCTATTTTTTGTCAGTATAACATTACCATGAGTCGCCCGACCAGAGATATGCAGAGATATAGAGAGAACCATACCGAGTATCAAACTTGGTGTTGGTTGTTTGAAAATCAAATGATCTCTCGAGAGGAGTTCGAAAATGCGTACAGAAGTCTGCAACATGTAAGTTTAATCTTATTTAAATAATCAAATTGTTGATTTTATATCAAATATTAAATAACAAAGTGTTAATTGTTTCTTTTTTATGGTTTTGCAGAGTCAAGGAGTTCCACGCAAAATGCCATCAACTCCCCCATGAGCATCCTCTATTTTGTATACGCGGGCCCCGTTTGCCCTATCCCACATGACCATACACTATTTTGTACACGCGGACTTTTTTTGCCCTTTATGTAAATGCAATACCTATCATTTTTTGGCTCAATACCTCCCCCAATTGTAATTCCACTTATGTAAATGAAATTATCAATCTTTTTTGGTTCAATGTATTGTCCAATTGTGATATTTTGTTGTAGTTAATAATAATTTTGTAAAATAACTAAAATAAATTAAAAAATAGATGACCTTTTGGATGGTCCTGCAAAGGACAATCCAAACGGTCATCTGTTTTCTTATAATAAATCCTGCCGCGATAATGCCCGCGATAACGCACACGCGGTAATGTTTGCGAGTATGTTTGCAGCAAAAAACGCGGTAATAGGCACGGAAATAAAGCCGCAACCATTACCGCGGATGTTACCGCTAGACCATTACCGCAAACGTTTTCGCAGTATTAAATCCGCGTATGGGAATTTTTCTATTTCAAGTTTGTTTGTTTTTTTGCAGTAATGTGAGCGATAATACCGTGCATCTGTTATAGTGATCTCTCTGGTTGGTCGAGAGAGAGTCATATTTTTCTAAGTTAGCCAATAACAATACCAAATCACCAACTACAATCTTTATAATCACTGATCGACGTTATAATTCAATTAATCTTACATATTTATCCTTCCAAGCTCCCTTGCCTCCTGAGCCATAGTGCGTGGGGGTTTGTCTTGCGCAAGCCTCGTGTTGTTGTCTGTATGATAAGCCCATCGTAGCTTGATCACTCTTCTTTTGAATTGCCCACTCCCACTTCGCGTCTGCCATGTTGCCACCACGGTAACTCCTGTCAGGATCTCTGACCTGGTTGGCTGCTGCACACCGCACACTAGACTGCTTGTTTTTTAGAAATGTCTTTATGTAGCCCTCCAACCATTGTTGTGAAAAACATTGATCAGGGGTGTTTGGAAATCTAGCTAATAGAGCGTCCTCAATGTATCGTGCATGATCGGGCAGCTGGTCTCTAAACTTTATAAAACAATTCTTATACGTTGAATGTATAAGAATTTGTAGATGGCACCTCCCCCCCATATTTAACCCTGCAGTGGTATCCATGCGTGTCTGACACGGATGCGTCAGTATCCTCGTCCTCTACTTCAGGGGCGGCATGCTCTGAAACTGGGGACAGCTCCATTCCCCCGCCACTACCAAAATATGAAAAACCACAAGATCCGCTGCCGCTTCGTCTCTCACGGTGGTCGCTGTCCTGAGACGAGCATCGAGATGCACTGCCAGAGGAATTCCGTCGACAATGTTCTGGCGAAGCAGGAGGGGAATGGAGTGGCGTAGGACCCTGTGATTCCATGGGAGTGGGACCCTGCGATGCAAGGGGAGTAGGAACCTGCGAGGGAATAGGAGTAGGATGATAGGAAGGGAGAGTAGAGGGAGGTGCTGTCGATGCGAGGCTCTGTAGGTAAGGAGTCTCTTCCTGACTCCCCCATGGTGTAGTCTACGAAGAAATAATGTAGGTTGCAAGTTGCTGCGGAGTGTAGCGGCCAAATAAATCCTCTCGATCCGTCGGACGGAGGTATTGTTCTCGTAAAGAGATAGCCTGCTGTAGGTCTATATCTACGACCGATGGAGGAGCCTGAGAAGGGTAGGTGTAGGATGGCCATGCCTGCAAATAACAAAAATAAACCTATGACACTCATGGTTTAGGGTTAACTACGTAGAAACATTCTTTATTTCTTTTCTTGTTCTCACCTACTTAAGACTCGGGTCCATTGGAGGCGATGTCAATCCCAGGTGGGAGCCCACCTGGATGTGAATCAACCAAGCAAAACAAGAGCCAGTTGGCTGCTCCTCACCAGTTGGTCTCTCGTCTGACATCTACATTACAAAGATCAATATAAGATTAAGCTTTCCATCCTACTCACTCATCTATAAATACGTACACAAGTATATTAGCACACAAACACGTAGATACATATACATACTAGTAGACCTAAGTAGAGGCTAGTAGTGCCAAAGGTCAAGTGCACCTCTTTAGATATCGTCTCAGTCTCAACCGTGGTAAATCCAAAGGTACATTGTGGTAATCCATGCTTGAGTGGATCAATGACCGCAATGCCACGATTCAAAAAGGACTATACCCAAGAGGAAGCATCTAACCTTCGGGTGCTATGCTCCTGTACTTAGTGCCTACATACATGCATAAACAAATCTATATGTACACACATATATATGTTATGATTGTAAATGTAGCCATCATTTTGTGTTGGTTGCACCTAGATTCAACGTCTAAGTGATCAATTGATTGTAACATTACAATTCTAATGTAACGCAATAAAAAACTCCATTTCTCTCACTCTCTCTCTCTCTCTCTCTCTCTCTCTCTCTCTCTCTCTCTCTCTCTCTCTCTCTCTCTCTCTCTGGGTCGTGCAATTGAACTATGAAGCAGAAGCTCCATCCTAGAGTCATGCGTGTGCCTCCATGTAAAGCAAGCACTTTCTCTCTCTTTCTATCTACTCTCTCTCTTTCCCCCCCCCCCTCTCTCTCTCTCTCTCTTTCCCTCTTTCCCTATCTCTCTCTATTCCTCTCTTTCATGCATATATTACCTCTCTCTCTCTCTCTCTCTCTCTCTCTCTCTCTCTCTCTCTCTCTCTCTCTCTCTCTATCTATATATCTATCTCTCTCTCTCTCTCTCTCTCTCTTTCCTATCTCTTTTTCTCTCTATCTCTCCTCTTTCCCTCTTTCTCTCTATATCTCTCTCTTTCAATCTATCCCTCATCCTCTCTATTTCTCTATCTCTCCCTCTTTCCTTTCTCTCTCTCTATCTCTCCCTCTCTCTCTCTATCTCTCTCTCTCTCTCTCTCTCTCTCTCTCTCTCTCTCTCATGTCCCTCATTCTCTCTAATTCTATCCCTATGCCTCTCATTTTCCACACCAATAGGATACATGAGGTCACTAAAGGGAGTTTTCACAAAATCGAAGAAGGGTGGAAGCGTTCAATTGTATGGGTTGAAGTCCCATGATTGGCACAAGATGCTTCAGGTAATCTACATACTCCCTATTCTATCTATAGTTTGTGTGTATGACTATCACTCACATTCCCTTTCCCTGATTTACATTGTAGTTCATGCTACCGGTGAGTATGTGTATATGTCGGGACAAGAAAGTCAGGGACGCTATTTTCAAACTAGGAGAGCTACTAAGGTACACCACAAGACTCCGCTCAACTACACCTTTTTTATCTACACAATAATTTCAATTAGCACTTAGTGTATCCTTGTGTGTTTTCTTGCAGATTTGTGAGCTCCAAGAAAAACGAAATAGATGCTATTCATGTTGCTCAAACACTTGAAACAGAAACTGTGTGTGCCATTGAAAATACATTTCCTCGTTCTGTCCTTCTTAGTCAAATTCACCTCTTGGTTCACATGGTGGAGGAGATCGCTATATGTGGAGTAGTGCACGCACAATGGATGTTCTTCTTAGAGAGGTTTTTAAAGACTCTCAATGATTTTGTGCGGCTACGGTCTCAACTAGAGGCATGTATGGCCGAAGAGTGGATCGTTCGAGAGGCATTTGTTTACATATCAGAGTATTGGCACAAGTTGATCCTTCAATGCCTTGCATGTGGTCAGACGAGGAAGATGAAAAGATGACTTCACACTTGCCAAGTGGAAAGGGGAAACTACTTAACATGGATATGAATCTATCTTGAGTGGTCGATAACTTTTGCTTCTCAATGCAAAGATTATGACCAAGTGGGTGGACTTGTGGATAGTGGCAAAGGCAAGGCGTTCGCAAGAGAGGGAAGCATGGAAACAAGCACATGGAGGAAGGAGGGCATCCCCACTGCCTAAACACCTTGCATGTTTTCAGATCTCATTAGTGCAGGGTGGATTCATGAGAGAATGATCGAGGCAGAAGTGTGCGGAGAAGACATCACTAGGAAAGAATGGGAGTATACACGAGGCTACGTACCAAAGGTAGAGTACTCAAATACCTAAACCATATTGTAACGCTATTTCTTAAAATTATCTTTAATATGTATTTGATAAATTAATATATTTTTCTATTTTGTAGTGCCTTTCCTTTAACTCTATGTGGTCAAAGGGTCGTCACTTTCGTACGTGCCACATTGAAGAGCGTAGAACCACCATGGATTGTGCCATCATGGGCAACTTTGACACAGACGGTGATGAAGCCAGGTACTGCGGAACTATTGAAAGGATACTAAAGGTTAATTTTAGAACCTTTCATACCTTCATCTTTGAGTGCAAGTGGTTTGCAAATGTGTTTAAATAACATGAGAATGACCTCTACATGGTGGACTCTAGTGTGCATCACACAGTGAGGTTTATTCTTATTTGCTTGTAGCGTTAGTTATACCAATGTTACTCACTTTGAGCTTCTATTTTATAGGTCGTCTATATCCTAGCAATCCACCAACCAAAACTTTAGTTCGTAATTCCCGTAACACATCGGAGGAGAACCATTTTTTTCACTAATAAAGTGGAGACTATCTTCGACCCTCTTCCACCTCCGACTTTGGATGAGGTGAAAACAGAGAAGAGGGAGATCGATGAATCAAGTCCGGCAGCAGCATGTCTTAGCGAAGATGATTGTCATGATGATGAAGATGATGAGATAGAAGATGACGAACTCGAACATGATGAAGACAATGCATCCACAAACGACAATTCCGTTTCTTTCTTTATTGTTTTAAGAGCCATGGGCTTAAAATTAGATGATGCTTCATGTAGAGATCTTTTTGAAGATGATTCATCAATATTTTACAGTTATGAAGTTTTTTTGTCGTGTAATCCATTCATCTCTCTCTCCCCCCTCTTCCTGATTGACAATGATTATTTTAGTTGTAACCAAGTGTAATCTTATATCCTCCGCCTCCTTCTCCTCCCTCCCTCTCTCTCTCTCTCTCTTTCTCTCTCTCTCTCTCCCTTTCTTCTTTTTTAAATTTGAAAATTATATACAATATTCTTTGATTTTTATTGAGAGGAGGGAAACACGAAAATTTGAAAAGGGGGGGGGGGGGGGGGGGGGAAGGGGTTAAGCCAAAATTTAAAATCTTAGGCGCTAGATTTGGCTGTCGGATATAACAACGGTAATATATGCAGTAATAACAGCGGTAATAGACGCGGTAATAATAGAAAAAACAGTCGCGGTAATAATTTAAACACAAAAAAACCCATCTTCCTCTCTCTTGTTTCTTTATTTGAATTTGCACCTTCTCTCTACAAAACGCGGTAAAACAGCGCGGTAAACACTTGGAGATTTTCATAGTGGCAAAAATTGAGGTGCGATAAACTTGGGCATTGCAAAAATCAAGGCGACCGAGGAGACTAGGCCAATCAATTTTGAACCCACATCCTCATGCCCCAAGCTTTAAGATGCATGGGCTAATCAGCTGACTTGCAGTCACATGATGTAACCCAACTTGTTTTTATGTTCCTTTATGGTAACTCAACATGCTCTTCCCAGGTTTTGGGGGTATAATTTATGCCGAGGTTTAGTTTTGATGTGATGCATGCAATTGCGATTGTAGCGATTTTCGTGCGTGGACTTGGCAACCGTGGACCGCCTGAGCTCTTGTCATTAATGTTGTGTGTTACTTAGACCTGAGGTGAGTTTGGGGCAACACCTGAAGGTTTTGTACGTTGAGTTATCAATAAAGCATGATGGGTTGAGGTTCTGTGGTCGAAGGCTCGAAGCAACATTTAGCAAGCAGATGTTATAGTCGACCTTAGCAATTTGAGGCATCTGACTGGCATATCGTGATAATTATCAATGGCTAGAAAGTCATTTGCCCAATTCAGTATGGGGGAGGGGGAATAAGCTATATTGAGAACGTGGACGTTAATTAAGAGATGTTTTGTTTTTGGGGGGTGAGTGTCTCTTCTTTTTAATAAAATGTGGGAGGCGGGGGTGCACATTGTCGGAGGCAGGCTGATGAAGGCAGCATGGGGCGGTTCTTTTGCAGGAGGGTAATGGGCAATATTGTGGAGTTGTAGAAGAGGCGAACGCATGCAGCGGTGGCACTAGCACTAGCGCCACGCAAATGCGTTTGCATTTCGACGTAGGTCGCCAAACCAAAAAATGAAAGTAAAAGTTGGTGATATGATTGCCAGATGAAGCATGCGGGAATCCTTGTCCTCTCTCTCTCTCTCTCTCTCTCTCTCTCTCTCTCTCTGGTGTGTATAGGTATAAGTTGTACATGTAAATTGCAGCGGCTACTGATCATATAAGCTATGGAAAGAGGAGGCTTTGGGGTTTGCGTAGCGTGTTTCGTTTTTTCCTTTGGGTGGCCGAGGGTGGGGTAGTACCAGGCTTTGGGTTCGGGAACACACGGGAAAGTTGCAGCATTTGGGATGGCAGTGGCAATTGTGGCCTCAGTGTTCACTACTAGTCGGCACGCGTGGTGATCATCATCATGTGACGTAGGACTAGTACCACCATATGCTCCTTAACAGAAGGATAGTGAATGACTAGTCACTTACTAGAAGCTTAATTACTTTCCAGGAGCATTAATAAAGATCAAAGGCCCCACTAGTGCTCCTTAATAACCCCCCCAACCCCCCCCCCCCCCCCACACACACACACACGCGCACACACACTGCAGCATCACACAGCCGTGAACCCAGGCCGTCCCCAGGCTCCAACAACCAGCGCTTTCTAGAAGGAGGCCGCATGTATGAATGATATATGTTAAAAGGAAGAGGAGTGTCCCCGCAGGCCCCTACATTTGTTACAGTCGTTGGTACCTTCCTAGTAGCTTTTGTGTCCAAATTAAACATGCATGCAGACGAAGCTGACCCAATATGCTGTATGTATGTATGTAAACAAATATACAAACATTCATACAATATACATAAAGGTGCATAGTCGATGCGCATGCATGTAGTAACACCCACCGAGCGTAGATCATAGAAAGGATGCGAAGTGATATATAGGAGCGATGCCCTGATCACACGATGAAGAGCAGCATGATGATGACACTCCCAACACTAGTTAATTACTAGCAGCTTCCAAGTTCGGCCCCTGCTCATTCATCAGAAAGTAGCTAGTAGGACCAGTTGCTGCAATATATAACGCGCCATAAATTTATATATTCTTGCGACTAATTAGGTTAAGTGCTTATAGCAGCTAGCTGCTGCACAGGGCTTATACGGCCCCTATGAGATGAGTATATTAGTTAAATCGGGGTTTTAATGCTACAGCTGCAGCTACTTGCTGTGGAGGAAGGTCTGTGCTATTGTAGGGGTTCAAATTAGTGATATTCAGCTTAGATCAATACTACTAATTGACTTTGTGTGAAGTTCCTAATTTGAGCCGCGCCAATATCACAGTCCTTTCTGTGTAGCGATATTCCTTCAATATCAGCGTTCTTAATGAATCTGAGGTCTGGAGGTAGCTAATTATTGCATCGCTGCTGCACACGACGTCGACGGGACATGGCCGGACGCAGGTGGTAAATATCTAATAATACTTATAGGATGTGTGTCGAAGCGGTGAAAAGCAACATTTTGCCCAAGCCTGAGCTAGAGCTACCCTCCAAAAGTAGTTGACGAAATGATCATGAAAGTTTGCACTCGGGAATCTTTCCATCAGAAGTTGATAGAGCCATTCTTATTCCTATCCAATGGGTTTTGAGTTTGTGGTAGAGGCCTCCCACAATATTGTTTAAAGTCCAGACCTGATATTTTTGCATTTTCAGCCGCAACGGTCGCGGTGGTCGATGGAGCTTCTACAGTTTTGAGGAGTGAGTGCTCCGCGTCCTTTGGGTGGGTCAAGCGGTCTAATTTGGAGCAATGTCTGCTTGGCATGAATCGAAGGACACATGCCCCTCCATATAGTCTTCTTCCAGGTAGTTTGAACCATGCCTAATTTGGAGTCTTATATCTTCCCAATCATCAACATCCCCATGGAAAAATTAAATCTCTCTCACATATAATCATGCACATAGCATCTGCTCCATAAATTTTGAGAAGTTCCATAAATAGACAACCTACTGCTGGGCTGAGAATGTTGATTACGGGACTATGAAACTGATTCATATTTCTGAGAGCAGGCTGTGTGAATGGAAGCAGGGGAACATTGCATAGAAAAGAAGACGTTGCTCTCTCTCTCTCTCTCTCCCCCCTAAGGTTGCCCACCTGCCTTCATCAAGTTTTTGCTGCTCTCAATGTATCTACGGTGCAGTTCACCATCACTAGGAAGAGGGTAGGACCCTGCAAGGAGCTCAAGCGACAAAAGGAGGGGTATCTCTTGGATGTTTTGGTTTGGGCTTTTAATTCTTTTACACCCAATAGTAGGAGATATAGATTTTTTGAATTGTTTGAATGACACGAGCTAGAGTGTTCAGAACTTCAGTTACAAGAAACTACCTACGTATCAATTTAGTGATGTGGTCAAAGGGTATTTATTGTAAGTGAATGTGTAAGTCATTTTTTCAATCATGAAATAAGTTACCCCTTCCCTTGTATACATTTTTGGAGGTGCATACATATCTTTTCGGATCTGAAGGTATTTTATACCGTTCCTACATCAACATTCAGATTATCTTCTTCTTCTTTTTCTTCATGTTTCTCTCTCTCTCTCTCTCTCTCTCTCTCTCTCTCTCTCTCTCTTGTGCGCGCGCGCACACACACAGGACTTCTTATATTCTTCATTGTCATCAATGTAAGCGAGAGAGAGAAAGAAAACAAAGCATAAATGTGGCATTGTGAATATCCTTCAGTTGGAGACTTGGAGTAGAAGGATTGCCTACATTGAGAGAGACATTTCTTGACAATGTGTGACTCAATATCTACATACACGGTGAGCATCTGTGTATCCTTCAATTGGAGGAGAGGGATTGCCTACATTGAGAGAGACATTTCGTGACAATATTGTGTGAACCGTCTACATATACGGTGAGTCTTCTACACAAATGCATACATATGCACACACGTACACACACTTTTTTGGTAATTCACGCATAAGCACACATGCACACCCAAAAGCAAATAGATGCACACATATATATTCTCTCTCTCTCTCTCTCTCTCTCTCTCTCTCACACACACACACACACACACACACACACACACATAGACAATGCACATGTATCAACACAAAATATTTATCTCATACACTCCCATGCATGCATATGCACATAAGGGTTCACACACACACACACACACACACACACACAACTAATATACAAATGCATACCTGCACAAAAAAGCATGAAGACATGCATGTATAAAACATGTGCAGAAATACATAATAACACACACAATTTCACGCATACAAACATCATGGGCATTACACATGCACACACTAAGGAGAAGAGGGGGCCACAAAGGAGCAAGGGAGAGATGGGACACCTACAACTCAAAAACGTATTATTGATGCATGAGAGAGGGAAATACATGGGTCCCATAACATATGTTGGGTGTATGTGTGTACATACATCGGCCATACCTTAAACAAGGTTTCAAACACTACAACACACTGCTTCACTACCGATGCCAAATTTTTTATGTCAGTTTGGGCGTCGGTATATGCATAGATGAATCTGGAAGGAGACCCAATTTTTTATTTTCGTCCCTTAATTATTCCGGTGCCTATAAGATATTTATATTCACGGTTGCACCAATGCTTATTCCGACATGTGCACGGACGTTTATACCGACGCTTGCACCAATGCTGTCGGCAAAAGCAAAACCTACGGATTCACTACAAGAGGCTCTTCACATTAGCGACGCTCACACAGCGACGCTCAAAAAAAAAATTTCCCGGCGTCGCTATGAGCGTTGCTATAAGCGTCGCTATGAGCGTCGCAAATTTACAAAGAAATTTGCGACGCTCATAGCGATGCTCATAGCGACGCCAGCTGGGGTAAAAAAAATAACCGAGCGGGCCCAAAAACTCAGATCTCCGATCTGATTTTTTCGGCGCCCTCAAGCAAAGAGCAGGTAACGCTCTCCCTCACTCTCTCTCTCTCTCTCTCTCTCTCTCTCTTTTTCTTTTACACACACACACACACACACACACACACACACACACACACACGAGGAGAGGAAGGAGAGTCAGGTATGCTCCTTCCCTCTCCTCATTCTCATGTTCCCTTCCCCTCTTTCTCTCTCCCTCGCTCTCTCTCTCTCACACACACATACACACACACACATAGTGTTTTTGAGAGAGAGAGAGAGAGAGAGAGAGAGAGAGCGAGAGAGAGTGCAAAAACGCACACACATACATAAACAAAGAATGCACACACACATTGAGAGAGAAAAAGAGAGAGAGAGCATGCATAAACAAAAAACGCACGCATTGAAAGAGGAAAAGAGAGAGAGAACATGCATAAACAAAAAACGCACACATTGAGAGAGGAAAAGAGAAAGAAAACATGCATACGATCCAAAAAAACGCACACACATTGAGAGAGAAAGAAAGAGGAACTAAGGGAGCGTCGTAGGAAACTAATTAAAATTAAAAGACCTAAAGATCTAGCCGACGAGGAGTTGAACTGAAGACCTATTATTCAAGAGAGAAATGGCATAATCAATCTATCATACTTGGCATGGGTGATAGAAAGGTTATACCATTTATCTCTTTTTATTGGCACACACATCCACACACGCGCACACACACAGGAAGAAGAGAGTTATAACGTCGTAGGAAACTATCTTAAAAGACGTTAAAGATTAAGTTATATGTAGACTTACATTAAATTAGATTTAGGTTTATTTTTAACTAGATTTACGTTTATTTAAGCTAGATTTAGATTTACGTTATATTAGATTAGATGCGGGTCTCCATAGACTGCGATGCCTGCATGAAGCGGGTGAAGAAAGCCCTCAATGGAATATAGGGTATTGCTGCCTTCACTCATGGTGGGCTCCGTCGATCCAAAAGTACTGGTGAAATGTCTTCAGAAGATAGGGAAGAAGGTGGATCTTCAGGGCGGCAAGAGTCACTACATCCCCGACACAATGACCATCTAGACAACCTCTAGTCATTAGACTTACGTTAAATTAGATTTAGCTTTATTTTTAGTTAGATTTACGTTTATTTAGATTTACGCTTATTTACGTTAGATCGAGTCCACGCAAGAATTACTTACGGTTTAGGGTTTAGAGTTAGACGAACAGTGAAAAGATCTACTGTGAAAAGATGTTAAGATGAAGTGAAGTGCTACAGCTAGAGAAGAGGCAAAGGGATTTTGTCCACTACATGCAGTATCATGTAGACGTGGGTGTCTAGATTTCTTGTACCCACAAATATAGGTATTGACCAATAAAGACGAGATTATAACCCGGTGGTTCTGATCTCCGTGCACCTCTAGACCGAGGTGTGCGGGGATTGGACATGACTAGAGAATGTGAGGTAAAGAGAGAGAGAGAGAGAGAGAGAGAGAGAGAGAGAGAGAGATAAGACGAAGAATGCCAATAGAATATTAAATTTGTTGTCTAGGTTATAAGTTTTTTATCCTCATTATGAGTAGCGACGAGGATGTGGGACCGTCCAACCGAAACACCTATCTCTCAACGAGGGTCTTATGTCCTTGTAATCAATGCAAGCATGCTGTGCGACGGACAAGACGTGTTTCTTTGCAGCACGTTCGCGAATTTGGCGAGTTCGATCCATCTATTATAGATCGAGTTGTTGCCAATTATAACTCGTCGGACTCTGACGCTGGCCAACAAGCAGCAATCTTGCAACCCAATAGACGTATTCGCAGGCGCTTTGGTCAAGCAGCATATGTGAGGCCACAAGATGTAGCCTCTGACAGCTCGGGGGATGATCATGCAGAGCACATTCCCAACGAGACAATGTTTGAGCCCGAGATTGATGAAATGATCGAGACGATCATGGATTCAGAAAGGCTTATCTATGATGATATGAAAAGTGAAGCCGATACATCATTGTATAATGGAGCACGTATGTCTAGATTGAAAGCACTCCTGGTTCTTCTCAACATGCAGGCAAAGTTTGGATGGAGTGACACTAGCGTCACAGCGCTTTTCAGGTGATCTATTACAATTAGTTTACTTTAATAGAACTCTAAATGTATAATGATCTGATAGATTTTTACACGACTGTATCATATTTTTATGTTGTGTAGATTGCTGAAAGAGCACATTCTACCAGCTGACAATGTGATGCCAGATTCCCGAGATGAAGCAAGAAAGATTTTGCGAAACTTGGGGATGGATTACAATTCTATCCACGCTTGTCCTAATGACTGCATTCTTTTCAGAGGGGAATACACAGACATGGAGAAGTGTCCGAAATGTGATTCCGAAAGATATCGAGTAGATCTCCACGGGACAAAAATTCCACAAAAGGTTTTGCGACATTTTCCTTTGCTTCCTCGCATCAAGCATTTCTTCGAATGTAAGTCCATGGCCGCCCTAGCATCATGGCATGAGGAGAATAAATCTTCGGATGGTGTGCTACGAATTCCTGCAGATTGCGCAGCCTGGAAACATATAGATGGAACATGGTCGGATTTTGCCAGGGAAGCTCGAAATTTGCGCTTAGGCCTGGCTATGGATGGCGTAAATCCATTTGGTCAAAGATCAACATCTTACAGTGTATGGCCCGTTGTCATCGTCAACTACAACATTCCCCCGTGGTTGACTACGAAGAAGGGGCACCTATGGCTAAGCTTGATTGTGCCAGGGCGATATATAGTGGGGAATATGGATGTGTATCTTCGTCCACTATTGGAAGAGCTACAACAATTGTGGATTGGCATAGAGGTGGTGGATATGAGCCGACACACAGGACGACGGAATGCTTTGATCAGAGGTATTCTAATGTGGACCATGCATGACTATCCCGGGCTAACAAAATGCTCAGGTGATCTATTGACACTCCTCTCTCAGACACTGTAAATCTTGTTTTTCCCCATAGTTGATCTATTGAGCTACCATGTGCCAATCACAACGACATCAATGGAGGAGATCAGAGAAGATGCTCAATCAAAAGCCGCTGCGGTGGTGCCAGACGAGCATCAAGATGCTACTACTCTATATGGGGTGCATGCAGAGGAGCTACAAAATGAAACAGAGGATATGTGTTTAAACGGAGAGCTCTATATAGATATAGGAAGTTATGCTGAGTTATGCGAGGATGAGAGAGAGATCTCTTAAAGCCACAAATATTGTATTTGAACAATTTTGCTCCGTGCTGTAAAAGCTCTAGCTCTCTAAGTAGCTTCCATGGTGTGTAACGCTCTTTTCTACTCGCGCTCACATCTTTTGATTGAAAATTCTGAGTTTTCGACTTGCCTCTTCTACCACTCGATTCATTGCGTCATTGTATTTATATGCGTCATTACGTCATTGTATTTAATGGTCTTTGCGTCATTGTCTACTCTATTCATTCAATATTAAGTTTAAATATTCGTGTGTTTAATGCAGGTATGGATGATGAGGAGTTTCTTTCTTCTTTGTCACCGCAGCAGAGACAGTGGTACGTGGAGCGTCATCGCTCTGGCGCATCATCGCGTGTTCCTACACCATCCGCATCTCCCTCTCTTTCGGAGCATTCGGCGCGCTCCGAAGCTTCGGTGTCGACGAGACGAGCGTCACACTCGTCTAGACACCGGCGCTCTAGTGGTGGCGGTGGCGGTTGTTGTGGGGATTCCGCCACCGATGCCTCCACACCGCCTCGTGTTCGACGAGGCTCTTTACCCTCCCCTTCTTTGCCCGCCCCCACACCAGCCACAGCATCGCCATCTACGCCAGGTTTTGCACGGCTGACTATTCCTAGAAGCTACACACCTCTACCTACTCCGCCAGGAGCCACCCCACTCGACACTCCTCGCTTCGGGGCCCAGACGCCGGTGGAGACACCTGACGTCCGTACCCCCATCGACACGCCGCTAGAGACCCCTGTCGGGACACCCAGGTTCACGCGTCACCGGCCAGAGGGCTTGCCTTACTCCGTCGACATCAGCGGCGGCATCATCATGGATGATGACGGCAAGAAGGTGATCTTGCGCATGCGTGGTCTTTGCTCTCAGCTGTTTAGACACTATATACTAAACAAATGGAGTGAAGTACCAAGTGATTTAAAAAACAGAGTCATCAGCATACTTCATGATGAGTTTCCCGTTCCAACACGGGATCAGCGCTTCAATGAAGACCCGATGAAGATTCGAATGCGCGAATACTGCAAACACAAGCGTTCCAAAGTGCAAAAAGCAATCAAGAATGGGTGGAATAGGCCAGATTGGCTGGCCAAAGAAGATTGGAAGAATGCGAAGAAAGCAGCGCGCGAGAATCCCGACAAGTGGAAGCAACAAAAGGATGCAGCCAGAGCGCGAGTAGAGGCAGGGAGCTCGCACCACTTGGGGAGCGGTGGATGGGCATCATTTGAGGCCGATTTTGTAAGTCTTTTCACATTGCTCTTTATGCATGTTCGATAGTTTAGGGTTTATGAGTTTTTTAGTTCTAACATAATGAAATCTTTGTATGTTTTGACAGTGGTCGATGACAGGACGTGATCCCACACCGTACGAGCGCGAGTACGCAGGCAGGAAGGGCTTAAACGCCCTGATGGACATTCTCAGTTCTCGCGGCGGCATGGTTAGTATTAGGGTTTACTCTTTTTTATTTTTTGTATTGTTTTATAAATGTCGTTATATGTTTATATTTACTGAAAACTGTCTTATTGTCTTTTTTTGCAGAATCCGACAGATACGCCGCTTGGACGCGATGAGACATCTGATTAGACGACGTCAGTTTAGCCGTAGCTAGATAGCATTAGTTTAGGGTTTCTCATAGCTTATGTATCATGAGACGGATTTTATACGTCTTTTTGAACCATGTATATTATTACATTTGTCACCGCAATTCCTTTTGCCAATCAATTCTTTATGCCTATGATGTTGTACAATTGTCATTATTACATTTGCCAATCAATTCAGTTTGTCTATGATGTGTACAATTGTCAATTTTGCAAACAATGCGTCTTGTGGGTGACTATTTTGGGTCTATTATTTACCTTTGCACTTTTTTTAAAAAGTGAATCAAGTACAATATGGTTGATGGGTGGCAGGGCAATCAATGCCCTGCCACCAAAAAAATATTCTCTCAGGCGTCGCTATAAGCGTCGCTATTTATGGCTCTGTAGCGTCGCTATATGCGTCGCTATACTCTTCTGTGAGAGCGTCGCTATCTGCGTCGCTATAGGCGTCGCTATGAGCGTCGCTATATAGCGACGCCTATAGCGACGCAGATAGCGACGCTCTCGTAGCGATGCTTTTAGCGACGGTTATAGCGACGCCGGGGGTTATAAAAACCCAGTGTATTTCCGTCGCTAAGAGCGTCACAAGAGCACACAACCTCTTGTAGTGATTCTTTCTATGTTTTCGCCCCATGTTTTGTGTGTTGTCTTGCTCTCCTCCTCACAAGCTTCAGATCTGCTGCTACTACAGAGCTCTTGCAGGTAAGATTCTTTTTGCAGTTTATGGTAGATTTGTTCGGTTTTGTGTGTATGTGTGTATGTCAAAATGTGTGTGTGTCTTTTGCAGATTTGGTGGCATTTTTTCAAGTGCTTTGTGCTCACATATGCCGCATGTGAGCTCACATTTTTTCAAGTGCTTTGTGCTCACATATGCCGCATGTGAGTGCCCTATCCTTCTCTTCTAGTCTTTCACACACACACATACACACACACACACACACACACACACACACACACACACACACACATAATCACACACATGCACATAAAGACACAAATAAATAAAAAAACTATTAATTTGTTGATAATCTAAACACACTACGTGCGCACACACATTTTTAAAATTAAAACGAAATTAAAAAATATTAATTTTGCTATTTTATAAATCTTAATAAAAATTATCATTCACAAACAACCATAACAAAGTTTTAAAATAAAAAAATAAGTTATTTTGATTTAATTCAATGTACAATTAGTTTTGTTAGTTTTATGCAATTTTATTTAAACTTTAATATATTATGTTATTTTTTAAAAGTATGGCATGTCCTAAGTGTTATAAATGTTACACTATGAAAATCTCCAAGTGTTTACCGCGTTGTTTTATCACGTTTTGTAGAGAGAATGTGCAAATTCAAGTAGAGAAATAAGAGAGAGGAGGGCGTGGGGATTTTTGTGTTTTTAAAATATTACCGCGATTGTTTCCGCTGTTATTATCGCGTTTATTACCGTTGTTATATTCGACAGCAATATTTAGCACCTAAACTTTCAAATTCTGGCTTAACTCCTTCCCCCCTTCAAATTTTAGTGTTTTTCTCCTCTCAATAAAAATTAAAGAATATTGTACATAATTTTCAAATTTAAAAAAGAAGAGAAGAGAGAGAGAGAGAGAGAGAGAGAGAGAGAGAGAGAGAGAGAGAGAGAGAGAGAGGTGTGAAGAAGGCAGGGGGTATAAGATTACACTTGGTTACAACTAAAATAATCATTGTCAATTGATTAGCATAATTGAGCATATTCTCAAATCTAAAGAGAGGAAGATGTTAAAGAATATGTCCGTTGTGCTATGGGCGGCCGGACACTGACTATACTATGTTGTAAATATACTTTGGATAATAGTTCAAAGAGAAGAAGAGTGAGAGAAGCACGTTGAATGGCTGTTGCTACAGGGTAACGATTATGTGTGTGTGTGTGTGTGTGTGTGTGTCTCGATGTGTGTTGGTGTGTGTGCGTAGTCTTCTTTTCTACCTTCTCCATCACCTGCGCACTCTACAAAGTGGTATCAGAGCTTAGTTTAAGAAGCTACAATCAATACAGAGATTTCCGCAGCTCTGAAAAACAGCCAAAAAGAGAGGTTTTTTTGTCATAACTCCCTCACCCGAACTCGGAATACAGTGATCCAGGAGTCTATCTTTATGTTTTTGGACATTCTGGACGCATTGGCAAACTCAGATTTGCCAAAAATAATTTTTTTTTGCAGCAAATAGTCAGCTCACATAGGCATATGAGATTTCCAGTTTTGCTATCGGCAGTAGATTTACAGGTTAGAAGTGAAGAATTCGGCATTTACACAGGTTTTGGAGAGCGACATAGAGCTTTTGCATCATGATATTATGTTATCGAAGATTATGTTTGGTTGTTGTGGGTCCGCTATGGACAGCCGCCTATGTAAGAAAGGTTGTGGGAAGAAGTTGAGGAGGTTATATTGTCAGATTGAGTACTTTGTGGTTATGTATGTAATGCAGTTAATGTATTTTGAAAAATTGCAGCCTTTGTGAGTGTCGAGTGAGGTTTTTTGAAGCCTTGCCTTGGGAGCTTTGGTATCTTGGCAAGGTGGATTAGGTACTGGAGCGAACCCCTGACTGGCCCCGCTAAAGACCTCATATGTCGTTTACGACTATGGGAAGAAGGTGGATGTATGGATATGTGGTACAAGACAGCGTATGGATTGCACTTGCATATAGGTCCATGTGGACATTGTTTTAGAGTATTTATGCATAGTATTGAGTCAGTCTGTGGCAAAGTGAGTCAGTGGATTTTCCCTTGGTAGTGAGAGATTTTCTCTTAGTGTTTATGAGTACTTTGGTTGAGATTGTCACTTGAGATATTGTCCAAATACAAACGGAACTCTGTCGAAATGTTTTCAAAATACTTTGGAAGAAATTGAGAGAGTAAAGATGGGAGAAAGTTTAACTCAAGTCACACAGATTGTTGGAGAGAAGTTGACCAGAGAGAACTATAGCATATGGTCTTACAGGATGGAAAACTTTATCATAGGCAAAGGTTTATGGGACTACATTACAGGTGAACAAGAGTGTCCCGAGGTTGGTTTGGAACCAAACAGAGAAAATGTTGAAGCACATAAAACATGGCAAGCATGAGTAGAAGCTTACAAGAAGTGGATCGAGAATTCAAGAAAAGTGATGCATTGGATTTCACTATGCATTAGTGACTTTTTTATACCACATGTGAAGAAGGCTCAATCTCCAAAGGAAGCATGGGAGATACTAGCAAGAATGAATAGCTCCAATACATAACCACGAGAAGTTCACTTGAAGCAAAAGTTACATTGTGTATGGCGAGGAAATAGATCCATATCAGATTATGTGACAGAGATAAAGCAAATACAGGAAGATCTTGCGAGCATTAATATTGAAGTTTCAAATGATGACTTAGTTTCAGTGACATTGAATGGTTTGGGACCGGAATACAAGTCCTTGGATACATCTATATATGTTCGAGGATACATGCCTGATTTTGAAGAGTTAGTAAACCTTTGTTTGCAAGAAGAGGTGAAGTTAGGCAAGTCAGGTCCTTCTACATCAAATAACGATTCCAGCGATCAAGTTTTTTACTCTAGAGGTCGTGGAAACAATAGAGGTGGAAGAGGAAAATATGGTCATGGAAACAATGCTGGAAGAGGTCAATGGCAAAACCAACAAAGTCAAAGTTACAATTATTATAGCCAAAGAGGCAGGGGGAGAGCCCGACCTCGTGGACGTGGAGGTGGACGATTTGTACATCCTCAAAGAGATGGATATTGTAACAGATGTGGCATTTATGGTCACTTTGAAAGAGAATGCTACACAAGGCTAAATCAAAATCGTGATCGTGGTGGAAGAGGCCGAGGTTATGGTAGACATGGAGGAAACTTTGCTGGATACAATCCTCATGATCAAAATATATATGATAATAGATCGAGTGGACATTTATTTCCTATGGAGCATGTTGTTGGAAGCATGGTGGAGCCACATCATACAAATGATTGGTATTTAGATAGTGGTGCCACAAATCATATGACATATCATGGTGAATGGTTTGACAGAAAAGAGAAGTTAGAAGAGGATGAGTTTGTCGCTATAGGTGATGACACTATGCATCGGATTACACATATTGGTTCAGTTCCATTGCTAGAAAAAGACGAGACATACAACACATTGGGAGATGTTCTATACGTGCCTTCAATCACAAAGAATTTAATAGCATCAGTTGAACAAATGACAGATCAAGGGTTGCAAGTCTATTTTAATTGTTATCGCTGCTTCATAGAGGAGTTTCACAAAGGCATACCAGGCAAGACATTGACACGTGGAAGAAAGAAAGGTCGCTTGTTCTCATTGGAAGCTGTCTAGATCCATGTTTACATAGTGGTATGTATGCAAACAAATCAACCACTCAAGATGATTGGGCAGAGTTATGGCATAACAGGATTGGTCATGTCAATTTTAGAAGACTAAAGCATATGCAATCAAATAAAATTGTACGTTTGGCAGATTGAATTTTGATCATGTTTGTGAAGCTTGTCAATTTGAAATCAATCTCGTTTACCATTTCCAAAGAGGGGAAGAATTAGCCAAAGTCCTTTGGAAATTGTTCATTCAGATATTTGGGGACCTTGTGATCATGCTACGCCGAATGGTTGTCGATATTTTATCACATTCACAGATGATTTCAACAGAATGACATGGGTTTATTTTCTAAAGGCAAAGTTAGAGGCATTTGAGGTATTCTTGGAGTTCAAAGTTATGGTTGAGAAAGAGAATGGTTGTCAAACTAAATACCTACGTAAAAATGTCACACAATTTTGATGATTACTTACGTGAACAAGGCATAAGAAGACATATTACTTGCAGATACACACCACAACAAAATGGAGTTGCTGGGAGAAAGAATAGAGTCATAGCAGATATTGCAAGAGCCATGATGAATGAGATGAATATGCCATTAACATATTGGGTTGAAGCCATTCATACAACAGTACACATTATGAATCGAACCAACAGCTACCATTCATGAAATTTCACCTTATGAGGGACTTTATGGGATCAAGCCAACAGTTTCCTACATGAAAGTTTTTGGATGTGTTTGCTATGTTCAGGTGCCAAATGAAGCAAGAAAGAAGAATCTGGAGCCAAAGGCAGTGAAGTGTATATTCCTGGGCTATCCAGTTGAAAAGAAAGGTTACAAGTGCTACGATCCTATGACAAGACAAGTTTATGTCAGTAGAGATGTCAGATTTTGTGAGCATGAACCATGGTATAAACCAAAGCCAGTGATGATAGAAGATGAGTATGAAGAGAAAGAGAATGTGTGTCATGTCATTGATAAGCCAGGACCATCAACAAAAATTATTTCAAGACCACATATGGCAGAGGAGAGTACATGAAGTGTCAACCCATGGAGCAGTCGGTTGCGAGATAAGAAGCAAGACGAGAAAGGCAAGAAGAAAGTGGTTGAGGAGAGTTCTAGAGATGAAATTAAAGCCTCGATGAAGAGCATGGTTTACCACATTTGAGGACACCTGACAGTAAGCATACTGAGAAATATGTACCCCCATATGCAAGAGTTGAAGAGAACAGTGCACCACAGTTGAGAAGATCAGAGACGGTGCGTTATCCAGTTGATAGATTGACAACAACGGTTACATACGTACACATTATGCATACATGGTTTCACGTGTGCAACATAAAGAGCCTACATGTTTTCAAGAGGCAATTGGAAAATCAGAATGGGAGTCAGCTATGGATGATGAGATGGATGCTCTTGTGAAGAATGACACTTGGGATTTGGTTTGCTTGCCAAGTGGAAAGAAAGCAATTGGTTCAAAATGAGTATACAAAGTCAAGTGCAAGTCAGATGGTAGTATGGAAAGATACAAAGCAAGGCTTGTTGCTAAAGGTTATGCACAAACAAAAGGTCTTGATTATGATGAGACATTTAGTCCAGTTGCAAAGATGACAACAATCAGATTGGTGATAGCAATGTCAAGTAAGTTCGGTTGGAAGTTATATATGGCAAATGGATGTCGACAATGCATTCTTGAATGGTGACTTGGAAGAAGAAGTTCTATGATACAGCCAAAGGATTATCAACATCCAAAGTTTCCATATCATGTGTGTAAGTTGAAGAAAGCATTGTATGGTTTGAAGCAAGCATCTAGAGCTTGGTGTGAAAAGATAACCAGATTCTTGAAGAAGATTGGATTTAAATAGTCTACTGCTGATCACTCATTGTTTTTGAAGCATGTTGATGGAGAGATCACCGTTATTGTTATCTATGTTGATGACTTGATTCTCACTAGAAGTCATGCTGAGCAAATTTTGCATGTCAAGAAGAGTTTATTGAGAGAATTCAACATGAAGGACCTTGGTGAGTTGAGATATTTTTTGGGAATTGAAATTGTTGACACTTTATCAGGAATTTGGATACAAAGACAATACGCGTTGGATATGCTTGAGAAGTATGGAATGACAGCGTGCAAACAGGTTGATACACGTCTTGATCAAAATGTGAAGTTGATTGATGATGGACATTACATTGAGGATGTCACTATGTATCGAAAGATGGTTGGAAGTCTTATTTACTTGACAATAACAAGGCCAGATTTGAGTTATGTAGTGGGTGTTGTGAGTCAATTCATGCAAAAGCCATGTAAAAGTCATCTGGATACAGTGAGATGGATTATGAGATATGTGAAAGCCACTGTCAATTATGGAATGTTTTATGAAAAGAATAAGAAGTGTAATGGAATTTGCTATTCAATTTGAGAGTAGCGGAATTTAATGAGAGTACTTTCAAGAAATGATTTTGTGAGCATAGCGGGTAGACATAATTGAAGATAGCAACATAATCATAGCAATTAGTTAACTTGGCATAGACAATACTTTTGCAAGAGGGAGAATTTAGAGAACATGACAACAGTTGAGGACCGGATTTATGTGGAGCCGGTCCCCCCTCCAATAGGCATTTGTATTATGATTTCTCCCATAAAGAGAGACTTGTTACAATACATTCTTTGTGTTCCTTGTAACCTAGGTGAAGCAATGAAGATGGAAAGCTTCATGCATCACCATCATAGCATAACCTAAACTTGAAGAAAGCTTTAACTATACCAAGCCTCAGTCCCAAGACCTCAAACACCTTCGAAGGTGGAGAGAGCTAGCAGGGAATGAGGGTAGGGAAGAGGAAGAAGAAACATTTCATACGAGAAAGAGCTAGTTCCTCACTTATCATAACTCTTGTGCTAGCATACATAATAGCATAGTAATGAAGAAGAAATATATGGAAAGCTCAAGCATTGAAGCATGGCTCTTGGATGCATTTGCACTCCATAGCCAAGAGTGTTGGTGTAGGCTCTCAACCTCTACTTGCTTGGAGAAAGAGAGGGAGCTCTTGCACTTTGCATAGTACACAATGAGAGTGTTTGTGAGTGTGTGTGGGTGAGTATACCCCCTAAGCACCCCCCTAGCTTGCTTGGGTCGACCCCCCCTTTTAGCTCATGCTTGAAGCTCATTGGACCCCTCTAGGCCTAGCCAATCACAAGCAGGAGCCATTACAAGCAACAGGGATAGCCTTGGGACAAGTGTCCCCCTTTCCCCTTTTGAGAGAGAGGACTTGATAAATGCAAAATCAATTAATTAAATATCCTAAATTATCATTGGACCCCTTGAGTGGCCAACCAATAGGCTTCAGGCACACCATGAGGGCAACATGAGAAGGAACTTGACAAGTGTCCTTGCTGCCTCTTCAAGGTGGGCCTTCCCTTGTGTGTGTGTGTGTGTTCTCTCTCATCCCCCCCCCCCCTTGTAGGCTTGCCCCCCTCCTTGTAGGGATCTTTTTGACTTTGGATGAGCAAGCCCCTTAGTCATCAAGCATGACTAAGCACTTGAAGTAGGGGGTGTTCCCACAAGCATCTCAGGCAAGCTTCTCAAGGCACCTCAAGCACCTTAATCATGCACCAAGTCAAGCACCTCAAGCATGGAGCCAGTCAAGCACCTCAAGCATCTTAATCAAGCACCTCAAGCATGACAAGCACCTCAAGCATCTTAATCAAGCACCTCAAGCACGACAAGCACCTCGAGCTTGGGCCGGGTTCCCACCTCAAGCTCAGCCCTAGCTTACCTAAGGTCAAAGGACGTTTACACACATTATTGGAGGTCTTCAATGAAGCTAACCCTAAGGTCTTATGCTCCATTGGTTAGCCTTGCTCTTGATAGACCATCTCCCATTTGGGCCCCTTTACTATTGGCCCCGTGTTGAGATAGATCTATAAGCACATATCTATATCTTAACACTTGTTCCCGTTTATTCTCCCACGTTAAGTAATCAATTTAATATGAGAAAATCATTTGGGTTGGTTAGATATTAGATTTTATGACAAGAAGCTTTGTCTTTATGCTTGCACAGATGTAGATTGGGCAGGAGATTTTATGGATAGAAGGTCTACAAGTGGTTATGCATTTTCCATCGGCAATGGTATGATAATTTGGAGTAGCAAGAAGCAATTAACTGTAGCATTATCAAGTACAAAAGCTGAAAATCATGGAGCAGCTTTGGCAGCATGTGAAGAGTCATGGTTGAGAGTACTTATGGTAGACTTTGGTTTTGACTATCTTGACAGTATCGGTATATATTGTGCAATATTAGCAGCATCATGTTGGCAAAGAATCCAGTCTACCATGCTCGCACTAAACACATTGAACTACATTATCACTTCATTAGAGAAAAAGTTTTGGCAGGTGAGATTGATTTGGTGTATGTGAAGACAAATGATCAAGTTGCGGATATATTTACAAAAGATCTTGGAAAGGAGAAGTTTTGCTACTTTGTGAAGCATTGGGAATCCATCATATGCAAGCTCATTCTGAGCTTGAGGGGAGTGTTAAAGAATATGATGTTAAATAATATGTCCGTTGTGCTATGGGCAGCCGAACATTGACTATACTATGTTGTAAATATACTTTGGATAATAGTTCAAAGAGAAGAAGAGTGAGAGCAGCATGTTAAATGGCTGCTGTAGGGTAACGATTGTGTGTGAGTGTGTGTGTGTGTGTCTCGATGTGTGTTGGTGTGTACGTAGTCTTCTTTTCTACCTTCTCCATCACCTGCGCACTCTACAGAAGAGGGGGGAGAGAGAGATGAATGGATTACACGACCAAAAAACTTCATAACTGCAAAATGTTATGAATCATCTTCCAAAAGATCTCTACATGAAGCATCATCCAATTCTAAGCCCATGGCTCCTAAATCAATAAAAGGAGAAATGGAATTGTCGTTTGTGGATGCATTACCTTCATCATCTTCGAATTCGTCATCCTCCATCTCATCATCTTCATCATCATGACAATCATCCTCGCTAAGACTTGTTGCCACCGGACTTGATTTATTGACCTCCCTCTCCTCTATTTCCACCTCATCCAAAGTCGGAGGTGGAAGAGGGTCGAAGATAGTCTCCACTTCATTAGTGGAAAAAATGGTTCTCCCCCGAGGTGTTATGGGAATTACGAGCCAAAGTTTTGGTTGGTGGATTGTTGGGATATAGATGACATATAAAATAGAAGCTCAAAGTGAGTAACATTGGTATAACAACGCTACAAGCAAATAAGAATAAAAGAGTTACATGTCACTCACATGCTCACAATTGCGCGGTAAAACTAAATTGTCATACCTCCCTGTGTGATGCGCACTAGAGCCCACCACGTTTGAGGCCATTCTCATGTCGTCTACACACATTTGCAAACCACTTGCACTCGAAGATGAAGGTATGAAAGGTTCTAAAATTAACCTTTAGTATCCTTTCAATAGTTTCGCAGTACCTAGCTTCACCGTCAAAGTTGCCCATGATGGCACAATACATGGTGGTTCTACGCTCGTCAATGTGACATGTACGAAAGTAACGACCCTTTGACCACATAGAGTTAAAGAAAGGCACTACAAAAAAGAAAAATATATTAATTTATCAAATACATATGAAAGATAATTTCAAGAAATAGCGTACAATATGGTTTAGGTATATGAGTACTCTACCTTTGGTACGCAGCCTCGTGCATACTCCTATCCTTTGCTGGTGATGTCTTCTCCGCGCGCTTTTGCCTCGGTCATTCTCTCATGAATCCACTCATCCCTAATGAGATCCGGAAAACATATAAGGTGTCTAGGCACTGGGGGTGCCCTGCTTCCTCCATGTGCTTGTTTCATGCTTCCCTCTCTTGCAAACGCCTTGCCTTTTCCACTGTCCACAAGTCCACCCACTTGGTCATAATCTTTGCATTGAGAATGCAAAAGTTATCGATCACTAGGGATAGATTCATATCCATGTTAAGTAGTTTCCCCTTTCCACTTGGCAAGTGTAAATTCATCCTTGCATCTTCCTCGTCTGACCACATGTGAGGCATTTAAGGATCAATTTGTGCCAAATTCTCTGATATGTAAACAAATGCCTCTTGAACGATCAACCCTTTGGCCATACATGCCTCTGGTTGATACCGTAGCCGCACAAAATCTTTGAGAGTCTTTAAAAATCTCTCTAAGAAGAACATCCATCGTGCGTGCACTACTCCACATATAGCGATCTCCTCCACCACGTGAATCAAGAGGTGAATTTGACTAAGAAGGACCGATTGAGGAAATTTACTCTCAATGACACACACAATTTTTGTTGCAAGTGTTTGAGCAGCAAGGATAGCATCTATTTCCATTTCCTTGGAGATCACAAATCTGCAAGAAAAAACACAAGGATACACTAAGTGCTAGTTGAAATTATTGTGTACATTAAAAAGGTGTAGTTGAGTGGAGTCTTCTGGTGTACCTTACTAGCTCTCCTAGTTTGAAAATAGCGTCCCTAACTTTCTTGTCCCGACATATACACATACTCACCGGCCGACAGAATGAACTACAATGTAAATCAGGGAAAGGGAAAGTGAGTGATAGTCATACACACAAACTATAGATAGAATAGGGAGTATGAAAATTATCTGAAGCATCTTGTGCCAATCATGGGACTTCAACCCATACAATTGAACACTTTCACCCTTCTTCGCTTTTGTGAAAGCTCCCTTTAGCGACCTCATGTATCCTGCTGGTGTGCGAATAGAGGCAATGGTACCCTTAACCTTGTCTAATTCTTCTCTGGCTAGCATCCATGGTGCTTTAGGAAGCACAATCTTTCCATTTGGGGCACGCCGTGGAGTAGCAGAGGCGGGGAGACGTTTTAAAAGCCTCAAATTCTCCCTCGCACCCAAAGAGTCCTTCTTGCCAATAATGTGGTCCCATAGTGTTTGGGCTACATTCTTGAATATGTGCATGGGATCCAAGAGGTGTTTTATTTTTAAGTCTTTCCAATATGGAAGCCTTAAAAACATGGAATACCTTGATATAGCTTTTGGTGTAGGACATGGAGCCGGATTTTTGTTGTGGTGTTCTTCCCAAATGGTTGCCCAATCTGTCATCATGAGCTTTAGAGGAGTCTTCCCTTTGGTGGAGCCTTGTGATTGTTATGCCCTTGGGGTAAGAAACAATGGTTGTTTGGATAGATTACCTTTCACAAGGAATCCGTCACCAACGATGGCCCACAAGTAGGACATGCATTGTGCCCCGATGTGGACAACCCTTCATACATCTCATATGGTTAGAGAGATGAGTGAACTAAAGTGAACTAAAGTGAACTAAAGGGAGAGAGGTAAAGAGGGAAAGAGAGATAGAGGAAAGGGGGTAACCAAAAATCTCTCCAAGCCCAAAATAGTCGTGCATAGTCCACATAAGGATTCCCCTCACAATGGCCTCTCTCCCCTCCTTTGCAAGTGAGACATCGACAATATGAATGCCTCTCCATAACTCCTCCAAATACTCGATGAGGGGCTCGAGATAAATGTCAATGACACTTTGTACTTCCCTGGCACACAAGCAAGGAAAGAAGTATATTGCCCTTCTTGGTTGTCTCCCATGGTGGAATATTGTAGTTGACGATCACCACAGGTCAAGTGCTCCATGAAGTAGACCTAGTGACGATGGGGTTGACCATCACTTGCTAATCCAAGCCTCAAGTGTTGAAGCTCCAACCCAAACTCTGGCCATTGAGTTTTGATGTGCCTCCATGCAGGTGAATCAGCAGGGACACGCATCATTCCATCATTTGAGCGATGGTTCACGTGCCATGCAAGAAGCTCCACGTAGACCTTCTTTTAAACATGTGTTGGATGCGAGGAATTAATCAAAAATGTCTCAATACCTTGCAGGGTAGGTGTGCCCCACTCACTCCTATCTTGTATCGTGCCTCCCTGCACAGGGGACATGAGGTAGCATGTGCATGTTCATTGCGGTATAGCATGCAATCGTTGATGCACGCATGGATGCGCTCATACTCCATTCCAAGTGCAGTGACATACGATCTAGCTCATCTATGATCTTGAGGCATGTGGTGATCTTCTGGCAACATTTTGCCCATCAAACTACAACAAACATGCGTATTAGTATAATTCCTAAAAGACGACACCATAAAGAGAGAGGGAGAGAGTATATAAAAGCCACATTCCATACTTGCAGAAGTAGTGTATCGACACTTGCATTACTCCAACCGAATTTTTCTTGCAAGTTAAGGACTTCCAACGATGCTCGGAGCACCGAGTACCATGCACCGTCGTAAAGAGGTGTTCGGGCACTCGTCATTAATCTATCCTCCGTTTCGGCAGCCTGTTTAGTGCAGGGCTGACAATCTTCCTCGCACACGTCACGCTCATGAGCTAGTAACTCATCACACATGTTGAACATGTGCTCATGCTCTGCCTCAAAGTGCGAGGAAGACACCATAGGCGCTGTCCACGTAGAGCCAACGGGAGGATCACCATGCGGTGCACCCAAATCGCCCAGTTGCTCTTGCCTCTACCGTTCGGCCTTACACGTCGGTGCACCACCACTGAACACAGACCAATGGAGAACCTCCTCAAGTGACGGGTGAGTCGTGCTATCATCTCTCCGAGCGCTTTTTCGAGGATGACAAAACCCTTCGCTCTCCACGTGCTCCAAAGCAATGCACCTCAAGCAAGGGATTGCTCTTTTGCACTTGGCGCAAGAACAAGCTGGAAGTTTTTCCTTGAGCCAACGATCTCGCTCTGGGCCTCCAGGGGGACCACGATCATCTCAATTGATGTCCTGCACATGCGAAATGTTAATTATTTAGTCATATGTTCTAAAAATTAGAAAAATTACATATAGTTAAACTCAAAGGGAATAAATGACAATGAGTGGTGTTAAAATTATTTTTTAACTAAAAGAGAATTTAAAAAATGCAATTAATAAACATTTAAAAGTACTACAAAATAAAGTACCCATAAAAATTAAAATTCTTTATCAAAAAACTCAAAAGGCTAAAAATGAAATAATGTATAGCTAAGGGTAGAGGGGTGATTTGTAAACCCTCCCTCCCTCCCCCCCCTACAACCTCGGATACGCATGTATCCGTTTGAAATGACTGGCCACGGTAATAAAGGCAGTAATGGGCATGGTATTATCCGCGGTAATAACTGGCGCTTAAAATAGGGAAGAAGGTAGAGTGTGCCGTGTTTTTGCAGCATACTCTGCGTCCTTGCTCTCCGCCATCGCTCCCAAGCCTCCCCCCCTCCCCTCCCCTCCCCCCCCCCCCTCCCTTCCCTCTCTCTCCTTCTCCAAGCCTCCCCCCCTCTTTCCCTTTTGTTTTCTACTACATACACACACACACACACGTGCGCGCATGCATAAATCCAAAAAAAATAGAGAAAATAGAGAATCCATAACATACCTCGTTCATTAGAAAATGGTTGCTTTGCATGGCTTGTTTGAAATGGTTGCTTTGCTAGGCACATTTGGAAATGGTTGCTTTGATAGGCACGTTCGGAAATGATTGATTTGTTAGGCACGTTTGGAAATGATTGTTTGGATAGAATGTAAGATCAAAATGTTAGATACACATAGAGAGAGAGAGAGAGAGAGAGATAAATTTAAAGAGAGGGAGATAAATGGAGAAGGATAAATAGAGAGAGGAGGAGGGAAATAGATAGATGGAGAGAGAGAGAGAGATAGAGAGAGAGAGAGAGATAGAGGGAAATAGATAGATAGATAGAGAGAGAGAGAGAGAGATAGTTGTTGATAGTTCTATTATCGTCCTCGGAGGTCAAATATGACATATGGGACCAAATGAACATGTCATGTGGTGTGAGTGGAGGTCATAAGTGACTCTCAATGCTAAAAAATGGCTGAAATGAGCGTCGCAATAGAGAGCCCACATCGTGGTTGGGAGAGGAAGGTATGTAGGGAGAGCTCATGGCTGAATATATGGGGAAAAGAGGACCTAATGTGGTCAAAATCTGAGCACTGAAGTAGTGTGTGGTACTCACTCTCTCGCACTTGACGAGGGCATAAGGTGCAAAGTCGATGACACTCCTCGCCAGTGCCCCAACGTCTTGTCTCGCAGTGTAGAGAATGGGAGCTAAGATGAATGGAGGCAATGGTGCGGATCTCACTCAATGGGATGGGCTCAAGGATGTAGGGATGGGTTCGATTACCTCGTTTGGAGAAGAAGAGAGATTTGTAGTTTGGGACAACGTGTGTGATGTAATGGCTGAAGAGAGAACCTCCGGATTTCTCCCAAGCCGTGATACATTGGCATTGTAAGAAGGCCTCATTAACTTGGGAGTCGATTGACGCATCCTTGACCAAGTGACATGCATCCCATCTTCCAAACCATTTCTTGATGTCAAGCATCCACCCCGAACTTAGTATTTTGCTCTTGCATGTCTTTTGAACCTTTTGACTTGCTTCATATGCGATTCTAGGAAGTCGATGCAAAGGGCTACGTTGTGTCTTACGCATGTACTCCACAACCCTTTGCATGCCCAAGACCTCAATGGGAAGCGATCCGGACTCAAGAAGTAAGAGCATGTAGGGTGTTTGTGTCTTGACTTGGAGAAAGTTGGTCAGAAAACGCTTTTGGACATTCTCAAACTCTTTCCAAGTAGACTTCCCGATGCTTCCACCCCACACCTCCACTCCATAAAGAAGCATCGGTGTCACCAATGTGTCAAAGAGGTACTTTTTGAGAGCCCAACACTTGATCTCTCCAGCATTGCACATGTTCTCAAATGCATAATAAGCCCTCTTTTCGGCTTTCCAAGCGACGCATTGCACAATCCTTCCATTTATGATTGGATGGAACCTCAAGGCCAAGGTACTTGAAGTGATCTACCACTTCAAGTTTCTCATTGTTGTATACAATGCATGGATTTTTGTCATTGAGGGTCTTTACAAGCATAACCTTGGTTTTGGATCCATTCACGATCAGCCCACTATGTAGGAAAAAGCGTTCCAAGACACTCATAAGCTTTTGTGCATCTTCTAAGGTATGTGCCAAGAGCACTACATCATCGGCATAAAGCAAAAGCATGATCACTGCATTTCCGATCTTAACCTCTTCTATGCCTTCTTGCTGCAAGGTACAAATGATTCACATCATGATTGGAGGCTACATGCTCGGGCCGTTTACCACACTTGAGGTCAATACATAACATCCTATGATCCGATTCCGGATTCCGTTAACCAAGTGTAAAGCTTTGTATGCATTCTAGAGTGGCTTCCGAGAACAACATATAGTCAATCACACTATCACCATTGTGCTTTCTACATGTAAAGTCATTGGTGCCTTGCCATAGAGATACACCATTTGCAATGAGCATTCCGGTACTATTGCACATATGTAGAAGTGACTTTCCATAGTGATCCATTTCTTTTGCATCATTAGAACTTCGATTATACATGTATGAGTCATCCATTCTTCTTGAGACATGCGGCATGTCGACTAATTGTGTGTCGTGTTGTAACATATTTGTGTGAGCATTCATGTCTCCA
Organism: Adiantum capillus-veneris; assembly: GCF_014529385.1. Taxonomy (NCBI): domain Eukaryota; kingdom Viridiplantae; phylum Streptophyta; class Polypodiopsida; order Polypodiales; family Pteridaceae; genus Adiantum; species Adiantum capillus-veneris. The sequence continues at coordinate 23,628,235 of NC_140938.1, read as the reverse complement.
AAAACAATGACTTCACCTTGATTCTTGTAATGAGCAATGTCTTCCTCTAGTTCAACAAAGGGCTGATCTCTATCCATATTCAAGCGAGCATAAAAGTTGGATTCATAGTGAGGAATGTAGCAACCAGTCACAAACATGACTTGACCATTTGGTGGGCTGATTTTCAGCCATAAGTAGTGTTTATACTTATCTTCTTTGACAATGGAAACATCTTTCAAACCCTTTTTGGTCATACATGCTACACCTCCTTGGCCTCTTCGTTGCTTTGCATTTTTGGCCCACATCAAAGAATGTACATTGTATTTGTCAAATCCAAGAATTCATTGTGCATCATGCTCCCATGTTTCGACAAGAAGTACGAGTCATTGATAAGCTCATCAATGCCAATTCCTGCATTCCATGGATACCCGTTACAATTCCAAAAGCTTATTCGCAAGCGTAAGTTGGTCTCATAGATCATGTGTCCCTATTTGTTGGGTGGACTTGCATCCTCCTCAAGTGGCTTTTCTTCTTGAGATGATACCTTAACCTTCTTGCTTCTTTCCTCATATGCTTTGTGACGTACATTTTTTTTTCTTAAGAGTGCGATCCTCATATACATTACAACCTGTTCCTTTGAGGTAGATCCAACCATTGTCAAGGATGATCTTTCTCTTTACCTCATCAGCCATGGTACATACAATAGGTCTTTCTCCCGAGCGAGGGACTCCTTGTTTTCCAACTCGATGTGCACCATAAGCCATGATTCCTGACATGCCAAAGTGTGTAGCAAAAAACTCTTCAATAGCAACCGCAAGAGATTGGGGTGTTTCCATGCTTTCCTCCTTGATTCCACGAATGACAATGTTCTTTGAGCGTTTTTGTTGTTCTTGCAATTCTTGAGTGTCCACATTCTCTACATTCTTTGCTTGGACAACGGCTTGCGTGATAGGAGATGAAGAAACCACATTATCCTTACATATATTAGCCCATGATTTGGATGCATTTCTCATCTCACATACATCATGTCATATTGTATCTATCGTTTCCTCTTTCAATACATGATCACTCTTAAGTTTCCTCAAGCGCTCTTTCAATACATTCATGTCAATAAAAGAGCGTTTACATTCTTGAACTTCATTCTCAAGATGCATCAAGCGTGTTGTTTGTATTTCAAGAACCTTCTTGAGGTGTTCATTCTCCACAACGAGAACTCTTAAAGTGCCATTCTCCATTGTAAGTGCGCGCAACTCTTCACCTTGCTTGTTGACGGTTTCTTGTAACGAGATCAAGTAAGCCATGATCATTGCTTCCGTTGTTGTAGACAATGTGGTTGGGGGGGGGGGGGGGGAGAGAGAGAGAGAGAGAGAGAGAGAGAGAGAGAGAGAGAGAGAGAGAGGGATATATATATATATGTGTATGTATATATATGTATATGTATATATATATATATATATATATATATATATATATATATATATATATATATATATATATATATATATATATATATATATATATAGAGAGAGAGAGAGAGAGAGAGAGAGAGAGAGAGGGGGGGGGGGGGGGGTAGATAGAAATAGGGAGAGAGGGAAAGAGGTAGAGGAAGAGAGAACGATAGAAATAGAGAGATATAGGAGTAGATAGAAAGAGGGGGGGAGAGAGAGAGAGAGAGAGAGAGGGAGAGAGAGAAAGAGGGGGGGGGGGGAGAGAGAGAGAGAGAGAGAGAGAGAGAGGGGGGGTGGGGGGAGGGCTAAAAGAGAGAGAAATGGGGAGGGAGAGATAGGAAAGAGGAAAAGAGGGAGAGATAGAGAGAGAGGAAGAGGGAGAGATAGGAGGGAGAGAGAGAGAGAGAGAGAGAGAGAGAGAGAGAGAGAGAGAGAAAAGAGGGGGGAGAGAGAGGGAGAGAGGGAGAGATAGAGAGAGAGAGAGAGAGAGAGAGAGAGAGAGAGAGAGAGGGAAAGAGAGAGAGTAAAGAGAGAGAGAGAGAGAGAGAGAGAGAGAGGGAAAGAGAGGAAGAGAGAGAGAGAGAGGGAAAGAGAGGAATAGAGAGAGATAGGGAAAGAGGGAAAGAGAGAGAGATAGGGAGAGAAAGAAAAGAGGGGAAAGAGGGAGAGAGAGAGAGAGAAAGAAGTTAAGGAGATGAAAATTGGGCTCCAAAGGGATACCTGAGCAACCAGCACCACGTCGGTGAATGCACTTCAATCACATAGAAAGAATATAAATGCCATAGGAATCTTTGAAAGTAAGTTGACTATTAATCAATTTCCACTTAATTGAAGGAAACGAACAAAGATGATGCTAAAATCATTCCATTTCAATACTTTGGATGATTTACAATTATAGATGCAAAAGGACAAAAGGATTGATTGAGCATGCTTTAACATTTAAATATATTGCTCTCCTTTGAAGAGTGTCCATTTGCTAAGAGGTCCTTGTCTTTCAAAGCACAAGTGACTCAATCATCTGCTTTTGGGTTGTCCTACCTTATCTTGCTAGGATGCTCCACCCCAGAGAGTTGGGGCTGTGAGTTGTAATTTGAAGTTGTAAAGATCTCTCTTTTTAAAAAAAAAAGATACAAGTCTTGTTGGGTATTTTTTATGTTATTTTATTATTAGATTACCTTCAAGGCGAGGATGCTTTGTTGAACGAAGTGCTTGCTTTACATGGAGACACAGACATGACTCTGGGATGGAGCTTGCGCTTCGTACTTTAACTGCACCATCGAGAAGGGGAGAGAAAGAAGGATAGAGAGAGAGAGAGAGAGACTTAGTGAGAGAAATGGAATTACTTATTGCATTACATTAGAATTGTAATGCTACGATCAATTGATCACTTAGACGTTGAATCTAGGTGTAGCCAACACAAAACGATGGCTACATTTACAATCATAACATATATGTGTGTTATATATATTTGTTTATGCATGTATATAGGCACTAAGTACGGGAGCATAGCACCCGAAGGTTAGACGCTTCCTATTGGGTATAGTCCTTTTTTAATCCTGGCGTTGAGGGCACTCATGCATGGATTACCGCAATGTACCTTTGGTTTTACCACGGTTGAAACTGCGATGATATCTAAAGAGGTGCAGTTGACCTTTGGCAATACTAGCCTCTACTTAGGTCTACTAGTATGTATATGTATCTACGTGTTTGTGTGCTAATATATATATCCTTTGGGAGAGAATTGAATGTTACAATCAATTGATCACTTAGACGTTGAATCTAGGTACTGCCAACACAAAACGATGGCTACATTTACAACCATAACATATATATGTGTGTACATATATATTTGTTTATGCATGTATGTAGGCACTAAGTACGGGAGCATAACACCCAAAGGTTAGAAGCTTCCTCTTGGGTATAGTCCTTTTTTAATCGTGGCGTTGCGGTCATTGATCCACTCATGCATGGATTACCACAATGTACCTTTGGTTTTACCACGATTGAAACTGCGATGATATTTAAAGAGGTATAGTTGACCTTTGGCACTATTAGCCTCTACTTAGGTCTACTAGTATGTATATGTATCCACGTGTTTGTGTGCTAATATAATTGTGTACATATTTATAGATGAGTGAGTAGGGTGGAAAGCTTAATCTTATTGCTCTTTGTAATGTAGATGCTAGACGAGAAACCAACTGGTGAGGAGAAGCCAACTGGCTCTTCTTTTGGTTGGTTCACATCTCAGGTGGGCTCCCACCCGGGGTGGACATCGCCTCCACTAGACCCGAGTCTTGAGTCGGTGAGAACAAGCAAAAAAATAAAGAATATTTCTACGTAGTTAACCCTAAACCATGAGTGTCATAGGTTTTTTTCTGTTATTTGCAGGCATGGCCATCCTACACCTACCCTTCTCAGGTTCCTTCACCGGTCGTAGATCTTGACTTACAACGGGCTATCTCTTTATGAGAGCTACCTCCATTCGACAAAGGATTTTTTTGGCCGCTTCACTCCGCAGCAGCTTGCGACCTACGACATTTCTACGCAGACTACACCATGGGGGAGTCAGGGAGGGACTCCTTACCTACAGAGCCTCGCACCAACGGCACCTCCCTCTACTCTCCCTTCCTATCCTCCTACTCCTATTCCATCGCAGGGTCCTACTCCCCTTGCATCGCAGGGTCCTACTTCCATGGCATCACAGGGTCCTACGCCACTTCATTCCGCTCTTGCTTCGCCAAAACATCGTCGCGACATACTTCCTCTGGCAGCACACGTTGATGCTCATCTCAGGGCAACGAGCGTCATGAGAGACGAAGCGGTGGTGGATCTTGTGGTTTTGCATGTTTTGGTAGTGGTGGGGGAACGGAGTCCCCACTTTCAGAGTGTGCCGCCCCTGATGTAGAGGAGGAGGATATTGATGTACCCGTGCCAAACACGCATGGGCGCTACTACAGGGTTAAATATGGGGAGAGGTGGATTTTGGCACAGCACAGGGCAGGGCATTTTGATGTCATCTACAAATTCTTATACATTCAACGTATGAGAACTATTTTATAAATTTAAGAGACCAACTGCACGATCATGCACGGTACATTGAGGACGCCCCCGATCAACGTTTTTCACAACAATGGTTGGAGGGCTACATAAAGACATTTCTAAAAAACAAGCAGTCCAGTGTGCGACGCGTAGCAGCCAACTAGGTCAGAGATCCAGACAGGAGTTACTCCGGTGACAACATGGTAGATGCGGAGTGGGAGTGGGCAATTCAAGAGAAGAGCGATCAAGCTACGATGGCTCATCATACAGACAACAACACGAGGCTCGCGCAAGACAAACTCCCATGCACTATGGCTCAGGAGGCAAGGGAGCTTGGAAGGATAAATATGTAAGATTAATTGAATTATAACGTCGATCAGTGATTATAAAGATTGTAGTTGATGATTTGGTATTGTTATTGCTAACTTAGAAAGATATCACTCTCTCTCGACCAATCAGAGAAATGTCCAAGTATTAGGAGCGGTAAGTATACAAGTAATTTTGTATCAATCGTTTTGAGCTGTTAATAATTGTTTAATTTGGTTTGGGTTTATGCAGAGTCAAAGTGATCCAAGATACATGCCTCTGGACGACGACGAGATAGAGGAGGATTAGATAGAAAAATGTTTTTTCTAAACTTTCGTAAAGTCCCAATGTGGCACAATTTATATACAACTATTTACTTTTTATTGTAACTTTTTTAAATAGTTGATCTTCTACATTTTTAATTGTCAAGTTAAATTAAATTCAATTTTAGTTCTTTGGTAATTTTTATACTCTTCCAAAAAACAATTGATGTTTCATTGTTTAGGTCAAAAATAAAGGTGCTCAATTGGGCCACCTACAAATGAGCACCTTTATTTTTGAATTAGCGTGTAGCGGCAATAAGAATGGTAATAAACACGGCAATTGACACGGTAATACCTATGGGTATATTTCCACGACTATTACCGCGCTTATTGCTAAGAAACCACTACTGCGTACATAGCCACGGTTATTGCAGCCCACACAAATTTTTCTCTCTCCTTTTTCTTTTGTTTTTCCGCGGCAATGTTAGCAGTTATAGATAACTCCTCTTATAATGTTAGTTACAATGTTTTAAGTTAAGTTTTAGTGCTAGGTTTTATTTAGATTTAATTATCTCCGCACATAGATTTATGTTATAGAGTTAAGTTTAGATTATAGTGTTAGGTTATAATGTTAAGTTTTAGTGCTAGGTTTTATTTACAGTTGATTATCTTCATACATAGGTTTAGCTAATAAATGATGGTTCGTATTAGATCGGTCCATTTTAGTAATCCGCTCAAGGTATGCAACTTAGGGTAAGCGGCTGGGGTATTGTTTCAGTTCGGGCCTAGGGTTAGCTCCTTAGATGTTAGTTCTTCGAATTCAAGCCACTTAAGGCTAGTCATTCTAAATTGGGTTATATTTAGTATCGCATTACTTTAGTCATTTTAGTAATCCGGTTCCGGCACAACAAATTGGTTGTTTCAGGCCACTTAGGGCCAACCACCTAAAGTTAGCAGGTTAGATTTGGTCGCTCTGAATAAGCTTAGTATCACATTACTTTAGCCATTTTAGTAAATTAACCCGCTTTGGGTATATAGCACGTAAGTAGTTGGGTTGTTTCTATCCAACTGCACTAGGGGTACTCACTTAGGTGTTAGGTCTTTGCAATCTGGCTGTTTGAGGTTGCTTAGGATTAGTTGGTTAGGGCATGCTGCTTAAGTGTTGATACTTTGCAATTTGACTGTTTCAGGCCGCTTAGGGCAAGTCATTTAGGATTAACGGCTTTAGATTTGGGCTACAAGTTTTAGGTTTCTATTGGATTTGGATTTGTATTGGATCCATATGCATTGTCATGTAGACGTGGGTGTGTACTTATGTCACACCCTTAGACATTGACCAATAAAGGCAAAAGTATTACCCGGTGGTCTTGATCTCCATGCACCTCTAAACTGAGGTATGCAGGGATCGGGCATGGCTAGAGAATGTGAGGTAGTTAGAGCTAGCAGCAAATGGTTATCACCAATCAATGTTTGATTGTACAAAGACGCTTATGGTTGGTTGCTAGGATGTGGCTATGTTTGGGCGGTTAGGGTAGAAAAACAAAACAAAAACGGACTTTGACAAAGGGACTTCAATAATGCAAACAAACTCCAAATTAAACGCAAACGATCTTCAAATATGGCGGATCGGTCCATTTAAGTAATCTGCTTAAGATATACATCTTAGGGTAAGCGGTTGGGCTGTTTCAGTCCACTTAGGGTTAGCTGCTTAGGTGTTTCTTCTTTAAACTCAAGTCAGTTAGGGCTAGATGCTCTAAATCGACTGATGTTAGTATCGCATTACTTTAGCTATTTCAGTAATCCTCTTTGGGCATGGAAATTAATTAGTTATTTCAGGCCGCTTAGGGCCAACCACCTAAAGTTAGCAGTTGTAGACTTGGCTGCTTTAAATCAACTTAGTGTCCATTACTTTAGCCATTTTAGTAAATTAATCAGCTTTGGGTATGTAGTGCGTAAGCGGTTGGGCTATTTTAGTTCTCTTAGGGTTTAGAGCTTAGGGCTACTCACTTAGGTGTTAGGTCTTTGTAATTTGGTTGTTTCAAGCTGCTTAGGGTTAGCCGGTTAGGGCATGCCGCTTAGGTGTTGGTACTTCGCAATTTGGTTGTTTTAGGCCGCTTAGGGTCAACCACTTAGGGTTAGCGGCTTTAGATTTGGGCTACAAATTTTAGGTTTCTACTTGATTAGGGTTTGTACTAGATCTACATGCATTGTGATAGATATGGGTGTGTACTTATGTCGCACCCTCAAATATAGGCATTGACCAATAAAGGTGAAAGTATTACCCGGTGGTCCTGATCTCCGTGCACCTCTAGACTGAGGTGTGTGGGGATCGTGCATGGCTAGAGAATGTGAGGTAGTTAGAGCTAGCGGCAAATGGTTATCACCAATCAATGTTTGGTTGTACAAAGACACCTATGGATTAGTTTCTAGGATGTGTCTATGTTTGGGCGGTTAGGGTTGAAAAAACAAAAATGGCTTGTGCACTTCAGAAACTCATGCATAGTCTTCAACTCTAGCTCTTTACGTAGCAATGCAATTTTGGCCTCATTGCAACTTTTCCTTGGTCTACTGATCTTAGCATATAGAGAGTACTTAATTTGAGAAAGAAACCTAGAAATTTACACCTAGCTAATTTGGCATTGACAATACTTGAAAACAGAGAGAAATAGAACAATTGACAATAGTTGAGGACCGAATATACATGGAGCCAGTCCCCCCTCCATATAAGCTTTGTATTATATCTTCTCCCATCAAAGGAGACTTTTGTACAATACAATTCTTGTTTTCCTTGACAAAACTCGTTTATGCAATGAAGATGGAAGCTTCATGCACCAAATTATGCTTGAAAAACACACCTAGTGTCACTAGCCTCAGTCCCAAGACCTCACACACCTTCAAACATGGTGAGAGCTAGCAAGGAATGAGAATAGATTCAAAGGAAGAAGAGGTATCTTATGAGAAAGAAGTATTCTCCTCACATAATCACTCTAATAGCATAGATTAGCTTAGGTAGAGGAGATGAGCATGCCATTGAAGCTTGGCTCTTGGTTGGATTTGCATTCCATAGCCAAGAGTTGTTGGTGTAGGCCTCTACTTCTCAATGCTTGGAGAAGGAGATGGTGTTCTTCTTGCACACATGAGTTGTCTGTGTGTGTGTGTGTGTGTGTGTAGCAATGAGTTAGAGTAAACTGCAGCCTTCTCTCTCATCTTGGTCGACCCCTCTTGCTATTTGCTCATACTGGCATCCCATTGGCCTCTATAAAGCTTAGCCAATCACAAATTAGAAGAATAATTGATAGCCTTTTGACAGGTGTCCCCCTTTTCACTTTTGTGAGAGTTTTAGGTAATTAAATAATTCATTTAAACTCTCATTTGACCTCTTAGTCTTCTGGCCAATAGGAATCAGGCAATCCATTGGGCTGTTGAATGCTCATTGGACCCCTTGGTAGACTATCCAATAGTCTTCTAGGGAGCTTAATTTCTATTGAGTCTTTTATCAACAAGCATTTTTTAATTGATTAGACTAATTTTACTCTAGCTTAATTCTCATTGGTCCACCTCTATGGCCATCCAATAGGATTTGAGGAGAGGTTGAGGGCAACTGGCCTAGGAACAACTAACATGTGTCTAGTATTCCCTTTGTGTAAAAGGGGGAGCATTGGAGTGTGTGTGTGTGTGTGTGTGTGTGTGTGTGTGTGTGTGTGTGTGTGTGTGTGTGTGTGTGTGTGTGTGTGTGTGTGTGTGTGTGTGTGTGTGTGTGTGTGTGTGTGTGTGTGTGTGTGGAGAGAGAGAGAGAGAGACAGAGAGAGAGAGAGAGAGAGAGAGAGAGAGAGAAGATGAAATGAAATGTTATGTTGAATGTCTTCTAAAGACCAAAATGACCCGAGACACCAAATTGATACAATCCTAGTGGATTGAGAGATGATGAAATGAAATATAATGTAATGTGTAGAGAGAGAGAAAGAGAAGAAGAAGAAGATAATTTTTACGTTGTAGGAAACTATCCTAGTGGATTGAGAGATGATGAAATGAATTGCAATGTAATGGGGAAATAGAGAGAGAGAGAGAGAGAGAGAGAGAGAGAGAGAGAGAGAGAGAGAGAGAGAGAGAGAGAGAGAGAGAGAGAGAGAGAGAGAGAGAGAGAGAGATTCAGAGAGAGAGAGAGAGAGAGAGAGAGAGAGAGAGAGAGAGAGATGAAATGTCATGTTGAATGTCTTCCAACAAAGGCCAAAATGACTTGTGACACCAAATTGATACAATCCTATTGGAGTTAATACAATGTTTGGGTTTAAAATAAAATAAAGTAAAATGAAAGCTAAAAGAACATGAGTGTTCGAGGATGTCTGACTTTGGGCCAGTCTTTGAAGAGCATCATCAATGGCAATATCTGTAAATAGTTGTATTGAATGACTCTCATGTTGTGCTAGAATAGTCATGATCCTATAAAACAAAGCTCCACGAATGTCACGGTGGTCCTCGTAGACGTAGTGTCTAGCTCTCCCAAGCCCAATGCCTCTATTATTCAGTATATCTTTGGCATAGGTGGATTTGAAGTTTGAGAGAGAGAGAGAGAGAGAGAGAGAGAGATCTTTAGTACACCTAAGGCCTATTGAGTCAAAAATTTAAAATCCTAAAAGCCAAGAAGGATTCTTCGACTCATGAAAACTTTTAAGTCAAACCTAATTGGGTCTCCTCGCTATAGGAAAATCCTTTTCCCCCTACGGTCCCTGTGATGGGAAATCCTTTGCCTCTCCTGTGATTTTCATTGTCACCCTTTACATCATCTGTTAGGACGTGCATCCTTTGTCTTGCCCCTGTTGCTAGCAATGGTCCAAGGCTTCCCATCTACAACCACCTTGCCTGTTGTGGGTGCCAGTTGTTGGCCATGCATACCGCCATTGTGCCCACAACCTGTTTCCATGCTTGATGGCTTGCCTCAATGCTAGATTATGTCAACATATTGCACTTTCTCTTGACCCGCCCATGCCACTCTCATTTCACAGCCAGTTGATGTTCCCTTCATTATCACACCATATATAATTTCCCTTGCTCCGAATGGTAGTGCCACCACTTGCCTACTAGATGCAAGTGGCAAAGATGAGGGATGACTACACTTTGAAGCATATGTGAATTAGTATTGTGCTCAATACCTAGATAAGAATACTTGCATAAAAAGACTTTTTTATAAGAAACGTATCATGGTTTATTCAATAATTGATCGTAGACATAAGATCTATCATTTAAGGTTGATGTAGCAAGTGCTCTCAAGTGTTGTGTTTCTGTTTAAAAAGTTTAATCTTTTAGTGGGTTGTTTGGTAATGTGTTTTGATTTGATAAGTGAAGTTTTTCATGGTTGTTTATGACCATTCCATTATTTGCTATTTAGAGAACAATCCATCTCATATGTGTGCCTTAAATCCCATGTTGGAAGCCTACTGGGTAGGTGGCTAGTATCATTTGTGTTGAGATTGAGATTTGTATCAGTTTACATGAGAAATGTTGTCCGTGTTTTGACAAATTACATTGAATCGGTTGGTTTATTTTAATGCAGTATTCATTACATTTGTTACTTTTCATAGTGGTTTGTTCTCTCAAATAAAAACATAGTACAATCTACACGTCCGTTCTTTTACAATTCAACATGTATTTTTGAAAAATTATGTCCTTCTAAAATTTTATTGTTACTAATATGCATAAAACAGTGGGTCATTACATTCCATACAAAATCCGTACGAGGGGGGGTGTCTCATTGTGAGAATGACCATATCTTGTCCACATGTAGGGGGTAGGCTAGCACGTAAGATATCGTACATAGCGGGGTACTGAGGTGACATCCCCCCATTACTAATAGTGAATACTCCGAGAGTTTAGACTTGTACCTAAATTCTCAAAGAGACCCTTCCAAAAATTATTGGTCATTCTAGGATCTCTATCCGACACTATGGACATTGGCAAGCCATGGCACTTGAAGATTTGTGATATAAAGAGGGTTTCCATTTGATGGGCTTTGATAGTCTTTTTGATAGGTATGAAATGTGCTTGTTTGGTAAACCTGTCTACTATCGTCCATATTCCTTGTATTCCCATGGATAGACTTGGGCAATCTAAAGATAAAATCCATGGATATGCTCTTCCATGGAGAATTAAGGATTGGAAAAGGTTGCAGCAATCTTGGTTACTTCCCTCTATCAAACTTTGTCTTTTGGCATACCACACATTTTGAAACATACTCTTGTATGTTTGCGTTCATGGTAGGCCAATAGAAATATGTATCTATCCCTTTTAGAGTAAATTGAATCCCTCTATGCCCCGCATAAGGAGGAGCATGAGATTCATACATTACTTTCTCATGTACTGAGTTAGTAACGCATAGTCTATTGCCATAGAGAAGATAACCATCTTGTAGGGTAATTGGTTCTTCTTTCTTCCCTAGTGCAAGGGCTGAAATCACATCTCTAAAATCGGGATCGATAGCATACTCATCTATCATAGAAGATCGATCATTTTGAGTTGCTATGGATACCACATTCACTCTTGCTCGTCTTGAGAGTGCATTGGCTACTTGATTATGCTTGCCAGCAATGTAGGCAATATGAAAATGAAATTGCAAAAGGAAATTTTCCCACCTCATTTGTTTGTCAGAGAGCTTGGTCTGCATCATGAAGTACTTAAGGGTTTGGTGATATGTTCACACAATGAAAGGAGTCCCTAGTAAATAGTGCTTCCACGAATCTAGAGCATGTAGGAATGCTAAGAGTTCCTTCTCATATATGCCTAGAGATTTCTCAGTAGGGTGGAGCCTTTGACTTTCATAGGCTATGGCGTGCCCTTCTGCCTTGGAGCAAAACAGCTCCAAGGCAATCACTACTACATGTGTCGCATTGGACCTCAAATGGCTTTCACATATCCGGTAGTGTAAGCACAGGTTGAAAGATAAGATTTTCTTTAAGCTTTTTGAAAGCATTGCTCTCCTTGGTGGACCATATATACCTAGCATTTTTCTTTGTTAGGTCATGTAATGGTCCCGCAATTTGTGAGAACTTTTCTATGAAGAGTCTATAGTATACACACATACCTATAAATATTCTTAGTTCATGTAGATTCCTTGGATTAGGCCATCCTTTTATTACCTCTAACTTTGATGCATCCATTTGGATGCCATCTTGAGAGATGATGTGGCCTAAATAATGAATCTCTTGTAAGAAAAATTCACTTTTCTTTTGATTAAGATAAAGTTTATTCTCTCGTAAAACTTGAAATATTACCTGGAGGTGTTTCTTGTATTCATTTGATGAATTAGATTAGATGATTATATCATCAAAGAACACTAGTAAAGGTTCGGTGAGGCCTGAATAGCTTCTCCATCAAGCAATGAAATGTGGCTGGTGCATTGGTCATGCCAAAAGGCATGACAATGTACTCGTAAAGACCAAACATAGTGCAAAATGCGGTCTTTACAATGTCTTGATCAACTATCCTTATTTGATGGTAGCCACTTTTTAGGTCGATCCTTGTAGCTTATCAAATAGGCCTTCTGCGCATGGAACGGGAAACCTATTCTTGATAGTGTTTAGCGATCTATAGTCGACACACATACGATATGTGTCGTCTTTCTTTTGCACTAATAACACTAGTGAAGAAAATGGAGATGAGCTAGGCCTAACCATGCCTTTCTCAACTAACTCATGCACTTGCCGCATAATCTCCTATTTTTTAGCTTGGGAAATTCTATAAGGAGGTTTATTAGGAGGTGAACTTCCTGGAAGAAGTTCAATTGCATGGTCATCATTGCCTCGTTTGGGAGGTAGTTCACAAGGAATATCATCAATAAAACATCTTGGATCCCCTTGCGTAAATTAGATAACTCTAATCCCTTTTGATTGTTTATATTTTCTTTTGCTAAAGCATTAGCTCATTTTGAAAATCTTTAACAAAAATCATGTACACAGAATTAGAGATCTTTTTGACTTATTAAAAGGGGTTAATTTTTTTTGCGAGTTAATCAATTCGTGGTTTTTCGCTAAAGGTGATGATTTTTAAAGTTTATGGAAGCATGGATTTCACTCATATGTATGCTCTCTAAGGTGGCGTTGTGGTATGTGAAATAAGTACCGAGGGAAGGAGAGAGAATAAGGATTAGACAGAGAGAGAAAAACGTACTTGTGAAATAGAGATAGGATCAAGGTGTGAGAGTACCTACAACGAGAGAGAGAGAGAGAGAGAGAGAGAGAGAGAGAGAGAGAGAGAGAGAGAGAGTGGGAGATGAGGGGGAGAGAGGATGCTAGAGAAAAGATAGGTTCAAAATGAAAAATGTCTGGCTCAAGTTTGGGCAAGAAGGTTCTCAAGCCAGTTCAAATTATTTCATTTAGTAAATATCTCACATTTTAATTGAGATGAAAGTGGAGTGAAGTGAAAGTGGAGAAGGAGGAGTAGAAGAAGAGAAAATATTTTGTGAGTGTGTGTGTGTGTGGGAGTGTGTGTTTTTGTGTGCACATTTTCTTGTCACGTGTGTGTGTGTGTGTCTCTTTAACTGCATGAGATATTTAGTGTGATTATCCCTCTCAAATTTAGAGTTTGCATGTTCTTATGCGTATGAAAAGGTTCCAAAGCCGGGTCCACAAATAATGTTTCCCAAGCCCTAAAAGAGGCAGTTAGTGGTGGTTACTCATTGCACTATTAGATGCTTATAATATTCATAGGGGAATAATAATCATAGTGACAAATCATGCATATTTTATTGCACGCTCCACTTTAAAAGTTAGTGGTGGACTAGTAGACGATTATAATATTCATAGGGGCATAATAGTCATATTGACAAATCATGCATATATTGTTGCACACTCCACTTTAGAAGTTAGCATATGCTTTTTGAGAAGTGGGACCCCTCATGTCACGAACACATGCCACTCTTCCATCACTATCAAATTCGTTTTGAGACCATGCTGCTTTAGCCTATATAAATGTTACGAGGCAGGCAGCATATGCAACACAAGTGACTCGGAGGTGCCAATCAAGAGAGATTTTTTTTCCCCTTGTACTTATACAATGCCTATAGGATATGTAACTACTGGTAATGAGGTAGTTGGTAAAATCCATGAAGAGCTTCACAAACTCCCCCCCAACGCACCCCTTGAAGAAAAGAAGCTGTTTACGCAGAGAGAGCGTGGCACAAACAAGGCGATCCGGATGTTCAACCACCTTAATCGCGCTCGCAACACCGGAGACCAGGAACTCAATGAAGGCTTTGAGACAATGCAAGAAGCTCTGGGCAAGTGGGAGACATGGGGGTACATAGACAGCTCTCGGAGGGCAAGTGGGAGACATGGGGGTACCATTTGCTTGTCTGCAAATGCACAATCGACCTGGTCGACATCTCTGGCTCTAATGTGGTAGAAGATTGAGGCAAGATTTAAATAATTATGCACTAATTAATATATTTAAATAAATATGCACTAGCACATGATAAATTGTACTAGTGTGATGCAAGTTGTACTCTGTGTGTGTGTGTGTGTGTCTGCAGGTTTGATTCGCTACCTAATCATGTAGACAACTTATTTTAATTATATGATGATTATTTTAACTATATGATGGTGTTCCACTCTTCTCTACCTTGGTGAGAATAATTCATATGTCAGGGTTTTGGACCGTCCCCTCTCTCTGTTTGACTTAATATTATTGAAGTAGCTGTGAGACTTTTAATAGGCTTGGTCTACTAACACATCTTCAAGATCTGTCATAGCTTAGGGTATTGTTGATATCTTCTAGCTAAATTGAACCGCCAAATGTAACTACAAGCTATTTGAAAGCCACAACGTAAAGCAAATCTATGTGAGGTTTTTATATAATTCAAGTAACAGATGAGCATGTCTTTAGTAATTATCCTACTTTTAGTAGAATTTTGTTTCCTGTCCATGTAGGTGTTGTTGCAAACAAGGATGAATGCCTAATAATCCAATTTGAAAGTAGGAATCTAAAAAATATTGATGGTTGTACTTGTTTGGTCAGAGACCTCAAAGTAATGATACACACATAGACTCTTGCATATAGAATAGTAATTAAAAATACTTTACTAATTTGAAGAACTGCTTACGTACATAAACACACACATATAAATAAACATATATATATATTATATAAACAAGTAATTAAAAACACTTGACTGAGTTGAAGAACTACTTACATACATAAACACACACATATAAATAAATAAATAACTAGATATATATATATATATATATATATATACATATATTCTTAGACCGACAGTGTAAAGAAATAGTGATAAGCAATCAAACTTTCTGCAGCATAACAGCATGAAAATTCAAAAAAAAAAACCCCATTCCATACTTGCTTCCATGAAAGCTTGCCTAACTTTCATTAAGCTTTGTATACATGAAACCACAAAAAGCATGATTATATTCACAAGCAATCAAAATTTCAGCAGCATAACGGCGTGAAAATTCAAACATAAAAAATCCACATTCCATACTTGCTTCCGTGAAAGCTTGCCTAACTTTTGTGTATACATGAAACCATGATTATGTTTCCAAACAGCGAACAAAAAACATGATTATATTCACAAGCAATCAAAATTTTGGCAGCATAATGGCGTGAAAATTCAAACAAAAAAAATCCCCATTCCATACTTGCTTCCATGCAGCAGCCCAATGCTCACAGGAAGAAGAAATTACATATGCAAAAAAACATGTGTTGGTATATTACTTTGGTAAATCCAAAGCTCTCAACTAACTTCTATCTAGCATAATATATATGAAATCATGGTTGAATTGATAAACACAATCAACACCAACAACATGTCTTCAATAATACCAGAAAAGTGGCACCCAAACACCATGGTCACACGTCGTCCCATACAAATCACAAACTAGAAAACACCATAGATAATACCAATGATGATGTCAATCAAGGGCAATGTGATCCGGGCTCATATTGTTGCCAGCCAGTCTCCTCATTGCTATCTGCATCAACTACTGGAATAGCACGTACACATGGAGCCTTAAAGCGTGAAAGATGCTGCTGGAAGACCTCTGGATCACTATCTATGCATAGACAGTGTCTAGACAACTCAGTGCAAACATGGCGCAAGCCACCACATCCAGAAAACATATCAACAATGTAGGTGTGCTCCGCAGTAAATGTCCGCACAAACCAACTAAAAAAAGAAAAAAAACAAGCGCATTTTTATTTTATGTAACAAAGTGTAATAACGCATAGTAGGAAGCATATATTCTTACTGAAAGAAGTCAAGGCTACGCTCAGCGGCACCTCTAAGAGCGCGTCCTCCAATGTACTCTCCGTCGGCACGCTCCACTAGTATTCCGGACTTGGCATCGAAAGAGTTATTGTCCATGCTCTCTCCATCTCGTCGATCATAGATAGGACGTTGACCCTTATGATAAAACAATCCTAACAATAGTGTTTCGACCTACAAAGTACAATTAGAATGTGATCTAATTGAAGAAAACTAGGAGCATGCTTTTCAATCAACAAATAAATTTACTTACTCTCTCAATCTCAATGGTCTTCGCACATAACCATCGGGGATCAAAATAAAGATGGTGTGCATCATTTTGAATCCCATCTCAATGGCATGGCTAGACACAATGCCAAAGCGATCAGTGGAGCTTAAGGTGATGTACCACCCATTGTCTGCCACATACTTAGAAGCTATTATGGCCACTTTCTTACTTAATTTTCAAGAGAATTGATTCCATGGAGAGACCTGTATATTACACATTGTTAATTTAATTAAAGCTCCAAAACTATCATAGACTACCCATTGTGGTTTTGAAGAATACATACCTCGTTCTTCGAAAAGTTTTCAACTTTAAAATTTGTTGGAAAATCCGCAAACAAAAGAGAGGTCACTTCACTGCTCTTCCCCATCAACATGGGCTGAATGAAGAAAATCCAAGATCTTTCATACGATCAAATACATGTATTTCAAACATTCACAATACACACCACACATAGTCAGTCTTTCTTCTCACATGTGTTTACCATTTCTCATCTTCATCAAGAGAAATTTTGTAAACATATAGCATGTTGCCAATAACGGTCACATCATAATCTATGGAAGGCACTGCATAATCAAAAAATAAAATATTACATCAAGAATTGTCGAGTAGACAAAAAGTGACAGCTAGATATCTATCTTTACAAGCAATTTTACCTATGGAGCCTTGAGCGGAGACTTCTTCGGTTTCACAAAATCCAATTACTTCTTTATAGAGGAGATTGTACTATTGTTTATTCTTTTCGAAGAGGTGGCCTTCTTGTAAGCTGAGCCAATCTCCTCAATACCATTTTCATTTCTTTCAAGAACGTGCTCTAAAGCAAACAGAAATATGTTTCTCACAAACATAGTCTAATAATATGAGAACTTTAATAATTTTGTAGTTTTTATGAATGCCCAAAAATAACCTTTATATGAGTTCCCTTCTTCACGTGGGTGGTGCCTCGAGTGTAATCTAGCCACCAAGGGAAATACTCAATTTCCTAAGCAATCAAACCATAATCTCTCATCCATAGTGGATACATACACTCTCACAAGAGAGGTCCCTCCAACTTTCAACAAGAACTGGCAACTTCTCCAACAAAGTTTGATCGTAAAGCTGAATTATCCATATACATAAAATATAGTTAACTTATTTATTATACAAACTCTAAGTACAAAATAGAATAACAACCATAAAGATATCAATTGTATTACCTGAATAAAACTCTCCTCGAAGATTCCATAAGCTCTGGATTTTTTTCATTCGACTCTTTTGTGTTGATCTTACTCTAAAGCTCCACAAAAGCTTTATCAATGTGCTCCCTCAATCGGTGATCAAACCATTCTTCAAAGACCTCCAGCATTTCTTCAATCATTTTCCCTTTGATCCTCAAGCATTGCTTCAAGATACTTCCCCAATACCACTCTTTACGCAAGTACATTCTAAATTTCATTACACTAATATAACGCTCAGAACTAACATCATCTACACGGCAATGGATCAAAGAGTGCAATATTTCCTTTTTTCTATAGAGCAAACAATAAACATTTGATTCATTTGATTATTTCATGTGTATTTTTTATCCAAAGATTATTACCTCTCTAGTGATATTTTAGAAGTTGCCAAAGAGTGGACCTTGTCTCTTGTAAGGCCCACTTGATTCTTTTCCCTTATCCAATTGAAGTTAAATAACAAAGAGAAGAACCCCTGGCCATTGTCGGGGTTGGCAATGGCCAACATCTATGTTGCATTAGCACGAAATCAAGTCAAATTAATTTTTCCATCCAATAAATCAAATTCAAATGACATGTCAACTTACAATTTTGAAGAAATTCAAACATGAATGGTGAGAAGAGAAAGTGTTTACCTTATAAGCTCTTTCTTTGAATATTTTTTCTACTTTTCCTCGAGCAACCATTTCCTTTTTTGGCAGTGAAATCGAGGGATCATTGATCTCTTGCATCTCTTTGATAAGAGACAAGTCAAAGTCTTCCTTTTGTAGAGCAAGTGGAAAAAACAAAATTTACAAAATTATGCCAAGCTTTAGAAATTACATAAAAAGTGTACTTTAAGGCAAAAAAAATATACCTTCCATATGAGCATTGCCAATAAAAGAGTAGGAGCATTGTACCAACTCCCTTTAGATGCCTTCTTCTTGCAAGCAAGCTCTACCTCTATCCATCGAACCCAATCTTGGGGAAAGTCTTTCAGTAAAGAATCTTTGCTTGCCACAGCCAGTTTTTGGAACAAGAAGATCTCCTGTCCAAAATTTGTGCTCATAGTGGTTCTACCATTCCTAAACCACAATATCTTAAATTTAATGGCAATAGAATGACATCGATAAAATAATAGCAATACCTATAAAAACAACAAATGAGCCTACTCATTTTGAGAGCGCAAAGCTAGCATAAGCTCCCCCTTTGCACTTCTATCAACATAGACAAATTGACACTTGACAGAACAATGTCTCCACTTTATCATTGAAAATTCTACAACAACAAAAAGGAAAATTAGAAAGCATAGAGTAATACAAGACAAATTTTCATTAATCAAGAAACAAATCACTTACGTGTTTTTATTATGCACATCCAAGTTTTCAAACGGTGATTGCCATCCCAAGCAATAAAATTTTTTCCCCTTAAGTCTTCCCACTCAAGGGGAAGGGAATTATCAAAATCATCGCTTATTTCTTGCCAAATAGGCCCCCATTCATCTTTGTCTAATTCGGAAACATAATGTTGATCATGGACTGGTTTCTTAAATGACACAAGAAATGGAGCTCCAAGCACACTGTATCCAGAAATCTCAAAGCTTTTCACCAAGCCCTCAGTGCGTGGACCCATCGCTCTAATGCCTTCATTTTCCATCAATCTGCAGAGAGGAATGTGAGGAGGTTCCCCACCTCTCTTTACAATAAAACCCTCTACAATCTCCTCCAATATTTGACCATGAACATCCTTTCCAAACACTGTTGGATGATTGGCAGGTTTAGCAACAATTGTCGTTGCTTTAGACACGCTTTGGGCCACCCATTCACCTTGTGTTATAGCATGAATATCTATGAGCTCCTCTTCTTCATGCACATCAATCAATATATCCTCTTCTTCATGCACATCACCCAAAATATCCTCCTTCTGACGGACATTGGAAGAAGCAATGGAAGATCGTGCATTGGCCCTATGCCCTGTAGTGCCAGACCTTAATGTGTATCCTACTCCTTAAAGCAATAAACAATAATAACACAACTAGTTTAGTGATTACGTAGAGACAAATAAAAAGAACACAAATAGCTTAATATAGTTGAACTTACTTTGAGAGATACTTGTCCTGCCACGTTTAGATGGTGTACGAACCATAATCTATCAACCATAAACAACAAAAATCTTCTTAGCAAAGACAATACAAATATAAACTTCAAAATTTCGGCAGCGTAATGACGTAAAATGAAAATTTAAAAAAAAAGATCCAATTCTCAACTTGATCACGGCAAGGAAAAATACAAATCCACTTTGACATTTGTATAGCTCTGCTCTACAACAAGTACTACAACGAGTTGTGCAATATGGAAATGCATCAATATAAGTGTTATTGTAAGTGTGTGTATGCATGATTGTTAATGTAAGTGGGTGTGTGTATGCATGATTGTATGTGGCGCATGGTGTCTTGTATGTAAGTGTGTTGATGTGTGTGAATGCAATTGTGTATATGGATGTATGTTATTGTATGTGTGTGTATGCAAGTGTAATGTGTGTGTGTGTGTATGCATGATTTTGTGTGTGTTTGTGCTATGTGTGCAAGTGTGTTGATGTGTGTGAATGCAAGTGTGTGGGTGATTGTTACTAAGTGTGTGTGTATGCAAATGTAATGTGTGTGTATGCAAGTGTAATGTGTGTGTGTATGAATGAGTGTCACTGTGTGTGTATGTGTGTATGCAAGTGTGTGTGTGTGTGTGAATGCAAGTGTGTGTGTGTGTGTGTGTTTACCTGCGCTCGCCCGATCCACCAAAGGAGGTCCAATAGGAGCTCCATTGGAGCTCCCCCATGCCTTGAAATGCATGGTGAGAGGGCAACGTGCGCGCTACCCTCTCAGGCATGGGGGAGCTCCTATTGGACCTCCTCCGGTGGATCGGGCAAGCGCACGCAGGTAAAAACGCACACACACACTCACACTCACACACACACACACACGTGAGTAGAAAACGTGCACACACACACACACACACACACACACAGTACCTTCTCTTCTTCTACTCCTCCTTCTTCACAACACAACTCCACTTTCACTTCACTCCACTTTCATCTAAATTAAAATGTGAGACACACACACACAAACAGTAAAAATAATACGTTGTGTATTTACACAAACACACAATCATATATATATATATATACACACATACACACACAGATATACACAAAAATGGATGTATATATATAATTTTACTACAAAAACACTACGTTTTTTACACACACAACCATATATTTAAAAAAATGTTGTTGTGATATAAACACTCACACACACACACACACACTCATATATATGATTGTATGTGTTTGTGTGTAAAAAAATGTATGTGTTTGTGTTTGTGTTTGTGTGAGAATTAGCAATTAGGAAGAAAAACTATTTGCAAAAAGCAATCAGGCACAAAAACTAGGTGCACAGTCATATATATATATACACACACACACACACATTCACACACAAAATGGTGAGAATTAGGTGCACGGTCATACATAAATATATACATTATATATATATATATATATATATATATATATATATATATATATATTATATACACACACACACACCCACAAAATCATATATACATACACACACACACACACGCAGGATGGAGGCATATTTGTAACTTAACTAAAAAAAATGCTACATTTTTTATACAAAGTCAGTCATATATATATATACACACACATAATCATATATATATATATATACACACACACACACAAAAGATGGAGGTCAGTCATATATATATCTATATATATATATATATATATATATATATATATATATATAGATATAGATATAGACACACACACAATCATATATAATAGACTGCATTAAATGCAATCCTTGAACCGCCATTTAGAAATTAAATGGTCCCTCAAATTTGATGACATATTCCAGTGCTATGTATAGTTTGAATGCACATACATTCACAACCGTCATATATTAAATGGTGTACTAGCTAGTTTAAATGCACTTCTTCAATTATGATTTTCATTATTCTTTGAGCCGTCACAAGATCTTATGCACGTGTATTTTTGTCTACCTACCAATCTTTCACTTCATTAACCTTCACCACTTTCATTAACCTTCACTTCATCTTTAACTTTCATTAACCTTCACTTATTCCACCGCAGTTTTCTCGCATCTCCACCCTCTAATCTTTTGCTTGAGAGAATATGTCCAACATGAAAGTGACAGTAACTTGGAAGGTTGGTGGTCAGATAGTCAACCACGAGATTCAGTTGAAGGGAAACTCATTGTTGCTTAGTGCTTACTATTTGCAGAGTTTGCTGCCTCCATCTTGCCATTTTCAATCACTATCTGCTCTTATTGAAAGTGATTGTGGCCTAAAAACCGTCTTATTACAACCACAGTGGGATATTGAAGGTCATCAACATTTAGCATTTCTTAATAGATGGATCTTTGTCGAGCTTGTTTGAGCTATTTCATTCAGACACATTTATACAGGTATCTGACAGTGAGAAAGAAAATGATAAAGAGATATCTGAAGATGTTTTAAGCATTGTGTATCTTGAAAGTAGCGGTGACGATATAGGACAGCTCAAAACTCAGTCAATTGTCATTTGGATTCAACAAAATCCAGGGGTAAATGATCTGTTAACATTATGTGGAGCTCCTTTGAAAGTTGCTGAACTTCCACAACATTATGATGGAAATTTGTGCTTTGAGTTGCCTGCAACTCAGGATAAAACAAAACAAATTTCAGGGATGGAACAACGCTTTGATGGTCACTTGTGGACTCGCCCATCTGTTACAACCATGGCAATAGCATGCACAATTCGTCTAAGCCACTGTTCGGGATGCATGCAGTGCAATTATTCAACATGTCCTCATTATATTAAAGAACAAGAGAGATTTTCATGGATATTTGGACAGACAAGTCAAGAAGGACTACCTTGCATTGGAAGAGAAAACAACAATAACTTGTCATTATTGTCAGAAGGTTGTTACTTATGTTGCTGCTTGTCCCTGCAAAATCTATTATGTTTTGCCTAAAGATGGTACAATGTCGCGACTAGCAATACATGTTGGTAAACATTGTCATAATGTTAAGGCAGGAACCTCTATGGCTACTATTTCAAGAGTGCAGAAACTGGTAGGTGCAGTACTAAAAATTGAAAAGGGTGGCCCAAGGAAAATTCAAATGTTGGCAACTTGTGCTCAACTCCTTGATTGGTGAGGAAGCTAAAGTTACATCCGATGTACAATTCAATGATTTTTTGGAGGAAATGATGCCACTTGTTCAAAGCAGAGGGTAAGAGAAACTCAGTTATAGAATTTAAAACAAGCCAAGAGCTAGAAATAATGCAACTATGATGAAATGAAGTGGCTCTTGAAAGCCAAAGTTTACATTTCTAAAGCTCTCCAAAAAAGTTGGCTAGCAACTAGCTCATGAAATTTTACAATTTAAGAGCAATCTATGAGCTAGAGATAATTGCAACTTTTAGTCAAAAGAACTGGAATGGCTCTAAATAGCCAAATATTGCGCGATGATGCAATGCCGACTCCGACTTTGGATCAATGAAATCCCTCTTTGCCACAACTCTTCAAAATGAAGCTCAATTGTTAGTGCATGAAAGAATTTGTCATTCAAAATAATCACTAATAATGTTATGCTCAATCACAACCCAATATGATAGTTCATGGCCATTCAAAAGCTCTCAATTTTAGTGCTATGCAAGGTCTTTTGTAGTTAAATCAAGCACTAAGATGCAGCAAGTCCACGCACAAAGTCTCGATAATGCAACGTCAATTATACTTTCAAAATTGAAGCTCTCATGATGCCAAAAAGAATTCTCCATTTAGTGCAATTAGAAGTATTGAATAAAACGAAGCACTAAAATTCATGCACAATCACAATATCAATCTTTTTAAGGCATTTCATGCACAAATTTCAATCACGCAATGGATGCTCACACAATCATAGCAAACATTTGTGCTCTTTAACTAGAAAATATGGTATTCATAGCAAATGATGGAAGCGACTACTTAGCTTTTATGGCAATAAAAGTTCAACGAATCTCATTCATCAGTGCATGAAAACATTTGGCCATCAAAGTAAGCTCTAAAATTTACCATGATTAGTCACAAACAAAAAAAAAATCAAGATCATTTCATGGTCATTCATTCAAAGTGGATGTTCAATTTTAGCATCTTTGGAAGCTAGAGATGATTGAAACCTTGATGTCGCCTCTAACTAGCCAAGTATTATCAGTACAAAGAAGATAATGTCTACTTTTCACTAGGGCATTGAATTCACAACCATACAAGGAAAAGCTGAGACACCCTTTTTGGAATTTTGGAATTTGGTGGGCTCAAGGCATAGATGAGAGGTGGGAAAACCCTCTTATCTCATTTTTAATCTTTATATGTGTATATATATATATTTATTTATTTATTTTATTTTTAAACATTCCTTTTCCATGCTGTGAATTGGCGATCAAAGCAGGTTGTTGAAGCTGCAACATTGATGGCGGCAAGCAACCCGAGCAAGTGGGCCATGGGTGGCATGTGTATTTGTGGAAGAGATGACGGTTTGAGGCTTGTGAATGCAACTACAATAGCCAGGCCAAGTGGGATTGTGTGGTCATGGTGCAATCGACAAGTATTGGGTGTGGTCGTCCACAGCATAATAACACAGTGAAGCAGACGGGTGCCCCGGGTCTACAGGTGTTGGGTACCAATCATAACACATGATTTCAAAGCAGTGTGTGTGTGTGTATTATAATCCACACGGCCATCATTTGCGAGCCAGTTGGGTGAGGTCATCCACTCACACAACTAAAGCAATAAAGTAGGGAGTGTGTGTGTGTGTGTGTGTGTGTGTGTGTGTGTGTGTGTGTGTGTGTGCCAGTAGGTAGCTAAAGGTGACCGCTAAAGGTGCAGGTGGGCGTTTCCTAATTTGGTGAGGTTGCTTACAATCGTGATGCAGCTTGATTTGGCATTATCTAAAATAGTATGTGTGTATGCGTGTGTGTGTGTGTGTGTGTGTGTAGTTGTGAGTTTAATGTGGGTGGGTGGCCATTGCAAGATCATGATTGAGTCAAGCCGTGGGGTCAACCTAAAGGTGGGTAGTTGCAAGGTGATGACTGTAAATATAGTGTAGCAACAATGGCTTCTGGAATGTTTCCATCCACGGGCTTGTGATCGAGGATCCACAGGTGCAAGTTTTTAGGAGAGTGTGCAATGTGTGAGGATTCGGTAGTATGAGCAAGAAATAGGGAGAACAAATGGGGTTGGTGCAACTAATATTAGGGAGGCCAGATCGATGATGAATCTCTAGAATATGCCAAGATACCAAAAGAAAAAGCATTGGCCAAGTACGTAATTTGTAGAAAATGCTAGATTTATATAGCAGGCCGTAAAGGGCAGCAAGGCCAGTGGGGTAACAGGGACATTCCCACGGCAACAGATGACTAAAGAGCATGAGAATGGGCAACGCTTTCGCTATTCTATGGGAGAGAGATTGATGCACACAACATATGATCAAAAATGAAAATTGCTCATAAGAAAAAATAAAAGCTTTCTTTTGTAACCTCAAGCCCAATATTTTTTTTATTTCGATTGAACTATCAATTTTTTTCTTTGCACCCACTCATTGTGCACATACACCATGCAATAAAAATTTAGCCCAATTGCTCATCAATTTGTGCTCTATTGATGCCCTTTCATTCACACTGCTCCCAATCAAGGACTACTTGGATATACACATTAGATTGGGAAAATTGCAGGCATAAATGTTGCTCTCAATCCATCGATTGCGTATTACACATACTTCAAAATGGGTGATCAAAATTTCTTGGCCCAATTTAAATCCAATTTTCCAGTCATTGCAAATTTTAATTCCTCATATCACAAAGCCCTTATCATCCAAATTCGATTGGATTTGTCATTTAGGTTTGTAACGCTACTCATGAATGAATTTTGGATACAACTACACACACATCAATGCCCCCTTGTCATGTTAATCACATCAATCAATCATTAGCATGATAGACACTAAAAATCTCCACAATTAAGCATCAATTGAATGATAACTCAATCTTCAAGGCAGTATGTGTTACAAACATCAATTCTTTGGCCAAATTAATCATCATAATTGGTAAAAATTACCAACTATTCATTCGCATATTGGCTTGCACATGCCATTGATTGGCATACACACCCAAATTTGGGTGTGTATGCCGTTGATTGGCATACACACCCAAATTTAGGTGGAGATTATATGCAAAAAATTCCATTACTTCCACATTGCAATGTTAAAACTGCAAACTCAATCAAGCATAAATGCATGTATGCGTGCTTATTTTCTTAAAAATCAGCACTATTTTTACCCAATCAAGTAGTGCACACAGTAAAACGTTAAGCACAAAAGTTCAAAATTGGTCCAATTGGCAATGACTTTAGGCTTACACCTAATGATTTCACACACTTTTCATGAACATTTCACAATGGAAATGCATTTGGTGCCCCAATTGACCATCAATCATTGAAAATCAAGTGGTCTTGGATGGGTACACACACTCAAATTTTACCCAATCTTTTCGCATTTAGGTTTATCCACCAATGATTGAATCAACCTAACATTCACATCAATTACATGACTTCACATACACATATCATCAATTATCTCAATTTCTATGTATGCACACACTCAAGATTAGGTGCACACACACTTGAATTTTATGGCAGTTTTTTCCCTCTTTGGTGTATTACACACACAATGATTTTTATGCACACACATGAATTCTTGTTGCAAATCAATCTTAATCTTGACATACACAAAGTTCATTAGTCAAATTTGCCCATCAATTTTATTCCAAGTGAATCAAATTAGGTGCAAAGTGTAGGTCAATTGATTTACACACCTAGGATTTCCTCAGCTCTAATGATGCGCACAAATGTTTCCACGTGATCCCTTGGGTCCCTATTTTTGGAATATTTCTTGCTAACACATTTTTGGACTTGAGATGGTCTAATTCTACGATGATCCATCAATCTAAGCATAGGATCCCCCCATTCCTCCTGTATGAGATTTTTCTGGCCTAGGATATGGTACGTCTTCCTCACCTAGGGGTGCTCCTAATTTGTAATTCTTAATTGGTCTAGCATGTGGTCTTCCTCTTCTCACACCCTTGTTCCCGTTCTTGATGTGGTGGTTCAGTCCTCATCGAATTTGGCATTCTTGTTCTACTCTCATCTTGGTATTGCTAATGGATTGGTGGTTTTGGTGGTGCTTCTAGGCCTGACATGGCATGATATCCACCTCCTTTTGTGTTTAGGTTTGGTGTTGCAAACTGCTTGATCCATGCTTGAAATGATAGTGGTGAGGTTTGTGAGTTATAAGGGTTGGGAAATGGCTGTCTATTTGATTGCAATGTGGTTTCATAATAATCATTTGAGAAGGGATTTGTAGATTTTCTAGGGGTTTCTATGGGCTTTTTCTTTTCTTTAGAAGAATGCACCAATTGGCTTGTATCATCCGTACTTATTGACAAAAATGATATGGGCTCCAGTTTTGCAGAATCATACAAAAACAGGTACAAGACTTTTTCTTTGCTTAATTCATTCGCATGGGGTTCCATGCAATGGTAGTAAGAGGTGACTCTACCCTCCCCATGCTTGTAAATCCCAATATTTTTGTGAATTAAAGACACTCTCACTACTCTCTTGTCATGAATGTAGAAGGCTCTAGGAAGAGTGAGTTTAGAAGGCAATTCTTGGGTCTCCATAACCATCTTTCATTTTTCTAGTTGTCTCCTTATCAAATGTAAATTTTTGGGTCTTTGACAATGAGGTAGTGGTTTCCCTCCTTGTCCTGGAACCTATCACCATCGTCGTCTACCATGATTATTACCAATCCTCTCGCTGGGTGTTCTTCAATACAGATGCATTGACACCCTCAAACATCTGCATACAATAGGGCTCCATGGGCATTTGTTCCCTTTAGGAAGATTGCCATGTATTTTGGTATATTTAAGGGACTTTGGGAGGTGCTACCCCCCTCCCTTGGTATTGGAAACCTTAAGTTGTTGGTTATCCATCCACTAACATGATTCGTCAAAAGAGGTGTCATTATCACTGCCCTCTTCTATGATTGGTCCTAGTGGATCTAACCTTGCTTGGTTTACACTCTCTTCTGTAGACACTAAGATAAACTGATGTCCTCCCACTCTTCAGTCTCTCTGAAGACACCTACCAGATCTCAAATTCATCCAAACTTTCACTCACGCAGCTATCAACCCAAACCTCTTACCTTTGAAGTTTTCTTAAAGCTGCTCCTTGCTCTGATTTAATTTCAAACACGCTTTCCAAACTTGTAAAGTAATTTGCACTCCAAAATGATCACCAACTTGCAGGATCCTTGGTTCTGGCTATTTGTACAAAACTTTTGACTCTGCAATTCTTGGTTCTGGCTATTTGTACAAAACTTTTGACTCTGCAATTCTTTGTCAAAATAGTAATTCTCACTTAAGTACCCTACGATGTTGATCAGTATAATTAGAGGGTTAATCCCAACCAAACAATTATATATAGAGGCTTGGTTCCCTATTTGAGCTCTAACCACTGATCTAAGGAGACAGATGGGATCCTAGGGTCATAAGGAAAGCTCTTGGACAATCAAAATCACTATCTGAGCCCCATAATGAGTCTTCAGACTTCATACACATATGATTTCTAAGTGCTCAAAATTAGCCCCAACTTGAAATTTAGACTTCATACATGTATAATGTCTAAGTGCTCAAAATTAGCCCCAACTTGAAATTAAGACTCTCCTTGATGTGTATTTCCTAATCCAATCCTACTTTGTGATTATAACACTTGTAGGCATGTGAATCTCCCCTAATTATATCTTAATTGCTGTCAGCTTCTCTGAGAGATTTTCCTTAGTCAAAGATAATCCAAATTGAAACTTAGTCTTCTAAGCTTGTTTTGTGGTGCTAAACACTCTGATCAGCTTTGATGTCAGCTCTGGTATCTAAAAATGCCCTTCATACATCATACGCATATGATGTCTAGCTAGTCAAAATGAGGTGAGATTCACTCCAAAGTTCATCCACTACACAAGCAGCTCACACCAGCTTTCAAAACTCAATTTTAACACTTTTAGTGCTATATTTCATCAATTTAAGCATTTACTTTGCCTAGATCCTTCCCTTGGCTCTTAACTTCTTAACTTCAATGCTCCAAATTCAATGGAATTGTGCCTATTTGCTTCTTAACTTCTATATATCACAAGGGTGCACTCAGATGTGTCTTTTGACTCCAAATCTGGCCTCTAAGACATCATACGCATATGATGTCTATCTAGTCAAAATGAAATTTTGTTTCTACCCCAGGTGCTCCTTGATATGTATAGCATACACATATGCTTGCAGCAAATTTTGGAAGCCAAACTTGCACAAAATCACCACTTTTTGACTAGGAATTTCTCAAATAGAGTAAAATTCTCTTAATACTCAATCTATGTGTCCAAATGAAATGAAACTTGGTGTATGCACTCTCCCACAGGCGCGTGGAAGAAACTAGATGGTTGTCAATCACCTACTCAACCTTCTAAGACACTCACTACTTGAGGAAATTAATTCCAGACATCCTATGTGCTTGTGACTGCAATACAACCTACGACACTCACGCTACCAAACTCAAGACCAAAAGTCCTTGAATCACCTCAAATCTCACAAGGAATCCTCTACTCACTAAGAGGTCACTACCCTATGGACCCTGACCTTATATTCCACTCGTAACCACTTGGTGTAGCAATCGTGTATGAAGATAGACATTCTATTATAGGTCATCAAATCTCAACATGCATGGTCCTAATGTGTAGCTCTTCTTACCGTGAACCTACTTGTATGAAGAACTAGCAAAACAAACACACGGTTTGCATGATAGTTCACTCAAAAGCTCGTGGAAGCTTGCCCTGCGACATAACTGAAAACTTGCAAGCTTGGCATCGATGCATGGCCCTTGCCGTTGCTAACTCATTGGTGGTGTCTGCTTTGCAATGGCTAATCTGTAGCGCATGTAGGGAAGAGATAAGACCTCTCTCTCTCTCTCTCTCTCTCTCTCTCTCTCTCTCTCTCTCTCTCTCTCTCTCTCTCTCTCTCTCTCTCTCTCTCAGATCTATTATAATTAAATATTACAAAAAATGGGTGATCCTTCTTAGTGTTCCATCAGTCAATAGTACAGATTTTAGGTTTGCTAGCTTAGAAATGTTTTTGACCTAGTAAGAAATGTGCCTGCCAAGTTTGGTGTTGAATGGAGTTAATTTGATGTTGGTTTTTCATGTTGATTTGTGATTGTATTGGAGAGGCAGAAATCAATCTTTTTGCAATTAGAGAGTTCATAGACTATTTCCATGGTGTGTATTGTTTTCAATCAAGAGATTGACAACCTCTTGGTGTGCCTCCATGCCCTAGTTGAGTCACTTGTCCCCTAGGATTGACATTTTAGTCTTGGGACTATCTCTTTGTGAGATGTGATAGATGAGCTATAAATATCCCCCTCAAACATTGGCGCCATTGCTAAGGAACAAGTACCTGGACTAGTGTGAACACATACAAAAACCACCAAAGTTACCTTATATAGACTAGCTAGGTAGAATGGGATAGAAGTGGAGATCGAGGCATCCTTGGTCCTTGTGTTTTTAATGGTGAGTTTCTCGCCATAACAGTAAGTAGAAGATAGAGTAAAGTGTTGAGAATAGGTTTAGAGCTTGGTGCATAGCTTTGTGGGTGTTATAGCAATGAAGTTCACACGGCTAAAAGAAGGCAAAAAAACCCGCAAATTTTAGAGTTTTTGTGGTAAGTTGTTGTTTTGAGAGTTTTTTTCTGTTGTTTTAGGATAGGGTAAATAGATGCATCTCTGGATGAAATTTTATCTGCATTTTGGCTAAGACCTGTGTTAGCATGTGCTTCATGTAAAAATCAGCAAAAAAGAGTGAACAAAAAGTTGCTTGAGAAGTTGAGTTCTTAGGGAGGAAAGAGGAAAATTCACCCAAGGAGTTTAATTTTTGTTGAAAGTTTGACCTCTTGTGACACATTAGATCTAAAGTGATAGCAACAACCTATGGAAAAGTGAAATCTAGAAAAAATTATTATTTTGTCTATTGACAAGAAAATATCGCGATTTTTTCCTGGCCTTAGATTTTTTGCAAATTTTTCAACAAAAATTTGCATAGAGCATCCACTCACCAATTCAATCACACTTATAAAGTCAAAAGTTAAAAAATAGATCCACAAGCCAATCTTAGGGGAAAAAAAAACACGTTTTTTCCTAAGGCAACTCTACAAGTGTAGTTTTTGAATTTTTCTTCTACACATGTTCATTGGATGTTTGAAAGCTATTTTGTGCTGGAAAATTACGTGCTTGTTTGTGTGCATGCACACACTCAGAGATTTGAGTAAGAAAGAAACGTAACAAGAGCTTAATAGACAGAAAAGACAATTAAAATTGACCAGAATTAGATGTATAACATTGTTTGAGATTGCTAAGCACAGTGTCAACAATCAGATTGGACTCAAGGGCAAGGGGGCAAGGAAAAAAATGCTTTTTTTTTTTCAACACCCAACTACAAAAGTCAAAAAAGTTGACAAGACTTGGGGTAAAGGTCCTTATTAACCTAATAAATCAAGCCATTAAATCAAAAGTGAGTTTGGACTCATAATGCGAGTGTGAGGTCAAATCCTAGCTTTTAAACTAAGAAAATTCATAAAATTGGGGTTAAACTCAATCGAGTTACCTAAACATTGTGAAATTTGGTGAATGTACTCTTAAAAGAAGGCAAAACACTTGGGAATTGGAAAAAATGCAAAAAGATACCAAAAGCAAGAGTAGAGGACAAAAACATGTTTTTTTCCTAGACACATGCAAGAAAAAGATTTTTTTGCCAAGATTTGTTTCAGTGGGAGACCTTGACGCAAGGATCACCCTTATTAAGTCAAAATTGAAAAACATTTTTAGAAGTAGAAGTAGAGGAATAAAACACATTTTTTTCCTAGCTATGTGCTGGAGAGAGAGAATTTTCCAAGTTTTGGACTAGAGAGGACCCTTGATGCAGGGATCACACTTATCAAAGTAAAAATTGAAATTGAGAACATGCATATCAATTTAAACCAAATCCTAGTCAAAAAGTGCCAAAAAATGCTACATTTGGCCTCTCACTCAAAAGAGCTCAAAACTAGACCAAAGTTGGTAGGCAAGATCTACAGAGAGTGGAGAACCTAACAAAACTAAAAAACATAAATTTGAAACCTCTGTGTTGATCTTAGAAAAAAATGCTTTCTTTTTAAGGTTGTAAAATTTGAGCTCAAATTTGGTGTTCTTGTAGTACATGGTGTGCTAAGTGCACAATCAAAATTTGGTGTCATTTGGACATTGGGAGTGTAAGATACAAGTAAAATAGTCTACGAAGACTGGCTAAAATTGCAATTATTTGTGTTTTCCTTGACCAAAAAAGATCAAAACTTGGTAAATAGGGTATACTAAGAGTGGGGAACCCAATGAACTCAGCAAAATTGAAAAAGTTACAAATAAAATAATTTTAGAGAAAAAATGTTTTTTCTTGACTATCTACTGCAGGGGTCAAAAATTGACAAGACTTGGTGATCTTGTTGTGCATGCCTATAAATTGTAGTGACTAAGTTTGGGCCAAAAACACCTAGCAGAGCTCAAGTTACAAGTAGTTTTGTGCTGCAAGTGAAAACTAGTTTTCATTGAAAAGGTCATAGAGAAAATGGTTAAAGTTTAGGACATAGTTTTGAATTTTTTTCAATCTTGACCACTTGGAACAACTGAGACAAGACCTTAATAACAAAGCAGGTTGAATTAACATTTTTTATTGTTTGAGAGTATACACAGATTCCACATAGGTTCTAGAAAAAAACACAAAATTCAAAGGAGTTCAACAGGTACAAGTTGAATTTTTTTTAAGGGTTTTTGGAGAGAGCGTTGATAGGTAACATGTTGGGTTTTTGCAAACACTCAATTTTTTTTTATTTCATGCTTTGAAGATCTGGTAACATTTATAATTTTAAGGCTAGGTCAAAGAGAGACTAAGAGTAGAGTCTCATCAAACAAGAGCATCAATTAGGAACTTATAGCAGAGCCTATGGAAGTCATAGAACCTATCATTGAGGACTATGTGCCTGATACAACTTTAGAGTCTCCTGGTTTCTACAAAATGGCTTCTGATGTATGCAAGAAAGGACATGAAATAGCTAGTTCTAGCAAAGTGCAACTGAAGGTAGTGGATTACAACATGACCTTAATGTACCAATTTGACAACAAATTTGGGCACAAAGATCTATGCAAATTTCTATCATCAGTTTGTTTGTCAAACTGATGATCGTCCAATGGGATTCATTGAAGAGCTAGCTATGAAGTATCTAAAGTGATAGATATGTGGATCACATTGGCTAGGTTAAAGCACAATTCCATCTATGCTATAGAATAATCAACAAAACACTACCACCTAGAAAGGTGTGTCATCATAGAAATGAAAGTTTTATAACCTAAATGTAAATAAAAAGAAATCATATACTAAGGTATCATACTTGGATGCCTAGAGGGAAAACCTAATGGGAAAAAAGTGCCTCTAGTATATGTGCATGTGTCCAGTGCACCATGGTCAATCTGCACAAGTCAAGGGTCTAGTGCAACTAGGAGGGATAAGAGAACTCTCTCCAAACAATAAAATCTGCAATCTTCTAGCTCTCTCTCTAATGGTCACCGGCTGGCTAGCACCTAGCTCCATGTCAATGGTAAAATTTGTAGCACAAGTAATGGGTCTAGGGATGAAATCAACCTGTGATTGTATGGTCAATGAACTTTGTGGCTCAAGATCCCTCAAAGATTGACTCTTGCCTAGCTCTAAGTCAACAACATGGTCAATGGAAAGCTCAAGTGAGCTATGGCTCGTGTCAACCTGTGGTGTGCGGCTCTTTAGTTGCCAAATCTTCAATGTCCATGGTGTCTCACTGAATGTAGGTTAAGATCTCCTCATATGTGATCATGAATGTCTAGCTCGTGTCGACACTCGTCGTGGGGTAGGCCTCTCTATAGGTCGTGAACATGGTCTAGATCTCTGTAGCGTGGGTGTGGTCAAAGAATTTGTATGAGATCTATGATGAGGATGTGCTATGGTATGTTGTTTAGGAGCTTAAATCTATCTATGTCCTCTATAAAATCCCTGTGCCTCTAGTGACTATCTAGATGTGAGCCAACCTGGGGATAAACCATCAATTGTATTGTGGCTCTCAATCCAAACAAGTGTATCATCACTAGCTAATGGTCTAGTATGTGTCATCATGCGAGGCACATAAATGTGTTTAGTGGCCCTAGAATAATCTCTTGGTGAGATGAGCTATGTGCTTGATATGTCCTAGGTCGCACATAGGTAGTGCTACTCATGTGAACATCCTCTAAGGTAGGCTCTACCTAATCTCGGTGTGTCTCAACTGTCATGGTAGGAGTCACTCTAGCAAAATTGGTCTTGGAATCCTCGGGTGTGACCTCTACTCTAGGGGGTGGTTACAATCATGGTCTATAAGTACCTCATTTGTCCCTATCTTGCATGGGGAATCTAAATGCTCAATTGTCATTGAATCTAGTAGGGGATGCCCATGAGTACCTATCTCAATGGAAACCTCTATCTCCATCATATTTGCAGGTTTCTTGGTCTCAAATGTCTCAATTGTAATGTCAGCACTCTCGTGGTCATGTGCATTAGAAACATCCTCAAGTGTAGTCTCTGGTGGGACATCTACCTCTATGATAGGTGCATTGGAATCAACTATAAGTGTAGAATATGGCACACTATCTATCTCTATTGGGTCATGTATTGCCTCTAGCATAGGAGCAATCTTACTAGGTTGTACCTCCTCTATAGAGCAAGTAGCAACCTCTAGAATAGTCACTATAGGTGGTGGCACTATGGTAGTGCTTTCTGGTGCTGTCATCAATCTGGGCATTTGTCTCCTTCATCTCAATCACTCTAGACCTCAACTAATCAACTGTGCTATGAGGAATTTTTTTTTTATGTGACAGATATTTGGGAGGTGACCTCGTAGGGGAAGTTCTATCTAGTAGGTGTTTGTGGACTCTGTGTGGGCATCAATACAGGATCCTAGCCATGCCATGGAGAATAGGGCAAACCAATCATCAAGTAATATTGGGTACCATCTATGTCCCTACAAATCCTATCACGAATATCTCCAATAAGATATACCATAATTCCCATGGCCGGGTCAAAACGTCATGTGGTTTGCACTTGTCCATATCTACGTCACAATCATCAACATAAGTCAATGTGTGCTCTAGTCTACATAACTACACTATCCTAGAATGTACCTGGGTGTCCAAACAA
The DNA here is from genome assembly GCF_014529385.1 of Adiantum capillus-veneris. Classification (NCBI taxonomy): domain Eukaryota; kingdom Viridiplantae; phylum Streptophyta; class Polypodiopsida; order Polypodiales; family Pteridaceae; genus Adiantum; species Adiantum capillus-veneris. The sequence goes on along the minus strand of NC_140938.1, from coordinate 23,593,041 downwards.
TCACCACGATGTGCTCTATCTACAACATTGTATGAATTGATCGACAAGGACATTATGTGGCCGTGAGCTTATCAGTAAAGAACTCAGTCAGACCAAGGTGACATCTCTGAACTCTGATTGCCTGTCGTATTGAAGGGTCAGTGTCATTTGAGAAGGTGCCTCTGATGGAAGAATGTCCCATCAAGGTCAACAAACCAAGGCATGACTCCTTTTAGCCTAATAGATGTAGCACAAGCTCAATATGGTGCTCTCTACTCGCTGTGAAAACTCTATCCTCATGTGATACCTGCATGGGGTGATGTGGGTCTCGCCATTGTATCTAATGCATGTGATCAAGTAGCCTCTGTGTCTAGTGTGATCATAGTCTGTGGTGTGGTCTCTACAGCCTCTCTAGCATGTGTACTAGTAGCTTTGAAGGAACATGATGTGGTTGTCTCTATGCATAGTAACTCTAGCGGTGCACTAGTAAGACTTTGGTTCCTGTGCTCTATATCTACTCTTGCCTCTGCCATGATCTCAATAGACATTTGTTAGTTGGACAGTCTAGAAGATGTGAATCCTAGAGGTGATCCAAGTTGTGTCAACTGTGTAGACGATGTGGTCATAGGGTCTGCTGTAGGCTCCACTGCACTACATGAAGTACATAAAAATAGGGTCGTCCACATAACAACATATATGTAGCTCCATTGTAAATTCTCACATAGATGCCTCGTAAGGAATATGGTGGGAAAGCATTGAGTGTGTCAGAGGTAGGGGACTCTCCAAATCTGGCTCTAGGACTCATATATATCCTCCACATAAAGGGATCCACCATCACACAAGTACAAGCATAAAGTTTGTGGTAGCTCCAAGGTGTCTGAGCAATCCTCACAAAGGGCTAGCATGAAACTCACTGAAGTATCCTCCTTAATAGATCTATATGATGTACCCAAACTATCAAGAATGTGATCTGGCAAGATCGGGTGTGCTAGGGCTCTAAGCACCTGGAAACTAGCTGTCTGACGGTCCGTGGACTCAAGCTGGATATACCTCCTCTATGTGTCCACACTAACGTATCAAACAAGGCATCTGGATCCATGATCAAATCTAGCAATCTAGGTCAAATCTGGTGTCAATAAGCACATGCACTTGCTATGGTTGAAACTCTACAATCGAACGCTAACCAAGCGCTAATCTAGGGTCCTGTGTGTAAACATACTCTAGAAATCGTCTCTCGACCCAAGTTGTGGTAAACGAGTACTAATGGTGTGCAAGTGTGTGACCAATGACTAAATTCAAGCCAAGTCAAGATCTTGTGTGTGAATGGACTCTAAGGCTCGTGAATTGGCCGAATACAGACCAAAATCAAAATATGTATACGTACACGGTCTATGCGTGCAATCTAGCTCAAATCTGGTCAAGTCTGGCGTAATCGCACCAAATCCGACAAAATCTAACAAAAATCGGCCTCTTCGGACGTACCTACTCTAAACGTGCCTAATCATGCATAAATGTGTGTGAACGAGGCATGCACAGGGTGTAGGATGCGTTTATGATACAAGGAGAAGAGTCAAGGAGGAAAAAAATTTGAGTTCTTGGATTTTTTGTCTTTTTAATATAAAATTTAAAATATCCACAAAGAAAAACAACAAACAAATGCAAAATAAAAAGGAATGAATAAAACAAAAAGTAAAAAGTAAAAATCTCAAAAGAAGAAACAAGAAAATTAAATGCAAATTTTTTGTTTTTACGATTTTTCTTGTGTTTTTGTGATTGTTTTGAAGTTTTTATGTTTTTTTTTAAATTTATTGATAGTATGATTTTTTTCTTTTTTAAAAAGTTTTTCATGGTTTTTTTTTCTTTTTTCTGTTTGTTTTTGTAAATTTTTTTGGTTTTTTATTTGAGTTTCTTGTTTTTGGGTTTTTGGTGAAATTTTTTCTTTTTTTGGATTTTTTGCCCCCCTTCCCTCTTTTTTTGGGGAGGGAGGGTCTTTTATTATTATTATCTGTTTTAATTTTTATTATTTAACTTGATTTTTTTGCTCTTTTTATTTTATTTTTGTTTTTGGAATGAAATGAAATCAATATGCAATGGAAGTAAAAGCAAATTAAATTAAAATTAAAATGGAACTAAATGAAATGCAAATTTTATTTTAAATGCAATGAAATGAAATGACCTACAATGAAATGATGTCAAATGTAATGAGCTAATATTCAATCAAGTTGGCAGAGGTGCAGTCGTAGTCGGTGCAAATGAATTGAAATGAAATGGAATGAGCTAATATTCAATAAAACTAAACCCTAAAAAAACAAAGTCAACCAAGTTGGCAGAGGTGCAGTTGCAGTTGGTGCAACTCGAGGGAGTCGTTAGCGTGCAGGAGAAGGAGGGAGATGCGGGGTCGAACTCAACGCCAAAAAGGGTGGGCCCGACGCGCTTAGACAAGATAGAGAGAGAGTAAGAGAGTCGGTAACTTGGCGCCGATGAGAGAGAGAGAGAGAGAGAGAGAGAGAGAGAGAGAGAGAGAGAGAGAGAGAGAGAGAGATGCGTTTTTTTTTTAAAATAACCTCCGTGCATGCGAGTGTGGTTGAACGTGTGTGTGTACAGGGGGGTTGGGGGTGTGTCTGTGAGTGTGTGTGCTTTTATTTATTTTTTGTTTTGTTTTTTTGTGTTTTTCTTTTTTCTTTTTTTTTCAAATCGTCTTTTTTTTGTTTGTTTTGTTTCTTTGTTTTTTTTTCTTTTGGTTATATATATATATATATATATATATATATATAGGGTTTGAAAATGTGTTTTTAAGGGGAGTATCTTTTTGGATGATTTTTTTTTTTGTTTAACAAAAGAAAATCAAAATCAAAAGAAAAAGTCAAAGATGAAAAAAAAGCCAAAAAAGGAAACATTAGCAAAAGATATACACACAAAAAAAAAGGGGGAAGAGATGGAATGTTGTGAGGGGTGTTTGTGTGCATTGAATTACAAAACAATCCAGAAAGTAAAAAAATTTGCCAAGGACTCAAAAATTAAGTTAAAAATGCCCAAAAAATGGTAAAATTAGTCACAACATTACGGGAAATGCACGGAGTAGCAAAACATGCTCTGTATTGACAATTCACATTAGGCTTAGCAATCTTAGGCAATAAAGTAGTTTAAAAATACCAAAAATTTACAAAAAATCACCCTTTTCAAAAAATATTGTGCAGTCAAATAAACTCAATTTCCAGTACTTTTCAATGTGATCACATCATCTAACCAATAATAATCAATTGCTTATCAAAATTGACTCGTTTTGGACCATTTTTCATTAACTTTTGACCCAAAATATTAGTATAATTAATGATTTAAATATTAAAAAAATTACACATTAATAAAATACACCATCAAATCAGCCTTTGAATCATTGAATTTTCACATCAATTCAACCATCCAAATCAAATTTCTAGTGTGTAAACGTATGTAAAATTAACATCATCACTTAACAAGCTTTTACACACAATTTTGACAGCAATTTGGCGCAATTTGAATGATTAAAATCATTCCCCATAATTATTTTGACAATCATAAACATATGGTTACTTCAAACTTATCCATTGGCATCAACATTGCCACACCATTGCGTTCAATTTTGTGCATTTTGCCTACACATAGGCACATCCCAACACACACATAATTGAACGAATTTTGTTGTGACTAATTTAAATCAAAACCTACACCTAAATCGACAATTAAGTAGGTTAGTGCACTCAGATTTACATCAAGAATCGCATCAAATTTCCACTCCAAGCAACGACTCCACCGATGTGTGTGTGCGTGCATGTGTGTGTGTGTGTGTGTGTGTGTGTGTGTACTCCCAAAAGTGCTTTGAATTATACACACCAACACAAAATCTTATGTGTAGCATTTCAACAAAATTAAATGCATAAGATCAATGAGCACACATCAAATAAAACATTTATCAATGCATAACATTAAATGCACATGCAAGTAGTGAAAATGAGTAATTAGAGGAGGTGATTAATGAAAATTCTCTTAATTACACACTAAAATCACTCAAATATTTATGAAATTTTGGCAATTTTGTCTCACAAGAGTGATTACCAAGCCTCTAATCAGGCACACACACACACATGTAAAACACTTCAACTGTTAGCTGATTAGTGTGAAATCAGTGTGTAAAAAGAGGAAAAAAAACATAAAATTAGTCTACAAGCTACCCAAAATAAACCATCTCGCCATTCCTACAACCAACACCTCAATTAAACATGTTTAAAAGAGGGGTTTTCTTAATACCCCGCGAACGCACGTTATATAGTGAACCCCCCCGAGGATTTCCAGTGCATTTGGAAAGATAGCTCCTTAAGCAGTATCTTAAATCCACAGTTTGCTAAATGTTTCTCTGAGATCAAACTATCTCTTAGCTGAAGAACACATGGACATGTTGCAGTGTATATGTTGCACAATAGAGAAATGATATACATACATCTCTTTCTCTTGCAATGTCAAACGTTGAACCATCGGCCAAGTGCACTCGACCAATATGAAACCACCTCTCTAGTATGTGTCAAACCCAACTATGCATCTCATATTTAGCACAGCCGTTGCTTCATACATCAGAAGCAATGATGCTTAATGTGCCATGTCTAACCACAATGCCAATAACACAAGTATCGGCATGAGAGAGAGACCTTCGTCTCTCACTAGTCATCTCTACAGAATCCAAAATGTCAGACATATCTTCTATATGGATGTCAAGAAACCAAAATTTGCCTACGAGAGTGGATTTCTAGGCTTCGCCCTCGCCATTGTTGCCTCTGTGCAGGCCTCATCCCTTTTAGCGCCCATCGTTGTGCAACCCTACTTGCATCTCCATCTTTCCCTATCTCTCTCTGCTCCACGTCCCATCTTGACTCCCCTTCACTATCCCTCCCACACTGCATAGTGGTGCCTTCCCTTGACTAGCATATGCACCTTGCTATGTCATTGCAACAGAGCAAGCAGAAGCAGGGTTGCCGCAGACAATATACGAGACAATACGCTAGCATCCAACACACCATACATATAATCGATCCCAAAGCAGAGAACAAAAAATATTTCCCTCTCTATCCTCGACTCCGTCACAAATGGCATGCAGGACACCTAATCCCCCCTCCCCTTTCCTCCACACGCATTCCGACCCTTTCCTTTCGAGGCTCAAAGATGGAATCTCTCTTAGATGAGCCCCCAAAAAAAAATTGCCACACCTAGTGGCTTCTCTTTATACTTATTAATAAGAACACTATTTGCATTAAAAACTGGTGGAGAATACATAAATTGTTAATATGGTGTAAAAGTACTCCCTATTTTAAGGATGCAAAAATACTTGGCCATTAACTAATGGTTGAGCAAGAACTAGACTCCAACAAACTTCAGTCACTTTATCGTCTAGGGTACTATACTTGTTCTATCCTTGCTTCCCTCTGAATCCCCACGTCAACAAACGCTGCCTCTCAATTTCTCAACTCTACCTTGAAGTTTGCCCCACGACCCAAAGGGCTCTAAATTTTTTTTTCCCTTGATTTGGTGAGGCAAAGGGTCTGTCTAGATTCCGTTGACGTGGGAACGCATCCAGTAAACGGAAAAGGTCCTGCCGACGTGGAGACATCAAGGCCAGAAGAGTTTCACGCGGCCCCCTGAAAGACGTCACGAAAGATTGTACCACGTGGCAGAAGGGAATATAAAGAAACAGCCACGTGGCGAGAGTTTATGGGGGCCATGAGATACAGTGGGGCCGGCTCTTCAACAAGCGGCCGCGTGAACAGCATGTGGTGCCTGGTGCTCTTTTCTTGTGTTTCCCTTTCCATCCGTGACAACTCCCCGAGACCCCAATCTGCTGCTCTCTCTCTCTCTCTCTCTCTCTTCCGTGACTGCATGCAGCCAGCTACCGAGCCCTCTCTGCATCTGGTCTGATTTTTAATGCTTGGTACACGACTTCGCAATCCCCCCGCTTAGATCATTATAAGAGCCTCCATCCCTTTGCCTACATGAAGAGCTTCCAGTCTGAGCTGCTGCGCCTTCATCTGCCCCAGGAAGATTACGCCTGCTTGGAGCCAGCCCTACGCGACATCCACACGCACGAGGTGCTACAGAACCAATGCTCCTCGATGGTGGCGCAGCGGATCCGAGCTCCTCTCAGCTTGGTATGGTCGCTGGTGCGGCGCTTCGACAATCCGCAGAGCTACAAACACTTCATTCGCAGCTGCGAGATGCAAGCAGGCGATGGCAACAATGTGGGCAGCATTCGGAAGGTGAGTGTGGTGTCAGGACTGCCAGCGAGCTGCAGCAGGGAGAGACTGGAAATGCTGGACGAGGAGAAGCATGTGTTGAGCTTTAGGGTGGTGGGCGGCGAGCATAGGCTGCGCAACTACCGCTCCACCACATCGCTACACGAGCTGCAGGCGGGATCGCCATCGCCATGTAGCAGGGTTGCTGGCGCAGAGGTAGGCCATGAGAGCAGCAGCGGCAGCACTCTGGTGGTGGAGTCGTATGTGGTGGATGTGCCAGACGGCAATAGCCGCGACGAGACGCTCACCTTTGTGGATACCGTCGTGAAATGCAACTTGCAATCTCTGGCCTCCCTCTCTGAACGCCTCGCTCCATCTGATCCTCCTTGCATGACGCCGTCAAATGCAACTTCTCCTTCTACTTCATTATCTGATTGCCATGTTCGAGTCGACTAAACACAGTTCTCCTAGCGGAGATTCGGTGGATATTCGTAACCAGTACTGGTCCGATCAGCTTTCTTCACCGCATCGCTCTGTACAAATAATATTTATTATTATTTTTTGTTTCATTGAGAGTGGTGCCCAACTTTAGTGTCTTTTTATCACATTCATGTTACCATGTTTGCGTAAGGTCACAAGGCCTCGTCCCTAAATGTCTTTAGGATTGACTGCAGATTGGGATGGGATTTAATGCGACAACACTCGATTTGACAGGTGAAGGAGCACAGTTTCAACATACACTCGGACAACAAACATAACCCGAAAATGCTAACGTGACACGAATGCGTTTGTTGACTAGGCATGCCGCATGAAATCCCACCTCGTTAGATCTCCAAACGAGCTTCGAAAGTGGATGCTTCTTTCGTGCGAATGGCCTAAAGCTCAAAATTTGCAAAGGACTTTTTGCGCGTTGTCGTACCGTGGCACATATATAGTGTGAAATAAAAACATTCACCTCACTTTTGACACCTTTCGATGCGTGGGAATAAAAGCAATCATGTACATATTGTGATATATGTTGAACCGGTTGCTATGATCGCTATCATGTACATACCTATCCGGGGAGTCGCGGCTCTAGTTGTGTGACCTTTTCGTGTTTTTCCACATGATAAGATGCCTATTTTGGTTTTGTGATGTACATATTCCAAGTGTTTCATGGTGGCACACTTACCTCGCTTACAAAGATTGATGCGGAAAAAACTGTCAAAAATAGCACGTGACAGGCGACGTCGTAAAATTGCATAAAAAGTGACCCAAAATCGAAAAGTGATGAAAAATGATGCATATCTATGATTTTTATGAATATGTGAGCGGTCCCATAAATTTAGGAATTTTTTTGGCTCTATTTGGGATCTTTCATATCAAAAATGACATTTTTAAGGTCAAAACTGGGCCAAAATGACCTAAATTTGGTCCAAAGTAGAAAAACGGTCCAAAAATTGACACATCGCCTGAAAATGCTGTGGAAAAGCGAGAGAAGGATTCTTTTTATTGAAAAATCGTACAATTTTCTTCTACTGTGCAATTGCTTCCACGGTTGCTCAATCTATGTGTAGTGCAATCTTGCCTCTTCGCAATCTTGTATCTGAGCTTGTGAGTGAGTGAATTATGGTTTTCCCTTATCAAAATGGTGTGTGGACTTCGATTAAAAAGCTCTTAAATCTCTGCAAAATCAAAAAATGGTCGCCGTGAAGGTGGAAGCTCATGTATTCCTTTCAACTGTTTGATGTCACGATTATGCAATTGGGGGCAATGCTACACGATTCCATGAAAGAGATTTGGGTTTTGATTGGGATTTGTCCTTGTATGTGCATTGAGGTTTCATGGCTAAAACTTTAGTGTTTTTAATTGGTCTTTTTAAGTGAAATTGTATGTGATTTGGTGATCCTCCCATCATAATCTCGACTTTAAAAACAAGCAGATTCTTGAGAAAGAGGGTTGGTGATTCTCCATAAACAGTACTTTTTCACAAAGTGTTTGTGATTCTCAACACGAACTCCCACAACCATAGGTTCAGCACCTTCCCAACTAAATCGAACACATCCTGACATTTCTGGTGAACCCGACATGAAGCTGCTAGGGTGGGAGTTTGCAAATTGATCTACACACTTTGTTAGCCATGGATGAAAATCTAGAGACACATTTCATCCAGAGACACATGGGATGTACTTTGATCCTGCACTCATGTAGGTGTTTCAAGCATTTTCCATGTATATGTACCAACAACAAGCAGTGGAAAGAATCCAAATTTCAACCACCAAAGCAGTGCAATCTATTGTGAAGAGAATTGACCAGTTTGATGGCAAGGACATCACAAAGTATCTATGTTGAGATTATATGAAGGAAATGGATTTGAATCAAGTGTGTGAGGAAGACATGGTTTTAAGTTTTGAGTTAGTTTGTGTCCAAGAGTTCAGAGACCGTATTAGGGCAATCCAAAATGCTCATGGAAGAAATTGGGAGGAATTCAAGCTTGCTCTGAACGAAGACTACTTTATGGAGGACTCTAAGAGGGTGACTAAAATAACTTTCTTAGATTGAGTCACAAAGCCTAAAGAAGGGGTTTCTGTTACAAAGATTCTCAGAGAGTTTGAGCAACGCTATGCTCAACTATCACAAACTGAAAAATCTTCCTTGGATAGGAGAAGGTAGAACTTATCCTACAAGTAGCGGACAAAGAAATCGAAGAAAAGTTAGAGCTTCTCTTGGAAGACAAAGATACATACCAAGGTTTGAAGATGAGTTGGAATGATGTACAAGATGCATTCTCCCTATCAATTGGCAAAAAGGCAGCACAAAAGAGACAAGATGGTCGTGGTGAATAATGATACTCCAGTTTATACTATTTCTAAAATGCAGCCAAAACCTACCATCATAGCTTCTAAGGATGACGGATCTATGCTTTTGAAGGGCACCATGAGCTGAAATCAAAGCTTGGCAAGGCTTGAAGAAAAAGGGCAAACATTTGGACAACTGTCAAGTCAAAGACCTCAAAATAGAGATGGATTTGTAAAAGGTGCGTATGGTGTGACAACCCAGACAATCCAGAAGGGAATGTGAAAGCTTTAAAGATGCCTTGGGCAAAGATCTTGTTTTCTTCAAAGACAAAAGGATACATCTTAGTGAAACAGGAGAGCCCAACCAACTTCGGCAAAGGAGGGATGAAAACGCTAGTTGAGGACATGTCAACCAATCATGCTATCTCAATAATCATGACAGCTTAAGGGACCATTCTCTACCAAAACCAAGCAAGGAGTTTCGAGATCAAAGGGAGATGAGGGGTTCTAGGCGAGCACCATTGTAAAGCAGGAGTGCAATGGCACAAGAAGAAAAAGACTTTTGCCTGATCCAAAGAGAGATGAAGCTTTTTCTATAGGTGCCCTAGTGTAACATTTAATGACCTAATAACTTGTGTGTAGCGGAAATTAGCATGAACATAGTGGGCATTTCATTAGAATAGATTCCTAATGAGAATTACAAGAGTGCTTGGGTGGAGAGAGCAACAAAAAGCATAACACCTAGTTAGATAGCATGAACAATACTTTCAAAAGAGAGAGAAATTAATCTATTGACAACAGTTGAGGACCGGATTTGCATGGAGCCGGTCCCCCCTCCAAAAGGCTTTGTATTATGGTTTCTCCCATCAAGAGAGACATAGTAGAATACAATTCTTTGTGTTCCTTCAAGACTAGCTAGTGCAATAAAGATGAAAGCTTCATGCACTAAGAAAAACACTTAGCAAACACAACATCAATTATCCCCGGTCTCAGACCCAAGACCTCACACACCTTCGAAGATGGTGAGAGCTAGCAGGGTATGAGAGTAGATTGAGAGGAAGAAGGAGTATCTTACGAGAAAGATGTACATCTCCTCACATAATCACTCATATTAGCATAGCTTAGCTTAGTAATTATCTTGGTAGAGGAGATGAGCATGCATTGAAGCTTGGCTCTTGGTTGGATTTGCATCCACATGCCAAGAGTGTGTCCATGTAGGCTTCTATCTCACAAGGTTGGAGTAGGTGATGAGCTCTCCATTAAAGCTTGGGAAGAGATAGTCTTCTCTTTCTTCACACATGAGATTGTGTGAGTGTGTGATAATGCCTTGCAAAAATCATCCCCCTCTCTCTCTCTTGGGCGAGCCCCCTTGCTATTTTCTCTTGCTGTCCTCCCATTGGACCTCCCTAGAGCTAGCCAATGACAATTAAGCAGCATAAGTGATAGCCTTCTGACATGTGTCCCCCTTTCCCCTTTTGTGAGAGCTTAAGGTAATTTTATAATTCATCTAAACTCTCATTGGACCCCTTTGCCTCCTGGCCAATAGGAATCAGGCAAGCCATTGGGCTGCTAAATGCTCATTGGACCACTTGGGAGACTGTCCAATAGTCTTCTAGAGGACTTAATTCTCATTGGTTCTTTTATTAAGTGTTTTTAAATTAATTGAACTAGATTTACTCTAGCCTAATTCTCATTGGTCCACCTCCAAGGCCATCCAATAGGAATTGGGTACACCTTGTGGGCATCTGGGCTAGGGAGCTGACATGTGTCCCTCATTCCCTTTGTGTAAAGGGAGCTTGTGTGTGTGTGTGACTTTCTCTCTCATCCCCTACTCCCAAGGCTAGCCCCCTCCTATGTAGGGATTTGTAAAGACTTTTTGGGTCACACACAAAGCATCCAATTCCCCTAGGGTTGACCTTTGGACACAACCTTTGAATTTTGGAACCTTAGCATTTTGGAAGTCTTAATGGGCTGAACCTTAGGGTCTTTTTATCCCATTGTTGCACATGGCTCTTTTATAGATGGCCCCCCCTTTGGATCCCTATTTTCCCTCCTTTGGATTCCTACTGTGGCCGGTCTGCTAGCTTAACCAATATTCTAGCTTTTTCTCCCCTGGCACTTCCCCACATTAAATGATTAGTTTAATATGAGAAAATCATTTAGGAGAATTAGATATTGATTATTATGACATTACCTCTCTCTTGAAATCATAGTCATCCTCGACTATCGTGTAGAGAAGAGAAAGCATATTCATGAGTCCTTTTCTTAGCGGGTAGAGGATCCCTATGTTACCTACGACATCATTCCACAATGGATGACTAGTCCATTTGGCGCTTGAGAGCCTGAGGCTTCCGCAAGCATGTCTGCACATTAGTCCTATCAGTCTTCCATAGTAGAGTGACAAAGCTCTACTTGGTGTTTGGGAGACATTGTCTCCGCAAACTTGATCTAAGCATACATACTACTTCATTTTTGTGCACAATAAAGAAAAACACTACAAGAGGTTGTGTGCTCTTGTGACGCTGTTAGCGACGGAAATACATTGGGTTTTTATAACCCCCGGCGTCGCTAAAACCGTCGCTATGAGCGTCGCTATAGGCGTCGCTATAAACGTCGCTATATAGCGACGCATATAGCGACGCCTATAGCAGAAGACTATAGCGACGCTCATAGCGACGCTACAGAGCCATAAATAGCGACGCTTATAGCGACGCCCGAGAGAATTTTTTTTTGGTGGCAGGGCATTGAATGCCCTACCACCCATCAACCATATTGTACTTGATTCACTTTTTAAAAAAAGTGCAAAGGTAGATAATAGACCCAAAATAGTCACCCACAAGACGCATTGTTTGCAAAATTGACAATTGTACACATCATAAGCAAAATGAATTGATTGGCAAATGTAATAATGACAATTGTACAACATCATAGGCATAAAGAATTGATTGGCAAAAGGAACTGCGGTGACAAATGTAATAATATACATGGTTCAAAAAGACGAATAAAATGCGTCTCATGATACATAAGCTATGAGAAACCCTAAACTAATGCTATCTAGCTACTGCTAAACTGACGTCGTCTAGTCAGACGTCTCATTGCGTCCAAGCGGCGTATCTGTCGGATTCTGCAAAAAAAGACAATAAGACAGCTTTCAGTAAGTATAAACATATAACGACATTTATAAAACAATACAAAAAATAAAAAAGAGTAAACCCTAATACTAACCATGCCGCCGCGAGAACTGAGAATGTCCATCAGGGCGTTTAAGCCCTTCCTGCCTGCGTACTCGCGCTCGTACGGTGTGGGATCACGTCCTGTCATCGACCACTGTCAAAACATACAAAGATTTCATTATATTAGAACTAAAAAACTCATAAACCCTAAACTATCGAACATGCATAAAGAGCAATGTGAAAACACTTACAAAATCGGCCTCAAATGATGCCCATCCACCGCTCCCCAAGTGGTGCGAGCTCCCTGCCTCTACTCGCGCTCTAGCTGCATCCTTTTGTTGCTTCCACTTGTCGGGATTCTCGCGTGCTGCTTTCTTCGCATTCTTCCAATCTTCTTTGGCCAGCCAATCTGGCCTGTTCCACCCATTCTTGATTGCTTTTTGCACTTCGGAACGCTTGTGTTTGCAGTATTCGCGCATTCGAATCTTCATCAGGTCTTCATTGAAGCGCTGATCCCGTGTTGGAACGGGAAACTCATCATGAAGTATGCTGATGACTCTGTTTTTTAAATCACTTGGTACTTCACTCCATTTGTTTAGTATGTAGTGTCTAAACAGCTGAGAGCAAAGACCACGCATGCGCGAGATCACCTTCTTGCCGTCATCATCCATGATGATGCCGCCGCTGATGTCGACGGAGTAAGGCAAGCCCTCTGGCCGGTGACGCGTGAACCTGGGTGTCCCGGCAGGGGTCTCTAGCGGCGTGTCGATGGGGGTACGGACGTCAGGTGTCTCCACCGGCGTCTGGGCCCCGAAGCGAGGAGTGTCGAGTGGGGTGGCTCCTGGCGGAGTAGGTAGAGGTGTGTAGCTTCTAGGAATAGTCAGCCGTGCAAAACCTGGCGTAGATGGCGATGCTGTGGCTGGTGTGGGGGCGGGCAAAGAAGGGGAGGGTAAAGAGCCTCGTCGAACACGAGGCGGTGTGGAGGCATCGGTGGCGGAATCCCCACAACAACCGCCACCGCCACCACTAGAGCGCCGGTGTCTAGACGAGTGTGAAGCTCGTCTCGTCGACGCCGAAGCTTCGGAGCGCGCCGAATGCTCCGAAACAGAGGGAGATGCGGATGGAGTAGGAACGCGCGATGATGCGCCAGAGCGATGACGCTCCACGTACCACTGTCTCTGCTGCGGTGACAAAGAAGAAAGAAACTCCTCATCATCCATACCTGCATTAAACACACGAATATTTAAACTTAATATTGAATGAATAGAGTAGACAATGACGCAAAGACCATTAAATACAATGACGTAATGACGCATATAAATACAATGACGCAATGAATCGAGTGATAGAAGAGGCAAGTCGAAAACTTAGAATTTTCAATCAAAAGATGTGAGCGCGAGTAGAAAAGAGCGTTATACACCATGGAAGGTACTTAGAGAGCCAGAGCTTTTACAACACGGAGCAAAATTGTTCAAATACAATATTTGTGGCTTTAAGAGATCTCTCTCTCATCCTCGCATAACTCGGCATAACTTCCTATATCTATATAGAGCTCTCCGTTTAAACACATATCCTTTGTTTCATTTTGTAGCTCCTCTGCATGCACCCCATATAGAGTAGTAGCATCTTGATGCTCGTCTGGCACCACCGCAGCGGCTTCTGATTGAGCATCTTCTCTGATCTCCTCCATTGATGTCGTTGTGATTGGCACATGGTAGCCTTCATACGTCCTTGCACTACGAGGGGCTACCTCTATGACGTACCACCAGTTTGATGTAGACTTTGTAGGATGAAATATTACCTGCCAGAGCCACATAACTTACATGAGAGCTTTCAAGCACATAACTTGTAAAAGGGGGATGTTAACTATTTACATACTTACTTGTTCACAATGCTCGGGTAGTACGAAAGTGTCTCTTAGGTCAGTCCATTTCTTAGTAGAATCCACCTCAAGAAAACCAGACTCTCCTCTACGCACAGTAGCGTTGCGACCCTCCATGATTATCTTGAACCATTGCACGTCGAACAAGTCGACAAAAAATCCTCTGTAATCGATCCTCAAAATCTCTTGCAGCGTGCCGAAGTAAGTGAGTTCCGCCACCACAGGATCTGCATCAGAGGAACGTCGTCGACTAGACTGTTCAAATTTTGCCATGATTCCACAATCTTGAGTAAAACGCTTTTTGTCGATTCGTTCCACCCTAAAATGTCGACCTTTACACCATGCTGCTGTGTATGACTTATACTACAACGAACAAAGATTATGAGTGGCTGTTCAAACGTTTATAAATAAAGTCACTTGCTAGTCGTACATTGCAAACTTACCTTGGTGGCGCAACCCCGAGAGTACTCCCACTCTTCTTCACTCACTTCGTCACCGCATTGTTGTGCGCTTTTCAATTGGTTTTGCAACCATCTTAAGCTCATGAAGGTTGGTAGGCTCTCCAGAACCGCTGGATAGTGCATCGGTGGTCGTCTTCCCCGTCTCCACTCGATTCGTGCCCTTTGTCGCTCTTGCTTTGCATCCTCATATTGTGAAATCCACTTTTGCATCACTGGATTGTGAAGCATGCAAAATCGGTTGATTTTAGCCTCTAGATCTTCCGTCATCTTCTTCTCAACACCGAGATTGCACATGACAATCCCAGATATGCGCTCATCATCTATGGTTCGCCATAGCGTGTCCCGGGATTTATCAAATCCGTCTAGCCACTCTCCAATGTACACTAGGGACTCTGATACCAACCAACCTTCTGCCATGCTACCCTCCGGACGTGCCTTTTGATGCACATATCCCTTAAGCGTTTTCATGAAACGCTCTAAGAAGAACATCCATCTGGAATGAACTGTGCCAGCTATTTCCACCTCATCAACTATGTGAACAAGAAGATGCACCTGAATGGTTAGCATTGTAGTAGGAAAATGTTTCTCAAACATGCACACAAGCTCCGCAGCATTTAGTTTGGCGAATGGTATGGAGTCTACGTTGATCTCCTTTTGTGAGATCCATTGCACCAGCTTTGCAAGTTTGTAGATTGTGTTACGGATGTCGAGAGACAAACATCCCTCAATGGCAACCGGTAAAATAAATTGTAAAGTATGTGCAGCAATGATATTAAAGTCCACATTTTATGCAATGATATTAAAGTCCACTATGAACGTACCTGACACATTTTATGCCAATCGTGTGACTTCAAACCGGTAAGCTTTCCTTCTGTAGTGAAACACGTTCGGAGCGAGTGCATTACGCCAGTGGGGGTCCGCAAAGATCGAATGGTCTCTTTTACTTTGCGTTCTTGGGCTCCTGTGAAAATCCATGGTGCTTTAGGGAGTTTTATCGATCCATCAGACGCTGTTTGCGGCCAATATTGCTCCATACAATCCACATTTCTAAGGTCAACTCTGGCTCCCAAAGTATCTTTCTTGCCGGTCAAATGGTCCCATAGTAGATTACCCACATTCTTGAATATGTGCATTGGATCGAGAAAGTGATTGATCATGAGTCGGGGCCAGTATGGTAACTCGTACCATAGAGATAGTATCTTCATCCCTGGAGGCAATCCGTCATCGCACATCTCCTTCTGCTCTAACCATGCTTGTGCAGACATCCTTGGTGGCTCTCTTCCCAAAAAGCCGTCGCGTAACACATGGTTCTCTGGAAGATACGCTTGATGACCTTCGTAGATTTGCTTCTTCAGTGAGGGTGCCCTATGTGCATTCAGTCTAGGTCCACATGTGACACATGCTCTGTATCCGCTTGTTTGAAGCCCTGCATGTATACACATGATAATAGATCAACTATGGGAAAAAACAAGATTTACAGTGTCTGAGTGAGGAGTGTCAATAGATCACCTGAGCATTCTGTTAGCCCAGGATAGTCATGCATGGTCCACATTAGAATGCCTCTGATCAAAGCATTCCGTCGTCCTGTGTGTCGGCTCATATCCACCACCTCTATGCCAATCCACAATTGTTGTAGCTCTTCCAATAGTGGACGAAGATACACATCCATATTCCCCACTTTATATCGCCCTGGCACAATCAAGCTTAGCCATAGGTGCCCCTTCTTCGTAGTCAACCACGGGGGAATGTTGTAGTTGACGATGACAACGGGCCATACACTGTAAGATGTTGATCTTTGACCAAATGGATTTATGCCATCCATAGCCAGGCCTAAGTGCAAATTTCGAGCTTCCCTGGCAAAATCCGACCATGTTCCATCTATATGTTTCCACGCTACGCAATCTTCAGGAATTCGTAGCACACCATCCGAAGATTTATTCTCCTCATGCCATGATGCTAGGGCGGCCATGGACTTACATTCGAAGAAATGCTTGATGCGAGGAAGCAGAGGGAAATGTCGCAAAACCTTTTGTGGAATTTTTGTCCCATGGAGATCTACTCGATATCTTTCGGAATCACATTTCGGACACTTCTCCATGTCTATGTATTCCCCTCTGAAAAGAATGCAGTCATTAGGACAAGCGTGGATAGAATTGTAATCCATCCCCAAGTTTCGCAAAATCTTTCTTGCTTCATCTCGGGAATCTGGCATCACATTGTCAGCTGGTAGTATGTGCTCTTTCAGCAATCTACACAACATAAAAATATGATACAGTCGTGTAAAAATCTATCAGATCATTATACATTTAGAGTTCTATTAAAGTAAACTAATTGTAATAGATCACCTGAAAAGCGCTGTGACGCTAGTGTCACTCCATCCAAACTTTGCCTGCATGTTGAGAAGAACCAGGAGTGCTTTCAATCTAGACATACGTGCTCCATTATACAATGGCGTATCGGCTTCACTTTTCATATCATCATAGATAAGCCTTTCTGAATCCATGATCCTCTCGATCATTTCATCAATCTCGGGCTGAAACATTGCCTCGTTGGGAATGTGCTCTGCATGATCATCCCCCGAGCTGACAGAAGCTACATCTTGTGGCCTCACATATGCTGCTTGACCAAAGCGCCTGCGAACACGTCTATTGGGTTGCAAGATTGCTGCTTGTTGGCCAGCGTCAGAGTCCGACGAGTTATAATTGGCAACAACTCGATCTATAATAGATGGATCGAACTCGCCAAATTCGCGAACGTGCTGCAAAGAAACACGTCTTGTCCGTCGCACAGCATGCTTGCATTGATTACAAGGACATAAGACCCTCGTTGAGAGATAGGTGTTTCGGTTGGACGGTCCCACATCCTCGTCGCTACTCATAATGAGGATAAAAAAATTATAACCTGGACAACAAATTTAATATTCTATTGGCATTCTTCGTCTTATCTCTCTCTCTCTCTCTCTCTCTCTCTCTCTCTCTCTCTCTCTTTACCTCACATTCTCTAGTCATGTCCAATCCCCGCACACCTCGGTCTAGAGGTGCACGGAGATCAGAACCACCGGGTTATAATCTCGTCTTTATTGGTCAATACCTATATTTGTGGGTACAAGAAATCTACACACCCACGTCTACATGATACTGCATGTAGTGGACAAAACCCCTTTGCCTCTTCTCTAGCTGTAGCACTTCACTTCATCTTAACATCTTTTCACAGTAGATCTTTTCACTGTTCGTCTAATTCTAATCCCTAAACCGTAAGTAATTCTTACGTGGACTCGATCTAACATAAATAAGCGTAAATCTAAATAAACGTAAATCTAACTAAAAATAAAGCTAAATCTAATTTAACGTAAGTCTAATGACTAGAGGTTGTCTAGATGGTCATTGTGTCGGGGATGTAGTGACTCTTGCCGCCCTGAAGATCCACCTTCTTCCCTATCTTCTGAAGACATTTCACCAGTACTTTTGGATCGACGGAGCCCACCATGAGTGAAGGCAGCAATACCCTATATTCCATTGAGGGCTTTCTTCACCCGCTTCATGCAGGCATCGCAGTCTATGGAGACCTAAATATAATCTAATATAACGTAAATCTAAATCTAGCTTAAATAAACGTAAATCTAGTTAAAAATAAACCTAAATCTAATTTAATGTAAGTCTACATATAACTTAATCTTTAACGTCTTTTAAGATAGTTTCCTACGACGTTATAACTCTCTTCTTCTTGTGTGTGTGCGCGTGTGTGGATGTGTGTGCCAATAAAAAGAGATAAATGGTATAACCTTTCTATCACCCATGCCAAGTATGATAGATTGATTATGCCATTTCTCTCTTGAATAATAGGTCTTGAGTTCAACTCCTCGTCGGCTAGATCTTTAGGTCTTTTAATTTTAATTAGTTTCCTATGACGTTAAATTAGTTTCTCTCTCTTTCTCTCTCAATGTGTGTGCGTTTTTTTGGATCGTATGCATGTTTTCTCTCTCTTTTCCTCTCTCAATGTGTGCGTTTTTTGTTTATGCATGTTCTCTCTCTCTTTTCCTCTCTCAATGCGTGCGTTTTTTGTTTATGCATGCTCTCTCTCTCTTTTTCTCTCTCAATGTGTGTGTGCATTCTTTGTTTATGTATGTGTGTGCGCGTTTTTGTTTTTGTTTGTACTCTCTCTCTCTCTCTCTCTCTCTCTCAAAAACACTATGTGTGTGTGTGAGAGAGAGAGAGAGGGAGAGAGAAAGAGGGGAAGGGAACATGAGAATGAGGAGAGGGAAGGAGCATACCTGGCTCTCCTTCCTCTCCTCGTGTGTGTGTGTGTGTGTGTGTGTGTGGAGAAGAAAAAGAGAGAGAGAGAGAGAGAGAGAGAGAGTGAGGGAGAGCGTTACCTGCTCCTTGCTTGAGGGCGCCGAAAAACTCAGATCTGAGATCTGAGTTTTTGGGCGCGCTCGGTTATTTTTTTACCCCAGCCGGCGTCGCTATGAGCGTCGCAAATTTCTTTGTAAATTTGCGACGCTCATAGCGACGCCGGGAATTTTTTTTTGGAGCGTCGCTGTGTGAGCGTCGCTAATATGAAGAGCCTCTTGTAGTGAAAGAGAGTCTTATAAGACAAAAACTTTGTTCATTTTTAACATTTTGTACATTTTCTTACTCTTGGGAAGCATTGTAAGCATTGACAAGGTTTAGGTTATCCTTTAATTGTATGCCTTGCATCCATCTAGCATCTTCAAAAGGATAATTCTTAAACTTAATAAGATATCGTCGGTAATCTTAACGCCTCTTAATACCTTGTCTTCATGTCGGAGAATGGACTCGGGCTGCATCACCTCCCCTTGGTCCTCGATCTCCGGTGGGTCTTCAGTAGTTGGTTCTTGAGGTGTCTCTCCTTTGTAAGGCTTTAATAGGCTCACATGGAAAGCATTGTGTATGAGCCAATGATTGGGAAACTTGAGTTGATAGGCCATCTCATTGACTGGCCTAAGAATCTGGAAGGGACCATAGTACCTTTTTGCTAGTTTAGCATAGTACTTTTGGTGGCCCGTAGGATTCTTGCCCGTCGTGTGCCTTAATCGAGCCTTGGGAAACTTTAATAAGACCCAATCATTTTCTTTAAAGGTTTGGGCTCTTCTGTGCTTGTCAACAGCAGCCTTTTGCCTTTGCTATGAGATAGAGATAACATCCTTAATCTTTTGAAAAGATTCTTGTAGGTATCGTCTATACTCATCTGCAGCGAAGATCTTCCCATGTACCTTAAGTAGCAAGGAACTTTTTTTTTCCCCTCAATTACCTTGAAAGGTGCTTTTCCCGTGGAAGTATGTACAGTGTTATTGTAAGCATACTCCAGTAAGGGTAAGTACTTCTCCCATTGGGATCTTTGATCTACTTCCGTTACATAGGATTTTAGTAGATCGAGAATGGTTAGGTTAGCTATTTCACTTTGGCCACCCGTTTGTGGATGATAGGCCGAAGAGAAGTTTAGCCTTGTCCCTAAATTCTCAAAGAGACCCTTCCAGAAATTACTGGTCATTCTAGGATCTCTATCCGACACTATGGACATTGGCAAGCCATGGTACTTGAAAATTTGTGAAATGAAGAGGGTTGCCATTGGATGGGCTTTGATAGTCTTTTTGACAGGTATAAAATGAGCTTGTTTACTGAACATGTCTACTATCGTCCATATTCCCGTATTCCCATGGATAGACTTAGGCAATCCAAAGATAAAATCCATGGATATGCTCTCCCATGGTGAATTAGGGATTGGCAAGGGTTGAAGCAATCCAAGTTGCTTCCCTCTATCAAATTTTGTCTTTTGGCATACCACACACTTAGAAACATACTCTTGTATGTTCACTTTCATGGTAGGCCAATAGAAACATGTTTCAATTCCCTTTAAGGTATACTGAATCCCTCTATGCCCCACATAAGGTGGAGCATGAGATTCATACATTACTTTCTCACGTAGAGAGTTAGTAACGCATAGTCTATTGCCATAGAGAAGATAACCATCTTGTAAAGTAAATGGTTCTTCTTTCTTCCCTAATGCAAGGGCTGAAATCACATCTCTAAAATCCTGATCAATAGCATACTCATCTACCATTGAAGATGTTAAGTATGGAGCCTGATTTACCCTTGTAATTTTCTGTGGTAAAAGCGCACATTTGTAAGGCCCCATTATGAGGAGAAGCCATCGTGCGTGAAGGAAAATCACTCACCGGAAACCAAAATTTTCACGGACAAGAATCAGGGGCATCTTTAAAGGCCTCGGGGGCGGAGGCCCCAGAGACTTTTTTTTCGCCGGATTATTCTTTTTCGCCAGAATATGATAGCCGGACAGTGGCCGAAAAGTGGTCGGAAAACAACCAGTTGGTTGGCCGGTGGCCGAATTCAAAAGCGGACTTGTCTTCTCAAGGACGGCCACACATGGGCAGATTGGAGGGTCCGATTTGGACTTATTCGCACAAGGGCGGCTACACATGGCTGTCTCTCATAAGAGAGGGCAGCCCTTTTGGCCTATAAAAGGAGGCCATTTCTACACACATTTCATAGTGTGAAGTTGATGCAACAAGGTGAGTGTGAGGTGGTGAGAGTGAAGCAAGGCGGGAGCTCCATTAAGGGTATAATCCCTTTGTAAACTACTTCTTGTTTTGAAGTACTAAAGCCATTGAGTGGCTGCTTTCCCGTGGACGTAGCCCACATTGGGTGAACCACGTATATCGTGTGTACTCTCTCTCTCTCTCTCTCTACTATATAATCTCGTGTATATAAATCTGTCTCTCTCCATTAAGTAATCTACTCAATTATCTATTTAGCTACGTCTTATTTCCTAACAACTGGTATCAGAGCAAGGTTTGCTCGTAGCTAAATTATCTCAAGGAAAGGATTCCTTGAATTGAGCGGGAGTTATGGCGGAGGAAGGGAAGCTCAAGATTGAGAAGTTCAACGGCAAAAACTATCAACATTGGAAGATGCAGATTGAAGACTATCTCTACCAGAAGGACCTCTATTTGCCACTAGGCGGTCTTGCGAAGAAGCCCCCAACAATGGCAGATGAAGCATGGATTGTCCTTGATCAAAAGGCACTGGGAACAATCCGGTTAAGCTTGGCGTCAACGGTGGCCTTCAATGTTTCGGAGATGAAGACCACGGAGGACTTGATGAAGTCACTTGACGACTTCTATGAGAAACCATCGGCATCCAATAAGGTATTTCTTATGAAGCGCTTGTTCAATCTAAAGATGGCAGAGAATGGTTCAGTTGCAGAACACCTAAATGACTTTAGCACAAACATAAGTCAACTTCGATCAGTGAAAATCAATTTCGATGATGAAGTGCGAGCTCTCCTTATACTATCATCTCTACCGGATAGTTGGGATAGCCTTGTGATGGCTGTAAGTAATTCTATCTCTGGCACAAATACTCTTAAGTTTGATGATGTTGTGGGTGTTCTCCTAAGCGAGGAAATGCAAAGGAGAAGCACAGGAGAATCATCAAGTGTTGCACTATCAGTGGAAACAAGAGGAAGGCTCTAGGAGAGGTTCAAAAACCAAAAGGGTCGTGATCGCTCAAGGCGGAGCAAGCCACGCACAAAGTCAGTTCTTGAATGTTGGAACTGCGGTAATAAGGGCCACGTCAAGAAGGATTGTTGGTCCAAGAAGAGGAAGGAGATAGAGTCTCAAGACAACAAGCCAACATCGGAGGCCAATGTGGCAGGTAAAGTAGAGCAAGATGCTCTAATTCTCTCATTAGACAATGTGTCTAATTCCTGGATAGTAGATTCCGGGGCTTCATTCCATGCGACACCACACAAGCAACATTTCCAAGACTACACCAAAGGTAATTTTGGGTATGTATACGTGGGAGATGATGAAGCTTGTGAGATTGTCGGCAAAGATACAGTTTCTGTCAAAACTGCTAACGGAAATGAATGGAAGCTTAAAGATGTTAGGCATGTTCCTTCTCTTCGCAAAAATTTGATCTCTACAGGACAATTGGACGATGAAGGTCACAACATTTCATTCGGAAACAAACGGTGGAAGATCTCAAAGGGATCTTTGGTGGTTGCCAAGGGTGAAAAAGTCGGTACACTTTACTTGTGTACTATTAGCACGCAACCTTCAGCTTGTGCAACAACTACAGAAGTTGGCAGTGCGGTGTGGCACTACCGACTTGGGCATATGAGTGCCAAAGGAATGCAAATCCTTCAAACAAAGAAGCTTCTACCAGGTTTGAAAGAATCGAAGTGGACTTAGAGTTCTGTGAAGATTGTGTTTATGGTGAACAAAAGAGGGTAAAATTTCAAAAATCAGGAAATGAAAGAAAAAATAAAAAACTTGAGTTGGTTCATTCTGATGTTTGGGGTCCTGCAAGTACACCATCACTTGGTGGCTCATTGTACTATGTAACATTCATAGACCATGCGACTAGAAAAACATGGGTTTATGTCATGAAGAATAAATCCGATGTATTTTCCATATTTCAAAGGTGGAAAGCCTTTGTGGAGAATGAAACAGGTACCAAGGTTAAATGCATCAGATCCGACAATGGAGGCGAATATTGCAGCCAAGCTTTTGAAAGCTTTTGTGCTAGCAATGGCATTCCGAGGCAAAGGACAACCCCAAGGACACGTCAACAAAATGGGATTTCGGAAAGGATGAATAGGGCAATCATGGAACGAGCACGAAGCATGCGGCTACATGCAGGCCTACCGCTTGAGCTTTTGGCAGAAGCTATAAGTACGTCTGTGTACTTAATCAATCGGTCACCCTCAATGGCATTGGATGGGGGAGTTCCAGAAGAGGCATGGACAGGTAAACCGGTGAATTATGCATTTCTCAAAGTGTTTGGGTGTGAGGCTTTCATGCACATAGATAGAAGCCTAAGATCAAAGTTAGATGCAAAGTCCAAAAAGTGTTTCTTCATTGGCTATGGAGAAGGAGACTTTGGGTATCGCCTATGGAATCCTGAAGATGGTAAAATCTTAAGGAGTAGGGATGTAATTTTTAACGAACAAAATATGTACAAAGATTACTTGGAAAGAAAACAAACAAAAGAAACAGGTGATGAGTACATGGAGCTTGAGGACGGTGAAGACTCAAAGACTGCAAACGGTGACAATGTGCAACAACGTCAACCAAATGAGGAGCCTCAACCTATTCCCCGAAGATCTACAAGAGCAAGTAGACCTCCAGAAAGGTTTGTTCCTTCCTTCAACCATCTCTTGATCTCAGATTCTGGAGAGCCGGAATCATATGAAGAAGCTATGCAACATGAATCCAAAGAAGAATGGATGAAGAGCATGCAAGTGGAGATGGACTCACTACATCGCAACCAAACATGGGAGTTGGTTGAGTTGCCTAAAGGTAAGCGGGCACTTCAAAACAAATGGGTGTACAAGCTAAAGGAAGAAGAAGGTGGGAAGAAAAGGTACAAGTCTAGGCTTGTGGTAAAAGGTTTTTCTCAAAAGAAAGGTATTGACTTCAATGAAATATTTTCTCCTGTTGTAAAAATGAACTCAATTAGGCTTGTCTTAAGCCTTGTGGCTGCTCATGATCTAAATCTCGAGCAAATGGATGTAAATACGACATTCCCTCACGGTGACTTAGAGGAGGAAATCTACATACTTCAACCAAAGGGGTATGAAGTAAAAGGTAAGGATAAAATGGTTTGTAGATTAAAGAAGAGCTTGTATGGTTTAAAGCAAGCATCAAGACAATGGTACTTGAAGTTTGATCGATGGATGTTGGATCATGGATTCACAAGATGCAACTCGGATCACTACGTCTACACGGAGAATTTGGGACATGGGAAATTCATCATCCTAATGTTGTATGTTGATGACATGTTGATTGCAAGTGCTAACATGCAGGACATCAAAGACCTAAAAGAGGAGCTGTCCAAATCTTTTTCAATGAAAGATTTAGGTGCTGCAAAGAGGATACTTGGTATGAAAATATCAAGGGATAGGACGAAGAAGACAATAAAGCTATCTCAAGAAGATTACATCAAGAAGGTACTAGAAAGGTTTGCAATGCAAAATGCAAAACCAGTTTCTACACCTTTGGCTGGTCATTTTAAACTAACGAAGGATATGTGTCCAAAGACACAAGAGCGGATAGCCTATATGTCTAAAGTTCCATATGCTGCAGCGGTAGGTTCTCTAATGTATGCTATGGTCTGGACAAGGCCAGACATTGCACATGCAGTGGGAGTTGTGAGTAGGTTCATGGACAACCCAGGTAAAGAGAATTGGCAAGCTGTGAAGTGGATACTTAGGTATCCAAAAGGGACAACAACAAATGCTTTGTATTTTGGAGAAACTGATATTTTTCTAGAAGGGTATGCTGATGCAGATATGGCAGGTGACAAAGATACTGAAGGAGCACTACTGGCTATGTGTTCACGGTTGGAGGCACAGCAGTAAGCTGGGCTTCAAAGCTGCAGAAAGTGGTTTCACTTTCTACCACGGAAGCAGAGTATGTAGCAATGACGGAGGCAAGCAAAGAAAATCTGTGGCTTCACAGATTCTTAGTAGAGCTTGGATTCAAACAAGACAATTGTGTCTTGTACAGTGATAGCCAAATCGCTATCCATCTTGCGAAAAACTCAGCCTTTCATTCAAGGACAAAGCACATTGAGGTGAGATATCACTTCATACGCACTCTTTTGGAAGAGGGACAACTAAAGCTAGGAAAGGTGCATACAAGTGAAAATCTTGCAGACATGTTTACAAAGGTGGTCAACAAGGAGAAGTTGAGCTTTTGCTCATCTTCGATCGGCATTCAAGGATAAGAAGCCAGAATGGAAAGCAGTCACACGTTTGGTTTGGAGATCAGTCTCCAAGTGGGAGATTGTTAAGTATGGAGCCTGATTTACCCTTGTAATTTTCTGTGGTAAAAGCGTACATTTGTAAGGCCCCCATTATGAGGAGAAGCCATCGTGCGTGAAGGAAAATCACTCACCGGAAACCAAAATTTTCATGGACAAGAATCAATGGCAACTTTAAAGGCCTCGGGGGCGGAGGCCCCCGAGACTTTTTTTTCGCTGGATTACTCCGCCCTCGAGACTTTTTTTTCGCCGGATTATTATTTTTCGCCGGAATATGATGGCCGGACGGCGGCCGAAAAGTGGTCGGAAAACAACCAGTCGGTTGGCTGGTGGCTGATAGTCAATGGCCGATGGCCGATGGTCGAAAGTCAATGGCCGGTGGCCGTTGGCCGAATTCAAAAGCGGACTTGTCTTCTCAAGGGCGGCCACACATGGGCAGATTGGAGGGTCTGATTTGGACTTATTCGCACAAGGGCGGCTACACATGGCTGTCTCTCATAAGAGAGGGCAGCCCTTTTGGCCTATAAAAGGAGGCCATTTCTACACACATTTCATAGTGTGAAGTTGATGCAACAAGGTGAGTGTGAGGTGGTGATAGTGAAGCAAGGCGGGAGCTCCATTAAGGGTATAATCCCTTTGTAAACTACTTCTTGTTTTGAAGTACTAAAGCCATTGAGTGGCTGCTTTCCCGTGGACGTAGCCCACATTGGGTGAACCACGTATATCGTGTGTACTCTCTCTCTCTCTCTACTCTATAATCTCGTGTATATAAATCTGTCTCTCTCCATTAAGTAATCTACTCAATTATCTATTTAGCTACGTCTTATTTCCTAACAAAAGATAGATCATTGTGAGTTGCTATGGAAACCGCATTCACTCTCGGCCGTCTTGAGAGTGCATCAGCTACTTGATTATGCTTGCCAGCAATGTGAGCAATATGAAAATGAAATTGCGAAAGGAAATTTGCCCACCTCATTTGTTTGTCGGAAAGCTTGGTCTGCATCATGAAATACTTAAGACTTTGGTGATCCGTTCGCAGAATGAAAGGAGTCCCCAATAAATAGTGCTTCCATGAGTCTAAGGCATGTAGAACTGCAAGGAGTTCCTTTTCATATATGCCTAGTGTCATAATAATCAATATCTAATTCTCCTAAATGATTTTCTAATATTAAACTGATCATTTAATGTGGGGAAGTGCCAGGGGAGAAAAAGCTAGAATATTGGTTAAGCTAGCAGACCGGCCACAGTAGGGATCCAAAGGAGGGAAAATAGGGATCCAAAGGGGGGGCCATCTGCAAAAGAGCCATGTGCAACAATGGGCTAAAAAGACCCTAAGGTTCAGCCCATTAAGACTTCCAAAATGCTAAGGTTCCAAAATTCAAAGGTTGTGTCCAAAGGTCAAACCTAGGGGAAATTGGATGCTTTATGTGTGTAAAAAAAGTCTTTGCATATCCCTACATGGGAGGGGGCGAGCCGTGAAGGTAGGGGATGAGAGAGAAAGTCTCACACACACACACACACACACACACACACACACACACACACACACACACACACACACAAACACAGGCTCCCTTTACACAAAGGGAATGAGGGACACATGTCAGCTCCCTAGGCCAGATGCCCACAAGGTGTGCCCGGTTTCTATTGGATGACCCTTGAAGTGGACCAATGAGAATTAAGCTAGAGTAAATCTAGTTTAATTAATTAAAAAACATTTAATAAAAGAAACCAATGAGAATTAAGTCTCCTAGAAGACTATTGGGCAGTCTCCCAAGGGGTCCAATGAGCATTTAGGAGCCCAATGGCTTGCCTGATTCTTATTGGCCAGGAGGCAAAGGGGTCCAATGAGAGTTTAGTTTAATTATTTAATTACCTAAATCTCTCACAAAAGGTGAAAGGGGGACACATGTCAGAAGGCTATCACTTATGCTGCTTAATGGTCATTGGCTTGACTTGGGGAGAGCCAATGAGGGCTCAGCAAGAGCAAATAGCAAGAGGGCTCGCCCAAGAGAGAGAGGGGGCTGATTTTTGCAAGGCAAAAACACACACACTCACACAATCTCATGTGTGAAGCAAAGAAGACTATCTCTTCCCAAGCTTTAATGGAGAGCTCATCACCTACTCCAAGCTTGTGAGATAGAAGCCTACATCAACACTCTCTTGGCACGTGGATGCAAATCCAACCAAGAGCCAAGCTTCAATGCATGCCCATATCCTCTACCAAGCTAATTACTAAGCTAAGCTATGCTAATATGAGTGATTATGTGAGGAGATGTACATCTTTCTCGTAAGATACTCCTTCTCCCTCTCAATCTACTCTCATACCCTGCTAGCTCTCACCATCTTCGAAGGTGTGTGAAGTCTTGGGTTTGAGAACGGGATAATTCAAGTTGTGTTTGCTAAGTGTTTTTCTTAGTGCATGAAGCTTTCATCTTCATTGCACTAGCTAGTCTTGAAGGAACACAAAGAATTGTATTGTACAATGTCTCTCTTGATGGGAGAAACCATAATACAAATCCTTTTGGAGGGGGGACCGGCTCCATGCAAATCCGGTCCTCAACTGTTGTCATTAGCTTAATTTCTCTCTCTTTTGAAATTATTGTCGATGCTATCTAACTAGGTGTTATGCTTTTTGTTGCTCTCTCCACCCAAGCACTCTTGTAATTCTCATTAGGAATCTATTCTAATGAAATGCCCACTATGTTCATGCTCATTTCCGCTACACACAAGTTATTAGGCCATTAAATGTTACACCTAGAGCTTGCTCAACAGGGTCGAGCCTTCGAATGTCATAGCCTATGGCGTGCCCTTCTTGGAGAAAAACAGCTCCAAGGCAATCACCACAAGCATCACATTGGACCTCAAATGGTTTTGAGAGATTCAGTAGTGTAAGCACAGGTTGAGAGATAAGCTTTTCTTTAAGCTTTTCGAAAGCATTGTTCTCCTTAGCAGACCATATATACCTAACGCTTTTCTTTGTTAGGTCATGTAATGGTCCCACAATTTGTGAGAACTTTTCTATGAAGCGTCTATAGTATGCACACATACCTATAAAGCTTCTTAGTTCATGAAGATTCCTTGGTTTAGGCCATCCTTTTATTACCTCTAACTTTGATGGATCTATTTGGATGCCATCTTGAGAGATAATGTGACCTAAATACTGAATCTCTTGGAAGAAAAATTCACTTTTCTTTCGATTAACATAAAGTTTATTCTCTCTCAAAACTTGAAATATTACCTGGAGGTGTTGCTTGTGTTCGTCTAATGAATTAGAGTAGATGATAATATCATCAAAGAACACTCCAGTGAAGGTGCAATGAGGCCTGAACAGCTTCTCCATCAAGCGGTTGAATGTGGCTGGTGCATTGGTCAAGCCAAAAGGCATGACAATGTATTCATAAAGACCAAATGTGGTGCGAAATGCGGTCTTTACAATGTCTTGATCAACTATCCTTATTTGATGATAGCCACTTTTTAGGTCAATCCTACGGAAGTAGGTCGATCCTTGTAGCTTATCAAATATGTCTTCTACCCGTGGAATGGGAAACCTATTCTTGATAATGATCCTATTTAGTGCTCTATAGTCAACACACATATGATATGTGCCGTCTTTGTTTTGCACTAATAGCAGAGGTGAGAAAAATGGAGATGATCTAGGCCTAACCATACCCTTCTCAATGAACTCATGCACTTGCCGCATAATCTCCTCTTGTTGAGCTTGAGAAACTCTATAAGGAGGTTTGCTAGGCGGTGAACTTCCTGGAAGAAGTTCAATTGCATGGTCATCATTACCTCGTTTAGGAGGTAGCTCACTAGGGATGTCGTCAATAAAAACATCTTGAAACCCCTTGAGAAAATTGGATAACTCTAATTCCTTTTGGTTGCTTTTATTTTATTTTGCTAAAGCATTAGGTTCATGTTGGGAGAAGAGGGGGAGATCGACCGCTTAAAGTACTCAACATAAGCTTTCAAGCCATCACCATCAAACTGTCCACCTCTTCTTCCAATTTCCAAGCACACACACTCACCTAGACTATGACACACACACACACACAGTAAACAGAGAATTGATATAGACAAGCTTGTAAGGAGGTGTAGGAGATGTGTAAGAGATGGGGACTAGATTAGAGAGTACACAGCAAAATAACCATAGCTTAAGAGAGTAGAGAAGAGAATCTGCAAGAGAAAGGCCTAAATCTAGCCCCAAACTCCACGGCACCTCTCTTGTGGAGTTGGTATTTAATATAAATTATTTTTGAGTTTGAGGTGCCAAAATTTGAGGCCCCTCTTTTACAACCATTTCACTTTTGAACATCATTTCAATAAGCCATTATGGCTCTGTAAATAGTTGTAGTGGGAACTCCCCTTATGGGTCATGCAAGAACTAATGAGCTTTTCAATAAGCCATTATGGCTCTGTAAATAGTTGTAGTGGGAACTCCCCTTATGGGTCATGCAAGAACTAATGAGCTTCACTCATTTACAAAAGTGAAATGGTTGTAAAAGAGGGGCCTCAAATTTTGGCACCTCAAACTCAAAAATAATATATATTAAATACCAACTCCACAAGAGAGGTGCCGTGGAGTTTGGGGCTAGATTTAGGCCTTTCTCTTGCAGATTCTCTTCTCTACTCTCTTAAGCTATGGTTATTTTGCTGTGTACTCTCTAATCTAGTCCCCATCTCTTACACATCTCCTACACCTCCTTACAAGCTTGTCTATATCAATTCTCTGTTTACTGTGTGTGTGTGTGTGTCATAGTCTAGGTGAGTGTGTGTGCTTGGAAATTGGAAGAAGAGGTGGACAGTTTGATGGTGATGGCTTGAAAGCTTATGTTGAGTACTTTAAGCGGTCGATCTCCTCTTCATCAACTCCCCGCATTCCACTCTACAAAATCATCATCAACTCAATTAGTAAAATAAATAGACAGCACATAATTAACCATTACGCCCAGCTATCCCAATTACAGTTAACCACTACAACAGGAGGGTGCCCAGTCTCGTAACAGTTCATTTTGAGAATCTTTAACAAAAATCATGTACACGGAAATAGAGCTCTTTATTGACTTGTTGAAAGCTGGTGTATGTACAATGGGGATAGTGTTACCCATTTCCTTAGCATCTATATACATGTCTTTTTCCCTGAACTTAACGGAGATTCTCCTTTCAGAAAATTTAACATTGGTAGCCAGGCGGTCAAACCATGGTGCCCCTAGGATTACATCCTCATGCTTGAGAGGAGAGATAAAGAAGTCCTCTTTGTCCACATAGATTTGAACATGAAGCCTCAATTTCCCGATTAAGGGAGTGACTGAAGCTTCTTGCTCCTTGAAAGCACTGTCTGCGGGTAGGACATCTCCCATCTCGTAGGCTTGTATGCCTAGCTTGGTGGCCAACTCTATAGATATAAAATTGTGAGTAGAACCAGGGTCAAAGAGAATAAAAGCATCATGTTCTCTTACCTTTCCCCAAGCATGGCATAGAGGAGATCCTTTGTGGTGAGTTTGGTGAGTCTCCTCCTCTTGGATTTCAACCAAGGAAGCTCTAGGAGGATCTTGGCGGTTGTTCTTTTGGGGACAAGCGCGGTACGCATGCCCTTGTTCGCCGCACTTGAAACACCGGTTATCCTTGTGATAACGCTCAATCTCTTCAGGAGAGAGTTTGTTTTTACCTTTGTAAACTCCCTTCTCTTTAGCTTTGTTGGAGTTGGCCTTAGGAGACGTTTGGACATTGTCCTTCCCCTTAGGCTCGTTGGAATCCTTGTTTTCCGTGGGCTTATCCGTTTGGAAATTGATTCGAGAGGCCACCATAGTATGGTGTATTACCGCCGATATGGTACGTGGCCTTTGGGACTTGACATACTCCGCCATTTCTTCGGTTAAGCCCGCACAAAATTGTTGCTTTTGCTCTCCAAAATCCAACTTTTTGAAGACAGTGGCTTTGAGTTGTAGGTCCCAAAACTTGTCTACATATTTGTGGATGGATTCATAGGGACGGAGCTTTAAGCTTCGCCATTCGGTGAGTACTTTGTCTTTGGCATCGGTGGCCAAAAACTGCTTCATAATGGAAGCTCTTAAAGCTTTCCATGTTCGTGGAGCTTCACCGTTGGCCCGTAGTCTAGACCACCATTGCCTAGTGGACTTTTGAAAGTGCATAGCTACATGGCGTAGCTTAGAGGACTCCGTGAAGCCCTCATCTCCAAACGCCGCATCGAACTGTTGGATAAAGTCCAAGACTTTGTCCGTAGCACCAAAGGTACCATCATAGGTAAAGAAAGAGATGCTCTTCCCTCCCTCTTTGAACTTCTTTAGCTTGGATGACCTCTTCCATGCGGCATAGGATTTCCTATGGCCTCTTCTTTTTGATGGTTCAAAGGTTGCACCATCCCTTTCTTCAGAAGGTGAAGAATTTGAAGAAGGTGGAGAAGAGGGTGACCTCTTTCTCTCCTTTTTCTTGTCTTGATCTTCGTTGTCTTCACCATCACTTTCATAAGAGGAAGAGGATGAAGAAGATGGAGAAGAGGGTGTCCTCTTTCTCGCCTTTTTCTTCTCTTGCTTTTTATCATCCCTCTTTGAATTATGGCATGGAGAAGAGTGTGATGGTCTTCTTCGCTTTGGTGGTGATGGAGAGCGTTTAGCCCGCTGTCTTCGTGGAGCCATCTCCACCGAGGTGACGGGATACTCACTTCTTTCTCGTTCCTTCGGTGGAGGCTCTTGAGTTCTCCTTTGGGAAGAAGATGCATCATCAAGAAGTAAAATCTTGAGCCCTTCGTATGGATTCTCTTCTTCTTCCCGAATCGGAGAGAGACCTCTTTTGGAAGTCTCACAAGGAGGCTTCCTAGGTGTTCTCTCGTCATGGTGATGAGCTTGGAGAATCCCGTGAGGACGGAGCTGCCGTTGCACTTCCCTTTGGAGAGATGGATTGCCCATGGCTTGTTGAAGCCTACAAACAAGATAGTTAACAAGCATCGGAGAATCAGTAGTAGCTTGCTCATTAGAAAAATCAAAGTTATCAACATTAATTTCACTCTCTTTACTATTGTCAGCCATTCTAACAACTTTTAGGTGTACTTTGGCACTTCAAGCCCTAGTTGCTACTCCTCTTTACCCCTTTAGAAAAAGCACTCAAGCTACTGTACACGTGGCTCGAATACCATTAATTGCAACGAATAGAAGAGAGGGTCTTTCAACACCAAAACAACACCGGCTCCTGTCAAGCTTCTAATAGATCAATAGTGGTTAAGACGTAGGCAAGCCCCGTAGGACTCCACTATTAAGACCATATCTCTCGACGGTGATGCCCCGTTAACTGCAAGAAGGCAGGCGCACTACAAGGCTAAAAAATCACTATTCTACTTACTCACAGGCAATTAATAATACCAACCAATTATAGCTGGCTTGAGGACCTCCCTTCTTGAGCAAGAAAAGAGAAACCTTGTGCTCTGATACCAATGTAACATTTAATGGCCTAATAACTTATGTGTAGTGGAAATTAGCATCAACATAGTGGGCATTTCATTAGAATAGATTCCTAATGAGAATTACAAGAGTGATTGGGTGGAAAGAGCAAAAAAAAGCATAACACCTAGTTAGATAGCATGAACAATACTTTCAAAAGAGAGAGAAATTAAGCTATTGACAACCGGATTTGCATGGAGCCGGTCCCCCCTCCAAAAGGCTTTGTATTATGGTTTCTCCCATCAAGAGAGACATTGTACAATACAATTCTTTGTGTTCCTTCAAGACTAGCTAGTGCAATGAAGATGAAAGATTCATGCACTAAGCAAAACACTTAGCAAACACAACATCAATTATCCCCGGTCTCAGACCCAAGACCTCACACACCTTCGAAGATGGTGAGAGCTAGCAGGGTATGAGAGTAGATTGAGAGGAAGAAGGAGTATCTTACGAGAAAGATGTACATCTCCTCACATAATCACTCATATTATCATAGATTATCTTGGTAGAGGAGATGATCATGCATTGAATCTTGGCTCTTGGTTGGATTTGCATCCACATGCCAAGAGTGTGTCCATGTAGGCTTCTATCTCACAAGCTTGGAGTAGGTGATGAGCTCTCCATTAAAGCTTGGGAAGAGATAGTCTTCTCTTTATTCACACATGAGATTGTGTGAGTGTGTGATAATGCCTTGCAAAAATCAGCCCCCTCTCTCTCTTGGGCGAGCCCCCTTGCTATTTGCTCTTGCTATCCTCCCATTAGACCTCTCTAGAGCTAGCCAATGACAATTAAGCAGCATAAGTGATATCCTTCTGACATGTGTCCCCCTTTCCCCTTTTGTGAGAGCTCAAGGTAATTTTATAATTCATCTAAACTCTCATTGTACCCCTTTGCCTCCTGGCCAATAGGAATCAGGCAAGCCATTGGGCTGTTGAATGCTCATTGGACCACTTGGGAGACTATCCAATAGTCTTCTAGAGGACTTAATTCTCATTGGTTCTTTTATTAAGTGTTTTTAAATTAATTGAACTAGATTTACTCTAGCCTAATTCTCATTGGTCCACCTCCAAGGCCATCCAATAGGAATTGGGTACACCTTGTGGGCATCTGGGCTAGGGAGCTGACATGTGTCCCTCATTCCCTTTGTGTAAAGGGAGCTTGTGTGTGTGTGTGTGTGTGACTTTCTCTCTCATCTCCTACTCCCAAGGCTAGCCCCCTCCTATGTAGGGATTTGTAAAGACTTTTTGGGCCACACACAAAGAATCCAATTCCCCTAGGGTTGACCTTTGGACACAACCTTTGAATTTTGGAACCTTAGCATTTTGGAAGTCTTAATGGGCTGAACCTAAGGGTCTTTTTATCCCATTGTTTCACATGGCTCTTTTATAGATAGCCCCCCCTTTGGATCCCTATTTTCCCTCCTTTGGATCCCTACTGTGGCCGGCGGTCTGCTAGCTTAACCAATATTCTAGCTTTTTCTCCCCTGGCACTTCCCCACATTAAATGATCAGTTTAATATGAGAAAATCATTTAGGAGAATTAGATATTGATTATTATGGCATTACCTCTCTCTTGAAATCATAGTCGTCCTCGACTATGGTGTAGAGAAGAGAAAGCATATTCATGAGTCCTTTTCTTAGCGGGTAGAGGATCCCTATGTTACCCTACGACATCATTCCACAATGGATGACTAGTCCATTTGGCGCTTGAGAGCCTGAGGCTGCCGCAAGCATGTCTGCACATTAGTCCTATTAGTCTTCCATAGTAGAGTGACAAGCTCTACTTGGTGTTTGGGAGACGTCGTCTCCGCAAACTTGATCTAAGCATGCATACTACTTCATTTTTGTGCACAATAAAGAAAAAGAGAGTCTTATAAGACAAAAACTTTGTTCATTTTTAACATTTTGTACATTTGCTTACTCTTGGGAAGCATTGTAAGCATTGACAAGGTTTAGGTTATCCTTTAACACTAGAATGGTAACCTAATAGGACATAAAAGCGTCCTTTCGAGGTTTTGGGAAAAAATTCCAAAACCATAGTAGATCCACTCATTTTGAAAAATCATTTCATGAGCTTATAGTTCAATAACTACTACATATGGAAAAAATGAGAAACTTGTAATTTTTCTCATCCCTTGGTCACTACAAGCCTCCAAAGTTGATGGACCAGTGCATTTTGCCCAAAAAAACAATTTCTTACGGTTGATTGCATATAGATAAGAGTGGGGATTTTTGTAGGACATGAGATAAAATGCCCCGTTAACTTCAATGGGTTAGTGACCAAAACATATGGTTGCTTCTACCTCACTAATTTTTTTTTGGGCAAAAAAAAAGGTACCAAAAAGTTGCATTTTTGCCATTTTGCGGACCTATCATCAAAGTTTCTATAGTCACGCTCAATACAGATACTATATACATGTTTTCTTAGTTCCCTTTGGGCCTTTGGATTCAAAAGGATCCATGGAGCATGTCAAAAGGATAATGGATCTATTACAATTGGAACCTTGGGGGCAATGATAAAGTGCTAAATACAGTAAACATGAAAAAAGTGGGTTTAGCATTATGACCTCTAGAAACCCATAGAAACTACTCAATATCTAGCCAAGTTTGTAGTCTATGATTAGATATGGTTACTACCTACAAAATACACACAATTGGCCTAAGAAACTAGCAATATTGAGAAAGTTATACTTTCTACTCTAAAATGTATCGTATTCTTCAGCAAATCAAAAAACTCAACCATCATCATATACTATGCTATATAGCATATTAGGTCCCCCAAAACTCAAGTAAGATTAGCTTTATGTTATACATTATACTTACACAATCAAAATTGAATTTGGATATCAAGAAACCAACCAAAAAAATCATAAAAGTGCTAATTTTGGCCAAAAAACAGGATTATGGAATTCTTGTAAATTGGTCATAACTTTCAATTTTAACACTTAGCTCTCCTTACAAGCATCAAAACATGTTGAGAACTATGAAGGCCTAACCTCTAGCCATCTAAACGTCACAAACATGAAGTTTAGAGTGGTATAGTTGCCAAAATTTGAAAAAAAGCCAAAAACAGGACACGTTTTTTCACACAGTTTAGGTTAAAAAATGTTCTGCAAGAGTAAGGTTAATGGTGAGATCGATACTCCAAAAATAAATGCTAAGTTTTTTTCATCTCAGAAGGCAACTTTGTGGATATATAGCACCTAGAAAATCATTTTCATACTCTTCAAATAATTCAAGAAAAATGGTCACTTAACAAGACACAAAAGTGTCCAAGGACATAAAAGTGTCATGTTACCATTCTAGTGTTAATTGTATGCCTTGCATCCATCTAGCATCTTCAAAAGGATAATTCTTAAACTTAATAAGATATCGTCGACGGATAGTCTTACCGCCTCTTAATACCTTGTCTTCATGTCGGAGAATGGACTCGGGCTGCAGCACCTCCTCTTGGTCCTCGATCTCCGGTGGGTCTTCAGTAGTTGGTTCTTGAGGTGTCTCTCCTTTGTAAGGCTTTAATAGGCTCACATGGAAAGCATTGTGTATGAGCCAGTGATTGGGCAACTTGAGTCGATAGGCCATCTCATTGACTGGCCTAAGAATCTGGAAGGGACCATAGTACCTTTTTGCTAGTTTAGCATAGTACTTTTGGTGGCCCGTAGGATTCTTGCCCGTCGTGTTCCTTAATCGAGCCTTGGGAAACTTTAATAAGACCCAATCATTTTCTTTAAAGGTTTGGGCTCTTCTATGCTTGTCAGCAGCAGCCTTTTGCCTTTACTGTGAGATAGAGATAGCATCCTTAATCTTTTGAAAAGATTCTTGTAGGTCTCGGCTATACTCATCTGCAGCGAAGATCTTCCCATGTACCTAGGGACTTTTGATCTTCCCTCAATTACCTCGAAAGGTGCTTTTCCCGTGGAAGTATGTACAGTGTTATTGTAAGCATACTCCACTAAGGGTAAGTACTTCTCCCATTGGGATCTTTGATCTACTTCCGCTACATAGGCTTTTAGTAGATCGCGAATGGTTAGGTTAGCTATTTCACTTTGGCCACCCGTTTGTGGATGATAGGCCGAAGAGAAGTTTAGCCTTGTCCCTAAATTCTCAAAGAGACCCTTCCAGAAATTACTCGTCATTCTAGGATCTCTATCCGACACTATGGACATTGGCAAGCCATGGTACTTGAAAATTTGTGATATGAAGATGGTTGCCATTTGATGGGCTTTGATAGTCTTTTTGACAGGTATAAAATGACCTTGTTTACTGAACCTGTCTACTATCGTCCATATTCCCGTATTCCCATGGATAGAATTAGGAAATCCAAAGATAAAATCCATGGATATGCTCTCCCATGGTGAATTAGGGATTGGCAAGGGTTGAATCAATCCAAGTTGCTTCCCTCTATCAAATTTTGTCTTTTGGCATACCACACACTTAGAAACATACTCTTGTATGTTCACTTTCATGGTAGGCCAATAGAAATATGTTTTAATTCCCTTTAAGGTATACTGAATCCCTCTATGCCCCGCATAAGGTGGAGCATGAGATTCATACATTACTTTCTCATGTAGTGAGTTAGTAACGCATAGTCTATTGCCATAGAGAAGATAACCATCTTGTAAAGTAAATGGTTCTTCTTTCTTCCATAATGCAAGGGCTGAAATCACATCTCTAAAATCGGGATCAATAGCATACTCATCTATCATTGAAGATAGATCATTGTGAGTTGCTATGGAAACCGCGTTCACTCTCGGCCATCTTGAGAGTGCATCAGCTACTTGATTATGCTTGCCAGCAATGTGAGCAATATGAAAATGAAATTGCGAAAGGAAATTTTCCCACCTCATTTGTTTGTTGGAGAGCTTGGTCTGCGTCATGAAGTACTTAAGACTTTGGTGATTCGTTGCAGAATGAAAGGAGTCCCCAAAAAATAGTGCTTCCATGAGTCTAAGGCATGTAGAACTGCAAGGAGTTCCTTTTCATATATGCCTAGAGCTTGCTCAACAGGGTCGAGCCTTCGACTCTCATAGCCTATGACGTGGCCTTCTTGGAGCAAAACAGCTCCAAGGCAATCACCACAAGCATCACATTGGACCTCAAATGGTTTTGAGAGATCCGGTAGTGTAAGCACAGGTTGAGAGATAAGCTTTTCTTTAAGCTTTTTGAAAGCATTGTTCTCCTTAGCAGACCATGTATACCTAATGCTTTTCTTTGTTAGGTCATGTAATGGTCCCACAATTTGTGAGAACTTTTCTATGAAGCGTCTATAGTATGCACACATACCTATAAAACTTCTTAGTTCATGAAGATTCCTTGGTTTAGGC
The DNA here is from genome assembly GCF_014529385.1 of Adiantum capillus-veneris. Taxonomy (NCBI): domain Eukaryota; kingdom Viridiplantae; phylum Streptophyta; class Polypodiopsida; order Polypodiales; family Pteridaceae; genus Adiantum; species Adiantum capillus-veneris. The sequence goes on along the minus strand of NC_140938.1, from coordinate 23,554,927 downwards.
CATCCTTTTATTACCTCTAACTTTGATGGATTCATTTGGATGCCATCCTTTTAGTGACACTCACATTACGACGCTCAAAGGGGAAAATCCACGGTGTCGCTATTTTATTTGTTACATAGCGACGCACATAGCAACTCTCATAAGGACGCCGACAGGGGTAAAAAATAAATTGAGAGCGCCCAAAAACTCAGATCTTAGATCTGAGTTTTTGGCGGTCAAGCAAAGAGGTAACCCGCTCTCTCTCTCTCTTTCTCTCTCTCTCTCTCTCTCTCTCTCTCTCTCTCTCTCCCTTCCCCCCCCCACACACACACACATACACGAGGAGAGGAAGGAGAGCCAGGTATGCTCCTTCCCTCTTCTCTCTCTGATGTTCCCTTCCCCTCATTATCTCTCTCTCCCTCTCTCTCTCTCTCTCACTCACAACAAAAAACACATACACACACATGCATAAACAAAGAATGCATACACACACACACACACACACACACACACACACACACACACACACACACACACACACACACACGTTGAGAGAGAGAGAGAGAGAGAGAGAGAGAGAGAGAGAGAGAGAGAGAGAGAATAAAAAACCAAAGAGAGAGAGAGGGGGAGAAGATGAAAGAGAGAGGTAAGGGCTTAGGGGAGAAAACAAAGAGAGAGAGAGAGAGATTAAGTTAAGATTTTAATTAGATTAGGTTAGATAATAGTTAGATTTATGTTTATGTTGAATTTGAGATTATGTTAAATTTAGATTTACGTTAGATTAAGATTAGGTTAGATTTAAAATTAGGACAGTATTAAAGATTAGCTAGCTATGTTAGATTTAAGTTACATTACATTTAGGTTTAGGATTTAAGATAGGGCTAGATTTAGGTTTATTTTGATTTTAATATTAGATTATATTTAGATTTAAGATTAAGACAAGATTTAAGATTAACTAAATTAAATTTAGATTTAAGTTAGACTACATTTAGGTTTATGTTAGATTTAAGATTAGATTAGATTTAGGTTTATTTTGAGTTTAAGATTATATTATATCTAGATTTATGTTCGATTTAAGACTAGATTAGATTTAGGTTAGATTTTAGTGCATGTCAATGAAGGCGCGCTTTGCCCAAAGAGCAAACACTAGTTACACAACAATATGTATATTCCCATCAGAATCTCACACATATTAACTCACACTAACCATATTCAATTAGCTGTGAATCACCACATGTTCAATTAGGTTAGATTTATGATTAGATTTTAAATTGAGTTTTTATATTAGAGTCTACCTTCGAGATTACGGTAAAAAAATTAGAGTTAGACGAACGGTGATCCCTCTCTTCCTCTCTACGGATGCGACCATAAGTTGAAAAGCTTTCAACGGCATGATACTCAGATTGGAGGCCAACATGTAATGTGATAAGTAATCCTACGAACAAAGATCTACTGTATAGAGATGTTAAGATGCTGTGAAATGCTACAGCTAGAGAAGAGGCAAAGGGGTTTTGTCGCACTATCTTGTAGATGTGGGTGTGTAGATTTCTCGTACCCACAAATATAGGCATTGAACAATAAAGAAGACATTATAACCTGGTGGTTTTGATCTCCATGCAGCTCTAGACCGAGGTGTGCGGGGATTGGACATGACTAGAGAATGTGAGGTAGTTTACAATGTGAACAGCGAGAGAGAGAGAGAGAGAGAGAGAGAGAGAGAGAGAGAGAGAGAGAGAGAGAGAGAGAGAGAGAGAGAGAGAGAGAGAGAGAGAGAGAGAGAGAGAAAAGACGGAGGATGCCAGTAGAAGATTAAATTTATGTCCAGGTTATAAGGTTTTTACCTTCATTATGAGTAGTAACGAGGATGTGGGGCCGTCCAACCGAAACACCTATCTCTCAACAAGGATATTATGTCCTTGTAATCAATGCAAGCATGCTGTGTGACGGACAAGACGCATTTCTTTGCAGCACGTACGCGAATTTGGTGAGTTCGATCCATCTATTATGGATTGAGTTGTTGCCAATTATAACTCGTCGGACTCTGACACTGGCATCAATCTTGCAATCCAATAGACGTGTTCACAGGCGCTTTGGTCAAGAAGCATACATGAGGCCACAAGATGTAGTCTCTAGCAGCTCGGAGGATGATCATGCAAACCACATTCCCAACGAGGCAGTGTTTGAGCCCAAGATTGATGAAATGATCGAAACGATCATGGATTCAGAAAGGCTTATCTATGATGTGATAAGAAAAGTGAAGCCGATACGCCATTGTATGATGGAGCACATGTGTCTAGATTGAAGGCGCTCCTGGTTCTTCTCAACATGCATGCAAAGTTTGGATGGAGTGACACTAGCGTCATAGCGCTTTTCAGGTGATCTATTACAATGTGTTTACTTTAATAAAAAACTCTAGATGTATAATGATCTGATAGATTACTTACACAAGTGTATCACATTTTTTTTGTTGTGTAGATTGCTCAAAGAGCACATACTGCCCGCTGATAATGTGATGCCACATTCCAGAGAGGAAGCAATAAAGATCTTGTGAAACTTGGGGATGGATTCCAACTCAATTCATGCTTGTTCTAATGACTACATTCTTTTCAGAGGGGAATACATAGACATGGAGAAGTGTCCGAAATGTGATTCTGAGAGATATTGAGTAGATCTCCACGGAACAAAAATTCCACAAAAGGTTTTGCGACATTTTCCTCTGCTTCCTCGCATTAAGCATTTCTTAAAATGTAAGTCCATGGCCGCCCTAGCATCATGGCATAAGGAGAATAAATCTTCGGATGGTGTGCTATGGATTCCTGCAGATTGCGCAGCCTGGAAACATATAGACGAAACATGGCCGTATTTTGCCAGGGAAGCTCGAAATTTGCACCTAGGCCTGGCTATGGATGGCGTAAATCCATTTGGTCAAAGATCAACATCTTACACTGTATGGCCCATGTCATCGTCAACTATAGCATTCCCCCGTGGTTGACTACCAAGAAGGGGCACTTGTGGCTAAGCTTGATTGTGCTGGGGCGGTATAAAGTGAAGAATATGGATGTGTATCTTCGTCCACTATTGGAAGAGCTACAACAATTGTGGATTGGCATAGAAGTGGTGGATATTAGCCGACACACAGGTCGGCGGAATGCTTTGATCAGAGGCATTCTAATGTGGACCATGCATGACTATCCCGGACTAACAGAATGCTCATGTGATTTGCACTCAAACTCAAACACTGTAAATCTTGGTTTTTCTCAAGCTTATATATTGTCATGTGTATACATGTAGGGATTCAAACAAGCAGATACAGAGCATGTGTCACATGTGGACCTAGACTGAATGCACGTTGGGCGCCCTCATTGAAGAACCATACCTACGAAGGTCATCAAGCGTATCTTCCAGAGAATCATGTGTTATGTGATGGCTTTTTGGGAAGAGAGCCACCGAGGATGTTTGCACAAGTATGGTTAGAGCAAAAGGAGATGTGTGATGATGGTTTTCCCCTAGGGATGAAGAGACTCTCTCTATGGTACGAGTTACCATATTGGTCCCAACTCATGATTAATCACTTGCTCGATCCAATGCACATATTCAAGAATGTGGGTAATCTACTATGGGACCATCTGACCGGTAAGAAAGATACTTTGGGAGCCAGGGTTGACCTTAGAAATGTGGATTGTATGGAGCAATATTGGCCGCAGACAGCATCCGATGGATCGATAAAACTCCCTAAAGCGCCATGGATTTTCACAAGGGCCCAAGAACACAAAGTGAAAGAGACCATTTGATCTGTGCGGACCCCCACTAGCATAATGCACTCGCTCCAAACGTGTTTCACTACAGAAGGAAAGCTTACGGGTTTGAAGTCACACAACTGGTACAAAATGTGTCAGGTATGTTTGAAGTGGAATACATCATAGTGGGAATTGTGTAACAAAATTTGTGTGTGGACTTAATATCATTGCTAGACGTGTTTTGCAGTTTATTTTACCAGTGGCCATTAAGGGATGTTTGTCTCCTGACGTCCGTAACACAATCTACAAACTTGCGAAGTTGGTGCAATGGATCTCACAAAAGGAGATCAATGTAGACTCCATACCATTTGCCAAACTAAATGCTGTAGAGGTTGTGTGCATATTTGAGAAACACTTTCCTACTACCATGCTAACAATTCAGGTGCATCTTCTTGTTCACATAGTTGATGAGGTGGAAATAGCTGGCACAATACATTCCAAATGGATGTTCTTTTTCGAACGTTTCATGAAAACACTTAAGGGATATGTGCGTCACAAGGCACGTCCGGAGGGTAGCATGGCATAAGGTTGGCTGGTATCAGAGTCCTTAGTTTACATTGGAGAGTGGCTAGATGGATTTGATAAATCCCGGGACACGCTATGGAGAACCATAGATGATGAGCACATATTTGGGATTGTCATGTGCAATCTCGGTGTTGAGAAGAAGATGACGGAAGATCTAGAGGCTAAAATCAATCGATTTTGCATGATTCACAATCCAGTGATGCAAAAGTGGATTTCACAATACGAGGATGCAAAGAGTGACAAAGGGCACGGATTGAGTGGAGACGGGGAAGACGACCACTGATGCATTATCCGGCGGGTTTGGAGAGCCTACCAACATTCATGAGCTTAAGATGGTTGCACAAGCAATTGAAAAGTGCACAACAGTGCGGTGAAGAAGTGACCGAGGAGGAGTGGGAGTACTCTCGGGGTTGCACAGTCAAGGTAAGTTTGCAATGTACGACTAGTGACTTTTAGATGTTTGAACAACCACTCATAATCTTTGTTGGTTGTATTATGAGTCATACATAGTAGCATGGTGTAAAGGTCAACATTTTAGGGTGGAACAAATCGACAAAAAGCGTTTTACTCAAGATTGTGGAATCATGGCAAAATTTGAACAGTCTAGTCGACGACGGTCCTCTGATGTAGTCCTGTGGTAGTGGAACTCATTTACTTCAGCACGCTTCAAGAGATTTTGAGGATCAATTATAGAGGATTTTTTGTCGACTTCTTCGACGTGCAATGGTTCAAGATAAACATGGAGGGTCGCAACGCTACTGTGCGCAGAGGAGAGTGTGGTTTGCTTGAAGTGGATTCAACTAAAAAATGGACTGACCTAAGAGACACTTTCGTACTACCCGAGCATTGTGAACAAGTAAGTTATGTGCTTGGAAGCTCTCATGTAAGTTATGTGGCTTTGGCAAGTGATATTTCATCCTACAAAGTCTGCATCAAACTGGTGGTACGTCATAGAGGTAGACCCTCGTAGTGCACCCATGTATGAGGGCTACCATGTGCCAATCACAATGGCATCAATGGAGGAGATTGGAGAAGATATGTGCTTGGAAGCTCTCATGTAAGTTATGTGGCTTTGGCAAGTGATATTTCATCCTACAAAGTTTGCATCAAACTGGTGGTACGTCATAGAGGTAGACCCTCGTAGTGCACCGATGTATGAGGGCTACCATGTGCCAATTACAATGGCATCAATGGAGGATATTGGAGAAGATGCTCAGTCAAAAGTCGTTGAGGTGGTGCCAGACGAGCATCAAGCTGCTACTCTCTATGGGGTGCATGCAGAGGATCTACAAAATGAAACGGAGGACATCTGCCTAAACGGAGAGCTCTATATAGATATATGGAGTTATGTTGAGCTATGCAAGGATGAGAGAGAGACCTCTTAAAGCCATAAACATTGTATTTGAATAATTTTGCTCCGTTTTATAATATATATTGTATTCACATGGCTATACTTGAGAAATTTAAATTGTGTTTAATCGTCATTGCGTCCACTCCAGGTACGTATGCTCCAGGTATGTTCTCACAAGAAGGGACACTCCTCTCCGACGAGCACTGCACTTCGAGTGCGATGGAGACTGAGGCTGCAATCGCAAAGGAGTTGATCCGTCTCTACTCATAGATGTTGCTCGTCCCTAGTTGATCAGATGAAAGAGACGCTAAGAAGCACTACTACTGCTTCTTAGCGTCTCTTTCACCCGATCAACTAGATCTAGTAGAGGGGAGAGCAGCATCTATGAGCAGAGACGGATCACCTCCTCCACGATTTCAACCTCAATCTCCATTGCACTCGGAGTGCAGTGCTTTTACAAGATACATAGAATGCACACGGGAGACAAATTCACAAGAACTTCACAGGAATCTCTCTACACAGGAATCCCTCCCTCTTTAGGAGTCCTCTCTCTCTCTCTCTCTCTCTCTCTCTCTCTCTCTCTCTCTCTCTCTACTTGTCCATGTTTTCTTCTCCATTCAATATTAAGATTAAATGTTCGTGTGTTTAATGCATGTATGGATGATGATGAGTTTCTTTCTTCTTTGTCACCCCGGTAGAGGCAGTGGTACGAGGATCGTCATCGCTCTAGAGCACCATCACGTCGTTCTACTCCTTCAGCGTCTCCCTCTGTTTCAAAGCATTCAACACGCTCCGAAGCTTTGGTGTAGACGAGACGACCTTCACACTCATCTATGCACCGATTCTCTAGTGGTGGCGGTGGCGGTGGCGATTGTTGTGGGGATGTGACCGCCGTTGATGCCTCGACACCGCCTCGTGTTCGACAAGGGTCTTTACCTTCCCCTTCTTTGCCCGCCCCCACACCAGCCACGACATCGCCATCTATACCAAGTTTTGCACGGCTAATGGCGGTTCCTCGCTACACACCACTATCTACTCCTTTGGGAGTCACCCCAGTCGACACTCCTCGCTTCGGGGCCCAGACTCCAGTGGAGACACCTGACGTCCGTACCTCCATCAACACGCTGCTAGAGACCCCTGCCGAGACACCCAGGTTCACGTATCACAGGCGAGAGGGCTTGCCTTACTCCATCGACTTCAATGGCGGCATCATCTTGGATGATGAAGGAAAAAAGGTGATTTTGTTCTCGGGTGTTTAGACACTACATACTAAACACCTAGAGTGAAGTACCAAGTGAATTAAAAGACAGAGTCATCAGCATGCTGCATGACAAGTTTCCTGTGTCAACACGGGATGACCGCTTCAATGAAGACCTGATGAAGGCTTGAATGTGCGAATATTGCAAGCACAAGCGTTTTGAAGTGCAAAAAGCAATAAAGCATGGTTGGAACAGACCAGATTGGCTGGCCAAAGAATATTGGAAGAATGTGAAGTGAGCAGCGTGTGAGAATTCTGACAAGTGGAAGCAACAAAAGGAGGCAGCCAAAACGCGAGTAGAGGCAGGAAGCTCGCACCACTTGGGGAGTAGCAGGTGGGCATCATTTGAGACCGATTTTGTAAGTGTTTTTGTATTTCTCTTTATGTTTGATAGTTTAGGGTTTAGGGGTTTTTAAATTCTAACATAATGGATTCTTTGTATGTTTTGAATAGTGGTCAATGACAGGATGTGACCGGGACGTGACCCCACACCGTACGAGCGCAAGTACGCAGGCAGGAAGGGCTTAAACGCACTGATGGACATTCTGAGTTCTTGCGGAAGCATGGTTAGTATTAGGGTTTACTCTTTTCTATTTGTTGTATTGTTTTGTAAATTATATGTTTATACTTACAGAAAGCTGTCTTATTGTTTTTTTTTGCAGAATCCGACAGATACGCTGCTTGGACGCAATGAGACGTCTGATTAGACTACGTCAGTCTAGCCGTAGCTAGATAGCATTATTTTCCTTTTCTCATGATAGCATATGTATCATGAGATGATGTGTATATGTCTTTTTGTAACTATTGAAAAACCATGTATATTTTCTCAATAATGACAATGGTGTTGTAACTATTACATTTGCAAAGCTTAACAATCAACTTATTTTTTCTATGATGTGTACAATTTTCATTGATTTACTTTCATCAATTTACTTTTGTCAGTTGTGTATCTTTATTTTGCAAACAATACTATGGATGATGGAGTTAATGGTTATATTGTCTTGTGGGTGACTACTTTCGGTCTATACCTAAGCTTGCACTTTCTTTCAAAGGTGAATTTGGGCTTATGTTGGATTCATTTAGGTTTACTCTATTATTGAAACATTCAATATGGTTGTTGGGTGAATGCCCTACCACAATTTTTTTTTACTATCGGGCGTCGCTAAAGGTAGCCTATAAGCACTGTTATTAGTGTCGCTATATAGCGACGCTCATAGTGATGTTCCCGTATTGACGCTATTAGCGATGGTCTTAGCGAAACCAGGAGTATAAAAACCCAATGTATTTCCATCACTAAAAACGTCACAAGTGAACACAACCTCTTGTAGTGCAAGAATATGGGTACATGGCCAATTGAGATGAGTTTGCAAAGGCATTTGGATCAAGGGAAATATATTCTATGGGGTATTTTTAATCAGGGTATGAATTCCAGATAGCAATGGAAAGCGGGGACTTGACTACCATGAGAACACCCTTGGGTTTGATAAGGATGTGCACCTTACCGCAGGGAGAATCCAACTCAGTTGCGCACATGGTGAATGGTATGAATAAAGTCCCACGTGACTTCATACCTCAAATTACAATGCCCTTTCTTGATGATGTGACATCAAAGGATGCAACATAGCCAAAAAGAAATGAGGCTCTAGATTTGAGAGGGTGCCTTAAATATGTGGCAAACCACATCAATGATTGTGACATAATTTTAACAAGGTTGGAAGAAGTGAACCTTACATTATCTGGGCAAAAGTCAGTGTTTGGGGTTGAAGTAATATGGATAGTGGGACATCTTTGTAGTCCTCATTGCCTTCGACCTTGACCAACTAAAGTAGATTCAATACAAAGGATGAAAGAATTATGCGGATATATCACAGAGGTAAGAAGATATTTAGGTGCATGTGTCTTCTATCTCATATGGATTCCATATTATGCACATGTTTTAGATCCTCTTTATTAATTTCTAAGGAAAAACCAAAGGTCTCAATGGAATGTGTACAAGTAAAAGCTATGAGAAAGTTGAAGAAATTACTGTTGTCTTCACCAACTTTGAGGAAGATCAACTATGAGTGTGCAGTGATTGTGACAGTGGACACTAGTCCAACAAGTATAGAGGATGGGCAATAAGACAAGACAATGACGAGAAACACAAGTATGTGGTGAGGTTTGGGGCCAAGGTTCTAAGATCTTACCAAAGAGCATAGGTAAAAAGGGATTTATGGGGAGTGGTTACAAGATTAAAGTGTGAAAAAGAGTACTTGATTGGACCATCCATGGTTGTGAAGACTGATTGCTTTAGACTGATTGCTTTCTAGAGTCTAGGGATGATTGCAAGTTGTTCTACTCCTAACATTGCTATGCTTAGATGGATTGCATACATAAAGTCCTTGAACCTAGCATTGAATCAAATTGCAGAAAAAGATAATACAATGGAAGATATGCTTTCAAGGGCAAGATATGAAGATGAGGATAATATGATCGATGAAAAATAAGATGTGGGCACAAAATTCTACACAACTTCTCATGCAAAGTGTGATGATATATACATTGTATCTTCACTTGAATCCTTCTCAGAGGAGTTTTAAGAAGTTTAATGGATGCTCATAGGTCACTACCTAAGTACTTTTCAAAAGAAAGCTAGAAAAGAAGACATGGGACTCCATTGCGAGTAGTATGTGATAAGCCTATTAACCTAAAATTACCAGAGAGCTTCATGAAAGCCTATGTGCCAGACATCGAGGTGTATGGGATACTTTTGCCAAAGTGAAAGAAATAAATTGGTGGAAAGGCATGTATAAGGATGTAGAAGATCTTGTGGAGTCTTGTGTCACCCGTAGGGGAAGGCAAATTAATCAATGCAGAGATTAGGGAAGAAATAACCAGCACGCTCCCTTAAATGTGGTAGTTGGTGAAGGAATTCCAACCATAATAATAAGAGGTGTCAACCTAAAGTATGTTTCCACAACAAGTTGGTAAAAAAGAAACCCCCAAGATTATCAGTAGGGAGCTAGGAGCTAGTAGGGATATTCATCCCAAGGAATATAAAATAATTAAAGCTTTAGCACATGCTTTGGGTTTCCAAACTATCCCTCACAAGGAATCATATAAGTTGGTGAGGAAGTTCCTACCAGTATACTATATACTATAGAAGGTAAAACTAGAAATGTTTTTCTACCACTAGACTCGTTAGTAGCAATTGAAACCCTAGGAGGCATCACAATATCCATAGCCAATAAGTATGGCCCAAAATTTTAGATTCAATGAGTGCTTAGGAGCTAATAGGGAAAATTATCCCAAGGTAAAAACTTCAGTAGTATGATCAGAGCTTTAGAAAAACAGATCAAAGCTTTAGTAATATGATCAAAGCTTAAAAAGATGCTTTGGGTTTTCAGTGAAAAGAAAATTTCAACAACAAATGTGTGTGTGTGTGTGTGTGTTGGGGGGGGGTGTAGGCCATGGGAGGGAAAAATATGCAGGTTTGCAGTATGCCTAGGTTTATATATGTGTGCAGGCATGGAAGCTCTTTGCCCTCCTCCCCTCTCCAACATTGTTCCCTACATTATGGCATGCATCATGCACATGTTTAAATTTGTGGGTAGGCATGGGAGCTCTTTGCTTTCCCCCCTCTCCAGCCTTGTTCTCTACACCATTGCATGCCACCTATGGAAAACTCTCTCTCTCTCTCTCTCTCTCTCTCTCTCTCTCTATGAGTGCATCATCATGCATGTTAGCTCTCTATCGTTTGTGGTGCACAAGTAGATTTTTGTAGATAGATAGCATACACACACACATAGATAGCACACACACACACACATAGATATTCCTTTTGATGAGTGCATCATCATGCATGCTAGCTCTCTATTGTTTGTGGTGACCAAGTAGATTTTTGTAGATAGCAAATATATGCTTGGTAAGAGATAAGGAGTTTTTGCACACACACACACACACACACACACACACACATAGAGAGAGAGAGAGAGGTTCTTGGGTTTACATGTCAATCCTTGAATTTACTTAAAATGTCTATGTCTATGCAATACAGAATTTCACCCAATTTTAGGTGGGATGGAGAGATCGCGAGAGATTGAGAAGGAGGTGCGGGGGGGGGGGGGGGAAGTGAGCGAATGGGAGCGTGTGTGAGTGTGTGTGCAGTAATGGAGAAGATGATACTTGTGTTTGGAGGGGCTAAAACTCACTATCAACATGTGAGTCCCCTTATTCTATTATGTTTATAATGAGTAAGTATAGTGGGCGGGCCCCTGACCTAACCCTAGATTTCGCGTCTCACCATACACTACAAAGTGCCCCTATGCTCAAGGTCAATATTAGTCACTGCATGGATTACTACTCTCACTATAAATGCACCTACTGTAATGAAATCTTGGGTCTCGAGATCAATATCTCGTACATGAGACTCTCGAATGTTGATGCAGTCTCTGCCAATCTGACCATATCAGTCAAATTTGACTCAGAACTCCACTCATAGTAATCACCCGCACTCTGCTGCCTTGAATCCATCCACGTGTCCATCGCATGTCACATGCATACCAAGAGCATATATGTGTCTTGAGCCCTGTGTGGTAAGAGCAATGCCTAGCTCCAACTCACATGCATCAGCCTCTATCCTAAGCATATCCATGAATGACTGAATCCTCTAGGTGATCAATCCATCCATATCTATCATTGAATCCATGAATGGCATGCTATGTTGTACAATTGGATCACCATGCTCACAAACTAGAGCATCATGCAACCTATCCACAAAGGCGACATGCCTTGTCTCTCTGCATGGTTGCGTACTCACAAAGATTGTTGCATCTCGCACATGATGTACTTGCATTGCATGAATGGTACCAACACTAGCACCTCTCGCTATGACTAGCTGTCCATGATGCAATTTGAAACTATGCTCATCCATCATTACTTGGCATCCATTGTCTGGTAACTGACTCATAGAGATCAAGCTATGCGTCAAACCTGGCACATGGCGTACATCTTGCAATACGTATGATGCACCACTAGACAACAATAATCACCTCCTACACCAACTGATTGTTGTTAAGTATGGAGCCTGATTTACCCCTTGTATTTTTTTGTATTAAAAAAGCACATTTGTAAGGCCCCCATTATAAGAAGAATCCATCGTGTATGAAGAAAAATCACTCGCCAAAAACCAAAATTCTCACGCCCAGTCTCAAGCCCAAGCTCGCGATTGGCTTCGCTGGGATATTATGGCCGGACGGTAGCCGAAAAGTGGTAGGAAAATGACCAATCAGTAGGCCGGTTGGCCGGTGGCTTGTAGTCAATGGTTGGTGGTCGGTGGTCGATGTTAAGTATGGAGCCTGATTTACCCTTGTAATTTTTTGTGGTAAAAGCGCACATTTGTAAGGCCCCCATTATGAGGAGAAGCCATTGTGCGTGAAGGAAAATCACTCACTGGAAACCAAAATTTTCACGGACAAGAATCAGGGGCAACTTTAAAGGCCTCGGGGGCGGAGGCCCCTGAGACTTTTTTTTTTGCCGGAATATTCTTTTTCGCCGGAATATTATGGCCGGACGGCGGCCAAAAAGTGGTCGAAAAACAACCGGTCAGTTGGCCGGTGGCCGGTAGTCAATGGCCGGTGGCCAGTGGTCGGAAGTCAATGGCCGGTGGCCGAATTCAAAAGTGGACTTGTCTTCTCAAGGGCAGCCACACATGGGCAGATTGGAGGGTCCGATTTGGACTTATTCGCACAAGGGCGGCTACACATGGCTGTCTCTCATAAGAGAGGGCAGCCCTTTTGGCCTATAAAAGGAGGCCATTTCTACACACATTTCATAGTGTGAAGTTGATGCAACAAGGTGAGTGTGAGGTGGTGAGAGTGAAGCAAGGCGGGAGCTCCATTAAGGGTATAATCCCTTTGTAAACTACTTCTTGTTTTGAAGTACTAAAGCCATTGAGTGGCTTCTTTCCCGTGGACATAGCCCACATTGGGTGAACCACGTATATCGTGTGTAATCTCTCTCTCTCTCTCTCTACTCTATAATCTCGTGTATATAAATCTGTCTCTCTCCACTAAGTAATCTACTCAATTATCTATTTAGCTACATCTTATTTCCTAACAACTAGTATCAGAGCAAGGTTTGCTCGTAGCTAAATTATCTCAAGGAAATGATTCCTTGAATTGAGCGGGAGTTATGGCGCAGGAAGGGAAGATCAAGATTGAGAAGTTCAACGGCAAAAACTACCAACGTTGGAAGATGCAGATTGAAGACTATCTCTACCAGAAGGACCTCTATTTGCCACTAGGCGGTCTTGCGAAGAAGCCCGCAACAATGGCAGATGAAGCATGGATTGTCCTTGATCGAAAGGCACTGGGAACAATCCGGTTAAGCTTGGCGTCAATGGTGGCCTTCAATGTTTCGGAGATGAAGACCACGGAGGACTTGATGAAGTCACTTGACGACTTCTACGAGAAACCATCGGCATCCAATAAGATATTTCTTATGAAGCGCTTGTTCAATCTAAAGATGGCAGAGAATGGTTCAGTTGCAGAACACCTAAATGACTTTAACACAAACATAAGTCAACTTCAATCAATGAAAATAAATTTCGATGACAAAGTGCGAGCTCTCCTTATACTATCATCTCTACCAGATAGTTGGGACAGCCTTGTGATGGCTGTAAGTAATTCTATCTCTGGCACAAATACTCTTAAGTTTGATGATGTTGTGGGTGTTCTCCTAAGCGAGGAAATGCAAAGGAGAAGCACAGGAGAATCATCAAGTGCTGCACTATCAGTGGAAACAAGAGGAAGGCTCTAGGAGAGGTTCAAAAACCAAAAGGGTCGTGATCGCTCAAGGCGGAGCAAGTCACGCACAAACTCAGTTCTTGAATGTTGGAACTGCGGCAAGAAGGGCCACGTCAAGAAGGATTGTTGGTCCAAGAAGAAGAAGGAGACAGAGTCTCAAGACAACAAGCCAACATCGGAGGCCAATGTGGCAGGTAAAGTAGAGCAAGATGCTCTAATTCTCTCATTAGACAATGTGTCTAATTCCTGGATAGTAGATTCCGGGGCTTCATTCCATGCGACACAACACCAGCAACATTTCCAAGACTACACCAAAGGTAATTTTGGGTATGTATACTTGGGAGAGGATGAAGCTTGTGAGATTTTCGGCAAAGGTACAGTTTCTATCAGAACTGCTAGCAGAAATGAATGGAAGCTTAAAGATGTTAGGCATGTTCCTTCTCTTCGGAAAAATTTGATCTCTACAGGACAATTGGACGATGAAGGTCACAACATTTCATTCGGAAACAAACGGTGGAAGATCTCAAAGGGATCTTTGGTGGTTGCCAAGGGTGAAAAATTCGGTACACTTTACTTGTGTACTGTTAGCACGCAACCTTCATCTTGTGCAGCAACTACAGAAGTTGACAGTGCGGTGTGGCACTACCGACTTGGACATATGAGTGCCAAAGGAATGCAAATCCTTCAAACAAAGAAGCTTCTACCAGGTTTGAAAGAAGTGGACTTAGAGTTCTGTGAAGATTGTGTTTATGGTAAACAAAAGAGGGTAAAATTTCAAAAATCAGGAAATGAAAGAAAAAATAAAAAACTTGAGTTGGTTCATTCTGATGTATGGGGTCTTGCAAGTACACCATCACTTGGTGGCTCATTGTACTATGTAACATTCATAGATGATGCGACTAGAAAAACATGGGTTTATGTCATGAAGAATAAATCCGATGTATTTTCCATATTTCAAAGGTGGAAAGCCTTTGTGGAGAATGAAACAGGTACCAAGGTTAAATGCATCAGATCCGACAATGGAGGCGAATATTGCAGCCAAGCTTTTGAAAGATTTTGTGCTAGCAGTGTCATTCGGAGGCAAATGACAACCCCAAGGACACCTCAACAAAATGGGATTTCGGAAAGGATGAACATGACAATCATGGAACGACTTGAGATTTGGGTGGAAGCTGTAAGTACATCTGTGTACTTAATCAATCGGTCACCCTCAACGGCATTGGATGGGGGAGTTCCAGAAGAGGCATGGAGAGGTAAACCGGTGAATTATGCATTTCTCAAAGTGTTTGGGTGTGAGGCTTTCATGCACATAGCTAGAAGCCTAAGATCAAAGTTAGATGCAAAGTCCAAAAAGTGTTTCTTCATTGGCTATGGAGAAGGAGACTTTGGGTATCGCCTATGGAATCCTGAAGATGGTAAAATCTTAAGGAGTAGGAATGTAATTTTTAACGAACAAAATATGTACAAAGATTACTTGGAAAGAAAACAAACAAAAGAAACAGGTGATGAGTACATGGAGCTTGAGGACGGTGAAGACTCAAAGACTGCAAACGGTGACAATGTGCAACAACATCAACCAAATGAGGAGCCTCATTCCCCGAAGATCTACAAGAGCAAGTAGACCTCCAGAAAGGTTTGTTCCTTCCTTCAACCATCTCTTGATCTCAGATTCTGGAGAGCCGGAATCATATGAAGAAGCTATGCAACATGAATCCAAAGAAGAATGGACGAAGAGCATGTAAGTGGAGATGGACTCACTACATCGCAACCAAACATGGGAGTTGGTTGAGTTGCCTAAAGGTAAGCGGGCACTTCAAAACAAATGGGTGTACAAGCTAAAGGAAGAAGAAGGTGGGAAGAAAAGGTACAAGTCTAGGCTTGTGGTAAAAGGTTTTTCTCAAAAGAAAGGTATTGACTTCAATGAAATATTTTCTCCTGTTGTAAAAATGAACTCAATTAGGCTTGTCTCAAGCCTTGTGGCTGCTCATGATCTAAATCTCGAGCAAATGGATGTAAATACGGCATTCCCTCACGGTGACTTAGAGGAGGAAATCTACATGCTTCAACCAAAGGGGTATGAAGTAAAAGGTAAGGAGAAAATGGTTTGCAGATTAAAGAAGAGCTTGTATGGTTTAAAGCAAGCATCAAGATAATGGTACTTGAAGTTTGATCGATGGATGTTGGATCATGGATTCACAAGATGCAACTCGGATCACTACGTCTACACGGAGAATTTGGGACATGGGGAATTCATCATCCAAATGTTGTATGTTGATGACATGTTGATTGCAAGTGCTAACATGCAGGACATCAAAGACCTAAAAGAGGAGCTGTCCAAATCTTTTTCAATGAAAGATTTAGGTGCTACAAAGAGGATACTTGGTATGAAAATATCAAGGGACAGGACGAAGAAGACAATAAAGCTATCTCAAGAAGATTACATCAAGAAGGTACTAGAAAGGTTTGCAATGCAAAATGCAAAACCAGTTTCTACACCTTTGGCTGGTCATTTTAAACTAACGAAGGATATGTGTCCAAAGACACAAGAGGAGATAGCCTATATGTCTAAAGTTCCATATGCTGCAGGGGTAGGTTCTCTAATGTATGCTATGGTCTGGACAAGGCCAGACATTGCACATGCAGTGGGAGTTGTGAGTAGGTTCATGGACAACCCAGGTAAAGAGCATTGGCAAGCTGTGAAGTGGATACTTAGGTATCTAAAAGGGACAACAACAAATGCTTTGTATTTTGGAGGAACTGATATTTTTCTAGAAGGGTATGCTGATGCAGATATGGCAGGTGACAAAGATACTCGAAGGAGCACTACTGGCTATGTGTTCACGGTTGGAGGCACAGCAGTAAGCTGGGCTTCAAAGCTGCAGAAAGTGGTTTCACTTTCTACCACGGAAGCAAAGTATGTAGCAATGACGGAGGCAAGCAAAGAAAATTTGTGGCTTCACAGATTCTTAGAAGAGCTTGGATTCAAACAAGACAATTGTGTCTTGTACAGTGATAGCCAAAGCGCTATCCATCTTGCGAAGAACTCAGCCTTTCATTCAAGGACAAAGCACATTGAGGTGAGATATCACTTCATACGCACTCTTTTGGAAGAGGGACAACTAAAGCTTGGAAAGGTGCATACAAGTGAAAATCTTGGAGACATGTTTACAAAGGTGGTCAACAAGGAGAAGTTGAGCTTTTGCTCATCTTCAATCGGCATTCAAGGATAAGAAGCCAGAATGGAAAGCAGTCACAGGTTTGGTTTGGAGATCAGTCTCCAAGTGGGAGATTGTTAAGTATGGAGCCTGATTTACCATTGTAATTTTCTGTGGTAAAAGCGCACATTTGTAAGGCCCCCATTATGAGGAGAAGCCATCGTGCGTGAAGGAAAATCACTCACTGGAAACCAAAATTTTCACGGACAAGAATCATGGGCAACTTTAAAGGCCTCGGGGGTGGAGGCCCCCGAGACTTTTTTTTCGCCGAAATATTCTTTTTTCGCCAGAATATTATGGCCGGACGGCGGCCGGAAAGTGGTCGGAAAACAACCGGTCAGTTGGCCGGTGGCCGGTCGTCAATGGCCGATGGCCGGTGGTCTGAAGTCAATGGCCGGTGGCCGAATTCAAAAGCGGACTTGTCTTCTCAAGGGCGGCCACACATGGGCAGATTGGAGGGTCCGATTTAGACTTATTCGCACAAGGGCGGCTACACATGGTTGTCTCTTATAAGAGAGGGCAGCCCTTTTGGCCTATAAAAGGAGGCCATTTTTACACACATTTCATAGTGTGAAGTTGATGCAACAAGGTGAGTGTGAGGTGGTGAGAGTGAAGCAAGGCGGGAGCTCCATTAAGGGTATAATCCCTTTGTAAACTACTTCTTGTTTTGAAGTACTAAAGCCATTGAGTGGCTGCTTTCCCGTGGACATAGCCCACATTGGGTGAACCACGTATATCGTGTGTACTCTCTCTCTCTCTCTACTCTATAATCTCGTGTATATAAATCTGTCTCTCTCCACTAAGTAATCTACTCAATTATCTATTTAGCTACATCTTATTTCCTAACAGTCGAAAGTCAATGGCCGGTGGGCAGGTGGCTGAATTCAAAAGCGGACTTGTCTTTTTAAGGGTGGCCACACGTGGGCGGATTAAAGGGTCCCATTTGGACTTATCTACACAAGGGCGGCTACACATGGCTGCCTCTCATGAGAGAGGGAAGCCCTTTTGGCCTATAAAAGGAGGCCATTTCTACACACATTTCATAGTGTGAAGTTGATGCAACAAGGTGGGTGTGAGGTGGTGAGAGTGAAGCAAGGTGGAAGCTCTATTAAGGGTATAATCCCTTTGTAACCTACTTCTTGTTTGAAGTACTAAAGCCATTAAGTGGATGCTTTCTTGTGGATGTAGCCCACATTGGGTGAACCATGTATATTGTGTGTATTTTCTCTCTCTCTCTCTCTCTCTCTCTCTCTCTACTCTATAATCTCTTGTGTGTGAAAATTATCTCTCTCCATTAGGTAATCTACTCAATTATCTACTTAGCTACGTCACAATTCCTAACAACTAGTATCAGAGCAAGGTTTGCTTGTAGCTAAATCATCTCAAGGAAAGGATTCCTTGAATTGAGTAGGAGTAATGGCAAAGGAAGGGAAGCTCAAGATTGAGAAGTTCAACAGCAAAAACTACCAACATTGGAAGATGCAGATTGAAAACTATCTTTACTAGAATGACCTCTATTTGCCACTAAGCGGTCTTGCAAAGAAGCTCGCAACAATGGCAGATGAAGCATGCGTTGTCCTTGACTGAAAGGCACTAGGAACAATCCAATTAAGCTTGGTGTCAACGGTGGCCTTCAATGTTTTGGAGATGAAGACCACAGAGGACTTGATGAAGTCACTTGATGACTTGGAACCATTGGCATCTAATAAGGTATTTCTCATGAAGCGCTTATTCAATATAAAGTTGGCAGAGATCGGTTCAATTGTAGAACACCTAAATGACTTTAACACCAACATAAGTAAACTTTGATCGGTGAAAATAAATTTTGATGACGAAGCGCGAGCTCTCCTTATACCATCATCTCTATTGGATAGTTGGGACAGCCTTGTGATGGCTGTAAGTAATTCTATTTTTGGCACAAATACTCTTAAGTTTTGATGATTTTGTGGGTGTTCTCCTAAGCAGGGAAATGCAAAGGAGAAGCACAGGAGAATCATCAAGTGTTGCACTATCAGTGGAAACAAGAGGAAGGCCTAAGGAGAGGTTCAAAAACCAAAAGGGTCGTGATCGCTCAAGGAGAAGCAAGTCACGCACAAAATCAGTTCTTGAATGTTGGAACTACGGCAAGAAGGGCCACATCAAGAAGGATTGCTGGTCCAAGAAGAAGAAGGATTCGGAGTCTCAAGACAACAAGCCAACATCAGAGGCCAATGTGGCAGGTAAAGTAGAGAAATATGCTCTAATTCTCTCATTAGACAATGTGTCTAATTCTTGGATAGTAGATTCCGGGGCTTCATTCCATGCGACACCACACAAGCAACATTTCCAAGATTACACGAAAGGTAATTTTGGTTATGTATATTTGGGAGATGATGAAGCTTGTAAAATTGTCGGCAAAGGTACAGTTTGTGTCAAAACCAAAAATGAATGGAAGGTTAAAGATGTTATGCATGTTCCTTCTCTTCGTAAAAATTTGATCTCTACAGGACAATTGGACGATGAAGGTCACAACATTGCATTCAGAAGAAAATAGTGGAAGATCTCAAAGGGATCTTTGTTGATTGCCAAGGGAGAAAAGGTTGGTACACTTTACTTGTGTACTATTAGCACGCAACCTTCAGCTTGTGCAATAAGTACATAAATCGACAGTGCGGTGTGGCACTACCGACTTGGGCATATGAGTGCCAAAGGAATGCAAATCCTTCAGACAAACAAGCTTCTACCAGCTTTGAAAGAAGTGGACTTAGAGTTCTGTGGAGATTGTATTTATGGTAAACAGAAGAGGGTAAAATTTCAAAAATCAGAAAATGAAAGAAAAAATGAAAAACTTGGTTCATTCTGACATTTGGGGTCCTGCAAGTACACCATCACTTGGTGGCTCATTGTATTATGTAACATTTATAGACGATGCAACTAGGAAAACATGGCTTTATGTAATGAAGAATAAATCCGATATGTTTTCCATATTTCAAAGGTGGAAAGCCTTTGTGGAGAATGAAACAGGTACTAAGGTTAAAAGCCTTAGGTCCAACAATGGAGGCAAATATTGCAGCCAAGCCATTTTGAAAGCTTTTGTGCTAGCAATGGCATTCGGAGGCAAAGAAAAACCCCAAGAACACCTCAACAAAATGGTATTTCCGAAAGGATGAACAGAACAATCATGGAGTGAGCACAAAGCATGCGGCTATATGCAAACCTACTACTTGAGCTTTGGGCAGAAGTTGTAAGTACGTCTGTGTACTTAATCAGAAGGTCATCCTCAATGACATTGGATGGGGGAGTATAGAAGATGCATGGACATGTAAACCGGTGAATTATGCATTCCTCAAAGTGTTTGGGTGTGAGGCTTTCATGCACATAGATAGAAGCCTAAGATGAAAGCTAGATGCAAAATCCAAAAAGTGTTTCTTCAGTGGCTATGGAGAAGTATACTTTGGGTATCACCTATGGAATCCTCAAAGATGGTAAAATCTTTAGGAGTAGGGATGTAATTTTTAAGGAACAAAACAGGTACAGAGACTACTTGGAAAGAAAACAAACAAAAGAAACAGGTGATGAGTACATGGAGCTTGAGGACGGTGAAGACTCAAGGACTGCAAATGGTGACAATGTGCAACAACGTCAACCAAATGAGGAGCCTCAACCTATTCCCCGAAGATCTACAAGAGCAAGTAGACCTCTAGAAAGGTTTGTTCCTTCCTTCAACCATCTCTTGATCTCAGATTCTGGAGAGCCGGAATCATATGAAGAAGCTATGCAACATGAATCCAAAGAAGAATGGACGAAGAGCATGCAAGTGGAGTTGGACTCACTACATCGCAACCAAACATGGGAGTTGGTTGAGTTGCCTAAAGGTAAGCGGGCACTTCAAAACAAATGGGTGTACAAACTAAAGGAAGAAGAAGGTGGGAAGAAAAGGTACAAGTCTAGGCTTGCGGTAAAAGGGTTTTCTCAAAAGAAAGGTATTGACTTCAATGAAATATTTTCTCTTGTTGTAAAAATGAACTCAATTAGGCTTATCTTAAGCCTTGTGGCTGATCATGATTCAAATCTTGAGCAAATGGATGTAAATACGGCATTCCCTCATGGTGACTTAGAGGAGGAAATCTACATGCTTCAACCAAAGAGGTATGAAGTAAAAGGTAAGGAGAAAATGGTTTGTAGATTAAAGAGAGCTTGTATGGTTTAAAGCAAGCATAAAGACAATGGTACTTGAAGTTCGATCGATGGATGTTTGATGACGGATTCAGAAGATGCAACTCAGATCATTGCGTCTACACAAAGAATTTGGGATATGGGAAGTTCATCATCCTAATGTTGTATGTTGATGGCATGCTGATTGCAAGTGCTAACATGCAGGACATCAAAGACCTAAAAGAAGAACTGTCTAAATCTTTTTCAATGAAAGATTTAGGTGCTGCAAAGAGGATACTTGGTATGAAGATATCAAGGGACAGGACAAAGAAGACAATAAAGCTATCTCAAGAGGATTACATCAAGAAGGTACTAGAAAGGTTTGCAATGCAAAATACAAAACGGTTTCTACACCTTTGGCTGGTCATTTTAAACTAACCAAGGATATGTGTCGAAAGACACAAGAGGAGATAGCCTTTATGTCTAAAGTTCCATATGCTACAGCAATAGGTTCTCTTATGTATGCTATGGTTTGGACAAGGCCAGACATTGCACATGCAGTGGGAGTTGTAAGTAGGTACATGGACAACCCAGGTAAAGAGCATTGGCAAGCTGTGAAGTGGATACTTAGGTATCTAAAAGGGACAACAACAAATGCTTTGTATTTTGGAGGATCTGATATTTTTCCGGAAATGGGTCGAAAAATGACCGATCAGTTGGTCGGTTGGCCGGTGGCCGGTAGTCAATGGCCGGTGGTCGGAAGTCAATTGCCGTGGTCAGTGGCGAGTGGCCGAATTCAAAAGCAGACTTGTCTTTTCAAGGGCGGCCACACATGGGCCGATTGGAGGGTCCGATTTGGACTTATCTACACAAGGGCAGCTACACATGGCTACCTCTCATGAGAGAGGGTAGCCCTTTTGGTCTATAAAAAGAGGCCATTTCTACACACATTTCATACTGTGAAGTTGATGCCCGGGGGATTCACCATGGAAACTTACCACACCGCGTAAGTGCAAGGGAGGGGGTGTTTTTTACAGTTACAAAAGCATATAAGTAGGGGCAGGCCCCCAATAATTTATCTTCGAAGCTTAAAAATAAGGGAGGGGGTACCATATTTATTGGTTGGGGAGAGGGGGGGGGGGAGAGAGAGAGAGAGAGAGAGAGAGAGAGAGAGAGAGAGAGAGAGAGAGAGAGAGAGAGAGAGAGAGAAGTGAAAAAAGGAAAAATGAGAGGAAGTTTTTGTGTTTCTAAACCATGGCTTCCTTAAAGAGTCTGCCCTTGAACTTTTGAGTCAATAGCCACAAAGATCCATGCAAGAACTAACACTGCTTTGTATCAATTGCTTGTTTTGTGATTATAGTTCATTTGTTGAGGGATGAAAGCTATAAAGAGTTTGTATATTGCAAATTTACACAAAAAAACATAGCACAACTTTATGACCATGTTATTTGACTAATTTAGATGGGAAAGATTTGGATGAGTAGGTACATCTAGTTATCAACATAAGTGGTACCTTAGTACATTGTGAGTCACTATGCTACATCCTCTTTGACTAGTTGTACTCACTTAGATTATGTGATACCTAAATTTTATATGTAAGATAGGGGTATGATAATTTTCTAAGGGGGGTCATATTCCCTAGTACGAGTTGTATATAGGGGTTTTAGCAAAGTTATCCGCTCGCAGGTGGCGTCCCGTTTTATATATAGAGTGAATCCCCCGAGAGTTGATGCAACAAGGAGGGTGTGAGGTGGTGAGAGTGAAGCAAGGAGGGAGCTCTATTAAGGGTATAATCCCTTTGTAACCTACTTCTTGTTTAAAGTACTAAAGCCATTAAGTGGCTGCTTTACCGTGGATGTAGCCCACATTGTATGAACCACGTATACTGTGTGTACTTTCTCTCTCTCTACTCTATAATCTCTTGTGTGTGAAAATTATCTCTCTCCATTAAGTAATCTACTCAATTATCTACTTAGCTACGTCATATTTCCTAACCATTAGGAAAGAAATGGACTCATTTTCGGGCCTTTCAACTCTAGTGAGAGAATGCTCCTTATCCAATAGGAAGAAGGCTAACGTTACGTTGAAAAAACATTTTTTCTCATTTTGAAAATGTCCATGAAAACCATTTTGGTGAAATTGTCACTATCATCAAAAAAGTAAGGTGCTTGATAATGACATCTGGCACAAGCGCCGAACGTCTTTTTATGACCCGTTGTTGCTATCATATAAAGTGAAGTACTTGTACTTGTGCATCTCGCACAAGTATCAATCACCTTTTAATGAAGTACTCGCAATTTAAATTCGAACAGATTGTACTTGATAGTGATTGATAGGTACTATTTAAGACTATGAAGGAGTCAGAACCAAGCGAATAGAGGTGCTTGAGGGGTCTCTAGGACTTCTATTCGCTTGGTTCTAACCTTAGGAGGCCCTAGGATTAAGATGTAGCACTTTTTAAGCCCACGGATGCATCCAGAACGTCCAAAAACCATAGGATAGATCTTTAAAACACTGAAATCTGACGTCTCTAGCTCAAGATATAACATTTTTAAGCCTAGGGCCTCATGAGGTCAGTACCAAGCAAATAGAGGTCCTTGAAATCTGCCCACGGATGCATCCAAAACGTCCAAAAACCATAGGATAGCTCTTTAAAACACTGAAATCTGACGTCTCTAGCTCAAGATATAGCATTTTTAGGCCTAGGGCCTCATGAGGTCAGTACCAAGCGAATAGAGGTCCCAGAGACCCCTCAAGCGCCTCTATTCGCTTGGTTCTGACTCCTTCATAGTTTTAAATAGTACCTATCAATCACTATCAAGTACAATCTGTTCGAATTTAAATTGCGAGTACTTCATAAAAAGGTGATTGATACTTGTGCCTCTATTTCGTGGCATTATTTTTGTATTTTGAAAACAACTCTTATGTGTTTTCTTTCATCGCACATCACATCACTTATTAAGATTCACAGACATGGAATTTTGTGTACACTTAAGTTGGGCTCTCGAAAAGCATTTTGTACGAGCATGCATTTAAGTGATTGAGCAAACTTTTACGTATGTAGTATGAGAAATAGAATTCCAAAAAAAAACTTTTGCATTTTTCATAATTACCTCTCTCTATGCTGAGTTGGCGTTTCTTACAGGGCCCAAAATTGAGTCCAAGTTTCTCCTAATGATATGTCATGCACTGAACCATCCGCTAAACACACATGTCCAAGTATACCACTAGCATATGTAAACCACTCATGACTTGGTGTGATGTGAAATCTAGCAGTCACATCTAGTATCCAATGCAAAGGTAATGTGTCGTCAAAATCTAAGAAAGTCAGGAGTAAACATGGAAGAAAATTTCACATCTCCATCATGGGTAACCACATATGCTACATCTACTCCCACATCATCCAAAGTGATTGCATCTCTCTTGTGTTGTCTCCTATGTTGTCTCATCCACCAAAACCAATGCCTACATACATGTCATGTATGACCACAATGCCAATAGGCAACATCTCTATGTATGCAAGATCATCCTTTAACTGTAGGCATCTCTCTAGACTCATTTGTGCCAAAATCATTGTGCAATCTTTGTCATAAATCTCTAGTTGTACATGCATCAAAACCAATGCGATACATAGACTCACCAAGGTGTAACACGATCATCGAACGTGCAAGCTTGTCCAAGTCCTCCCACTCATCATCAGCCATAGACTCTGGCTTAGCATCCATGCCATGTAGTGGCAACACTTGGCCCAACTGAGTCAATGCATCATGCATACCTGCTTTCCAATGCTCAAATTTTGAACCATCAAACTTCATGGAAAAGAATAAACCCTGACAATGATGTACATCCCAAATCCATGGCAATAACCAGTGACAAGATTAAGCACAAATCGATCAACTAAACAACCAAAGCTTGCTAACTCACACACCAAGTATTGTCAAAATACAACATAAGGTAGCATAAGATGTCCAAGAGAACCAACAAAAAATATGGTGATCAATGTAACAAGACAAGTGAGCAAAACCACTCAAATGATGCCAAAAAACCCACTCTAATCCAACAGCACTATGGGATAAGTTAGCAAAACCGCTCAAATGATGCCAAAAAACCTTGTCTAATCCAAGAGCACTATGAGATAACGGATGAATCTATCATCAATAATCTCCTTCTTGAAGAGATTATCGCATACATGTCAAATGATATAATCTGGTTAGCAAACACTCTCACAATGCGATGCCAAAACACAATGGAAAAGCAACCACTAAGTGCCAAAATGCGACTACAAACCACACGCATAAACAAATAAACTTGCAAGAAAAATCCGGTAGAGTTTTGACAATATCTTGATTATCTAGCCATAATAACCATACATGCCATAAACATGCTCAAAACCATGAGAAAATCATGCACAAAATCCGCATTCAAGCATACATGAGCTGTCCCAAAGTCTCAACTCCTTGAACATGGAAAACAATCCTATAATCCAAAAAAAAAAAAGTGCATTAACCGCACTCTATAAGCGAGGCATGTACTATCATAAACCTAAATGCAAACCAACCAAAATATAGCACAAGTTGATGCTCAAAATACCTAAAAATCAGTCCACATAAGCCGTTGCAAGGCAAAGAATATCATCCACTGTTAGCAGCAAGCTAACTCGGATACCATTTTTGGAGCTCTCATTTTGTAAAAACACTTACTATTTTGATAAATTGGGAATATTGTAACTCCTATTTTTTGGATAAACCTTTTAATTGATGAACCGGGGCTACAAGCTTCCCGATTGTATCAACCTATTATTACCCATCTTTAGTTAGAGCTCCTAGATTATTAGTTTTGACCACCAAAAACCTTGGCTGAGGTATCAAAGCCAATTTTTGTCAATTAATTTTAAGTTTTGGATAATGAAATACACAGCGTGAACTAACGACGCTCACTTCTCTCCTTCTCATGCTTCCTACTCCCTTCTCGGTTGTCACATTGTGGTCGCGTTTGTTGCATTGCAACCGCAGGTAAGAGCTCTATGCATTGAAGTAAACACTTCACGGCATTTCGTAGCTTTTGGTATCACTGACCCGCGGCCTAATTTCATCATAAGTAGAAATTTACGCTTCCAAATAAAAAACTAAGAATAGGTGGGGTATTGTGGGCATCATTGCTAAGCATTTAGATACATTCGAGGTCAAAATGACTAGGTCAAAAATCCACTGTTGTTAATAATCGCAATTTTTTCACTTGACCTAAAGTGGGATTTGAGACCATAAGCATGTGTTCTTAGGTCTTATAAACTTGTACTAGAAGTTTCGTTACGTTTGGATGTCATTTGATGTTGTAACGGATGTAATTTCTTTGCCAATCAGCGATTGGCTTTTGGTGATTTCAGTCACTTGAGTGTAGCTTGAGTTAGATGCGAGTTGTTTGTTGTTTTCCGAGAGATTGACAACCTCTTGTAGCCTCTATGCACTAATCAAATCAGCTTCATCCCATGGATTGACAATTTAATCGTGGTTATCGCTAAATCTGCAATAAGATAGGAGAAGAGGTTAGACATCCATCCCACATTTGGCACCCTTGCTGGGAATTGAAGAGACCTAAACTATGGAAAAACACGAGCATCTTGTGAATTTATTCTTTAACTTCCTCTAGAATCTCCTATAGTCAAGAAACGCATAGCTTAAGATTGTCGTCTTTTGCTGTGTAGAGGTAGCTTGGAAGTAATCTTACTTGTCGAGTGCCTTTAGGATTGTAGGACTTTAAAACTAGATTAGGATTTTGAGAATGATTGATAGACGAGACATGTCTTAAGATCAATGCTCAGGAAACCATAAAAAACAAGAAAACGAGTGTTTGTGGGGACACTTTCCACAACCCCATTGCATGAGAACCTAGGAGTAGAGTAAGTAGGATCGGAGGTGGGTTTCAGAACATTGCTCTCTCCAGAAGAATCATTGTGACTTGTAATTTGAAGTTGCAAAATTTCAGGTCTACGGCTAGAAATAGCATGAAAAGACTCCAAACCACTCAATCCAATTGGAGAGTAAAAGTTGTATGAACCAGTGGGTAAGCTCAAGGACACATTGAGGTGAAATTTTCAAGAGTTTGCAAAAAATCAAATTATTCACTTTTTCTTGATATTTTAGGCTAAATTAAGTTTTGACTTGATTCATAGCCTTAAAATAGCTCTTGAAAAGACCGTCCATTGAAAAAATGCAAAGAAATGTTCATTTTGGGCATAAAGTAAATAATTGTGATTATTTACTTTCATCTCAAATTTGACCAAGCTTGATATCAGTGACTCATTGCATGTGTACAAACAACTTTTGTAAAGGCACAAAAGATTTGGATCACGAAATTGGCAAAAAAACTGGGTAAAAGCTAAAGTTTGTATACACTTTCGAGAACTTGAGTGTAAATTGGGAAAAAAAATTGTCCATACTTGATGAAATTTGATTCATAGGCTTATATTGATGTGATAGACATGTGTACATGCTCACTTGACCAAAAAGATACAAAAATTTACCAAAAGTAAATAATCGTGAGTATTTACATCTGCCCCATATATTAACTTTTTTTCCTAAGTTAGTGTATCACTAGTTTTACCATGTTGTAATAAGCCCACAAATCAAATTTGGTAAGATTTGGATCATTGGATTGAAAATTGTGACCAATTTGCAAAGTCAGTCTGCGGACACAAAACTGATGACCATTTGACCAAAATTAGTCCAAACTTGATGAAACTTGGCTAGAGACCTTAAGTTGAAGTGCTTAATAGATCTGTGTCAAGGTTGGAATAAAAACTTACAAGCAATTAGCTAGAGTAAATAATCACGATTATTAACATCTGCTTCATTTGACAATTTTGCACATTTGAGCATACCACAAGGTCAAGCATATCAAGTAGACCACATAAATATATTTTGAAGAAATATGGATCATAAAGTGAGATCTAAGCCAGATTCTTGAAAACCAAGTCTGTAAACACGAAACAGTGGCTAAACTTGAATAGATTTTGTCCAAACTTAGCGAAACTTGTCCAGGGACCTTAACAGTTTGTACACTTGGCAAACCAAGCCAAAAAGTGTAAAGATTGACAAAAGTAAATAATCGCGATTATTTACTACTGCTTCAGAGAGATACAAATTTTGACTTTTGGACTTGTACAGTGTTAGACCATCATAATACAAGGCCACCGGGAAATTTTAGGTTCAATCGGATCCAAATTAGTACATGTTCACTCAGTTTCCAAGTTGCAGATTAATCTTTTGATTTTTGCCAAAGTCGAGTCTGAAAATCTCAATTGCTGACTCCCATAGCCCAAATTGAAGTGATACACATATACCAATCACAATAGTTATCAAAAATTACATAGTCTTTTCGAAAGAATAGCTAACTTGATCAAAATTGATACAGGAATCAGGTTGCAGCCAAGGAATCGATAGCTTGATGGAATCTGCAATCAAGTCAAGTGGAAACTGACAACAAGTCAACCCAAAGGTAAGTACTCTATCTAGGGCTTCACAAGTCTTTATTTATGAACCTTAGATCTGGTCGTGTACTAGGAAATCAAGGCATATTTGGGAAAACTTCTAGTAGAGTATCCATCAAAGAAAGTGTGAATCAAGGAAATTCCTTGCACACTATCCTTGAAGAAGTCTCAAACACTTTCCAATTCAACCTCTGAAATGTCATCCTATTCGACTCACTGAGAAATCGGAAAGACAATGCATTAGAAGCATATACTCTTATTTTATAAGACTAATCGCCATGGAGATCAAGTTTACCTGGACCCCAACGAAGAGTATGCTATTCGCATTGATGACCATAGTATTGAGTTCAAAGAGGAGATCAGGGCAAACAAACAGGGAAAAATATACATGGATAGAAACGAAACTCAATATTTACAAGTCAAAAACCCTGGCGTGATAGACAAATGGGGGTTAGAAGTAAACACCATAATTCCAGATATGGCCGCAAAAGAAGGACCACCAACTTTAGAATTTAAGGGATATGATCAAGTTGATTTGAAGCCTTTGAAACGGCTTAGTACGGATAATCCTAGGATCGGAGTCTATTGCTGGGAGGATAGAAATGTAAAAGATCTTTTGTGGACTTTGCATGCCAAATCAGGACAACTAACGCCCATGAAGATCATCTATATCTTCAAGATCAAAGATAAGGGATCAACAGATCTACCAGCCTACCTGTTTAGGGATTGTTATAACAACAACTTTGTTATGATGACTCCTGAGGAGGTAGAACAAAACCAAGTATCAAGGGTATTCCACAAGGGATTGGATATTGGGACAAGGACCAGAAACTACTCCAAGAGATGAACACTGTGAGAGATCTTTTGAGAGTAATGTTAAGAAACCAAAAACCACCTCATCACAAAGAAAACCGGGTGACACTAAAGCCAGTCTAGGGCTACATGAGTCACTATTTTCAACAGACTGGATTGAAGGACTCAGAACAGGACCAACAACCAGAAGACCGGGAGTTGAACCAAATAGACGTGTCAGACCAGCTGATTTTCAGAAATAGGTCAAAAAATACAATGGATCTGGGGATCCAACGACCACTTCGCAAGCTTTAAGCAAGTGCTAAGAGCAGAATGCATATTCGATTTCCATACTCAATTCGAGGGGTTCGGAATGACACTAGAAGGAAAAGCATTGACATGGTTCCAAAACATTTAACCAAGGTCAATCATGGACTTGAACACATTAGCTCAAGGATTTGTAGCCGCTTGTTCCAAAATGGGGATCAAACACAATATGGTAGCTTAAATCTACAGCTTTAAGTAGAAACAAGGTGAGTCTGTTAGGGATTGTGCAACTCGAATGGAACAATACATTGCCAGATTCCCAGAGCTAGAGATACCTGCAGAAGAACGACTAGTATCATTATTTCTAGAGGGACTGCTAAATAAAGAACTTCATGCTATACTATATAGCAAAAAGCATACAACCCTAGAAGAGTGTGTGTTAGATGCTATTGACTTAGGAGACAATTATGATATTTTTAATGAAGAAGATGTCCCTAAGGATAACCAAAGTGAGAAAACAACATCCACCAAACGAGCTCGTGGGAAAGGGTGCTGCAGCACCACTTTCAGCCATAGAAGACATGCTCAAAAGGATGAATGACATGACAAATAACATGCAAAAAGCACCTATGAGGGGACCAAGGCAAGGGATACCTCAACAGGGACAACCAATTGAATCGCAAAAATGGTGTGCGATCAAGGGTAAATGGTCGGTAGTAAATGGTATGAGTGCTACTACCGACCCAAGTATGATGGAAATGTTCAGTATGTGCCCATGAGGCCACAAGGACAACCCATGTACAGATATCAGCCTAACATGGCCCCAGCTCAAAGACTACTGATGGGTATGGAAAGATCTCAACCCCTGTTAGGTCAACAACCTCTGTATCTAGGACATAATGCAGTGCCTGTAAAGTACATGCATCAAGAGCGAGTCATAGATGAACAAATATTACACCCTATGCTGAGCCTAGTCCATCTGCAATCATGGTAGAAGGATATTGGTATAATTCACATCCACCACTAATGGAAGAACCTGTGACTTATACTTCACCAGATCTTGCACCAATGTACTATGTGACTAATCAAGGTGTTACGCCTCCTATGGTAAGACCCATGATTAAACCAAGAACGGAAAACTGTCATAACTGTGGTGCAGATGATCATTGGAAAAATGAATGCCCAGAGCCTGACAAGAACCTCAAGCTAGTTGAAGCTTATTGCATACAATGTTGAAAAAAGGGAGGACACTTCTCATAATATTTTTCTAAAAATCCTTTAAACAAGGGTGAAATAGTAGGTGAACGTAGTCCATGTGATACCTAGTAGCTCATCAGAGAGTGAACTGATTGTTCCAATCAAGGTAATCACCATAGCCTAGGCTAATAAAAAGAAACATAACTCCTTTGATGCTTCAAAGAATACAAAAATTTCCTCTCAAAAGACCAAACGAAGCAAAAGCAAAAGGTATGAGATAAGAAAACAGAAACAACGGGCTGAAATTGAGGAGAAAGCAAAGAAGCTATTTTCGAAAAAGGTGAAAGAAACTGGAAGAGAAATCAAGGAAACCACCGTGAAATCTGGAGGATCCATTTTGGTTGACAAATTTTTTGAGCCTATTAATGCAGCCTTGGAAGCCTACCAAGCAGGCCAAAACATGGAAAACAAATGGAAAAACTATCCTTCTCTAGACATGAAAGCAATTAAGCTTGAAGCTTATCAGAATCTAGTAAGAAAAACAAAAACCCAAGCTCGAAAGTATGACAAAACCTAAGGAGTTTGTGGTAAGAGACAATAGAAAAAAAATCCGAAGTGGTGGTAGAACCCCACTTTGAAACAAAAGGGCTAGAACTTATAGTGCCGTACATCGAAGATGCCTTAGACGAAATTCCATCGTAGAAGAAGACTGCCAGGACACTTATGGGAAAAAGTTAGAGAGATCAATGATGGGAGCCTAACTCTAAAGTCAGCTCCTATAGAGGAAGTTTAGTTAGACAATCTACCTCCTGATATGGACATGGATGCACAATCCTTGTATGGGGATTGTGGATCTGAAGCTTCAGGGATGTCTAAACCATTGACCTTGAAAAAATTACCCTCTTACTTGGGAGGTAACGAAGATGAATCCATAGTGTGTAAGACCACTCAAGTCAAAAGAGCGGAACAAACCCTAGAAGTAGACAACATCCATTCAATCATGTCTACACCCATCCGATGCACTCTTACTTTGGGAGGACTATTAAAAATTAGACCATATTTATGGAGTATTCTAAAAAAAATCCTAGAGAAGGTGGGAATAACGGGGCTAATCGTAAAAAAATGGGGAAAATTTAAACACAAAATGGACAACAAAGAGATTTTATATGTTCCAATGAACAAAGTCAAAGAATACTACAAAGGGGAGGAAGAAAACGCAACCCTTCCAGTGAAATATAATGACATAGAAATCATGGCAATACTGAATAGTGGAGCAGGCATAGCTATAGCCACTAAAGCAGTATGGGAATCCTGAGGACAGCCAGCCATTAGACAAACTCGCATGAAGTTTCAATTGGCTAATGGACACATCGAAAGACCCTTAGGACTGCTTGAAAAAGTGATAGTTAATTCCTGTGGGATTGAATATCAACACACTTTTTCCATAGTAGACTTTGGAAAGAAACTCAATTACAAAATCATATTTGGGAAGACCTTTCATGCGACCGGTATAGCTCATCCAAGATTTGGGGAAACAATTATTTGTACTTGAAGCAAGCGGAATGAATCACAAGGGTTAATCTAAAAGATCACACTTATAGAGATGTGATGAAAACGCGCATACAAGAGTTTGATTCAGTCTCTTCGGCTGAAACTAAGCTCTCATCTTAGTTGAACAAAGACACTCCTATATGGATGTGCGGAGCTTCAGGAAACAGAAGCTTGAAACAAGAAGAATGTATCTTAGAAAGGGATTGTACGGATAAAGCCTATGTACCTGAACCCTTTCCAAAGCATTTGTTTGATCCATTTGAGTGGACTCAAATTTTAGCGACAATGGATGTATATGTGAATACGTCTATGCCTGCTCAATTCTACAATGAGAACGCCTATGACATAGTTCCCATCCAAATAATTTCAACCCTCCACATTGAAGACAAAATTCAGGAAAACCAAGGACTTGATGAAATCTCAGCAAGTCTTTTCAAACCTCTACTATGATGCAGCAGATGAGTTAGAAGACCACTCAGCTACCTCAAGAGATTTGAGTTCGGGAAAAGGACATGTGAGAGCAAAGCTACTCACAAAAGGAGCGGAGGAAAAGTTTATTGACTTTCCTGACTAGAAACCAAGAAGACAGAAATGGTATAGACGAAAAAGAGACACTAGAAATTTGAAAGCTAGACCTATGCCATCAGTCTCCAATAGAACACAGTTCCTGATGCAGATAGATGCACATGATTGTGTCAAGGACAAAATCATTAGTAGATATCCTTTAAATAAATAACATGAAACGACCAAAACGTTAAAAAAAAACAAGAAAGGAAACTCAAGCAAAGCCAAAAAAAAGGACAAGGAGTCAACCATGACACGAGTTGAGCAGAAAAAGAAGTATCAAGAATTGAAAAAAGCTCTAAAGGAGATATATACAATTGAAATGGAAACCACAAAAGAGGATGGTAAAGATGTAGTGAGTGTTCCATCCCATTACAAGAAATATACTCTTCAAGATCGAAAAATCATAGTCAAACAACCTGTTAGGAAACAGGGCGAGTCCTAGGGCCTGAAAACAAAAAAAGATAGATCTGGCTGAACTAAGAGAAGAGCTTAGGCCTGCCTACATTGCAAATGACCTTACTGAGGAAGAAGAAGAGCTTTTGTTAAGCTTTCTAAAAGAGTACCGATATATCTTTGCTTGGTCCTACAAGGATCTCAAGGGTGTTGATCCAAAAATCTATCAACATATTATACCCATGAGAGATGATGCAAAACCAAGTAGACAAAGGCCATACACATATAATGAGACATTTTCCAGAAAGATCAAAGAAGAGATTGGAAAACTAAAGGAAGCCAAATTCATTTATGAAATTGAACACACGGATTGGGTCTCTCCAATTGTGGTAGTATCCAAAAAAAAGGGAAATTACGAGTGTGTGTCAACCTCAAGAAAGTGAATGCATCTACCATTAGAGACAACTTCCCTCTTCCAATCACTGAGCATGTTTTTGAACGAGTTGCAGGGAAAGAAGCCTACAGCTTCTTAGATGGATTTTTGGGATACAATCAACTTTTGGTTGACCCAAACGATCAGCATAAAACTGTTTTTGCAACGGAATGGGGTATTTTTGCCTATCGGGTTATGCCTTTTGGGTTAACCGATGCTCCTGCCACCTTTCAAAGATTGATGAGCCATGCTTTTAAAGAATATCTTAGGAAATTCTTGGAAGTATATATGAATGATCTATGCGTACATTCATCAATCCGGGCTGATCATTTTGAACACCTAAAAAAGGTATTCAAAAAATGTAGACTTTATAGGATTTTCTTAAATCTTGAAAAGTGCACATTCATGGGTAGACAAGGAAAATTTCTTGGACATATAGTGTCTAAAAACGGCATAGCTATCGATATGGATAAAATTCATGTTATTGTTGATTTGCCTACACCGACAACAGTCAAGGGGGTTCAAGCCTTCATGAGACATTGTGGATATTACAGACGGTTTATTTACATGTACGCTATAATTGCAAAACCCATGTATAGCTTGATTACAGGTTTTGAATGGAATGATGAGTGTGAAGAATCCTTCATGAAGCTTAAGCAAGCTCTCACTTTAGCTCCAATATTAAAAGCACCAGATTGGAATAAGATATTCCATATACATGTAGATGCTTCCAATTTTTCCATAGGGTGTATACTAGCTCAACCAGGAGACGGGAAAATTGATTTTCTTATTTCTTATGCTAGCCGACAGTTGAATATGGTGAAAAAGAATTATACCACCACAAAAAGGGAAGGATTAGGGATGATCCATGCCATAAAAAAGTATAGACATTACCTATTGGCCAACAAATTTTTGTTCTTTGTGGACCACCAAGCCTTATTGTACTTGGTCAACAAGCCATGCAACACAGGAAGAATAGTGAGATGGTTCATCATTCTTCTGTAATTTGATTTCACTATGGTTGTAAAAAGGGCACTACTCATCAAAGAGCAGATCATTTGTCAAGGATTTTTTCAAGAGAATCACCTAAAGGAGTAGACGATGATCTACTAGATGCATATCTGTTCTCCGTGGAAATGATACCTCGATGGTCGGAAATATGGTATCATTGATGACCATAGCTCAAGTGGATTCACAAATACCACTTCCTATTACAATCGGATTATCGAGAAATTGGCTATGTATTAATTACTAGCTGGTAGGCTATACAAAAGAAACTGAGATGGAATATTGCTCTTATGCATTAATCCTGAAGAGAAAACCCAATACCTAAGTCAAGCACATATTACCATAGTAGGACTTCACTTTGCAGAAAATCAAACTATGCAACGAATCTTAAGACTTGGAGTATTTTGGCCAACTATGAGGAGTGATGTTCATTCTTTTGTGAAAAATTATCCTCAATGTCAAAAACAATCATCCATACCGTAACATTGTTCCAAATGTCACCTGTTCCTAAGTGGAGTAACTATCTAGTTACTTACTTATCGAGCTGAACATTTCCTGAGGATATGAGTAGACGTTGTTAAAGAGAAATTGAAACTAAATCAAAAGACTATGCTCTTATTGGAAATCAATTGTATTGGAGAGGTAAGGATCAACATCTGCGCCTTTATGCGAATGAAGACGAGTATATTCCAATTATAGAACAAGCACATGCTGGATTAGCTGGAGGTCACTTTTCTAGTGAGACCACCACAAGAGAAATCTTAATGGCAGGCATATGGTGGCCAACACTTTTTGGAATGCCAAAGAATATGTTCGAAGGTGTGATGCTTGTCAACGAGAAAAAATGCCAACAAGAGTAGATAGCATGCCCCTAAGACCAATGATGGGAGCTAGAGCTTTCGCAAAATGGGGTATAGACTTTGTTGGGCCAATACAACCACCTGCTTATAGAGCCCAAGCTCAATATATCATTGTAGCTACAGACTACTTGACCAAGTGGACCGAGGCTAAGGCAACTCAAAAGAATGATGCCAGAACCACTATCGCATTTTTATATGAGTATGTACTCACGAGATATGGACTACCAATAGAAATTGTCAGTGATAGGGGAACTCATTTTCTCAATGAGGTAATCAAGTATCTGTTTAATGAATTTATGGTCATCCATAACAAATTAGCTTCCTATCACCCATAAGCAAATGGACAAGCTGAGCATACGAATAAAATTCTTAGCTTGGTATTGACTAAAGTGGTTAGTTCAAGAAGGACAGAGACTGGGAAATGAATTTTCATGCAGCTCTATAGCTTATCAACTCTCATTCAAAACAGCTTTAAATGCTACACCCTTTAACCTTGTCTATGGTCTTGATGCCATATTGCCAATAGAATTTCTATTGCTGACATTAAGGGTAGCTAAGGATCTTGAGTGGACTGGGCATGAATTGTCAGAGAGACTTGAAGATTTAGAAAAGCTAGATGAGCAAAGGCTAACTGATGTAGCTCACATCTATGCACAAAAGCGGAAAC
Source organism: Adiantum capillus-veneris (assembly GCF_014529385.1). NCBI lineage: Eukaryota > Viridiplantae > Streptophyta > Polypodiopsida > Polypodiales > Pteridaceae > Adiantum > Adiantum capillus-veneris. The sequence continues at coordinate 23,518,662 of NC_140938.1, read as the reverse complement.
AAAAATAGTTTTTTGATTCCCATTTAATCACAAAAATCTTCAAAAAAAGGGACTTAGTTTTAATCTATTCCCTTAAGCAACACATTCCCAAGTTTAAGAAAAAGGGAAACGGACTGTTTATGATTGAAGATGTATCTCCAAGTGGAGCAGTTAAGTTGACCACCCTAGATGGTGAACTAATGGCTAATTGGATTAGTGGATGTCGTTTAAAGAAGTACAATTTTCCACTAATCAATGAATTGCTAGAAAGAATGCATGCAGCCAAACAAAGAAATATAAAATGACAACAGATTATTGATGAAGCCCAGGAGGAAGCTCGGCTTCGGGTACTCAAAAGGAAAACTGCTCTCAAGAATCAATAAATACCTATTTCCATCAACACTCTAGAAATAGATGACTGACAATGGGAATTGTAGAAAGATGCAGTGTCAACAGATGATGAATGGTTAGATGGAATGGACCTTCGCATCAAAGTACAGCTCAACAATCAAAGCACAAATGCATTGGTCGATACATGAGCTAGAGTAAATGCAGTCAAATATTCCACGTAAAAAAAAGAAACAAGTCATTCTTTGACAACAGGAATAGCGACTATCAAAGGATGCAACCAAAACCCAACACCAACATTGGGAGTAGTCAACTTGAATGTGATAGTACATGGATGTTCATGTTCTCATCAGTTTGTATGCTTACCAAATGAACACATGAATGAGATGATGATTCTTGGAATTCCCTTGATGCGGACATACAAGGCAGTAGTAGATTGGGATACTAATCAGCTCAATCTATCACCTAAAGGCGGACAACTCATTGTTCCAATTGCACCAAGCAAGGAGGAATGGAAAGGATCTTACCAGTAAAACAAACCACGAAGCAATCAATCCTCTCCATCCTATAGACAAGTAAATGCCACAAGTAGCATGCAAGGAGTCAGAAAAGTTTGGGTACCGAAAGCACAGCTTAACAAGCCAACTCAAATCTGGGTGCCCAAAACACCATCGACAAAACCAAAGACGGTTCCAAGGTTCAAAATACAGAGACGAGCATATCCGAGCAAGAAACCTAACATGAAATGGATTTGGAAGAAAAAGGAGATCTTCTCTTCTCTGTAAACTGGAAAGCCAATCAAGCAATGGAGAGTTAAGTCTCAGAAACCTCAACCACACCATTTTGACCAAATCAAGCCAAGGTAACAATGACAAGTAAAAGATCGACAACAGTCAAAAGTGATACCAACAACTCAGGCAATCAACGTGCTAACGCATCCTGATGGTACAATCAAGCAAAGAGCACACAAGCTACAATATTGCTCTTTGGAAGACAACATCAGAAAGCCTCGACATCAGAAATCCTTGAGTTAATTACTCAAGATCCAACTCTTGCACAACATAATGATTTGAATTGCATTGATCTTCAAAGCATGGTAGAGCCAACCAAGGCTATGCATAGATACAATTGTTCAACCAGGAGCATTAGGAAATTTCAGAGGTCATTTGGAGGGCCATATGAAGAGAGAGAATAATAGAGCGCGTCCAATGAGCACGAAGGCTACGTTACGTAGGAAAGTACGTGGAAAGACTCAAAAAATAGGAAAATAGCATAAAACTTTCACGAATCTAGGATTGTAGCATCGTAATTTCCTTCCTTTTACCGAGCTTTTAGGTGCTTGCATGTGGTCCCACTTCTGATATTCTCTTATGGTCATTAACGTACTGGAGGGTGACCATTAAGCCCACACAAGATATTGGAATTCTAAAACACTTTCCCTCCATTAGAATGCTTTCAAAGTGAATCTCCCTCCACTAAAGCTTTTCTCTGAGAGCTATGGCTTCCACGTCTTCTCGCCCAAGAAGCTCCAGGTGTTTACTGTCTCTCACACCAACAACCAACAACTGCACTTTGCCTAGAAGGCCAAGTAGTAGCATATCCTCAATTACAATATCAACTTCAATAAGTGCAGAGAACCAATGGGTTGGACAAAGGATAAACAAAGGTTCATGGGTCCTCATGCAACCAAGAAGACCCAAGAGGTCTAGTGGTATCAACGTTTACCGCTCAGCATGGAAGGCCAGAGTGTTGGATTTCAAAGTTGAAATCGGCAAAAGATCTGTAAAGGAAGTTCTTGTTCAGCATGTGTTTACCCATCTAGAGGTGATAGCAAACGGTGGAAATGTATCAGAGATACATCAACCACGTTGCAATTGTAAGTACTCTTGACATGTGAACTTACTGATACTCTCATTATAACTTTTCTTATATATTTTGCAATGTTTCTCCCGCTTGTTATGAGCAATGTCTCCATTCTTCACAGCTCAATTACATTAGATTTGTCATTTTTGCTTATCGATACTCTTAGTTTAACTCTTCTTATATATATTGCAGATGTTTATCCCTCTTCTTCTGAGCAATGGGAGCCTGTGGAGTGCATAATAGGCCTCTTCCATGTTGTTCATGCCCACATTGGTTCTCTACAGTATGCAAGGAGGAGCAGCAAAAGACTGGCTGATGAGGGAATATTTTTTTATGACCACTTCTACCAACTCAGCTCAAGGAATAAGAATGGCATGTTGGTGAAAGTGCCTCTACCAACCGATTGGAACACTGTGGACTGGCCAGTTCCCGAGGAAACAATGGTGGAGGCAATGCGAAGTAAGCTCTACAAGGATATACAAAGGTCTCTACGTAGCTCTATTCCCACCAAACTGGTTAGAATTGCAAACTTTTGTCCTGTTGCACTCTTCATAGAGTTGTTTCATAGCTACAACATCCGTGTTACGAAAACTATGTTCATGTGCAAGTCATTTCAGCAGTCATCCTGTGACAAACTTCTTGACAGAGGATGGTATGCAAAGGAAGAGATTGGTTTACGGTGCGAGGTCGCGCTTGATACTCTAGTTGTCAAGTACATGATTGCAAGCCAATCACTGTTACTCTCGTTTTGGTATATGCGATCACAAATGCTCAATGGTAAGTACATTCCTATGGACCAGGTTTCTGCAGGTTTGGAAGATAATCCTGCTGTGGATGTGGAAGTGATTGATAAAGAGCATGGCCTACTGTTGGTGGTTACAATAAGGGAGCTATGCAGTCTTCAGCATTTGCGGCATGACATAATTGAAGAGTCAATGGACAAGGACCTATCAGATTTTTCCTTTTTCCTAGCTGGCCGTAAGGTGATGCGGCGAAGGGAAAAAGATATTTTGTGCAAAGAGTTCGATGGTCGGGTTGAAGTAGTGTCAATGTAACAGATATTCTTGTGAACCCAAGTGTATACAAATGACTTTCAATACATGAAGTTTATTGAGCTCATTTTTCAATTGTGCCCTGTGAAAAAGTGTGCTTGAAATACATTTCTTTACCATGTCAAATCTCTCTCTCTCTCTCTCTCTCTCTCTCTCTCTCTCTCTCTCTCTCAATGTTAGACAAGACAAAGACATGATAGAAGAGTCATCTTAATTCATTAGAAAGTACAAACTCGTCCGTGAACAATGGAATGAGATACAATTTCTGTAAGTATGGAATCAGAATGTCTTCAAGGTAAAAATCGAAGGAATGTCCCTCGAAAGAAGGTGGTGAGATAGTTGTTCCCGGCGGATTTAGTTCTCCTTTTTCAGGAGTATCATCAATCAGTAGTGTATTAGTTGCATCAAAGGGTACACCGATTTGGCTAAACGGTTTGTACAAAAGAGGTAAGTGTGGTTTTTTAGGGTGGTAGTGGCCCTCAACGGTAACGCATTTTCTTTGATCATACAAAAAGGCAAAATCTGACGTGTAAGCGTCGCATACACTGCAAACTATTGTAACTAGTGGCGACAAGTTTTGCCTTTGCATTGAAGACCATATGGCAACTCTGAAGCGCGGAAGAAGAAACTGAATAAATTCCTTGGTTCCTGGACGAACCACGACTCGACAAGTTCCCATCCGAAACGTTTACAAATCCTCCAAGGGTTCTGTGTCACCGAGAGGCACCTGCATCAGCAGCAATCCATTGACGTCCAAGATAATCAACCTCTGTAAAAGTTGACAAGTACATATAAGTAGTTAGAAGCTGAACATATTTTGCCATACTTGAATAGACATTACCGGAACAACCGTATCTACAGGTAGCAAGGGTCCATACTGGGTCTCTGTAGTGTTGATGTCGTTGTTGCTCTATCTGATTTAGCTTCATCATTCACATCTTCATCAGGGGTCTCCCCCATGGCTCTTTCTGCCTCATGCAAGGTTTCCTCCAAGGTCTTTTCCTCTCCCTCGGTTGACCGGCTTGCCTCATACATCCTTGCCTGATCCATATCAGTTTGCTCATCCCTAGGCCTGCTTTCCTCATCCATATCCTTTTGCTCATCTATAGGCCTGCTTTCCTCATCTTGGGTTTCAGCCATAGGCTCTTTTGGCTCCTCCACTGGCTGACTTGGCTCTTTCATTGTCTCCTCTGGTTGTATACTAGCACCTTCCATATGCTCATTTGACCTTTCCTCATCCTCGGCTCTTTCATCTTCTGCTGATATGACCCCCTCAGCCCGTTGTGATTCCACTGTATCGGATGCAGGGGTTTCTCGTGGTGGAACGTCATGTATTGTTAGATCAATAGTGCGGTCATCCAAGCCGCTATCTTCAAGCTCTCTGGGGCTAGACATAGTAAGCAGGTGTTGTATTAAACTTACCCTGTATCTTTGCAAATAATCATATGTGTAGTTTTTTAAAGCACTCTGCAAAATTGAAAGACCACATGGTGAGAATTCTTTTATAAACTAAACCAAAACTAACTGAATGCATTGCCAAATGGGTACCTTAGTCATGAAAGGTTTTAATACAAAGTAGCTTTGCAGGAAATATTCTGCATGGAGAATACATCTCCAGCCGCAAGAATTTCCATCGGTTTGATTTGGGACAGGTACATCTTTGATTGGGGCCTTGTATAGTTCATACCTTCCACATAGCTTGCCATAGGCAAGCAACAACCTCTTTATACAACTGCACAAACCAATGTCAAGATGTTAGCATGAGGCTTCAAATTTACATGGATATCTATAAGAAACACTTTCTGATACAAAACACTTACAGCCTAATTTCAGGGTGGGTTCCTTTTATTGAATTGAACACCCACACTGCTTGTTGGTCAACATCAAGGCATATGAGACTCCAGTGATGGTTGTTCTGATATGGAAAGATGATGACAGTAACTTCCAGCATAGCACAGTGGAGGAACCAACTCTCAAAGGTCCCAGATGGACTGTTCTTTTGTCTAATAATCACTGACATTTGTGGATCAAGAAGAAACACCTTTGTGTGGGTGTGCAGTGGGAGTTGACTTTTGATCAGGCTGCAGAGACTTTACCTGAGTTAGCAAACCTATTATCTGAGTTTTCAAAGCTAGCAAGATAGTAACACTTACTTAAGACAAGCATAGATAATTGTGTCTGAAATCTGAGCATCTGGATTTTGCAATAAATTAATGTCCACTTTTTCCAGAGCTAGCTTTCTGGCTCCATCTACAAATGGTATCTCTGCAAGCAAACCATCCTTCATTGAAAGTAGAGTTTCTCAATTGCTTGCCTCTATGGACAGGGTCACATTGCATTCTGTTTGCCTCTGGGACTCCACTGCTACTTTTGCTTTCTCCTTAAGCTCTGCTTCCCTCATGTCCTCTATTTGACGAGCAATAGTCTCTGCCCTTGCCCTTGTATTCACATCATGTGTGACATCTACAACTGTGAGTTGTGGCACTAGCTCCGGGGGGTATAACAAAATTTCCCTCATTTTCTTATCCCTGCAGACATTGGGGACCAGTAGTTTGTCATACCTCCACCTTATTCTTTTCAGTGTCTCACTATCTTTGTCCATTATAGTAACCCTGTGGGCATGGGCTGCAACAATGGTCATGTCACTGAAGTACTCCAGTAGGAAGTCCTCTGCTGCTTCTTGTAGAGCCATTATTGCCACCACCTTCCACCTTTTGGTGCCCCAAGTAGCTTCTTCACATATGGACCTCACCATCCTCTGAAAGGGCAGCTTTGGTATGCATAAATCTACACATTTCTGTGCCTTTCTGATTTCTCTGAAAAGTCCCATGCAGGTTTGTAACTTCTTCACCCTTGGACCTTTCAGAATTTTATTGGGTTTTCCAGGTCTTTTCTTTGGGGTTGCAGATCTGCTACTTGCTTTAGCTGCTAATCCTGGTCCCTTGCCTGCCTTCCTTGCAGTGGCTTTTGTTCTAGCCATTTCACTGTATACAAAAAGAGGAGTCTCTCTCTCTTTCTCTCTCTCTCTCTCTCTCTCTCTCTCTCTCTCTCTCTCTCTCTCTCTCCTTTCTATAGCTTAGCATATTTAAATAGAGAGAGAGAGAGAGAGAGTGAGAGAGCCCATTACTAAAGGCGCGCGTGGAGCACAATTTGACCTCAACAAACACCTCCGCGCGCCGTTAGTATAAGGTAAAAGAAATACTCACTCTCTCTCTCTCTTCTCCCTGCCTTACATCCTCTCTCTATAACACTCACACATACACTAGTCAATGCACAGTACTAACGGCGCGCATAGAGACATGCACACCGGTTATGCCTCTCTACGCGCGCCTTTAGTATAGAGAGAGAGAGAGAGAGAGAGAGAGAGAGAGAGAGAGAGAGAGAGAGAGAGAGAGAGAGAGAGAGAGAGAGCTATGTGTGTGTGTGTGTGTGTCTGTATTTGTGTGTGTGTGTGTAAGTTATATTTGTGTGTGTGTGTGTGTTTGTGATTTGTGTGTGTGTCTCTCTATGTGTGTGTGTGTGTGTCTGTGTGTGTGTATGTTATATTTGTGTCTGTGTGTGTGTGTGTGTATGTTCTATATGTGTGTCTGTGTGTTTGTGAGTGTGTGTGTGTGTGTGTGTTGTATTTGTGACTGTTTGTGTGTTTTGTTTGTTAAGACTGAGCTTGATACTGTGACAGAAACAGAGAGAGAGATAGAGGCAAAGGCAGAGGGAGAGAGAGAGAGGGCCAAACCTCCTAAGGTCGTAGACCTTTGTTATGTCGATGGGTCGGCTTGTTGTCGGAGACGCAGACGACGGCTCTTGCACTCTCTCTCTCTCTCTCTCTCTCTCTCTCTCTCTCTCTCTCTCTCTCTCTCTCTCTCTTTCACTCACTCTCTTTCACGAGGTGTGGTTTTTCTCTCTCATGACCTCTATATATGACGTACAAAAGTATACGGTCTCAATAATGACTGCACGTGTGACAACATGCAATTATACTCTAATTTATAGTAACACGTGGAGCGCCGCCATGTGTATCCGTTATAAGTGTGATTTTGAGAGAGAGAAAGAGAGAGAACAATAGAGAGAGAGAGAGAGAGAGAGAGATAGATAGATAGATAGATAGTTCTATTATCGTCCTGAGAGGTCAAATATGACCTATGGGACCAAATGAACATGTCACGTGGTGTGAGTGGAGTTCATAAGTGACTCTCGATGCTCAAAAATGGCTGAAATGAGCGTCGCAATAGAGAGTCCACATCGTGGTTGGGAGAGGAAGGTATGTAGGGAGAGATCATGGCTGAATATATGGGGAAAAGAGGACCTAATGTGGTCAAAAGCTGAGCACTCAAGTAGAGAGTGAGAGAGCGAGAGAGAGAGAGAGAGAGCCATAGAAAGAGAGAGAGTGATAAAGAGAGAGAGTGATAGAGAGAGAGAGAGAGAACAGATTGTGAGAGAGATAGAGAGAGGGAGAGACACAGATTGAGAGAGAGATAGAGAGAGGGAGAGAGACAGAGTCAGTTTGACAGAAAAAAGGCAATGGAGGAGACACCTCCCTTGGAGTTTCTGCAAACCCCACCAACAAAAGGTGATCTCTCACTCTTTCTCTCTGTATTTCCAACAGTTGGTACAAATTGTGTGTGTGTGTGTGTGTAAACAAAGAAAAACCCAGACTGTTGTTCAACACACACACACACACACACACACACCTTAACACATACTTCCATAGACAGAGACACATACACACACATACACACAGACACACACACACAGATATACACATTCTCTCTCTCCCTCCCCTCTCTGTCCCCGTTACTAACGGCGCGTAGAGCCAACCAAACACTGGTTGCAGCTCTCTCCGCGCGCCTATAGTATAGTTATGACTCTCTCAAAAAGCACGTTTTCATCCTTGCGCGCCTTTCTCTCAATTGTACTTAAGGCACGCGTAGAGAGTTGCAAAAAGCACGTTTTCGTCCTTGCGCGCCTTTAGTACAAAGAGAGAGAGAGAGAGAGAGAGAGAGAGAGAGAGAGAGAGAGAGAGAGAGAGAGAGAGAGAGAGAGAGAGAGAGAGAGAGAGACTATGTGTGTTTTTGTTTGTGCTTTGGAGAGAGATAGATATATATATATATATATATATATATATATATATATATGGAGAGAGAGAGAGAGACTTGTCATGTTTCCTGATGAATAGGATTAAGGTCCAGTAGGCAGAAGAGGCTGAAACCAGACCCAGAGCTTGTGCCAGGATTTCAACCTTTGCAGGCTCAGTTGCTTAATGTTTCTGCCAAAAGGACTATTGACTTTTGTCAGGACATATCTGAAGAAAAGTCAATTGGTGAAGATCAATCAGAGAGGTCACCAGGGCAAGAGGATCCCTCACCCTACAAGGCTCCCTCACCCTGTACAGTACTTGTGAATAAAAATACAAGAAAGAGGAATATAGACTTCTCAGATGATGCAGATGTGCTAGAAAGTAGTCCCTGTGCAACTAAATGTAAAGCGAAAGAGGATGTGTCTTCTCTGGAAGACCCAGTTGCAACTGATGAGAGGCTGTTTGATTTTGCAGCATCTTGTGGTGCTAGGGACAAGTTTGATCTAGTTCATTCTATGTTTAATCCAAAGTTTGACATTGAAGACCTGTTAGCTCAGCACAGTAATTTCTTGCAGTCCTATAGAGATAAGTTTGAAGTGATGGTGCAGGTAGGGAGGGTTGTTCTGCCTACTATGACTCTTGTGCATTTAAATGACTGTGGTGGAAAGGGACAAGGACTGAAGAAGTATAGGGAATTACCACCTTCTTGCCGACATTCAGCCTGCCCTTTGCACCAAAAAGAATGCAAACTCATTCAGGAAGCCTTTGGCTTTATGATTTACCTGAACAGCCTGTTTGGATTCCTCATGCAGAATCCTGATGAGGTGTTAGAGGAGCAGGATGCAGCACCAGATGAAGAATGCGAGGAGACAACTCATATACAAGAATTCGAGGAGGTTGAAGACACAGTCGACCTTGAGGTTGAGGCAATTGAAGTACAAAGAAGTAAGATGCTCTCTGTGAAAACCACAGAAATCAAACTTCCATTGGATGCCAGTAACTTCACTGAGAAGCATGCTCAGATGATGTTGCCTGCTGTGCCTGACTTCAGGATTGGAGACAGGACCTATATCTTCTTACATGATGTGCAAAGTGTCTTTTATTTAAGGGAGGATTTCTCCCTGGCTATTATTTCCAGAGTCCAAGAGGAGAGGAGTGGATTTGTTTCAGAGGATAGTAGTGATGATGAGGCAATGGAAACATCCAGCAATCCAATGGAATGCCTTCGAAGATGCTTTGAGAAAGCTAAAAAATACAAGGAGACACTACCTGATGAAGCCACCTTCCAAGCAATAAGACAAAGCCTAAGACCATCAACAAGTAACAAAGAAGTGGAGGATTGGTTTAACCATTCAGGTTAGGGGTCAACTACATCTGTAGACCTGTGGTAGGAAAACCTCTTTCTGTAGGATGAGAGCTTCATGGTAACTCTCTCTCTCTCTCTCTCTCTCTCTCTCTCTCTCTCTCTCTCTCTCTCTCTCTCTCTCTCTCTCTCTCTCTCTCTCTCTCTCTCTCTCTCTCTCTCTCTCTCTCTCTCTCTTTGTGTCACTTCTGACATGATATGTGCAGTCTTGGATTGCTGACAAGGATGACTTCCTTCGGCAGCGGACTCGAGAGTATCGTGGAAGGGATGCGGCCCTAGCGCAGTACCTTTCAAAGCTTTGCGAGTCGCCGATAGTAGTTTTTCACAATTCCATGTCACAAGAGGGTTCAATAGCAACTTACACATTCAAGACACTATCACGCTTCTTGGGTGGACCGGTGCTGCCCAAAAGTGCAGATAAAGTCATTCTTGTGGACAAAGTGTTTGCTAGAGATTGTTTTGGTTACTGCCCGAGCTATACAGGTGGTCGGGCAGCGTATTACTACACCTACACAGCAATGGCACTAGCTCTTGGTAGACAAAACCCAGATGAACTTTTAGAGTATGGCAAACATCTCATGATTCGTTACAAGGGTGACGTGCCAAAAAACAAAATTGAACCTTCAAAATTTTGATACACTTCAAGTAGCAATTGTATAAGATCATTTATTACATAAATTTTGTACAATGTCATCCACTCAGAGTATCTTTCTCCACTTGTGATTCACATACACCATTGTCTCTCTCCACCTTCGTTGACTTTCACGAGCTCCGGAGTTGTTGTATGCCATTGATCTTTTAACTTTATGTTGTTGTAAATGTCTGATGGCTTATGCTGTTGCTGAATTTGCCAAGACTTCTTTTGCCTGCATTCGATGAATGATTCTACGATAGAACCATTCAAATAGTTCTCTCAAACTGTTAGCCTTGATTCGAGAGCCACCATGTCGTGTGTGCCTGAAATAAGCATTTCTCGCAATGTAATGAGACTTTTCCATCCCTTGGGTATTCCATATTGCCGGGTTCCCATACTTTTGTATAAAATATGGTAAATGATTGAAGATGATGTGCTGGATATGAAAACAGATTAGTTAGAATGTTTTGCACATAAGAGAGAATGAAATACACGATAATACCATGTAGTGAGTAATCTGGGTGTCTGTCCATGCTGTCTTGAATGATTTTTTCAGAAGGTTGAGATTCTCCTTGAACTTGTTCATATCACCTTGTGACCAGTCATCTTTGTCGCACATCAAAAATAGGATGTCTAATGATCACCAAACCTCAGCCTTCGCGTTACGAGTAGTTGGTTCTTGGTCTTTGACTGCAATATGTAGCTTTTTCCAGCTCTGATACTCTACCTTGCTAACATAATATGTGTTATATATTTTTCCATGTTTTGTTAGCTTTGGATCTCTTGTACCTTGGGGTTTAGATAAAAACCTCCGTGCCTTCACCCCACCGATGGATGGTTTGCATGGGACATCCTTCTCAGCAGTTGATCTCTTTTCATCCCGCTGGATTTTCACATTGCCACCATGAAGCCCCATATCCGAGAGTACCATTTCTAAGCGCTGCAGGGCTACTTGTCGTTCTGTCGAGTTCTTAATCTTCCAAGCAAACCCGATGTATAAGTAGACCAATTTCTCCACAATTCTACAAAGGGCATGCATTGTACAAATGTGGACATTCACAAGTGGTATTTTCAAAACCGGTCAAAAAGCAGGATCCTCAATGTGACGTGTTGGAGCTTTTCTCCACCACTTTGGGTCCATGACCTTTGCAGGCTCCATGCAGAACAAACACGACGACTTTGCCATTGCACCCATTCCACAATTATACATGCACTTTAATGTTTTGAGGTCACCTGCAAGATGCCACTAAACTTGAAAGTCTCCCCTTCCATCTAGACGTAGTACCTCTCCCTGGTTAGTCTGTCGATCAATCACCTCCGGAATATTAGTTCGATGGAACACCCAATATAGAATCTCATGATCTTCTTTCTTTACCTGCAACACAAAATAAATGAGAATCATCACTGGGACACTTTGAGAGGGCTCTATTCATTAAAGTAATAGTAACACGCTCTAGCTTTTTCTCTTTAACAAGCTCACACTCATCCAGTTTTAACACAAAATGTAATACCCCTCGTGACTCTTCAAATGTGATGTTGTAAAACTCCACCATTCTCTTCTGTAATATCCGCAGGTCCATAAAAATATTATTAAACTCATCATATGCCATGTTTGCTCCATGGCCACTGTAAGTTGCTTTAATATGAAAGGGCTGCCCAAGATAGTCTCCCTGTGCCTCGTTAAGCTGAAGCCTCTCTTTCCAAACACTTGAGGCTGATGGTAGAAGTTTGGATTTTATACCCTTCTTAACAAAGATGGATGAGACAGACTTTTGGATAGCCGAATATCCTCTTTTGCTTACACCAAGTGAATCAAGTGTGCCTTGTATCTCTTTTGCAGACACTGAGTTCTCTGAAATAAAGCGGTCCACTACATTTCGTTGTAGGACCTTAAACTTCTTGTCATGTACTATATCTGCTGCCAGGCTTCTACTTATAAGTGGCTTCAATCTCTTTCCTATATTGGCTTTGGGGTCAATGTTTTCCTTGTCAGGATAGATTGAATCTCTACATGAAGACAATGCATAAGTAAATAACAGAAAATTTGCTTCACTAACACTATTTAGGCACATGAAAACAATGCATAACAAGAAAAAACAAAAAGATTACTTAACTAAGACAATGTAGCCAACCAAGAAGCATCACCTTAATGCTCGGATTCTTTTCTTAAGACCGCCTGATGCAACCTGCAATGTTTCAAGATTGCGCAATTTCTTCTTTCGGATACGACCACCCAAGATGGTGTCCTTCATTTTGACAACTTCGCACCTTTCCTTTCAGTTCTTGTACCTCTGTTTTATGTTGCAAAATGGTAACCTGATCTGTAGAATGTAAATGTGAAAGGTGAACAATCTCACATTGTTGAGCTTGGAGAATGCTCTTGTAAGTTTCAGCTTCTCTTGTAAGAGATTTACAATAACCCAAAAGGCCCTTTTCTCCATCACCAGCAAAGGTCAATAAGCTTGTAGGATTGACAAACGGTGGAGACACATTAGTCATTGGATTCTTAGGGTAGAGAGAGCCTCTCGTCCAGATATCTATGTGTTTAGCTCCCTGAGCTCTGAGCGTGTCTATGGAAGCGGGAGGTATATGTGTGTTTGTTTTACTACGCTTAATCAATGGTTGGTACTCATTGTCCAAATCAATGTGAAGGTGATATTTGGCTCGTATCTGGGTAACATTTGTGCCATTTGAGGAGTGCGCCATTAGCCAAATGTGCAGGTTTAATGGAAAGTGAATAGCCGCTGCGCCTTTGTCCCTCCATGTTAGCCTCATTCCCTCCATATTGACGAGGTTCATTCAATGCAACTGAAAAGAGGATTATCCCTCAATCACTACGAACGAATGTTCAGAAGAGTAAGGAATCTACTTACAGTACACTTTTTGAACTTTTACTATGAAAGACCCAGCTCTTTTATTTGCCATTTGTTCTAGAGAGAGAGTGCAAAAAATACATTTTCTTAGAAGGCCCTCCAAATGACCTCCGAAATTCCCTAATGGGGTAGAAGGGCACTAAGTAATTAAGGACAGTGTTTGAAGAGGGAGGAAAAAGTTTGATGTTAACGTGTGATTTTTTGCCAAATTACCTAATAATTCCCTTATATATCATCAACAGAGAAAATTTAATGATGATATCTCCCCGATGAGTGTAAATAGTGTACATACTATCAGAAAATCATTAAAAAATAGTCCTTTTTTGTTATTTTTCATCATTTTCTTGATATTGAGACTTAAAAATGAAGAAATCCAACAAAAAACAATAAAGCTATGTTTTTCAATGGATTTTATTAATTATTCTATTTTCACTTTTCTTTTTTAGCGCATTTTGTTATTTTCTTTGATTTTTCAATAAACAGGTCAAAAATTAATAATAAATAGTAAAGAAGCTCAGATGGAAAAACTGAAGACATGGTGATGATCGGAAAGACAAGGCGGACAGGCATAAAAGATTTCAATCAAATCGGCAGATGGAAGCGGGAAGCTTAAATTAGGCAGCTAGACCTACTTTCGCAGAATTCTTGCAGAATGAGCTATAGGAATCCGATTGGGAAAATTTTTTAGTATAACATAGATTTCACGGCCTAGTAAGACTAACAGGGGAATTCAGGGAAAAATGGGTCAGGAAGTCCGGGTATAGATACCCAAGGTAGGCTAAAATCACCTCATTCCACTTGTTGCCTTTGGAGAGAGAGCTCTTCGACCTTCTTCGCGCGCATTTTCTGGAGTCTACAGTTGCCCGTTTTCAGTGCCGTCTCACACGAGACATGAGAGGTAAGTTCTATACTTATCAATGATCCATTTTGTACGGCGGGTAGCTAGTCTAAACGCCTGGAAAAAACCCTAGAATCCGAGCAGTGCATGAAGACCTACAACCAAAAATCGACCATAGGGTCCTGTCAGCTCAACCAAATCGGATGAGATTTGAACTGTAGCATGCCCCAACATAATAGAATACTTCTATATCAACAGTTGACCATTCGGCAAGGGTCGAGGAGGTCCCAAGTAGAAAATCTAGGTTTTTGGCAGATGCCAAAATTGGATTCCAACTCCACATACAGCTTACATGTGAGGTCTATACACAGTGTATATAATTGGTTTGATAAAATCAATCAAGTCAAGCCCTCAAAAAGAAAAAAAATATTCGAAGGCTACAAAACGTCAAATTCGACATACGAGTGGCTCCAAATGGGCCAAAATTGGATGAGTTGCTTCACGACTAAGTTGCGGACAAGTCCATAGCCTTAAAAGTGGCTAACCAACTCTACAGGCCATGTAGTCACAAAATTCGGTGATTTCAAAGTCGACAAAGCACGAAGTGATGCCAACGAGACCAAATTTTACCAAATTCAATTTAGGACTTGTTTTAGGTGTATAGAATGTGTTTAGGTCAAAATTTCCAAGTTTTACAAGAAAATGTTGACTGTTGTAAATAATCGCGACTATTTACTTTTGCAATATTTTGGCTTGAAAATTGTATCATCACCTCACCTATCACTTGTACACACCTATTACATGCCAAAATTCAAGTATGAATCAAAATGATCAATTATAACTTGGAAAATTGCCAAAAAACGCAAAGAAGTCCTTGCAAGCCAATTTCTGAGTTATGAGCCACATTTTTTGATCCAAATCACCTCATATCACATACACAAGGTCTACATCATGCCTAGAACCAAGTTGTACCAAAAAATGCTCATTTTGATGAAAACGTTAATAATCACCATTATTTACTTTTTGGCCAAAATGGGGGAAATTGCAACTTTGCCATCATGGGACCAAAGTACATGATGTCCTAAGCCCACTAACCAAGTTTGAACAAATATGGAGCTCAAAATCTCAAAATTCCTTTACATCTACTATTTCAGAGACCTAAAGCCTAAATCTGGCACCATTCTCACCATGTGCACTTAAATGAGCCCATATTCCACTTAGAGTATGTATTTGGTATATACTTCAAGCCTATAATGTCAAATTTGCAAAAAGTTAAAAAAATTACTCAGCTGTAAATAATCACGATTATTTACTTTTGTTGCAATTTTTTGTTTTGACTGCATGAATTTGACCTTTATATGTTTTTATGTATCTGTGCATGTTCAAATATTGATTTGAAGAAACTTGGACTCAATTAGTCAGCGATTCAAAGTGAAGGACACTTCAGAGAAGAATCTGCCAAGTTTGCTAACTTTGACACTCTATTCACTTAACAGGAGCCATGCAAGCTGCGGATAAGGCCAAGAAGAGGGTCTTGCAAAAGAAGAAGCTGCAAGAGCTACCGCCATACCAACTGGACCCCAGTTCAGTCAAAACAGCCAAAGCGACCTATCTGTCAAAAGAAAAGTTGGAGGAGAACAACACCACAGTGTTCACAGGTAGATTCAAAAACGAAGAAGGACATTAGGTAGAACTGCAACTTCTACCAAAAGAAGTATTTGATGTCGCAGCAAAGCCCAAGACAAAAGAAGCCAACAGAAGGCTTGGGCTCAGAGAATTATACAAGCAAGAGCCATGTGGAGTGGATTTCCAAAAAGCTTATGAGCTCTTGTCCACGATCAAAGAAGATGGAACTGCCCAGATCTCTGACCAACAAGGGAACAAGGTAGAAGTGGTGATTACAAAAGAGATAGTGGTAGAAGCTCTCAAACTGCCAACATAAGGAATGACAATGAGAACAAGAGATAGAAAGATGGCAGGAACCTTCACCAAGGAAACCGCTGCTGTGACATTTGCCGATCTCATCCAAAAACAGGTGGAAGAACCTGCAAGATTATACCACCAACACTTCCACTTCCTCGCCAAAATACACAACACCCAATCATGCGGTTGCGACCACTTTTACACAAGTTCACAAGTCGACAACCAAGCAACCTATAGACTACGCTCAATACGTGTGTTGTCCAAAGAAAGAGGGTAAAATAACATATCTAGGAGCACCAGAGGTTCTCACAAGAATCGCCTACCATGCTATCGGCATGGAAGATAACTTTCCACCTGCCCCAGATTAGAACACTTGGATCATGTCTGCACAACCATCCCCTCAAGCCACAAGATCTACCAAGAGAACTTGCAAGTCTGATGAAGAATCTGCTGAGAGCTCGCTAGAACAACATAGTAGTGAAAGCTCCAATAATGAGGAAAGAAGAACACGTATCGAGGAAATGAAAAGAAAAGCCGTGGAAGCACATCAAGAGGAGCCACAATAGAAACATGCCAGGTTTGAAAGAGAAAAGCACTCCTATGAACGTAGCCGCCAAGTTTAAGGCAAGGACCCTACAAAGTGGGTACCCTTTGAATTGAAAGGACCAAGAACAAAGCACCATGCTAGGAAAGAGGCCGAAGACCCCACAGAGTTATTGGAAAGAATGTATCAGGAGGCCGAAGCATTGAAGATGAAAGAAGCCCAAGAAGCATAACGAAAAGGTAAAGAGGCGGTGGAGCAACAAAAACAAGCAGAAGAAGCAACCGCACAAGAAGAAGCCCAGCATAAACAAAGGGGACATGTCTCCTCGACCTTCTTCACCTGCCTGCCATGGTACAACATGATCACCTCATGCCAAGCCTACCACTGTCACCAGCAGATAGAACCACAAAAACTGAGCCCACAAAAGAAATAGAGCCTGAACAAAAAGAAGACACTACACAGGAGCAAGCCAAAGCACAAGAATCAAAGCGGAAAAGGGCAGCAAGTCCTGTACCAGAGGAGAACACAAGGTTTGAGCAAACAAAAGAACAGAAAACAAAGGAAACTCCTTCTACCTCAACATAGCATGAAATGGTCGAGGCATCCACAAAGCCTCAAGATGACAAAGTAAAAGAAGGCCAACCACAGCCTCAAGGACAAGAACAACCAACCGCCATGACGTAGTCGAGAGAGTCACAAGAGACTGCCAAGACATCTAGGTAGCTCACAAGAAATGAGGATTGGGAGTCAAATGATGAGGTAATCCTACAAGTCAACAAATATGCAAGGCAAATGTAGGATATGACGGAAAGGCTCCGATCAGCAGCAATTAGCCGCAACACAAAGGCTAAAGAACTAGAGATGGTGATTGACGCTCTCCAAGGAGAGTTAGAAGACAGATTAAATGTCATCACCAATCTATAAAAACAAGTGCAGGAATTGAAAGCTGAAGCTGAACAACATCAACTAGCAAGAGGTAAATAGCAAAGCGAGATGGAGGAGTTAGGTGAACTTCTTATGAAACTCACAGATGCTTGCAAAGCCAAAGATGAACAACTGACAGAGGTTACCAACGAACTTCTAACTACAACTATGTCAAATATTCAGAGCAAAGAATAAATAATCTGGCAACTTTTTTGCGGCAAATACAAGAAAATCCCGCAGTAGCCTCGATCAAAGGGACAGATGAGGTATACAAAGCATTAGAGAAAAAGAACAAAGACCTCGAGCTAGAGCTAAAGCTGGAGCAATCTCAACGCAGAGACCTGGCATTAATACGGGTGCAACGAGAAGAAGAGCTGCTAAGAGAAATAGCCGAGCTTAAAAGAGTCAACCAGCTCCTGCTGAGAGATGGATGGCAAGAAACGCATGAAGAAGCAAGAACTTTAGAAAAGCCACAGATAGATATTCTCTCTATTTCTTTTGCTGGGATGGAAACACAG
Organism: Adiantum capillus-veneris; assembly: GCF_014529385.1. Lineage (NCBI taxonomy): Eukaryota > Viridiplantae > Streptophyta > Polypodiopsida > Polypodiales > Pteridaceae > Adiantum > Adiantum capillus-veneris. Next base: position 23,500,729 of record NC_140938.1, on the reverse strand, counting down.
CCAGCGGAAGGGCTAGGCGGTGAAGAGGATTTTAGAGTACCATTAACCGAAACAGATGAAGTGCCAATGGTTTGGCTGTCAAAAGCTGAGGAAGATGAAAATATTACATAGGAGGTGGATGAGAAGTGGAAAGCAATGATGGATTGGGAGTTGAGAGTTCTTCACTCTATCAATGCTACTCAACTCACTCCCAATCAAATCAATGCGCAATGGCATCAACAATCCCTTCCATATCCTTTGATAAAGGTGGAGTTTCTCCAAGTCAAAGAGAGGCTTTATAAAGACATGCAAGTAGAAGGTGCAAGATGAAGACCACCCCAAGTGGAGGCTGAGCTGGTTGAACAAGAATCCAAGATACCTGATTCTGTTCACAAGAGCACCTGCGACACTTCAAAAGCCTTCCCACTTTTTGTCCTGTACCAATAGTAAGGATCTGGCAAGCACATGAGGCAATAACAAAAAAGCGGCCAACATGGCGGAACTACCCAACATTTCCAGCTCCACAAAAGGGACCGGCCACATAAGAATACATGGTGAAAATCCTAACGGGCACCATGTCATTCTTCAAAATTCTACCTGATCTATCATGTGAGAAGCTTTATAAAATTTGTCGAATGCTCATAAGCATTGAAGTTTTTCATGAGCCAGAGCAAGCAGATCCCCGTGGATGTCTTTCCTCGAGGGTAATAAAGGTTTATGCTACGATCTCAGCGGTCAACCTTCCGAAGAAGTCCTCAATGGCTTCTACGCCCGATGCATGTTCTTACCTTCACAAAATATGTTGGTGTTTGAGAAAGCATTCTACACAAGGTTCTTCACTTGGTGAACGAATATTTTTGGGCCAGTGATCAACAACCTGACTTCAAGATTTGTAGGCTACTCCGGTGTTGAGCTTAAAAACAAAGTCACTATGCAGTTTTTGCAGGTGCCAGATAAAGAGAGAAAGATGAGATACGAAAAGGCTCTAAATGCACTTAAAGACTGCCTCGCCAACCGTCAACTTGAAGACTATTTCAGCCCATAAAGCTATGTCAAGGCACGACACAAGCAAGGAGGGGGGGAATGTTAGCAGCAAGCTAACTCGAATACCATTTTTGGAGCTCTCATTGTACAAAAAGTTATTATTTTGATAAATCGGGAATATTATAACTCCTATTCTTCGGATAAACCTTGTAATTGGTGAGCCGGGGCTACAAGCTTCCAGATTGTATCAACGTGTCATTACCCATCTTTAGTTAGAGCTCCCAGATTATTAGTTTTGACCACCAAAAACCTTGGCTAAGGTATAAAAGCTAATTATTGTAAGTTAATTTTAAGTTTTGGATAATGAAATACACAGCATGAGCTAACGACGCTCACTTCTGTCCTTCTCGTGCTTCCTACTCCCTTCTCGATTGTCACATTGCAGTCGCGTTTGTTGCATTGCAACCCATAGGTAAGAGCTCTAGGCATTGACGTAAACACTTCACGTTATTTCGTAGCTTTTGGTGTCACTGACCGTGGTCTAATTTCATCATAAGTAGGAATTTACACTTCCAAATCAAAACTAAGCATAGGTGGGGTATTGGGGCATCATTGCTAAGCATTTAGATGCATTCTGGGTCAAAAACAACTAGGTCAAAAATCCACTGTTGTTTCAATCACTTGATTGTAGCTTGAGTTAGATGCGAGTTGTTTGTTCTTTTTCTAGAGATTGACAACCTCTTGTAGCCTCTATGCACTAGTCGAGTCAGCTTCCACTACAACTTAACATCAAGATATCGATGCAGTATATATCGACGGTCGTACCTTTCCACGCGGATATCGACGTACTTTCATCCCGTCGATATATGCGTCAGAATATCCGTCGATATGTGCGTGGAAATACGCGTGGCAAGGCATACTTTTCCACGCATATATCGACGGATATTACCACGAAAATATCGACGCACATTTCAACGCAAAAAAATTTGGGGGAAAAAAAAGGAAAACCCGCGCGCAAGGGCCATTTTCAACTGTGACACGTGCGCTCAGATCTTGGCCGAAACCTGCTGTGCAGGTATTATGAAACTCTCCCCCCCCCCCAACCTCTCGCTCTCTCTCTACATCGTGTGTGTGTGTGTGTGTGTAGGAAAGAGATAGATAGATAGATAGAGAGAGAGAGAGAGAGAGAGAGAGAGAGAGAGAGAGCGAGAGAGAGCGGTGTGTGTGTGTGTAGGAAAGAGAAAAAGAGAGAGAGAGAGAGAGAGAGAGAGAGAGAGAGAGAGAGAGAGAGAGAGAGAGAGAGAGAGAGAGAGAGAGAGAAGAAATGTGTGTGTGTGTGTAGGTAATCAAAGAGAGAGAGAGAGAGAGAGAGAGAGAGAGAGAGAGAGAGAGAGAGAGAGAGAATGTGTGTGTGTAGAAAATCAAAGAGAGAAAGAGAGAGAAATGTGTGTGTGTGTGTAAAAAAGAAATTAAAAAGCTAGAGAGAGAGAGAGAGAGAGAGAGAGAGAGAGAATTAATGTATGCGTAGGACATTAAAATTAAAGAAAGAGAAATTAAAGAGAGAAATGAAATGAAATGTTATATTAACGTCTTCAAAAGGCCAAAGTGACCTATGAGACGTTAATGTTATATTAACGTCTTCAAAAGGCCAAAGTGACCTATGAGACCACAAAGTTACAATGTGGTGGATTTGATACAAAGTCAGAGTAACAAGATGACAAAATAAAATATTATGGAATCCTAAACTGCTGGGTGTGGACTAAGCAGCTAAAACAGCTAGCTGGGATAGGTAGATCATAGGAGATCCAGCATCGGTCTCGCTGGCGGATCTCATCAATCTCCTCCATGGTCAGTAGTCTGACCGGGCGTTGTGCATGTCGAGCCAAAGTGACCTAGATCCTTAGATGCATCCTCTGTCGATGTTGTGTAGTCCTCCGCAGTCGTGGGCGTCTAGATCTCTCTAGCTCAGTCACTTGTTTGATCAGTAGAGAGATAGGGAAGTAGAGAGCAAGAGAGAGAGAGATAGGGAAGTAGAGAGAGAGAGAGAGAGAGAGAGAGAGAGAGAGAGAGATAGCGAGAGCGAGATCGAGAGAGAGAGAGAGAGAGAGAGAGAGAGAGAGAGAGAGAGAGAGAGAGAGAAATAGAGAGTGATATATATATATATATATATATATATATATATATATATATATATATATATATATATATATAGAGAGAGAGAGAGAGAGAGAGAGAGAGAGAGAGAGAGAGAGAGAGAATTAACTAGAGATAGCTACAAAGGTAGAGAGAGAGATAGATAGTAGATAGAGAAAGAGAGAGAGAGAGAGAGAGAGAGAGAGAGAGAAAGAGTTAGGTTGGCTGACCAATTGTGTGAAAAGGATAGAAACTCTCTCTATCTCTCTCTCTCTCCCTCTAGAAGAAACTATGGAACTAAAAGAGGCAAAGGGGTTTTGCCCGCTACATGCATTTCCATGTACACCTGGGAATGCACGTATATGTCTACCCATATAGGATTTGACTAATAAAGACGAGATTTTGACCTGGTGGTCCTGATCTCCGTACACCTCTGGACCGAGGTGTACAGAGATTGGGCAAGACTAGAGAATGCGAGGTAGTTTACATTGTGAGGAGTATATATATTAAAACAACATTCATAATCATTGTAGATGGCAACGTCATCAACTAACATGGAGGAAAAGATTGCATGCTCGTGCACGCTCTGCAAGTATCAAATCTTGCGCAAGCGTAGGATATGTACTGAGCATATGCACAAGTACAGAGAGTTTGCTAGAGAAACTGTACAGAATCTACGATACGGATCCTACGGAACGGGCATTGATTTTTGCGACATAGCACCTACATCTGAGAGAGAGAGAGAGAGAAAAAGGATTATGCATGAAGGTCCGGCCAATATAGAGCCAAGGATGGAAGTAGAAAGGGGCTTACAGACAGAAGACGACGTCATGGAGGAGATGCTGGATGCCTTCTTCCAGACAAGCAAGGAGAACGCTAACGAAGCAGCACCAGAAGCCGTGCGCCTATCTCTTGAAGACATGTTGAGGAAGTTGGCACGTCAACCAATCTATGAAGGTGCCAAAATATATGTGCTTCGTACTTGTCTAGCGTTTTGAATCTTCAGTCAGTGTACGGGTGGTCAGATGCAAGCGTCACTGCTTTGTTTAGGTATGTAATTTACAAAAGAGATTTTCCGATTGCAACGGTGACGTGCTTGGAGAGCTTTTTAATTTAATGTGGCTTAAACAGGTTGTTGCGGGAGCAAATTTTCTCGGCTGGCAATGAAATGCCCCCCTCCAGCCCAGACGCAAAGCAACTATTGACCTCAGTTGGCTTGGACTACAACAAGATTCATGCATGTCCAAATGATTGCATTCTTTTTCGCAATGAGTTCGCAGATTGTCTGTCGTGTCCTAAGTGCAGAGCAATGCGCTACAAACAAGATGCGGTTGGCGAGACAATGCCAGCTAAAGTGTTGCGGCATTTCCCTATTATTCCTAGGATAAAAAACATGTTTCTTTGTGGTTCCATTGCAAAGTTGATGCAGTGGCATTCTACGAATAGATCCAGTGATGCAACATTTAGGGTGTCCGCTGATTCAAAGGCTTGGAGACACATTGAAGATACCTAGACACATTTTAAGAGTGAACCACGCAATTTGCGTTTGGGCATGGCAATGGATGGAGTCAATCCATTTGGCTTGAGAAGCTCGTCATGGAGCACTTGGCCTGTGTGCCTTATCAATTACAACCTCCTGTTGTGGCTTGCCATCAAGAAGGGTCATTTGATATTAAGCTTGATTGTACCTGGTAAGTTCAAGGCAAGAAACATGGATGTTTATCTAGCTCCACTAGTTGAAGAGCTCCAAGAGTTATGGCATGGGATCGACATAGCAGATGCGATTGAACCAGTAGGACAACATCATGCAAGGATCCATGGACTTCTTATGTGGACTATGCATGATTGGCTAGGATACAGAGAAGCTTCTGGTAATGGTTCTTGATTTACAAAATTCTCGCTATTTGCAAGCACTTTTCCTTGGCCTGATTCATGCTTTGATATATACAGGGCTAACAACTTCAGGATACAATGCATGTCCAATTTGCGGGCAGTCTTTGGATGTGCGCTATTCTGCCTCTCTTCGAAAGACAATTTATCAAGGCCACCACCGTTATCTTCCAGATGGCCATCACTTGCACGAAGGTCAGCTTGGTCGCGTCGAATGTCATCCTATGCATGTACAAGAGTGGCGTCGCCGATGGGAGCAACATGAGGGGCAACCTGTTCCAGGAATGAAACGTTTGTCCATTCTCCATACGTTGCCGTACTGGGGTGATCTACTAATTAACCATTTGCTGGATCCAATGCATATATTCAAGAATGTGGGAGTGCTCCTCTGGAAGACAATCATGGGAATGAAAGACAACCGAGCTTCACGAGATTATTTGCAGTCAGTTGGAAAGATGCTAGAGCTGTGGCCTTTCACCAATGCAGCTGGCCAAACAAAACTTCTCAGAGCACCATGGGTATTGCTAAAAAGCGAAGAGCAACAAGTTAAAAGGGTGATTTCAGAGTTCAGGATGCCAACAGGATATATGCAATGTCTCAAGACAGCATTCACCCATGACGATCAACTGTCAGGACTGAAATCGCACGACTGGCATAAGTTCTTGCAATTCATTCTTCCAATTGCGATCAAGGAGTGTTTAACGGAGGAAGTGCGGACCTGCATATACAAGATTTCAAAGCTAGTGCGGTGGATCTCTTCCAAGGAGATACGAGAGGAATCTATTGCATTCGCAATGGCTAACTCCATTGAGGCAGTTTGCATGATTGAGAAGTATCTACCCACGAGCTGCCTAACTATCCAAATGCACTTGCTCGTCCATGTAGTAGATGAGGTTGCAGTGGCAGGTGCAGTCCACAGCCGTTGGATGTTCTTTCTAGAGCAGTTCATGAAAACACTTAAGGGTTTTATTCGCCAAAAAGCGCGTCCCGAGGGGAGCATGGCAGAAGGATGGATGGTGCAAGAGTCTCTTGTCTTGACGATCGAATTTATATCCGTTTCTGACCCAAAAATGCCTCGACTGTGGAGCGATGAGGAGGTTGCAAGACTGGTGGGAGAGGAGCCACAAGGGCAAGGGATGCCGAAGAAAATGAATGACGCCATGCGAGAAAAGATCATGAAGTTCTGTATACTAAATTCAGAGGCGATGCAAAAATGGCTTGAAAGGTACGAAGAAGAGAAAGAGAGACGCAATAGGGAGCAACACGATTTCAGGCGAAGCTGAACGACTAGAGGCTTACCCTTGCCATACTATCTCGCTCCTCTACCTGAATTCCCTACAATGGCATGGTTGGACAAGACACTGAGAGCAGCTCGATAGATCAGAGAACCCATATCTCTAGAAGAGGAAGAGCTCGCTATTGGATGTGACTGGAAGCAGGGCCAATGCCAGAGACACGAATGAGAGCACTAGCAACCTGGATTACTGTGTTCTGGCGTCAGATATCCTGAAAGTCAGCTTCAGGCGGTTTGAGATGTTTTTGTTGGATGTGAAGTTGTTCAAGGTCATTACTCTGGTCGCAATGCAATGGTATGCAAAGATGGAAACAAGCTTGTGCAAATAGATTCTACAAAGGTTTGGACAGATGCGAGAGACACATTTTCTCTTCCCGAACATTGCGAGCTATCGGACTCTTGAGAGCGACAATGGTGGTTTGTGGTTCAGGTTGCTCCAAGAAATAAACAAGTATTTGAAGGGCAAGAGCTCCTAGAGGAAAGTCGGTCAGACGACGCAGATACTACTATGACATTAGATGAGATGGACGAAGGTATGGCAGAGGAAGCTGACAGATATACGAGGGATGACGCAGAAGAGGCAAAATTGGCACTTGTAGATGAAGATGCAATGGATGAAGACAATCTGCCAGAACGAGTTGGGACAGTGTTATGTCTGCAATTAGAGATAGACAATGATACAGTGCAAGATCTTATCGATGATGCCTCACTTGTTGAGGCCTAGGCCTGTAAGTGTTTGTGTGAAGAATTTGATTTAAGATTAAGCTTAAAGTTAATTTAAACAAAGGTGTTCTGACGCTTTATTTTACTTTCTTTGTGCAGGACTTTAGTATGGCAGACCAGTTTCCAGATCCCGCTTCTATGAGTGTAGATGCATTTATGCGCTTCGTCACACGGATGACGCCCAGTCAGATGGCAGAGGCGTCTCAGTACTGGATAGCCAAAGGCATGGGTACTACGTCTCCGGGCTTCACACCCGAGGGTCCGACGCCTATGGGGGAGACACCTATGGAGGGGACGCCTATGGGGGGGGGGGGGGGGGGGGGGGGGGGGGGGGGGGGGGGGGGGACGCCTACGGGTACGACGCTTGCGAGGTCTCCCATCACGACCGCTTTGACACGTAGGGGTGTGGTAGAGGCGGGTACGTCCTCATCTCCGTAGCACAGGCGCACTCGCCGATCTCGGCGCGCGTCGAAATATGCATCGATAATAGTACCTTTCGACGCGTAAATCAAAGCATATAGCGAATTTTTTGTAGGGATGCATATATCGACGGTTTTTTTGACGGGGTGCGTGGAAGGCCCCCTTTTTTGTTGTAGTGTTCGTCCCATGGATTGACAATTTGATCGTGGTTCTCGCTGAGTGAGATTAGACACCCGTCCCACATCCGCCGAAAAGCGCACATCATGTGCATCCACATGGAAATAAAAGCGAGCATCAAGGATGCACCAAATGTGTATCAAAACTAGCTGACAATCATGCTATAAATGCTTGCAAAACTCTTTGCAAATCCGTGCATCACACTTTCCAAAATCTGCTTAATTGCACAAGTCAATGCACATAACCTGTGATGAATCCACTCTCTAATCCTAAGAGTCCACAAGATGTTCTCAATGTATGCGCATAAATTTGCTAAAATTTTCAGCCCACACTCTCTTCATTGAGTGCAAACCATATATGCACAAAACAAGAGAACCAACAAGCTCAATCTGAGCTCTTTGGATGTAGCGAATCAGCTCAGAAATCACTCAAAATCACCAAAATATGCATACACCATATACATATCAATTTGCAAGTGTATCTTTGTGTATGCGTACATGTACATGCCAAAAAACTCTCTCAATGCAAAGGATCTATAAGTAGAAGGACCTACAAAAGTAGACCACCATGTTGTCTGAAGTAGATATCTCCCAAATCGTGCGGAATTTGCAAATATTTCCTTCTGCAAAGTTGTAGAGCACACAAAAATGGTTAGGTGTCTAGGAAATCGACCTATAACACTGACTCTAACCAAGAGAAATTTGATCTACAAAATTTGTGGCCTGTCCTACATGACCTGTAGGCAGTGTGAGTGACATATCTCAAAATCGGTGAGGATTTTGAGAGAACTTTCTTCTGCAGGTTGAAGAGCACAAAAAATCAATCCGAAGAATAGGGAAACGGTCTGAATAGAAACCTTTCGAAGTTTTTGTTGCTTTCGCACCTGTGTTCATGTCGAGCTCCAATGGTGCTCTCCAATCCTCAAGCTTTGATACCAGTTGAAGTGCGGGATCAGGAGCCTATGTGAGTGTGTGCAACAATGGAGAAGAGAGGAGAAGAGGAGACGTCTTTGCAAGGGCTAAAACTCACTGTCAACATGTGAGCCCCCTTATTATATTATGTACTTAATGAATAAGTATAGTGGGCGGGCGCCTGGCCTAACCCGCCACATTGGGCTTTACCGGCGGGGGGGGGGGGGGGGGGGGGGGGGGTTGTTTAATAGAATTCAAAAACCAAATAGATAAGTGCAATGTATTTCCACCTAAATCAAGAAGATATCATACGAAATAGAAAAAATTCAAGTGGCTTCTATATGGGTTCTACTACTCAGTCCACTTTAAATTCATTCATTAATTTGTTCGATAGATTCTCTTCCTGGCTTAAGGCAAAAAGCAGGACAACCTTGCTCTCCTGTCACAAGAGGTCGGACACACCAGAGTGGACAAATCCCCCTCCCCATCCTCTATGGGCCCTCGTTTCTTCTCTTCACCATCTTCCCTTACAGTAGGGCCGAGCAGGCAACATCGGAGCTCAGACACACTCGCTGGCATTCTGCTACCCTCGTCCACGTTGCTTGCTTGCTCATGCCTCTTAGGATTCATCGCGATCGAGGCCATCTTTGGCCATTTCATGGCAGTCACTCTATCCTCGCTGGGAGCACCTCCTGAATCAAGGGAAATGCAGCTCCCTGTTTCCTGTCAAGTCCCTCCCATGCATTGCATCTACCAGCGTTGCAACTGGTTTGTCCTCTATGGCACAACCAGACAAAGCTTGGGCGACTTGCGAGCTGCGATGAGCACGTCGTCCAATCAATCAAAAGAAAAATTGTAACTTCGTCCCTCCCCCCCTCTTCATGCCCATGTTAGCCTCGCGTTGGACGACACCTTCCCTCAAGTGCCTTTGCAAATCGTGGCACCACCGTCTTGCCAAGTGCCCCATCTTTGTGACAAATTACATGCCAAGAACACAAAAACGGATCTAAAAGGAATAAAGATTATAAAATCTTGAACAATCCAACAAAAATACATAAAAGAGCATTTTGAGATTTTTGAAATTCGAGAGGTATTTTGAGAATTTCCACAAATTAGAGGGGTATTTTTCTCTGAAAAATAATGGATCCTCCGGGACTCCTCCCCTACTCACAAACATGCACGTGGACGGTTCCTGCTTTCCTCTTAAAACTAAAACACTCAACTTTATTTTTACATCCCGTGAAACAAAAGTATGATTTTACCTAAACAATTGCTTTCAAAAATTGTGGCGTCCTACCCTACTACTTGGCCTCTCTTCTCTCCCTAAAGGGCACTATTTAAAAGAAAAAAGTCACTTTTTCTTGTTCTCGTTTTTTTTATTGAAAAATTTCCACTATTGATAAAGCAAATGCTTTCAAATTTGTTGCAATCCAACATGCAACAACATTTTTTTGCAAGTTTGCTTCAACAAAGTATGTCTGTCCAATATTCGGTTCATTAGTTTTGATGATAATCTAATGAGATTTTGCTTTGCTTTGATGGGAAAAAAGAGGGAGTTGAGACGTGCAGGGGTGGAGACAGATTGTAGGAATTGCAAAAGAGAGAGAGAGAGAGAGAGAGAGAGAGAGAGCGACGCGAGGCATTGGGATGAGAGACTTGGGGCGACGCAAGGCTAGGCGAATGCAGAGACAAGAGACATAAAAATTGTTGGAGAATGTGCAGCTTGGTGGAGGTTCTTACTGTCTTTGTTTTCTATCTGGCATGACGATAGAGAAGGCCAAGGCATGTGTGTGTGTGTCTTTGTTCTCTGTCTCGACGTCACGACGACAAGGATTGAGGGTTCAAGCAAGAACCTCTCTCTCTCTCTCTCTCTCTCTCTCTCTCTCTTCTTTGTCTACCTGTGACGGCAAGGAAGGGTAGGAAATCGTGCAAGCGAAGGAAATAGTGTGCAAGAGGGTAGTGGGAGCACCTTGCAAGCGCGGGATGCAGTGAGGGGTTCACTCCCTGTGACGCAGGCAAAGGAAGGGAGGGGGAAGGACTGAAGCACGACAAGAGTGTGGAAACGCAATGACGTAATAATAAAACTCTGATAGACCCAGTAGATACGCGTAGATAGCTCAGTAGGGGGTACCGGCTGGGGAAAATATGGAAAATGAAGGGAATCTTGGAAGGTGTCATGAGTGCGGAGGCATTGACAGGCGCAATACTGAGGCGTAGGGAGGCAGGTGGCAACCACTGAATGCTGGAGAGGCGAGCAGATGCTATGTGTTGGGAGAGGAAGGGAGCAGAGCTCGAACGAAGCAAGGGAGGGGGGAATCAAATTACTTTTTGGCTTTCTAAAAGAAACCCTTAGTGTTGGGATGGGTTAGTGTTTGGATGAGTTAGGGGGACTTCATAGTTTTTAGTGCATGATAAATACTCATCTTTCATTTCACATCCTTTCTTTACTTTTCTTTGCATTCTATTGTTTTAGAATGCTAGACAACATTTACCTTCTCTGCATGCTTGAAAATGACTTTAGAGATCAAAACATTAAACAAAATATTCATAGGAGTTTGATCTTATGATGGAGTCTTCTAGAAAGTCCTTTTAGTCTAAGTTCTAAACGACAAGTTTCCTCCTTATACAAATACAAAATGGAAATACTAGTAGAAATTTTTAAATTTGCAAAATATTCAAACTATTTTCTAGTATATTTTATTGGGTTTTTTCTCCTTTGCCATCCTTTGCAACCGGCTAATCTCGATTTTCAATCGTCTTAAGCCTAAGCTCAGACACATCTTTCCCAAACACTGAGGTATTGATAAATGATTCTCTCATTTGAGGATTTTTTTTAAAAATCACTTCACTAAATTATTTAATTATTTTCTATGCTTATTTCAAAGCATTAAAATATTCTTTTGTTTTGATTTTTAACGTATCTTTTTATTTTACTTCCTTTTTTTAAAATTTTGTTTCAAAATACTAATGTGCAATGTGCACCATTTACCTTATTATTGGGACCCTTTCTTAATATATAAGCCATTTGCGAGTAGCGAGTACTGACTAGAAGAACATAAAAAATGGCATGATTGAGACTTACCTTAAATGTTATTTAAGTTTTATTTGTTTTCTCTCAGATAGCCTTATGTAGACCATAACATTTAAGTTTTATTTGTTTTCTCTCACATAGCCTTATGTAGACCATAATGAACATTCACATTGTTTTTTTGGGACTCCATAAGGCCATTGTAAAAGGGTTACATATATTTTGGGTGCAATTGTGGACCATTGGTTAAAAGCTTGTTGATTAGTGATACATGGCAACAAACTATCTTTTTTGGCTTTCTAAAAGAAGCCTTAGAGATGTGTTGGGTTACGATACTTTCAGCGTTTTCAGTGATGATTGAGACTTACCTTAAATGTTATTTTGGTTTTAAAGTATTAAATGGATATTTTTATTTCATCTTAATTCTAGTAAGTTCTATACTACATACATACACATACACACACATATATATATTAATTAGTTATATATAAATAAATAAATAAATATATATATATATATATATATATATAAACGAGCAAAACATGATAAAGAGAAGAAAAATCGGTGCAATGATGTCACTTAGCTCAAAAATCCTATAAATTTCAAAAAATTAGTAATATATTTGGTTTGCTTCCTTGGAAGGAGGACACTCGATTGCTTAATAAAAGAGACATTCTTGAATAGTGCTTCACTTTATATAATTCTAGTTAAACTCAACCTAAAGATTGTATTACTTTATTATTGTTTTAGAAAGCCATCGTGATCCTTTCACTTGTTTATGTAGAGAGAGCGAGTCGCCAGGGTAGCAACAAGTTGTGCATGGCTGAGTGGTTAGCATATCAACTACCTCCTGCTATGTCCGGTTGTGTGCTCGATTCGCACCCTTGGTTACAAGCTTTTGGAGTGCATCGAAGCCTCAAACGTCACCTTCTCAAGAATTTGAGGAGATTCGAAGCAATATGAATTGGAAGCTGCCAGTAGTAGTAGATACTCTCAATTTTGGTTTTGGGCTTTATTTAGTAGAATCTTGTGAGATGCTCCTATAGTATGGTTTGAGGGGAAAAGGGAGGCATGGATCCATGGAGGAGAGAGAGTGGGAAGATTTTTTTATGGGCAAAGGGTGGGGGGCAGAGAGAGAGAGAGATTTATGTTGCAAAATCCCATGAAGGTTGTGGGATCCGCACCGTTGTGCATCCTTGCACATCTCCCTCTGTGTCGCCTTTGTAGCCCTGAGCCCGTGGCGCATCCCTGTGCGCCTGCTTCATCTCGCTTTGCATGCGATTTGCGGCCTTGAGCCCTCTGCGCACTGTTGCACAATGATGGGCTTCACTTTGCAGCCATGGATTGACAATGTTGCATCGTGATGGGCTTCACTGTGCCACCATGGATTGACACACATGGCCATGACAATGGCTTATGCCTGCTATGTCTTGCTTGGCTATGCAGTGGTAGGCTTGTGCGATGGTCAACAGGAGAGAAAGCAACGGGCTAAGGTTTCCATGCCAAGCTCGAGGTGAGAGGGATGATGTGGCATGGGACTTTTGTCTTTCAAATCTCCATTCCAAATATTTGCAAAGTCTCAAGAGTGATTTTGAAAGGGAATAAACTTGCACATGGAATATAGTCTTGAAGGATGGTCCCAATGTCAAAGGTGGCTGCTTAACCAACTATACTCCACATTCGAATCCACCAAAGACCAACAACATCCTATTGTAAACTCGTATATAAATTGTTACTAGAGTTGAACTTCTCATCAAAAAGATATGCAATTACTTTGTTATAGTCATAGAAGTACACACATTGGAGGAAAGATTTTAAAGGTAATGGCAGTTTTCTTTTGCTTGGCATTATATCTCTTGGACACTCGCTTGGTGGTCAAGGGGGGTGTTGTGGCAGGGCTAACTCCTTGGTGGAAACCCGAGTCAGCCTAGGTCCCTCTATGGTAGTTGGTCTATAGGGTGGTACCCTTCATCAACTCATGTATCTGGTATAGCTAGTTGGATATGGTGGAGATGGTGGTTGATGCCATGGCTTGAATTGAGCATGGCTTTCTATGTAACTTTTTTGGTTTTTAATGCCTTCATCACTCACAACTTGTTTGGGGAAAAAAATAATTCAAAGGTAATAGAGTCCACCATGTTACATTTGTCTAGCATGTGTACTTGAGGAAATGGTTAGCCATTTCTAGTAGCATGTTACCTGTCAATGCCTGAGTTTACCTATGAATGCCTATGTGTACTCAATACTGAGTTTTGGGCAATTTCAAGAGGGATGGAGAGAGAGATTGAGAGGGGGGGTTGTAAATTTAAGTTTGTTCAAGGAAGGCTTTCCATAAGTTGTTTTACCCTTATTGCATTTGGCATGTAGAGGTGTCATGTGGTGACTTCTACGCTCAATTATCATCATCAGCAATCACTCATGCATGTTTATAACACATTGCTAGTATGTATGGATGTAAGAAATTGCCTAAAGAGATGCACATGCACAACCATGACATTCCTCATTGTAACTCAACGTTAGACTCATACTGATGAAGAAGTCAAAACTTGGAGCAGATGGTTAGAATGAAGACTAAGAGAGGTTATTTATACCACCGTTAATCATATGGTGGTGTTTTTGAGTGTTTGATACATTCTTACTTTTTTTTTTTGGGGAATAAATTAAGGTACAAGTGATAGATTGAAGAATAAGTGTTAAACAGACTACACAACAGATGAAGTGGGCTTGGTAGTGGGATTTTTAATGTAAGTTAATAGTGAGTTTTAAAAGGGGCGTATAGCTTGAGGCCAACTACAATGCCAGCCATGGAGCCTATGACAATAGCACACCAGATACATAGGCATATGCAGCTTAACACTAGGTTGGTAATGGGACACTATTATGTCCTGGGACACTTTTATGTCCTGTTAAGTGACCATTTTTCTTGAATTATGTCAAGAGTTTCAAAATGGATTTTGAGGTGCTATCTTTCTAGAAAGTTGGCTCATAAGCTGAAAAAAACTTGACATTTTTTTGGAATATCAATTTCATCTTTAACCTTGTCCTTGCACAACATTTTGCAACCTAAGCTGTGTGAAAAAACGAGTCCTGTTTTTGGTCTTTTTCAACTTTTTGTAACTATACCACTCTAGAACTCATGTTTTGTGAGGTCTATAATGCTAGATAACTATCTTTAGTAGTCCTCAACATGTCCTGATGCTTCTAGGGAGACATATATGTTAATGTTGTAAGTTATGACCAAATTACAAAAATTGTCAAATCCTGTTTTTTAGCCAATTTTAGCTCTTTTATGATTTTTTTGGTGGCTTTCATGATATCCAAATGCATTTTTGATTTTCTATGTGACATATTGTAACATAAAGCTAATATTCCTTGAGTTTTGGGGCACCTAATACCCTATTTTTCATAGTACACAATGATGGTTGATTTTTTCAATTATACAAGAAAACAAAACATTCGAGTATATCAAGTATAGCTTTCTCAATATTGCTATTTTCTTGTGAGAACTATATGAATTTTGTAGGTAGTAACCATATCTAGTCATAAGGATCAAATTTGGGTAGATATTGAATAGTTTCTATGGGATTCTACAGCTCATAATGTCACTACAAGAGGTTGTGTGCTCTTGTGACGCTGTTAGCGACGGAAATACACTGGGTTTTTATAACCCCCGGCGTCGCTACGAGCGTCGCTACGAGAGCGTCGCTATATGCGTCGCTATAAGCGTCGCTATATAGCGACGCTAATAGCGACGCTCATAGCGACGGTTATAGCGACGTTTACACTGAGGACTATAGCGACGCTACAGAGCAATAAATAGCGATGGTTATAGCGACGCCCGAGAAATTTTTTTTTTGGTGGCAGGGCATTGAATGCCCTGCCACCCATCAACCATATTGTACTTGATTCACTTTTTTAAAAAAGTGCAAGGGTAGATAATAGACCCAAAATAGTCACCCACAAGACGCATTGTTTGCAAAATTGACAATTGTACACATCATAGGCAAAATGAATTGATTGGCAAATGTAATAATGACAATTGTACAACATCATAGGCATAAAGAATTGATTGGCAAAAGGAACTGCGGTGACAAATGTAATAATATACATGGTTCAAAAAGACGTAAGCTATGAGAAACCCTAAACTAATGCTATCTAGCTACGGCTAAACTGACGTCGTCTAGTCAGACGTCTCATCGTGTCCAAGCAGCGTATCTGTCGGATTCTGCAAAAAAAGACAATAAGACAGCTTTCAGTAAGTATAAACATATAATGACATTTATAAAACAATACAAAAAATAAAAAAGAGTAAACCCTAATACTAACCATGCCGCCGCGAGAACTGAGAATGTCCATCAGGGCGTTTAAGCCCTTCCTGCCTGCGTACTCGCGCTCATACGGTGTGGGATCACGTCCTGTCATCGACCACTGTCAAAACATACAAAGATTTCATTATGTTAGAATTAAAAAACTCATAAACCCTAAACTATCGAACATAAAGAGCAATGTGAAAACACTTACAAAATCGGCCTCAAATGATGTCCATCCACCGCTCCCCAAGTGGTGCGAGCTCCCTGCCTCTACTCGCGCTCTGGCTGCATCCTTTTGTTGCTTCCACTTGTTGGGATTCTCGCGCGCTGCTTTCTTCGCATTCTTCCAATCTTCTTTGGCCAGCCAAACTGGCCTGTTCCACCCATTCTTGATTGCTTTTTGCATTTCGGAACGCTTGTGTTTGCAGTATTCGCGCATTCGAATCTTCATCAGGTCTTCATTGAAGCGCTTATCCCGTGTTGGAACGGGAAACTCATCATGAAGTATGCTGATGACTCTGTTTTTTAAATCACTTGGTACTTCACTCCATTTGTTTAGTTGTAGTGTCTAAACAGCTGAGAGCAAAGACCACGCATGCGCGAGATCACCTTCTTGCCGTCATCATCCATGATGATGCCGCCGCTGAAGTCGATGGAGTAAGACAAGCCCTCTGGCCGGTGACGCGTGAACCTGGGTGTCCCGGTAGGGGTCTCTAGCGGCGTGCCGATGGGGGTATGGACGTCAGGTGTCTCCACCGGCGTCTGGGCCCCGAAGCGAGGAGTGTCAAGAGGGGTGGCTCCTGGCGGAGTAGGTAGAGGTGTGTAGCTTCTAGGAACATTCAGCCGTGCAAAACCTGGCGTAGATGGCGATGCTGTGGCTGGTGTGGGGGCGGGCAAAGAAGGGGAGGGTAAAGAGCCTCGTCGAACACGAGGCGGTGTGGAGGCATCGGTGGCGGAATCCCCACAACAACCGCCACCGCCACCACTAGAGCGCCGGTGTCTAGACGAGTGTGAAGCTCGTCTCGTCGACGCCGAAGCTTCGGAGCGCGCCGAATGCTCCGAAAGAGAGGGAGATGCGGATGGAGTAGGAACGCGCGATGATGCGCCAGAGCGATGACGCTCCACGTACCACTGTCTCTGCTGCGGTGACAAAGAAGAAAGAAACTCCTCATCATCCATACCTGCATTAAACACACGAATATTTAAACTTAATATTGAATGAATAGAGTAGACAATGACGCAAAGACCATTAAATACAATGACGTAATGACGCATATAAATACAATGACGCAATGAATCGAGTGATAGAAGAGGCAAGTCGAAAACTCAGAATTTTCAATCAAAAGATGTGAGCGCGAGTAGAAAAGAGCGTTATACACCATGGAAGGTACTTAGAGAGCCAGAGCTTTTACAACACGGAGCAAAATTGTTCAAATACAATATTTGTGGCTTTAAGAGATCTCTCTCTCATCCTCGCATAACTCAGCATAACTTCCTATATCTATATAGAGCTCTCCGTTTAAACACATATCCTCTGTTTCATTTTGTAGCTCCTCTGCATGCACCCCATATAGAGTAGTAGCATCTTGATGCTCGTCTGGCACCACCGCAGCGGCTTCTGATTGAGCATCTTCTCTGATCTCCTCCATTGATGCCGTTGTGATTGGCACATGGTAGCCTTCATACGTCCTTGCACTACGAGGGGCTACCTCTATGACGTACCACCAGTTTGATGTAGACTTTGTAGGATGAAATATTACCTGCCAGAGCCACATAACTTACATGAGAGCTTTCAAGCACATAACTTGTAAAAGGGGGATGTTAACTATTTACATACTTACTTGTTCACAATGCTCGGGTAGTACGAAAGTGTCTCTTAGGTTAGTCCATTTCTTAGTAGAATCCACCTCAAGAAAACCAGACTCTCCTCTACGCACAGTAGCGTTGCGACCCTCCATGATTATCTTGAACCATTGCACGTAGAACAAGTCGACAAAAAATCCTCTGTAATCGATCCTCAAAATCTCTTGCAGCGTGCCGAAATAAGTGAGTTCCGCCACCACAGGATCTGCATCAGAGGAACGTCGTCGACTAGATTGTTCAAATTTTGCCATGATTCCACAATCTTGAGTAAAACGCTTTTTGTCGATTCGTTCCACCCTAAAATGTCGACCTTTACACCATGCTGCTGTGTATGACTTATACTACAACGAACAAAGATTATGAGTGGCCATTCAAACGTTTAGAAATAGTCGTACATTGCAAACTTACCTTGGTCGCGCAACCCCGAGAGTACTCCCACTCTTCCTCAGTCACTTCGTCACCGCATTGTTGTGCGCTTTTCAATTGGTTGTGCAACCATCTTAAGCTCATGAAGGTTGGTAGGCTCTCCAGAACCGCTGGATAGTGCATCGGTGGTCGTCTTCCCCGTCTCCACTCGATTCGTGCCCTTTGTCGCTCTTGCTTTGCATCCTCATATTGTGAAATCCACTTTTGCATCACTGGATTGTGAAGCATGCAAAATCGGTTGATTTTAGCCTCTAGATCTTCCGTCATCTTCTTCTCAACACCGAGATTGCACATGACAATCCCAGATATGCCTCATCATCTATGGTTCGCCATAGCGTGTCCCGGGATTTATCAAATCCGTCTAGCCACTCTCCAATGTACACTAGGGACTCTGATACCAACCAACCTTCTGCCATGCTACCCTCCGGACGTGCCTTTTGACGCACATATCCCTTAAGCGTTTTCATGAAACGTTCTAAGAAGAACATCCATCTGGAATGAACTGTGCCAGCTATTTCCACCTCATCAACTATGTGAACAAGAAGATGCACCTGAATGGTTAGCATTGTAGTAGGAAAATGTTTCTCAAACATGCACACAAGCTCCGCAGCATTTAGTTTGGCGAATGGTATGGAGTCTACGTTGATCTCCTTTTGTGAGATCCATTGCACCAGCTTTGCAAGTTTGTAGATTGTGTTACGGATGTCGAGAGACAAACATCCCTCAATGGCAACCGGTAAAATAAACTGTAAAGTATGTGCAGCAATGATATTAAAGTCCACATTTTATGCAATGATATTAAAGTCCACTATGAACGTACCTGACACATTTTATGCCAATCGTGTGACTTCAAACCGGTAAGCTTTCCTTCTTTAGTAAAACACGTTCGGAGCGAGTGCATTACGCCAGTGGGGGTCCGCAAAGATCGAATGGTCTCTTTTACTTTGCGTTCTTGGGCTCCTGTGAAAATCCATGGTGCTTTAGGGAGTTTTATCGATCCATCAGACGCTGTTTGCGGCCAATATTGCTCCATACGATCCACATTTCTAAGGTCAACTCTGGCTCCCAAAGTATCTTTCTTGCCGGTCAGATGGTCCCATAGTAGATTACCCACATTCTTGAATATGTGCATTGGATCGAGCAAGTGATTGATCATGAGTCGGGGCCAGTATGGTAACTCGTACCATAGAGATAGTCTCTTCATCCCTGGAGGCAATCCGTCATCGCACATCTCCTTCTGCTCTAACCATGCTTGTGCAGACATCCTTGGTGGCTCTCTTCCCAAAAAGCCATCGCGTAACACATGATTCTCTGGAAGATACGCTTGATGACCTTCGTAGATTTGCTTCTTCAGTGAGGGTGCCCTACGTGCATTCAGTCTAGGTCCACATGTGACACATGCTCTGTATCCGCTTGTTTGAAGCCCTGCATGTATACACATGATAATAGATCAACTATGGGAAAAAACAAGATTTACAGTGTCTGAGTGAGGAGTGTCAATAGATCACCTGAGCATTCTGTTAGCCCGGGATAGTCATGCATGGTCCACATTAGAATGCCTCTGATCAAAGCATTCCGTCGTCCTGTGTGTCGGCTCATATCCACCACCTCTATGCCAATCCACAATTGTTGTAGCTCTTCCAATAGTGGACAAAGATACACATCCATATTCCCCACTTTACATCGCCCTGGCACAATCAAGCTTAGCCATAGGTGCCCCTTCTTCGTAGTCAACCACGGGGGAATGTTGTAGTTGACGATGACAACGGGCCATACACTGTAAGATGTTGATCTTTGACCAAATGGATTTACGCCATCCATAGCCAGGCCTAAGCGCAAATTTCGAGCTTCCCTGGCAAAAACCGACCATGTTCCATCTATATGTTTCCACGCTACGCAATCTGCAGGAATTCGTAGCACACCATCCGAAGATTTATTCTCCTCATGCCATGATGCTAGGGCGGCCATGGACTTACATTCGAAGAAATGCTTGATGCGAGGAAGCAGAGGGAAATGTCGCAAAACCTTTTGTGGAATTTTTGTTCCGTGGAGATCTACTCGATATCTTTCGGAATCACATTTCGGACACCTCCATGTCTATGTATTCCCCTCTGAAAAGAATGCAGTCATTAGGACAAGCGTGGATAGAATTGTAATCCATCCCCAAGTTTCGCAAAATCTTTCTTGCTTCATCTCGGGAATCTGGCATCACATTGTTAGATGGTAGTATGTGCTCTTTCAGCAATCTACACAACATAAAAATATGATACAGTCGTGTAAAAATCTATCAGATCATTATACATTTAGAGTTTTATTAAAGTAAACTAATTGTAATAGATCACCTGAAAAGCGCTGTGACGCTAGTGTCACTCCATCCAAACTTTGCCTGCATGTTGAGAAGAACCAGGAGTGCTTTCAATTTAGACATACGTGCTCCATTATACAATGGCGTATCGGCTTCACTTTTCATATCATCATAGATAAGCCTTTCTGAATCCATGATCGTCTCGATCATTTCATCAATCTCGGGCTCAAACATTGCCTCGTTGGGAATGTGCTCTGCATGATCATCCCCCGAGCTGTCAGAGGCTACATCTTGTGGCCTCACATATGCTGCTTGACCAAAGCGCCTGCGAACACGTCTATTGGGTTACAAGATTGCTGCTTGTTGGCCAGCGTCAGAGTCCGACGAGTTATAATTGGCAACAACTCGATCTATAATAGATGGATCGAACTCGCCAAATTCGCGAACGTGCTGCAAAGAAACACGTCTTGTCCGTCGCACAGCATGCTTGCATTGATTACAAGGACATAAGACCCTCGTTGAGAGATAGGTGTTTCGGTTGGACGGTCCCACATCCTCGTCACTACTCATAATGAGGATAAAAAACTTATAACCTGGACAACAAATTTAATATTCTATTGGCATTCTTCATCTTATCTCTCTCTCTCTCTCTCTCTCTCTCTCTCTCTTTACCTCACATTCTCTAGTCATGTCCAATCCCCGCACACCTCGGTCTAGAGGTGCACGGAGATCAGAACCACCGGGTTATAATCTCGTCTTTATTGGTCAATACCTATATTTGTGGGTACAAGAAATCTACACACCCACGTCTACATGATACTGCATGTAGTGGACAAAACCCCTTTGCCTCTTCTCTAGCTGTAGCACTTCACAGCATCTTAACATCTTTTCACAGTAGATCTTTTCACTGTTCATCTAAACCTAAACCCTAAACTGTAAGTAATTCTTGCGTGGACTCGATCTAACGTAAATAAGTGTAAATCTAAATAAACGTAAATCTAACTAAAAATAAACCTAAATCTAATTTAACGTAAGTCTACATCTAACCTAATCTTTAACGTCTTTTGGGATAGTTTCCTACGACGTTAAAACTCTTTTCTTCTTGTGTGTGTGTGTGTGTGTGTGTGTGTGTGTGGGTAAACCTAAATAAACCTAAGTCTAATCTAATATAACATAAATCTAAATCTAACGTAAATTATGTTATATTAAAAACAAAGAACTAAACTAACAGGGATTATAAGAACCTTAAAACTGATTTAACACATAATTTTTCACATAACTCGGCAAGAGTTGGCATTCTCATCACTAAAGATGTGAGAGTTAACTTCCGGCGGTGACGCTGCCTCATCTCCATCCACATCTGACAACAGCAATTGGCCCTTTAGACTGTTCTTGCTCTTGTTACTAACTTTGAAGTTGCTGTTGAATGACTAGAGGTTGTCTAGATGGTCATTGTGTCGGGGATGTAGTGACTCTTGCCGCCCTGAAGATCCACCTTCTTCCCTATCTTCTGAAGACATTTCACCAGTACTTTTGGATCGACGGAGCCCACCATGAGTGAAGGCAGCAATACCCTATATTCCATTGAGGGCTTTCTTCACCCGCTTCATGCAGGCATCGCAGTCTATGGAGACCTAAATCTAATCTAATATAACGTAAATCTAAATCTAGCGTAAATAAACGTAAATCTAGTTAAAAATAAACCTAAATCTAATTTAATGTAAGTCTACATATAACCTAATCTTTAACGTCTTTTAAGATAGTTTCCTACGACGTTATAACTCTCTTCTTCTTGTGTGTGTGCGCATGTGTGGATGTGTGTGCCAATAAAAAGAGATAAATGGTATAACCTTTCTATCACCCATGCCAAGTATGATAGATTGATTATGTCATTTCCCTCTTGAATAATAGGTCTTGAGTTCAACTCCTCGTCGGCTAGATCTTTAGGTCTTTTAATTTTAATTAGTTTCCTACGACGTTAAATTAGTTTCTCTCTCTTTCTCTCTCAATGTGTGTGCGTTTTTTTGGATCGTATGCATGTTTTCTCTCTCTTTTCCTCTCTCAATGTGTGCGTTTTTTGTTTATGCATGTTCTCTCTCTTTTTTCCTCTCTCAATGCGTGCGTTTTTTGTTTATGCATGCTCTCTCTCTCTTTTCCTCTCTCAATGTGTGTGTGCATTCTTTGTTTATGTATGTGTGTGTGCGTTTTTGTTTATGTTTGTTCTCTCTCTCTCTCTCTCTCTCTCTCTCTCTCTCTCTCTCTCTCTCTCTCTTTCAAAAACACTATGTGTGTGTGTGTATGTGTGTGTGTGTGAGAGAGAGAGAGAGGGAGAGAGAAAGAGGGGAAGGGAACATGAGAATGAGGAGAGGGAAGGAGCATACCTGGCTCTCCTTCCTCTCCTCGTGTGTGTGTGTGTGTGTGTGTGTGTGGAGAAGAAAAAGAGAGAGAGAGAGAGAGAGAGAGAGAGAGAGAGAGAGAGAGGGGGAGGGAGAGTGTTACTTGCTCCTTGCTTGAGGGCGCCGAAAAACTCAGATCTGAGATCTGAGTTTTTGGACGCGCTCGGTTATTTTTTTAGCCCAGCCGACGTCGCTATGAGCATCGCAAATTAACAAAGAAATTTGCGACGCTCATAGCGACGTCGGAATTATTTTTTTTGAGTGTCGCTGTGTGAGCGTCGCTAATATGAATAGCCTCTTGTAGTGTGTTGAACCCAGTTTTTTCATGTTTGCTATATTTAGCACTTCATCTTTGGCCCCAAGATTCCCCTTGGTAAAAGATGTATCATGATTTTGACATGTTCCATGGCTCCTTATGAACGTAAAGGCCAATAGGGAACTAAGAAAACATGCATATATTATTTGTATTGAGCATAGCTATAGAAACTTTGATGATAGGTTCGCAGAATGGTAAAAATTCAACTTTTTGTACCTATTTCTTTTGGCAAAACAAAAAATAGTGGATGAAAAGCAATCATATGTTTAGATCACCAACCCATTGAAGTTAACTAGGGAATTTATCAAAGTCCTACAAAAATCCCTAATCTTATTTTTATGCAACAAAACGTAAGAAATGACTGTTTTGATGAAAATGTACTGGTTCATCAACTTTGGAGGCTTGGTGTGACCAAAAGATGAGAATTTTACAAGTTTCTTAATTTTTTCCATGTGTAGTAGGCCTTGAACTGTAACCTCATGAAAGGAATTTTAAAAATGAGTGGATCTACTATGGTTTTGGAGGTTTTTTTCAAAACCCTGAAAGGACACTTTTATGTCCTGTTAGGTTACCAACCTAGTGTTCAACATTGTATAGCTATCAACTTGGGGGACCAACATTATAGTTGATTTTGAGCCATGTCCATGGATATTGGGGGGGACTCAGGCAGTTGTAGTTTGTAAATTAAATTTTGTTCAAGGAATGCTTTCCATAATTTGTTTTAGCCTTATTGCATTTGGCATGCAGAGGTGTCATGTGGTGGCTTCTACGCTCGATTATCATCATCAAAAATCTCTCAGGCATGTTCATAGCACATTGCTAGTATGTATGGATGTAAGAAATTGTCTAAAGAGATGCACATGCACAACCATGCCATTCCTCATCGTAACTCAATGTTAGACTCATAATGATGAATAAGTCAAAACTTGGAGTAGATGGTTAGAATGAAGACTAAGAGAGGCTAGAATGAAGACGAAGAGAGGCTATTTATAGTAACCGTTAATCATATGGTGGCAATTTTGAGTGTTTGGTACATTCTATGACCATACTTCTAGTTTTGCATTTTGTTGGGAGTTAATTAAGGTACAAGTGATAGATTGAAGAAAAAGTGCTAAAACAGACTACAAGACAGATGAGGCAGGCTTGGTAGTGGGATTTTTAATGTAAGTTAATAGTGAGTTTTAAAAGGGGCATATTAACTTGAAGTCAACTACAATGCCAACCATGGAGCCTCTGCCAGTAGCACACCACATAAGTAGTTATACACAAGTTAAACATTGTATTGCTATCCACTTGGGAGACCAACATTGAAGTTAATTTTGAGCCACGTGCATGGATATTGGGAAGTACACAGTGAGTAGCCAAAATGTTGTGGCTTTGAAAAGACCTAATACATCATTGAAGAAGGGTATACGCATTGATACTACAATCATTGTTAGCTTAAATTATGTCCTCCAAATGATATTGAGGATGCTTAGCTTGAGTGGCCTTTTGAATGGCATTTCACCACTTGCTCATCATCCAGTTCTCAAAGAAAGAAAATACAACTTGTGTGAATACCAAGCATTTGTGTGATTTGGGATCTAGATTTTTGTGTATCTCTTTAGGAACATGTGAGAATGTCTCACACCCAAATACACGTAATATATCATAGTTTGAATTCTTGTCAGTCTTCCCTTCTTGTGGAATCTTATAGTTCAATGGAGTACAAGGAAAACAATTGATGATGTAAATTTTTGTCATAAGAGCCTGTCCCCAAAAATCTAGAGGCAAGCTCACCATAGACAACATGGCTTTGACTCTCTCTTGAATTTTCCTATTCATACGCTCAATGATACCATTTTAAGCAGGAATGTATGGTGTAGTAAATTGTTGTCTAATGCCTCTTTTGCTTCAAAATCCTTGAACTCAATGGAGATGTACTCTCCCCTATTGTTAGTGCACAAAACCTTTAACGTCTTGCCTAATTGGTTCTCTACCATTGCAAGTAAGTTTTGAAACATAGAAAAAACTTTGTCTTTCCTCCTCAAGAGGTAGATGCACACCTTTTGAGTTGAGTCAACTATGACTGTTAGGAAATATAGTGTCCCTACTAGAGATGTATGCAGCATAGACCCACATAGATCACTATGTACCAAGTCTAGAGAATTCCCTAACTCTGTGTTCAATGGAGAAGTGGTAATCCTAGTCTGTCTGCACATAAATAAAATTCTCACACAAACAAAAATTAGAATATTTTAAGACAAGTAAGTATCCCAAATGTTGAAGTTGTCATTCCTTTCTTTTGACTCATATGACCAAGCCAACTATGCCACAACCTAGTAGAAGGTAGCTTGGCAACATAGATGGAATTCCCTTTCACACTAGAGACATATAAAGAGTACAATGAGCCCATTTTTTGTCCTTTTAAATAACAAAATTCCCTTTTCAAATCGTCTAAATTTCATTTTTGAAAATAGTAGTAAAGCACAAATCATCATGCTTGCCTACTTACACTAAGCTCTTAGTCAACTTTGGCACATGTCTGATACCTCAAAGCATAAATTGAGTGCTATTATGCATGCATAAATTCACATATCCATCTCTATAAATTTCAAGATGAAACAAGTCACCAAGCTTAACCAAACCATGCACAAAAGCATAACTGGAGAATCATTCCCTATGGGGAGTAACATGGAATCTGACACTTGAGTCAATGATCCAATTTTGTGCATAACACTCATCAAGATCCAATGATGCATATGGACTCAAATCAGTATAGTGAATATCAAGACATCTAATGATTGTGCACATAAAGAATAACCTTAGTTGGTGGAGACTCAACTACATTTAGCTCCTCAATTTTTACACTGCTCTTAGAAGGGTCAGACTTCACAATGGATTTACCCTTTTATGTTGCAAAATCCAACAATATTTCTTCAAATGGACTTTCTTGTGGCAATGATAGCATTCCTAGTGCTTAAATCACATCCACATCTCTTGCTACAAGAATTCTTGCAATCTTGTGACTGATCGTGGCTATGATTGTAACCTATTTGCTTGGGGTGACCATCACCAACCATATATACATCACCATTCCCACTAGTGTCAAGATGCTGATATCTAATCTCTTCTGTGAGAAAAGCACTAGTGGCATCATTTAAAACAATCTTTCCCTTCGGGATAGAGTTACAAATGGTAGTGCTAAAAGTGTGTACGATGAAGGCAAAGAACATAGCAAGAAAATGGATTTCATTTCATCATCAAAATTGACTCCCTTAGATATAAGTTATGAAAACAAGCCATTGAACTCATTCCAATGTGAACTGATACTGCTACCCTCTTCCATGTTCAAACACATGAGCCTTTTCGTAAGAAAGACTTTATTCAAGACACTCTTTCCATCCCAAGCTAAGAATAACGACTCCCATAACTCTTTTGTCATGGTCTTGTCCATAATTCTGAACAAAATAGTCTCACCAAGGTGCAGGTGAACGGTTGACATAGCATACAAATCAAAATCTTCCCATTGATCCTCACTGTAAACACCCCCGTTTTTCTCTTTGAATGGCATTGCAAGGCCCTTATTGACCAAAAAATCAAGCATACACTGCTTCCATAATGTAAAGTTTGTGCCGTCAGACTTCTTGATATAGTACTCTTGTTTCTTAGAAGGTCCAACCATAGCTGACAAGAGCAAAAGAAAGAGATTAAGACTTGCTAGGATTTGTGCTTTGATCACACCTCACTCATGGATACTATCACTTATAGCACTTGGCTAGAAACAATGTATTTGCACTTTAGCCTTGCCTACTTGATTTGGTAGATGCCCATATGACTCTGACACATGCCATATACCCACATATGCATACCCATGAGTTTGAGCTGATATGGAGATGATCTTGATCCTTACATCATTTATGATGTCACTTGATACCTCCTCTAGGCCTATATAATGGCCCCCCATTTGTACTTGTTTTTTGGTTGAATTAATCAATCCTATTCTGTGCTATGCTCTTGTGCATTGAGTGATTAATATTGTGATTAGTGTGTTATTAACCATGATTTCTACTACACCATGAATGCTACGCACACTTATCCACCTTAGCACACCCACTTTTTCAACAAGATTAGGACTTTATGGCAAAATTTCTATGGAAATTTTGGCAGAGTCTACTTTAAACATCAATGAAAATCTCATGCAAAACTCACCAAAAACAATGCATAAACTGTAAAAGAGTGCCGACAGAGCATCGAATAGCATATATTTCTTAAAGAACTATTAAAAAGACTGTGAACTTGCTATCAAAGCACCTATACCCTTCTATAGATATCCTCTGGCGAGGCCACGAATTGGGATCTCTAGAAGCCTAGTCCACATCGCACTAGGTAACCCGGTCCGCAGTGCTTAGCTTCAAAAAAACCTCATGCAATGACCCTCACAAAAGGTAATATAGGCACGACTAGCCATAGTCTGAAGAAGGGCTCTTCTTGATCGAGTCTCAGAGACAGCTGGGACTACCAAAACAAGACAAAATTTACTCCAAAATGGCGTACAGTGGTAGTATCCACAACACAACATACATATGTCATAAAATCACTGCAAATTGTAGAATATGCACATAAACAAGGGCCAACAAGTGTGCAAAAAAAAAAAATCCATACAGATCAGCTCCTTGTGGGGAGTCAAATTATCTCAATAGAGCTCACAACACAAAATTTGTGCCAACATATGCATAATCCATACGCATAAAACTCCCACTAGAACCAAAATTATTGCTAAAGATGCTCACAAATCCAAACTATCAAAGATGCTAACAAATCTACTATGTCAAAAGAACTTGGTTGTCCTTGTGTGCGTAATTATGTATCTAAGAGATGTCTTTGAGAATCCATAAACGGCTATGTATAAGCAATACCACAGAGAACATACATAATGGCCAAAATATTCATATGAGAATCTAGAAAACCTCTATAAAAAATGCATAGAATTATTGTTAACGACAATTTGTAACTTGCCTCCCATTGTTGACAAATTGTCTCTTTGTCTCACTGTTTGCAGTGCTAGAGAGCATGTGAAAATCTATAGTCGATTTCATCAACATCAATGCAAATTCCGAGTGTCGCTCCTTTATGGAAGAGGCATCCCACCCGTTCACGTTGATGTCAGAGGGGAAGTTGATGCTACAAGACGAGAAAACGATTTGTCAATGTCAAGGGGAGAGCTCATCGATGGTGAGAGTGTATGTGCATCAAAAATCACACACCTTGCTTCTCTTTCTTAGATGCTAGAGAAGAAGCACCTAATCTGCCTCTATTGTTGAAGCCAAGGTTGAATGCCGAATAAGCATCGAGAGCTGGGTGTAATGCCGAAAACATCGGTTGAAAACTACCTTTTGTTGTGCTTCTCAAATGGAGATTCTTAGAGCATAAATAGCTTTTTCTTTTCTTTTTTTTTGGGGGGGGGGGGGGGGGGGGGGGGGGGTGAAACCCAAGGATACTTGATGGAAATACTCTCGGCATGACAAAGAAGCTATAACAACAACCAAAATCAAAATCCCCCTTGAAATTGTGCATGTGCACAAGTACGGATGCAAATTTTAGCTCTCTCTCTCTCTCTCACCTGATTTGAGCACACCAATTTACCTCTACTTTGAGCTCCTCACAAGACCTCTACTTTGAGCTTTGATACCACTTGTAGAGTGCACGGTGCGTGCAGAGTGTGAGGGAGAAGAAGAGTAGACACATATAGTAGGTGGAGCACAACCTGAGGATAATGATGCCTCACTGCTCCTTATGCTATTGGACATAAAGAAAAGGTTAGTGATAGGCTAGTAAGTTAGTGGGCGTCCTGCTAGCTGGCCTAAACCCCAACAAATAGCACCCAATAGTAATTCTAATGCTTGCATCTTGATGATTTGTGTTTATGTTGTCCTTCAGTAGTTTATCTTGTGATGCAGTGCATGCCAACACCATTATCATGCTTTTGATATTTACTCTTTTTTCTTAGCATTAATATGTACTACTAGGTTCCAAGGAGCCAGATATTTATGGGTAATGTGTGTGTGTGTGTGTGTGTGTGTGTGTGCTGGAGAGAGAGAGAGAGAGAGAGAGAGAAACAGAGATTCTTATGGACAGTGCAGGCCATGAAGCTCCAGTTGTTGATTGGGATAAATTCACCTTCCTTTCAAACTGAGAGTCCATGTCTAGTAATATAAGTTTACAATAGAAATTTTTTGGTCTTTGGTGAATTGGAATGTGCATTATAATTTGTTAAAACACCTTAGTCCATGTGCCCATCCTGCAAGACTATATTCCATTCCCTTTCAAAGTCAGTTATGAGAATTCGCGAAAATTATTGTTGCTTGTTGGATTGCAGTAGATTTGAAAACACATCATCAGCAAATTTCCACTTACATTAGTAGCAAATTTGCAAAGCAATAAACTACAACCAAAAACCAAAAAATATGATTTGTGACTTTTACATACTTCGCTTTAGAGGAGAGGATAGGGGCCAATAGCAATAGCAATCACTAGAAAGAAGATGAGCCCACATAGAAGGACCTTGTTTTTTTATATGGTATGATATCTACTTGCTTTAGTTGGAAATACATTGCACAGATCTCCCCTCCCCCCCTTTTTCAATGTCTCTCTCCATACCTCTCGAAATTGGGTGAAATTTAGCATTGCGTAATCATGGGTGTTTATGGGTCAACCTCGGGGGGTTCACTATGTGTAAAACTACCATATCACGTGCGTTCAAGACATGTTTGTAAAACCCCTTATATGTGAATTTTTTTGTTAGGAATATAGTGTACCCTTTTCTTTTAAAATCTATAAGTTTTTTTCAAATTTGAAAAAATAATGCCCTTCTATATATATATTTCTGTAAGTTTCAAGAACTTTGAATACCCTTCTATTGAACTCACGTGATAGGTTACATTTTTATTAGGTGACCTACCCGAGGGTCAACACAGGCATTGATAGGTAAACCCAAGAGTTCTCTCTCTCTCTCTCTCTCTCTCTCTATATATATATATATATATATATATATAAACTTGTTATCTCTTACCAAGCATAAGCTATCCAGAAAAATCTAATTGACCCACAAACTTAAGCATGTGCATGATGCATTGCTCAAAGGAAAAGAGAAATCTCTTTCCATAGTCAACATGCCATGGTGCAGGGAACAAGGGTGGAGAGGGGGAAATGGCAAAGAGCTCCCATGCATGCACACAAATGGGAACTTTGGCATACTGCAAACGTGCTTTTTATGACCTCCCATGGCTTGCACAACACAAACACATAGCTAACATTTTTTACATGTGATTTTGGAGGTGGTCATATGCATATGTTTAAATAAGAGAGGCCCTCCTTTTCATGCGCACACATGTGCATGCGAGCGTACATGCACACATACATTTTTATTGATGTGAACAAGCTTACCATGAAACACATGTCGCATGCACACACATATGTGCACACGAGTACGCACGTCTACATCCACACACACATACACACCCAGCTACCAAGCTAGAAATTCAGGACTTTGAGATGGGGGATGTGGTAAAAGTATATGGAGCTTTCAAAGGGCAAGAGGCCTCAATAACTCCATTTATTGGGAAGCTAAGGATGCATGTGCAAATCTATGTCAACAAAGAAAATATATTCATCTCTACACTCAAGCATGAAGATGTTATCCTAAAGGCACCATGGTTTGATTGCATGGATGCCACTATGAAGTTTTCAGAGAGAAAAGTCCTATAGAGGCAAGGATGTTGCACTTGATCTAAATAGTGTGGGCAACAACATACCACTTATACAGACTCACGCTTTAGACAAAGTAAATAAAAGTTCTCTTTCTTGTTATATGATTTTTACCAAGGAGTCTAAGAAAGATGCATGTGTTTTTAATGAAGTCAAAAATGAAACCTAGGAGGAGTTACAATTCTATAGAATCCTAAATGAGTTTCAAGATGTGTTTACTGATGACATTTTTGGGGAGCTACCTCCCAAAAGAGGAAAAGATGATCATTCCATAGAGCTTCTACCAAGTAGTTTAGCTCCTAATAAGCCTTCTTATCAAGCCTCCTTGAAGGAAATCATGACGCAAGTGAACGAGCTTGTGGAAAAAAGGATGGTCAAGCATAGTTGATATCCATTCTACTCACTAGTTTTACTAGTACAAAAGTAAGATGGTACTTATAGAAAGAAATATGGTCAGACCTAGTTCATCTCCATTTTATTAACCAATTCTACTAGTACAAAAGAAAGATGGTACTTTTAGAATGTGTGCGGACTATCGAGCGCTTAATTGGATAACCATAAATAATAGATTTCCTATTCCTTATATAGAAGATCTATTTGATAAGTCTCAAGCATCTACTGACTTTAATAGAATATATCTCAAAAGTGATTATCATCAGCAGATAAGTATTGTGATTGAAGATATTTATTATAAGATGGCCTTTTGTACAACCTTTGGCCCATATAAATGATTGGTACTCCCTTTTAGACTTACCAATGCACATATTGAGAAAGTGTTTAAGGTGTGTGTGTGTGTGTGTGTGTAGCATTCATGGTGTGTGCATAATGTAGGTGATTAGCACTAATCACACACACAAGCAATATAGAATGAGAAATTAATCATACACAATAGAGAGATGAAAATAGAGTGCTAGGATTGATTGATTCAAGCTTGATTGTGAGTACAAGAGGGGCTCTTTTATAGAGAAGATCAAAGGGCATCTTAGTGACAACATTGGTGTTGCGTTGGAGACCATGAAGAAGAAACATTTGACTAAAATGAAAAATTGGACAACACAAAGAAAGCTAACAAAGGTGGGAGGACTCAATCCTCCTACTTCACAAATATACTAGCACCATTTGGCACTGAAGATGTTCTCCAAACACATTTTGACTTTTGTATTTGTCCACCAAAGTTGACTTTTCTTTGTCCTACCACCTTTCTGACCACTACTCTCAAAGGGAAGAAACTTTGATGTCCTCAACCTAGTTGACAATTCTCTAGGGAGGATATTTGACCTACCCATTAGGAAAAATGTGAACCCTCTAGGGGCCCTTTGGGATTAAGTTTAATTAGAGGTCAGCCAATAGGAAGAGGGTGGTGGACACACTCTATACCCTCAAAAAAGTAGGGGGACAAGGTAGCCTTACACCTATTAATGGCCTCTTACCTAGTGAGAAGGAAAAGGAGGTGGCTAGGGGAAAGGGATGGATGGTAGGGGGGGGGGGGACCCACTTTGACCTCTTTTCCTTCACTTTTTTGGCCCAGATTAAAAATACACTAAAAATTTGAAATTTAAAAAGAAATTCAAATTTCAAGTTTTCCCTTCTTAAAAGGTCCCCAAACTTATTTCATGGTCAAAAAAGCATTTTTGATCTTCAAAAGTAGAAAACGTGCACTAGAAAATCTAAAATTTATTTTTTAGATCAAAACATCATTTTCCACCCTCCAAAGTCTTTCCAAACCTATTTTAGAGCTAAAAAGTGATTTTCTCTCTCTACAAACCCTTTTCCAAGCTCTCCATTGTTGCAATAATCGCATGCATCCCCTATAGTCCAACATTATCTCTTTGCTAGCTTTCTCCTACCTCCATTGTAGCAACAAGCAAGCTCCTCTCCCATCTCTTCCTCTTGCCCACCACATAGTTTTACACCAAGCTGACTCCTCCCCCTTCTCTCACCTCCATTACAACATATAAGAAGATTCTACTCCTTCTACTTCCATTCACTCACACTACATGGAAACCTTTACTCGCAAAGGTGGCAAAATTATGAGCTCACATGACTTGCATACCACAACAACATGAGGTGTGAATAGTGTGTGGGCATCGCAAGGGTTTACCTCCAACATAAAGATGGAATGGTAAGAAATTACCCTTGTAGATTACATTTAGGGCTTAACATCATCTCCATCTTTAAGTTTATCATGCTGGAGAGAATTAACCTCTTTATGGTTTTCAATGTTTAGGCTTCACACCTCATAACATTGGGGTGTACTATTTTGTTGATGGCTTTGGTGCACCATCTATAGTTGTGTAGCATGTGATTGAGTCTCACAATGAAAGTAAGTTGTGTTATCTATGGACAGTCATCAAAGATTTTCCTTCTAATTTCTTCTTTGTATAGTTTTCACTAGATTAGTAGAATGATATCATTTTGTACTTTATAATTTTGTGCTCACAAAATTTGTTGTTTACTTACAGAGTCAACTTGTTTTGAGAGGACATGAGTGAGCTACCATGTGCAAAGATGGAAATCACTCTATTTTTGGTCCGTGAGGAACCTTTCATTACCATGTTAAAGGATATTGATAAGAATATAGGATTTGTTTAGAATCTTGAACTCTTAGAAAAGCCATCCATAAAGTACTACTA
Source organism: Adiantum capillus-veneris (assembly GCF_014529385.1). Lineage (NCBI taxonomy): Eukaryota > Viridiplantae > Streptophyta > Polypodiopsida > Polypodiales > Pteridaceae > Adiantum > Adiantum capillus-veneris. The sequence goes on along the minus strand of NC_140938.1, from coordinate 23,467,195 downwards.
TCTTCCCTACTATACACACAAATACTTGAGTGTATATGAATCTCTAGATGAGGAAGACAAATACTTGTAAGAGAAGCCTAACAGCAACAACATTGTCTCCGTTTGTAATTATTTTCATGAGGTTGGGTTCCTTATAAATGCAATATAAATATGTTTTTTTGTTTAATGGTGTCGCATTGAGTATGTGACAATGGTGAACGCACGTGATATAGGAAAATTTTAAATAGTGAATGTTCAGGGCCTTTGAACATAGAGAAAAAAGGGGGGGGTTGGTTTGAGTACATCAAACACTACACCTCTATCTCATGGTCGTGCATTAAAAAAAGGCCATATTTGTCATTTTAAAGCCCTAGGGACCCTCAACAAGAGGGACCACAAGGGCGTGCAAATGGCCAAACAGGGACATGCCTTTACCAAGACATTCCCAAGAACAGGGGGTGGACACAAGGAAGAAAAACTAGCTCCTTGTTTGGTTGATTTCTAGAGATTAATGTTAAGTGCATAAAATTTGTGAGCCCTTTGACCCGCCTTTGAACACAGAGCCAAGAAGGGGGGAGTTTTGTTTTGAGTACATCAAACACTACACCTCTATGTCATGGCCATGCATTAAAAAAAGCCCGTGTTTTCCATTTTAAGGCCCCAGGGATCCTCAACAAGAGGGGGCACAAGGGCGCGTGCACATGATTTTTGAGGCCTTTGAACACATTAAAAAATGGGAAAGAGGGGGGGGCTCTTGCTCTCTATACATCAAACACCACATCTTTATCTCATGACCATGCATGAAAAAATCCATTTCAAGGCCCCCAAGCCCGGGCCTTTACATGGAAAAAAATTACAAAATTTAGGTTTTTGAGCATGATTTCAATAGCTTCTAGCTTTTAATCAGCTCCGAATCTGTCTGGGCTTGTCTCACATGAATTTGTTCATCTCGTTGTGATCTTCGACCATTATGTGATGCAAAAAAGTCATATCTTGCTTGGATTCTCCAAAAATTAACACGCAAGTTGGCAATTTCTTAAAAAATGATGTAAAACAGACATTTCTTACTTTTTTCTTAATCTACGGGCTCCAACGAGCATTAAAACCATGGAATCTAAAAATACTCAAAGAACCAATGTTTCTCATTGTGCTAAGGACTGTATTTCCTACATAAAAAACTTTCCCAAAATCTCGCCCCAGCACCCTTAAAAGTGGCTTCCAAGGAGTGCCCTTGGTCAAAATTTGAAACTGAAGGAAAACAATCAGAATGAACTCCTAGATTGTGTACAAACTTTAAAACAACCAAACTGTCCTTTTAAAAAATGTTGCTGGTAAAAATTTGAAAATAGGCCCCCTGTGACTTCCCACAATGATAGAAATCAAAGGGTTCAAGGAGAGATATGGTGTCACAAGTGCATGGTAGAAATCTCATGGAGGTTTATTCCTTAAAGATCTCTTGTACTTTATCATGTATTTTCATGTACAATCTTACCAAACAAAAACAAGTTTACACTTTAAATGACTACAAATCTTATTTAACTTATCAAACAATCTAAAATATGGTAGGCTTACTGTGCTCTTACACATCAACAAACAAAAAAGTCCAAATTTCTTCTCATTAACTTTTATAAACATACATTTATGAACAACTTTCAAGGGGTAGTGTGTTCATAGTTCTTGCATCCATTCCATGACATGGTATGCTCATGGGGTGACCTAGCACATAAAAATATCTTTGGTGGAGGTGCCCTCATGTTAGGAAAGGGTGCGTTGCTGATGGAAAGCTGTTGTTGTCCTACTAGGGATCTCTCCATGTTAGCATAATGACTTTTGGTGTAGTGGGAGTCACATTGCTCGAGGAGAGTTTGTGCCACCGTAAAAGATTCATGTTATGCCAGTTCCTTGAGCCATTCTTGCAAACACCGCCAATCAAATAGCATAGTAAGAGGTCACCTTGTATCATGATGCGTTAGAGACCCGTTCTTCAAACAAAAACATGTATGAATTCAGCATTTACAAACTGTATAATAAGTATATGATGTACAAATTTGTAAGTATTTCCATCCAACTAGGAATAAACAATCCTAAAATACACATTAGGATCACATTACTCACCTCTAATAAGCATGGATTTGAAGCACCTACCTGCAAGATGTAACAAAGAAGTTTGTTTCAGAGGAAATGTGGTCACTTGAGCTCTTTAACCTTTCACTTGAGCTCTTTAACCTTCAACCTTTCACTATTTGTGCACAAAAGCAACCTTTGTGCCAAGCACTAGCTACAAAACAAGTAGAGGCAACACCTTAGACTTCAAAGAGTATGATAAGAAGAACACAACCAAAAGTAAGAAGTATATTGTTCCCTTGCACCAAGGGGTGTTTCTTTCAAATATGTGATGGTATTGGCAAGCTTCATATTGTGCACATCCTTTTCTTGCAATTGTTGTTGGAGAGTTTTAACCCCCCTTCTGAAGAGGCAATACTTTCTTGTAATGTCACTATTTTGACCTGAAGAGCTTGACATTGTGCATCCACAAATGCAAAGAAGCACCTGCACCCATACAAAATCAGTTGCAATAGCCTAACAAGCCTACTTATCCCCCCCCCCCCCCCCACAATATTGAAGAACTATCAACATTCATCTCATTGACGGTACAATGTTCTTGGAATGATCTCTGCTCACCCTCATGTGCGTCCTTCCGTTCAGACGTCGTGGACAAGAGAATATGTATGCTTTTGTTGTGCGGAGTACATGGTCGTGGAGGCACACATTTTGTGATTTTTTTGAGTTCCATGACAGCTGTTGCGTGAGGAAGCAAAGGATGAAAAGAGAGAGGGGGGAGGGAGAGGGAGGAAGATGGGAGGAGAGAAGGGGGTAGGGGATGAGAGGTGAAGAGAAAAATGGGTTTTTTTTTTGGATTTTTTTAAAAAAAGTGGACTTTTAGTGCTTGTAGGTTTAAAAAAAGGTCAAAAATGATTTTTTGATATGTATATATGTTGGGGGGAGTTTTAAGTCAAAAATAAATTTTAAAAAAACTTTTTTGAAAAAAAGACAAATTTTGTCTCTTAGTGACTTATGTTTTTGCTGATGTAGCCACAATCCTTTACTCCCTTCACTTTTAATTAAAAGGTATTCCTAATGGCTTCAAAAAAATTAAAAGGTATTCTTAATTCAAAGATTCTCTCAACACCAACAAAAACAATGTGCTATTCTATAGCACGTAGCAATGGACAATGATGAAGCACAAAGATTTTCAACAATATTAGCTAGGAAGGATGGATACAATATTTAGAGAGAGAGAGAGAGAGAGAGAGAGAGAGAGAGGGCACTTTGAAGAGAAGAAAATGTTAAAGAAAAAATAAAGGTGAAGAGAAACACCTCTTTATATGGATACAAAATGTCTTTTGATTTTCCACCTTTATATGTCTTTTGACTTTTCACCTTCATATGCATTTTGACTTTTCACTTTCATATGTCTTTTCATTTTCTAAACTCACCCTTCACTTATACACTTCATATGTTTTGAAAGAATTTTTATTTTTATGAGATTGGGGAGACCTCATCCCTTCACTTTTAGAAAGCTAGAGAGAGAAAGTGACCTCCTAGGTCCACATCCTACATGTGTCTTAAAAAAAAGGGTAGAAAAGCTTACTCAGAACTAGCTTCTTGAATGACCTTGTCCCCTTAACCCTACACATAATCAAACTTAATCCCTAAAAATTAGGATTCCTTACAAGGCCCATGCAAAGCCATATATCTCTTAATGCTACACCCTACTGCTATTAGTTCTCTAGGATAAGTACACTACTTTATGAGCCTATCTAGATGGGAGACTTAGACCCCACTAGAAGGACATTCGACTTTGGTGTTCTCAGACACAAAAGGGGAGTCTTGTAAGGATTTGTGCCTTTATCGCACCTCCTCATGGGAGACATCTCTTGCACACTATGACTAGATACATTGAACCTTGCACTAGATACTATGACTAGCTTTAGATTATGCTTGCATACTCTACCTTTTCACTATTGGCTCCTCCAAATATACCCCCATATAAGAATCCACAAGCTACCGAGAGGTGTAAATCAACTAGGTAGCTTGTGGTTTCTCATATGGGGGGTGTATTTGGAGGAGCCAAGGGTCAAAAGGTAGTGTATGCAAGCATATACTAAAGCTAGTCAAAGTAGCTAGTAAAAGGTTCAATGTATCTAGTCATTGTGTGCAAGAGATTTTTCCCATGAGGAGGTGTGATCAAGGCACAAATCCTCACAGTGCAAGATACCTTTAATTGAATGATGGAGATTCTCTTTAGACCTCATTAAAGCTTCATGTGAGTGCTCTTTGACCACATTGTCTCTATTGAGGAACATAAACAACATCTTCAGGTAATATTTCAAGTTTTGAGAGATAATAAGCTTTAAATTAACCAAAAGAAAAGTGAGTTTTTCTTAGAGGAAATCCAATATCTAGGTCATAATATATCCCAAGCAGGGATGATGCAAAGTTGGAGGATAAAAGCATGGCCTATATCAACAAATCTACATGAATTGAGAAGCGTTATAGGTATGTGAGCATACTATAGATACTTCATAGAAAAATTCGAATTCATAGCAGGGCCATTCTATGATTTAACTAAGAAGAACATTTCATTTGTATGGATTGCAAAAGAGAATGAATCTTTTGAAAATTTAAAGACAAAGCTTACCTCTCAACCATTGTTAATATTACCAAACCTTTCAAAGACTTTTGAAGTCTAGTGTGATGCTTGTGGACAGTGCCTTGGAGATATTTTGCTTCAAGAAGGGCATATACCATAGCATACAAACGTAGGAGATTGGATGACCAAGAAAAGAATCTAGGTATTATATAAAAAAGAGATGCTAGCTATTTTACATGACCTAGATCATGGAGGCATTATCTCTTAGGAACTCCATTTATTTTGTGTATAGATCACAAAATTTTGAAGTACTTTTTGATAAAAACTAAATTAAGTGATAAATAACTGAGGTGGGTAAACACTCTTTTATAGTTTAACTTTCATATTGCTCACATAGCTGATAAGCACAACTAAGTGACAGATGCTCTTTCATGAACACCAAGGGTGAATGTTCTATCAATAGCTAATCACAATGATCTATCATCTATGATAAATATTCTAAAAATCGAAACTTCAAAGATGTAATTTTAGCTATTGCACTAGGGAAGAAAGAGGAACCATACAATGTACAAGATGGTTATCTTCTCTATGGCAATAGGTTATCCGATACATATAGCTTACATGAAAAGGTTATGTATGAATCTTATGTTCCACATTATGCTATAATCTAGTAGTTGAAGGATGTCATAACGGTTATCATAGAGTACACTATGTTAAGGCCATTAGAGATTATTGATAGTCTTTGAGATGCAGTGTAAATTTTTGAACCACAAAAGTTTTTTGCGATGTAGAATTGATTTAATTCATTCATTATTCTTTCTTCCCTCTTTATTGTTATATTCTCAGTTGTCAACTTTAATTTACTAAGAGAAACTTTAGGACAAGATATGGCGTATTGTACTAAGAACGATCTTGGTTGATATGGTATAATATGCCCACTAGAGGAAATGCAGCAGGTGCAAATACCAATGTACCAATTGCACCTGAACCAACAATCATTGATAGAGATATCAATGCTATGCTCCACAAGTCTCAGCTTGGAAACTTCAGCAGGGAAGATTAAGATACAGGAAAAGTTCTTGAAGATTGGATTAAGCATATGGATTATTACTTTGATTTGGCTCATTCATCTGCGGAGAACAAGGCTATTATTGCTAAGTTCAAATTGAAAAAGATTTTAAAATGTTGGTGGAAAGATCATTGTATTGAGAACAATGTTGACCCTAATGCAACAACTTGGGATTTATATGAAGACTCAACTAAAGAAGAACTATCAAAACAAGGTATATCATTTGGATGGTATGAGCGAGTTTCTTGATTGTACTCAAGGAACCAGAGACCTGGAGTTGTATTATCAACACTTCTTGAACCTTGTCAAGTATGCTCCATTAGAAATGACTTAAGAAGTCAAAGTGGCATGATTCATGTCATGTTTGCATAATTCTACGAAGACTAGACTTCAGAGTCTTTAGCTTACAAACTTTGCAGATGTCCTGGTGGGAAGAAAAAACCAGAGGTTTCTCCTATTCGTGAAATCAAAAGATCTCATCTTGAGCATGAGAAAAGGTTTGGGAACTCACAACAAAGAAGGGAGAACTTATTATGTTTGAAGGCTAGGTAAGATCATCTATGCTATACTTGTTTTGATCTTAACCATCACTCTAGAGATTTCTTGTTCAATAACTCAAGCTTTACAAGATTGGTAGATAATTATGAACCCAAATCAAAATTTTAGAAACTTTAGACCTATATTGTTTGCAGCTCAATAGAACTTTTCCCAACAAAAATTAAATCAAAATTAGAGACCTTCTCAAAATTTTTAAAAAATAGACCAAGAAACCCATCTTTTGTGTAAAATGAACTACCCAACAACAACAAGAATAATAACAACAGTGGGAATAAATTCAATTGTTAGCCTCGTCTAGGAGGAGAAGGAAATTAAAAACCTCTAGGAAGAGCTCAAGCCAAGGAAGCTCAAGGTGCTAGAGATGAAGGAAACAAACAAATGTATATATTCATGCTGCAATCAAACATCAAGGAGTGAATGAACAATTTTCAATAATTAGAATCCCAACAGAGTATCAAGGTAAGCATTTTATCCTATTGATTGGTTCTGAGAGTACACATTCTTTTATCTTTCATAGATGCATTAGAAATCTCATTCTACATGAACACCTCGATACAGATCTCACACTGGAATTAGCTACGAGTAGGAAGGTTAAGTCTTCTACTTTAGTGGGTAACTTGAATTTTATTTTGGATGTTCACAACACTTCAATTCATTTTAGAGTCTTACCCATAGGAGTTTATGATGGGACTCTAGGAATGGATTGGCTTAAGGCCAATAATGCTCACATACATTGCAAAAATGCTTTGTTGACTTTTGCAGCTGAGCATAACTCTAGGGTTACCGTTATCAAAAACCGGGACAACCTAAACTTCAACTAGTGAACTTTACCAAACTAATAAAGAGCTATAGAAAGAATGAGATGATTTAGCAGTAAAGTTGAACCCTATAGAGAAAACGTCAAAAAAACATAAGCTCAAATGACTTGTCAAATTTGATGATGTATTTCTCGAAGAACTTTCACAGTTACCACCCAAGCGTATAATGAAGTTGATCATACAATAGAGCTTATTCGAGGAGCTCAATCAGTTGCTCGTAGACCATACAAGATGTCAGTGCCTGAGTCTGTGAACTCAAAGAGAAACTTACTCAACTTCTTGACAAAGCTTCATTTGATCCAAAGTTTCTCCATGGAGTACTCCCTTTCTTTTTTATCTCGAAAGAAGAATGGTACTCTACGTCTTTGTATCAATTGAATTAAGTAACAATCAAGAATAAGTATGCAATACCAAGGATTGCATTAGGAAGAGAATGGGGTCTAGGAGGGCCTCTTTATTTGGAAGTTTAAGGGAATCAAAGCTCTAGTATTAAGAAAGCAATCAAAGGACAACTTTTGAATTCAAACATGCAAAATGGCTAGTTTTATTTGAATTCAAATTTTCCCCTCAAAATGAAACTCAAAATCCAATGGGAAAAAATATATCATGTAACATATCTACGGAAAGAGCTTGGCGTGAGATCTATAATCTCCGCTCAAATCAGAGATCAAATGTAAAAGTTATGGAAGACCAAAAATCATAAGGTTTTTCCCCCTTTTTTGGGGAAAAAAGTGCATCCTTTGACCATTCTTACACCTCTCTTATATACCCACCATTCTTGCACACATGGTATGTACCTATCGTCAAAATATTACTCACCTCCATAATCTCATGGCAAATAAAGAGGCCCCCCTAGACCTCATCCTCTTCCTAATGATAGGTTACTTGATCGATTGCACGGAGCTTTTATTTCACAAAAATTGATCCTAAGTTTGAGTATTATCAAACCCGATTCAAGCAGGAGGATATACAAAAGACATGATTCAACACTCAATATGAACACTATGAGTTTACAATTATGCCTTTTGGACTCACAAACGCTCCAGCTACTTTTAATCGCTTGATGATCGATGTGTTTAGAGAGTACCTTGATGATTTTATTCTTGTCTTCTTTATGATAATCCAAGGCGTCCCCTCTTTTGCCAAGAATAGATTTTTCTTTTGGAAAAAGAGTCCACTCTTTTCTAAAACATAGCTTTGCTTTTAGTGGTCAATACTCCCTATTTTTCTTCAATTTTCAAAGTAAAAATTGATTAACTGGATAGTTTTCAGGCAACTAATGTGATTATGACTAAACTATGCCGCATCGTGATGGTTTAACATAATTATGACTTTTTCGTACTACCCCGACGTATTACGATGCCGCTTTTTATAAATTAATTCTTGTATAATCTTGTTTCTTCATGGGATGGTCATTTTGATACCTGACGGTGACTAAAAATAATATTTTTATATCTAGGTCATCCTAAAAAGCATGTTCTTTTCAAAAACGCAAAAAAGCACAAAAGCTCAAAATAGTGTTTTAAAAAAATAAAATGTTTTAAAATTGAGCCATGGTTTTTCCTTGTTCACCGAAACAAGAAAGCGGGTTTGCTTCTTTCACTAAAACGCACTAAAAATCATGAAAAGCTAAAAATAGTGTGAAAAGCGCTCAAAAAGATGATTTTTACTAAATTGACCATAGCATCTTTGAGACTCGCAGATTAAGGATCCGGGTTTGCTTTTTTACAAAAAAGCATGAAAAAGAGAAAAAAATGGAATTTTAAAAAACTGAATTAAATGTCCATTTGACCCACCAGAACATGAAAATGACCCTATTTTTCACTCTAGAGCTTTACAGCACTGTCAAACAAGCATTCGAGACCAGAATTTCACGAAGCAGATATTAGAATCTAGTTTTCTTATTTTAAAAAGAGACGCAAAAATCAAGGATCTTACATACTCCCACACTTGAAGAATTCGAGGTGTCCTTACCTCAACAAGAATGTTGGATAACTATGTTTGAGTACATCATCTTGTTTCCAAGTAGCATCCTCTTCAGGATATGTTGATTATTTGACAAGGTGTTCAATGATGATATAATTACTAGCATAGAATCATTAAGAATGTGATTTGGATTAGGTACATACTTCTTGCCTAAGCTAATGTGATAAACATCATGTACCTTGATATGTGGTGGTAGCAAAAGTCTGTAAGCTTGATTCTCTCTGTGATGACAAAAGGTCTAAAATATCTGTCACTAAGCTTCTTTTCTCAGCTAGGACAACACTCCAACCTGACAGAGTGCTTATAAATTCACATGCACTGTTCATTTTTTAGTGCCGATAATTATGCTATCTATCGCACGACAATATGTACGTATTATACGGAGTGGTGCAAGCTCTCCATCACCATCTCCATAAGATCTTCTCTCTCGTTCGCGGGAAAAAGAAGAAGAAAAACACACTCTCTCTACTTGCTTACTATCTTCTTTTCTCTTTTCACAGTGTGCACGTTCTCCAATGAGTTCGTGGCAAAAACCTCTGCGTAGCTCTCATCACCGCTCTCTTGCAAAGACAAAGAAAGAAGCCTTTTGATAGCTAGTAACTACTTATAAAGCACGGTAAGAAGGTTTAAACTCCATAACCATCATCTCTTTCTCTCTCTACTTCGATTTCTGAGTGACTACCTTCTCAATGATTGTCTTTTCGTGTACAAGGGAATATATGGATTTGGTGGATGTGTACCAAGATTCTCCATGCTTGTTTCATCATGTTTAGCATGCTGCTCTCTATACACAAAAAAAACACTTTTTGTTTCATGCGCGTAGGCAGTAGGAACACTGTTTTGGTCCTTTCTCTTAAGCCGCCATGAATCAAGTCGAACCCTTTACCCTAGAGATTAAACACATAATTTAGAACATTTACTTTCATACGTGTTATGTGAAAAATCAACACAAGAAAAGAGTTATAGTCAAAATATAGCTTGCTGCCCACTACACTTGTCAAAATTTTGGATCTAGACTCCTTAGAGAACCACTATATAGTTTCATCGGATGAACAAGACCATTTAACCAAATCAAAACCTTGATTCAACTTGCTGATAAATATATTTAGATCTTTGAGTTCACTTCATGAGTGTGAGTCTCCTTGTATCGGGTTACCTATGCGTCTAGGGGTGCTACCAAGGGGAGTACCGTATGATGTCATGAGTTGGACAAGTGGTTCACATACGTTTTATGGTTTGTTTTGATGATTTTATTTCGAGTATTTGATGTCCATAAACTTATATGGGGGTATATGGTTAGTCATCCCAAACCATACAGGCAAACAGAAATAAGGTGGCTTTCTTTTTGTGTTATGGTTTGTTGCATGCGTCTCTTATGGGTAGAGTGATGTGAGAAGCTCTTAGCCTATGTTATGGGGTTGATATTGATGCATTGGTTTGAGATCAAATACTTTCATTACATGTTATGCATGCACCCAAAAATGACAAGTTGTTCTTCGAATGTATGTGGTGTTATGGTATATGGTTGATCAAAGTGATGGAAATGAGTCGATGGAATGATTTCATATGATGTATGGAACCTTATGGATGGATATGGATGCCTCATATGCATGTGTATAGGGATTTCATCAACGTGATCACAAATACGTGAGCATGTTAATAACATTCAGTGATCACTTTTTAAATCACGTGATCATGTCAAATATTAATGTGACCTTCCTATTAACCTACATAATCCACCTAAACCGATAGTCTTGTGCCTAGCTCATGGTGGGTCCACTAGTGGGTTTTTGCCATATCATAGTGGGCCTATTAAGAAAAAAATATCCCAACGGACTTTTGTTGGGTTATTAGGTCACCATTCATTGACTTCAATGTGATCACGTAAAGACACTTCCATCTAACAAATATCTACTTCCATCTACTTTCATTTTTTAGCTTCTACTTCCATCTAACAAATATCTATATATTTTCAAGATCTCTCTCTCTGAGGGGTAAGGAGGACACTTGTCAAAAGACTACCCATGTACTTGACTGCATGCTGCATGTGATTGGCTAGGGGGGGAGGGGTCCAATGAGCTTGGAACATGCAGAAAGGTCACCACTCACCCAAAGCAAGGAGGGGGGGTGCTAGGGGGATATACTCCACACACACACACTCATTTGCAAGGCCATTCTCACTTGGTGAAAGTTGAGGAACACCACCTTCTTCTCCAAGCTTGTGAGAGTGAAAGCCTACACCAACACTCTTGGCTATGGAATGCAAATCCAACCAAGATTCATGCTTCAATGCTTAAGCTAGCCATCTTCTCCATCTTCATTACTATGCTATTATGTATGCTAGCAAGAAGAGTAATGATAAATGAGGAACTATTTCTTTCTTCTATGAAATGTTTCTTCTTCCTCTTCCCTATCCTCATTCCCCGCTAGCTCTCTCCACCTTCGAAGGTGTTTGAGGCCTTGGAAGTGAGGCTTGGGATAGTTAATGCTTTCTTCAAATTTACGTTATGCTTGTGATGCATGAATCTTTCCATCTTCATTGCATCACCTAAACTACAAGGAGCACAAAGATTGTATTGTACCAAGTCTCTCTTGATGGGAGAAACTATAATACAAATGCCTATTGGAGGGGGGACCGGCTCCATATGAATCCGGTCCTCAACTATTTTCATTTTCTCTAAACTCTCTCTCTTGCAAAAGTATTGTTCATGACAAGCTAACTAAGTACCATGTTTATGTTGCTACCATCAATTAAGTTCAACCACTATGCTCACAAAGAATCTTTCAAAAGTGCTCCACCTATTTTCCTAATTCCTCTACTCTCAAAGTTCATAGGCAATTTCCATTAGATTGGTATTAATGGTTGTGTTTGTTAATTATATTAGGGTAAGTGGGTGTGGGATCTATTATCAGTTTTGTTGAGCCCACTATGTGGGATATGGTGTACACCTCGAGAGCTTTGGTCTTATAATGGAGTCTTTTTAGACTTGCCTACGGCTTTACCATTATTGAGCCATAAGAAGTCCAAAAGGAGCTATCCCTCAATAAATTCTCTATGTTAGACTCACTCCACTACTCTCTATAATTAACCAATCTGAGCCGTGGGTGTAGATACTTAAGTGCCTATTTCCAAAGGCTAAGAGGAGTATATCAACTAAGGTTTTGAATTGCCAAAGCATACACTAAGTAAACACATAAGTTTAATTAGCATGACTGACAATAACCAAGAGAGGAGAATGAATATTGATAACTTTGATTTTGCACATGAAGGTGTCAATGATGATGCCCCCACGTTTGTTAATTATCTTGTCACTAGGTTGCAGTAAGCTATGGGCAACCCCACTTTGCAAGCCAAAGTTACTCAACAACTTCGTGCTTATGGGATTTCCTTTCCTCTGCAAGAGGAGAGAGAGCTTACAAGGCCTCTTGAAATACCCCCAAAAGAAGACTCTCTCCCATACAAGAGGAGGAATCCAAAGATCAAGACAATAATGAATCCCTAAATTCCTCCGAAGATGTGCAGCTCCACGAAGAAGGAGGACTAAACGATCGCCAACTCCTCCCAAGAGGAAACGGTTAACCCATAGTCCTTCTCCTCATCACTCCAAAAGGGAAGAGAGGAAACCAAGGAAGAAAAGGGCAAGAAAGAGGTCACCCTCTTCTCCTTCTTCTTCACCTTCCTCCTCTACCGATGAAAGCTATGGCTATTCTCCTAAAGAATATAAGAGGGGAGGACATCGCAAGTCTTGCCCTGCATGGCGAAGGTCACAAAAGCTCAAGAAGTTCAAAGAGGGAGGAAAGAGTATCTCTTTTCTCATCGATGATGGCACCTTTGGTGCTACCGACAAAGTATTGGCCTTCATCCAACAATTTGATGCGGCCTTTGGAGACGAGGGCTTCATAGAGTCCTCCAAGCTATGCCATGTAGCTATGCACTTCCAAAAATTGGCTCGTTAATGGTGGGCTAGCCTTTGAGGCAATGGCGAAGCCCCAAAGACATGGAAAACTCTATGAGTTTCCGTCATGAAGCAATTCCTTGCAAGTGATGCAAAGGACAAATTGCTCACCGAATGACAGAGTTTAAGGCTTCTCTCTCATGAGTCTATCCACAAATATGTGGACAAGTTTTGGGATTTACATCTCAAGGCTAATGTATTTCAAAAGATAGACTTTGCTGAGCAAAAAAAAAAATTATGTGCGGGATTACTTGAAGAGATGGCCGAGTATGTCAACTCTCAATGGCTTGACTGCATCAGCGAAGTAATTCACCATGTCATGGTTGCTTCACGCATCAATTTCCAACAAGGGGTTATACGGAATGTCAAACCCATGGAGAATAAAGACAAAAGTAATGCAAAGGGAAAAATTAATGCCCAAAATTTTTCCCACGGCCATTCCAACAACAACAACAACAATCAATCCAAGGAGAAACGAGTTTACAAAGGTAAAAATAAACTCTCTCCTGAAGAGCTTGAAACTTTTAGCAAGGATCACAAATGTTTTAAGTGTGGGGAGCCAGGACATGGCTATCGTTCTTGCCCCAAAAAGAAATGCTCGCAATGAGACTCCTAGAGCTTCCACTATCGAAGCTCCAAAAGAGGATACTCATTGCAAAGGATCACCTCTCTCCTATGCTTGGGGAAAGGTAAGGGAGCATGATGCTTTCATCTTGTTTGACCCTGGTTCTACTCTCAACTTCATATCAATGGAATTGGCCACCAAGTTGGGCATTCAAGCATTTGAGATGGAAGATGATGTTACTACTGATGCCACTTTCAAGGGATAGTAAGCCTCCGTTACTCCCTTGATTGGAAAGTTGAGGCTTCATGTCCAAAGCTATGTCGACAAAGAAGACTTCTTCATCTCTCCTCTCCAACATGAGGATGCTATCCTAGGGATATCATGGTTTAATCGCATGGCTGCCAACATGAAGTTCCCTCAAAGGAGAATCTACTTCACCTACAGGGGAAAGAATATGTATATAGATGATAATGAGTCTGATTGTACTATACCACTTGTAAATCCTCTCACCCTTGATAAATCAATGAAAAGCTCAGTTTCTACGTACATGATTTTTGTCAAAGAATACCTAAAAGGTCCTAATGTTTCATGAAAGGTGAATGGTAGGAATCAAGAAGAGTTTGACTTGTCTAACTTTCTAAAAGGATTCCAAGATGTGTTCATTGATGATATCCCTATGGACTTACCTCCAAAACGATGGGATGATGACCATCCAATTGAGCTCCTATCAGGGAGCTCACCGCCTAACAAATCTCCCTATCGAGTTTCACAAGCTCAACAAGAGGAGATCATGAGGCAAGTACAAGAATTGGTAGACAAAGGAATGGTGAGGCCTAGCTCCTCTCCCTTTTTCTCTCCAGTCCTTTTAGTGCAAAAGAAAGATGGTACATACCGCATGTGTGTGGACTATCGTGCACTAAACCATATCATTATCAAAAATAGATTTCCCGTACCTCGGGTAGAAGATCTGTTTGATAAGCTACAAGGCTCTACCTACCTCAGTAGGATTGAACTTAAAAGTGGCTACCATCAAATAAGGATAGTGAATGAAGATATCCTAAAGACTGTGTCTCATACAATGTTTGGCCTTTATGAATATCTAGTCATGCCTTTTGGCTTGACTAATGCACCAGCTACATTCAATCAATTAATGGAGGAAATTTTTAGACCCTACCGCAAATTCACTAGAGTGTTCTTTGATGATATCATCATCTACTCCAATTCCTTGGAGGAACACAAGCAACATATCCAAGTGATTTTTTAAGCATTAAGGGAGAATAAGCTTTTTCTCAATCAAAAGAAAAGCGAATGTTTCCTTCAAGAGATTCAATACTTAGGTCATATTTTCTCTCGAGATGGTATTCATATGGATCCATCAAAGTTGGAGGTAATAAAAGCATGGCCTAATCCAAGGAATCTACATGAGCTAAGAAGCTTTATTGGTATGTGTGCATACTATAAAATCTTCATAGCAAAATTCTCTCAAATAGCAGGACCATTACATGATCTAACAAAGAAAAATGTTAAGTATTCATGGACTGCTAAGGAGCAAAGTGATTTTGACAAGCTCAAAGACAAGCTTATCTTCCAACCAGTCCCTTATGCTTCCGAATCTCTCAAAGCCATTTGAGGTCCAATGTGATGCTTGTGGTGATTGCCTTGGAGCAGTCTTGCTTCAAGAAGGGCATGACATAGCATATGAGATCCGAAGGCTCAACATGGATGAACGGGTCTTAGGCATTTATGAGAAAGAGCTGTAGCTGTTCTACATGCCCTAGACACATGGAAGCACTATCTATTGGGGACTCCGTCATCTTACAAACATACCATCAAAGTCCCAAGTACTTCATGACGCAAAAAAATGAGGTGGTCAAATTTTCTTTCACAATTTAATTCCCACATTGCTCACATTGCTGGTAAGCACAATCAAGTGGTTGATGCACTTTCACGATGACCAAAAGTTAATGTTGTGTCAATAGCAACTCACAATGATCTATCTTCTATGATAGATGAGTATGCTACTGACCCTGACTTTAAAGACATAATATCAACCCTTGCTTTGGGGAAGAAAGAGGAACCATTCACCTTGCAGGATGGTTATCTTCTCCATGGTAATAGGCTATGTGTTACCCACTCCCTTCATGAGAAAGTCATGTGTGAATCCCATGCTCCTTCCTATGTGGGGCATAGAGGCATTCAACCTACTCTTCGAGGAGTAGAGACATACTTTTATTGGCCTACCATGAAAGTGGACATACAAGAGTATGTTTCAAAATGTGTAGTATGCCAAAAGACCAAGTATGATAGAGGGAAGCAACCTGGATTACTCCAGCCATTGCCAATTCCTAATTCACCATGGGAGAGTATATCCATGGATTTTATCTTTGGATTACCAAAATCTATCCATGGGAATATGGGAATATGGACAATAGTCGACACGTTTAGCAAGCAACACACTTTATCCATGTCAAGAAGACTATTAATAGCCTCTCATGTACTATTAAGGCCGATGAGTATAGCCGTGACCTGCAAACATCTTTTCAAAAGATTAAGGAGGCTATATCCATCTCCCAACTAAGGCAAAAAGCTTTTGCTGACAAGCACAAAAGGGCGTTAATTTTCAAAGAAAATGATTGGGTCTTACTTAAGTTTCCTAAGGCTCGATTGAGGCAAACGATGGGCAAAAATCCTACGGGCCATCAAAAGTATTTTACTATGGTCCTTTTCAAAATTTTGAAGCCAATCAATGAGGTGGCTTATCAACTCAAGTTACCTAAACATTGCCTCATACACAATGCTTTTCATGTGAGCCTACTCAAGCCCTACAAAGGAGAGCCTCCAAATGAACCAATTATTGAAGACCCTCCCGAAATCAAAGATCAAGAAGAGCTACTACAACCCAAAGCTATCCTTTGGCATGAAGACAAGGTACTATGACATGGTAAGATTATCCGACGGTATCTTATTAAGTTCAAAAATTATCCTTTTGAAGATGCTAGATGGATGTAAGGAATCTAGCTTAAGGATAGTATGAACCTTGTGAACACTTACAATGCCACATTAGAGTAACCAAATGTACATGTTTCTTTTAAATGATCAATGTTTTTGTCTTATAAGACTAATTCTCTCTTTATTGTGCACAAATTTAAGTAGTATGCATACTAAGAATCATGTTTGGATGACGACATCTCTCAAACACCATGTAGAATTTGTCACTCTACTTGGGAGGATGAAATGGACTAAAGAGCAGTCATGCTTGCGGCAGCTATGTCTCCCAAGCACCAAATGGATTAGTCATCCATCTTGAATGATGTCGTAGGGTAAAAAGGGATCCTCTACCCGCTAAGACAAATTGACTAAGGACTATGAATTTATCTCTTTTACCTCATACTCGAGGATGACTATGATTTCAAGAGAGAGATAATGTCATTAAATATCTAATATGTAACCAACCCAAATGATTTTCTCATATTAAACTGATCATTATGGGATAATAAAGGAGAACAAGGGTTAGAATATAGACATGTGCTTATGGATCTATCTCAACACCGGGCCAATGGTAAAGGAGCCCAATGAGAGATGGTCTGTCAAAGAGCAAGGTTAACTAATGAAGCTTAAAAGACCTTAGGGTTAGCTTCATTAAAGACCTCCAATGGTTAGTGTTAAAATTCCTTTGACCTTAAGCAAACTAGGGCTCAGCTTGAGGTGGGAACCGGACCTAAACTTAAGCAAGCTAGGGCTATGCTTGAGGTGGGAACCTTAAGCAAGCTAGGGTTGTGCTTGAGGTGGGAACTCCAGCTAAGGTGCTTGTCATGCTTGATGACTAAGGTACTTGAGGTACTTGTCACATTTAATGAGGAAGTTGCTTGAGAAGCTTCCTATGCATGGGGGGTAAGATGCTTGAGTCAAAAAGAGAACTTACACACTTAATGAGGAAGTTGCTTGAGAAATTTCCTATGCATAAAAATCTCAAAGTTAGGGGAATTTAAAAGAGCACATGGGACACATGTTAGACTCTCACTAAGCTTAACCACATGGTGTGCTTGAATGCTATTGGTTGGGCTAAAGAGGGGTCCAATGAGATTCTACTTCCATCTAACAAATATCTAGATATTTTCAAGCTCTCTCTCTCTAAGGGGTAAGGAGGACACTTGTCAAAAGACTACCCATGTACTTGACTGCATGCTGTATGTGATTGGCTAGGGGAAGAGGGGTCCAATGAGCTTGCAACATGCAGAAAGGTCACCACTCGCCCAAAGCAAGGAGGGGGGGTGCTAGGGGGATATACTCCACACACACACTCATTTGCAAGGACATTCTCACTTGGTGAAAGTTGAGGAACACCACCTCCTTCTCCAAGCTTGTGAGAGTGAAAGCCTACACCAACACTCTTGGCTATGGAATGCAAATCCAACCAAGAGTCATGATTCAATGCTTAAGCTCGCCATCTTCTCCATCTTCATTACTATGCTATTATGTATGCTAGCAAGAAGAGTAATGATAAGTGAGGAACTATTTCTTTCTCCTATGAAATGTTTCTTCTTCCTCTTCCCTATCCTCATTCCCCGCTAGCTCTCTCCACCTTCAAAGGTGTTTGAGGCCTTGGGATAGTTAATGCTTTCTTCAAGTTTACGTTATGCTTGTGATGCATGAATCTTTCGATCTTCATTGCATCACCTAAACTACAAGGAGCACAAAGATTGTATTGTACCAAGTCTCTCTTGATGGGAGAAACTATAATACAAATGCCTATTGGAGGGGGGACCGGCTCCATATGAATCCGGTCCTCAACTATTTTCATGTTCTCTAAACTCTCTCTCTTGCAAAAGTATTGTTCATGCCGCAAGTTAACTAAGGACCATGTTTATGTTGCTACCATCAATAAGTTCAACCGCTATGCTCACAAAGAATCTCTCAAAAGTGCTCCACCTATTTTCTTAATTCTGCTACTCTCAAAGTTCATAGGCAATTTCCATTACAAAAAATTTCACGTGACCACATAATTATTAAATCCCTAAAGGTGGATATTATTGGATTTTTTAGGCGGGAATGGCTACTAGAACCCAAAGCCCCTTGGACTCTCATATGCATGCTGACACTAGTAGTTGATGGTGAAACCAAACGAGCAAAATCTTGTTAAGAGCAATATGCTTTGTTCAAGCCTCGGGCTTGAGTGTGTGACAAAGCTGGACAAAAATTGTCCACACAAATATAGCATGCAGGTGTTGAGCAAAGATTGGTACTCGATAAAAAATGCCATAGATATGATGCATATTGTAGATCTTACAGGGTGTTCGAGATGGCGAGGCAAGAGTCGAGAGTCATAGCGATTGCGGGCGATGGTGAGCTATCACCAAATGGGTAGCTAGTGAGCTCATGGCTGTTTGCGGTTGATAATTACCTTCATTATATCTTGTTGACATATCATCACCAACAAAACTTGTTTGGCTTGGTGGTAAAGGTGTTTGCCTGTGACATCAATGTTATGGGCCTAATCATCAATGGTTAGCATTAGGCTATGGTAGATGAAGCCTTAGATTAACCATATTTTTTGGGCTAGGGTTGGAGAGATAGAGATTAGGTTTAGGTTACACCAATTGCAAGAGCATAAAGAGAGAGAGTATATACACAATGATAGAGTTCAAAGTGCAATGACTCATTAGAAAAGAGAAATATCCAATCTTCTAGTGATTTCAATCTTGATCCACCCATCTGTGTGTGTGTGTGTCTGTGTGTGTGTGTGTGCACGCACCACCTAGCGCCAACAAGTGGTATCAGAGCCTTCATGCTTGTTTTATGGGATCCTTGAGTTGGAGCTCATGAGCTCCAAGTTCAAAAAAATTGAGAGTACTATGAGCCCAAGTAGAGCTTTTCATAGAGATAAACAACATTCTAGAATTTAAATGTCTTTTTGAATGTGCTCGATTAGTTTTACTAGTTTACTACATAAATAGAAGCTTAAATGGTGGATGCATGAATAGGTGGACCAAAAACCTTGTCCCAGACAGAGGTTTTATAACCGGTAGATAAAACCATCTATATTAGTTCAATTTGATATATTCTTTTGAACAGCTTTTTAATTAAATATAGAATTTCCACAGCTTTTTCTTAAATATAGAACACGGCTCTGTACCTCTTAACTATGCACGTCAGCCAGCTCTTTACACCATTACTATTTCCACGTCTCTTTTCAAATATAGAAGACTGCTCTATATCTCTTAACTATGCACGTTAGCCAACTCTTTATCTTTCCGCTCTCTCGTTTTCCTGTCTCTCTCTAACTCTCCGTGTAGGAGCACAGATTTCTGTTTTACTTTGTAGGCCTATCACACATCTATTGCTATCATATACTGCTCTTGCTCTCTGTAGGCCTATCACCTCGCTCAATATCTCCCTCTCTAGCATGGAGCAAGAATCTCACACTGTATGTGACTACTCTCAGCCTCACTGTGAACTGTGTGCTAGGTATGTTGTTGATGCGATCAAGGAATATCATGCTAGGATAAAGAGGGAGCAGCATGCTAAGAACAAGCTTGAGCAGGTAGCACTGAGGAAGATAATGATCAAAATGGTGCTGATGATGCAAAGCGTCAAAGACTTTGCAATGACCTTGTTATGCTCTTCAATTGGCGTACAAAGGCCCTCGATGTTGCATCACGCTCAGATATTTTGTGCAAGTTTGTCAATCATCCTTCTCTTGGAGACCTTGAAATGCCCAGGGCACAAACAACCTTCGTTGAAGCCATACGCAACAAAATAGATGCGATCAAATTACCCAAGAGCGGACAGGAGATCTTTCTTAAAAGGTTCATCACAACAATGCTTATGAATGTTGAGTGTACATCTACCTCAAAAGTGAATGTTTCAGCTGCATCTAAGTTGCTAAATTTTCACAAGAGGAACTTCATAGCTGCAAAGAATCGATTGAGGGCAGCAGATGATGGCAATTTTCCAATCTCTTTGTGTGATCGACAACCCATGGATCGTGGTTTCATAACACCTGATGAGAAAGAGTTGATCTTCTCTTTTTGGATGTCTAACACTCGTGTTTCACCCAATAAGAAGGATGTGTGCAGAAAGCGTATTGGAAGAAATTCATATGTCAAACATCCTGTGCATCTTCTTGAACAATCTCAGGTAATAACTTACTTCACTATATCCATTTTTGTTTTCTAATATTTGCATTCATGACCTATATTCACTATAATTGGGTTGATAAGAGTAGATATGAAATCGGATATGAAGGAAGTTATAAATGGAAATAAGGGGAATCTGTATTTGGTCCTAGACTAAGAGTAGATAAATATTGGATGTGAAGGAGAATATAAATGGAAACATAGTTTTTATCATACGCGTATGTTTGCTGAAACATACGTTTGTAGACGCATACTTTCACACGCGTATGATATGTATAAACTGGTTATGTATAAACTAGTTAGGTAAAAAATTGGTTTACATAACTAGTAAAAAAATTTTAACACTTATTTCTCATTGGTATACATCGTGGTTAAGTGTTCACATGTACTGGTCAAGTGTTCACATGTACTGTTTGTCATGTCAGATAGGTAAAAAACATATTGGTTTGAAAGGAAAATACTGGTTTACATATCCAGTAAATTTTTTTTAACACTTATTTCTCACTAGTATACATCGTGATTAAGTGCTCACATGTACTGGTTAGGTAAATAACATACCGGTTTTAAATGAAAAGACTGGTTTACATCAGCAGTCAGAACATTTGAACTGGTTGACACTTATATACCACTGGTACGTACCAAGGACATGTGTTCATTTTTTTTAACACTTATTTCTCACTGGTATACATCGTGGTTAAGTGCTCACATGTACTGGTTAGGTAAAACATACTGGTTTTAAATGAAAAGACTGGTTTACATCAGAAGTAAGAACATTTGAACTGGTTGACACTTATATACCACTGGTACGTACCAAGGATATGTGTTCATTTTTTTTTACACTTATTTTTCACTGGTATACATCGTGGTTAAGTGCTCACATGTACTGCTTAGGTAAATAACATATTGGTTTTAAATGAAAAGTCTGGTTTACATCAGCAGTAAGAACATTTGAACTGGTTGACACTTATATACCATTGGTACGTACCAAGGACATGTGTTCATTTTTTTTAATACTTATTTCTCACTGGTATACATCGTGGTTAAGTGCTCACATGCACTGGCTAGGTAAATAACATACCGGTTTTAAATGAAAAGACTGGTTTACATCAGCAGTAAGAACATTTGAACTGGTTGACACTTATATACCACTGGTACATTCCAAGGGCATGTGTTCATTCTTTTTAACACTTATTTCTCACTGGTATATATCGTGGCTAAGTGCTCACATTTACCGGTTAGGTAAATAACATACCGGTTTTAAATGGAAAGACTAGTTTACATCAGCAGCAGCAGTAAGAACATTTGAACTGGTTGACACTTATATACCACTAGTACGTACCAAGGATATGTGTTCATATGTACTGGTTTGCCTAACCAATTAAGTGAAAAAACATACTAGTTTGAAATAAAAATACTGGTTTATAGTAATGTAACAGTTTTCTTCAAAGATAATAAAAACCTGCAGTTTTCTTCAATGTTCTTTAACCATATATGTCTTTCATTGTAGGTGGAGCTCTTTCTCAACTTCAAAGAACAATACCCTGAAATTGTAATAAGGAAGCGTGCGTTTGAGTACATGAAGCCATATTTTGTGCGGAAATTGAGAGACCGATATACTTGCTGCTGCATTTCACATGTTCAAATGTCCTTCCTAAAGGATGCCATAAATCACATGTGAAGTTCTGTATTCGGTCTGCATGGGAAAGCTTGCCAATGTCAATGCAACATATGCAAAGAGAATGGTGGATGCAAGGCACCAAAAAACCCTATCAAGAGTGTAGCAGCCTTATTGGACTCTATACTATGTCCAAAATCAGATACGTCCACCTTCCATGCCCTTGCCTGCTTGAGTGGTCAATGTAAAAGGTGTGGCCCGGATAAGTTAGATTTTTGTGCGGAAGAGGCTGCATTTATTGCTAAAAATATCGTGGTGAAGATTTTTGAGGACCTAGAAGTAGGAACTGCGCATGACGGTCAGAAGAAGAAAAGGAAAGTCTTGTCGCATAATGAAATATCATGCCAGGATCTCTCAGTCATGTTCAAAGACCATCTTAAGAAATACATAATGCATAATTTTGTGTATAGATGGCAAGCCGAACAATATAAGGAATGTATACAAAGATCTCCAGAAGATGTTGTTGTGTCAGTTATTGACTTTGCTGAAAATTATAGTTTTAAAGAATAAAATGAGATTCAGTCCATGCACTGGTATTCAAATCAAGTAACTATTTTTGTGCACATAAAATATTTTCGAATTGCAGGTAACGGCATCACCCTAGATCAGTATTATTTCTTTTGTATTAAGCCTTCAATAATTTCTGATTTTTATATTATGCAGGTGACATCCACAAGACAAGTCACTTCTTCATTTCAGATGACAAGCAACATGACACACATTTTGTTCAACACTGTTTTCTGAAACATGCGGAATGGCTAAAGCAATTTGGTCTAAACATAAGGCGTCATTGGGTATGGTCTGATGAAGCAGCTTCACAATTCAAAGCAAGAAGACCATTCTATTTCCTTGCCAGGTATACCATGTTCTAACAAACATTTAAAGAAGGTGGTTTTAATATAGAGACCTATAATATTGGCATTAAAGTTGTAATAAAATGCATGTCTAACATCAGTAATATTATAATACGTGTTTTTTTTGGTAATTTTATCGTGCCAAGAGTATATTAATCTTCTTCCATCCATTGAATAAAATGCAGATACAATATTTTTATGGGATGAAAAATGTCTTGGAACTTTTTTGGATCCGGCCATGGTAAGGGAGAACACGACGGTGCGGGAGTAGTGATAAAAATGTCTTTAACTCAATACCAATTGTAGCCAAACTTCCCAAAGATAGACTGTGCTGCAGATGTTGTGGCATTATTGAGATGGACCCTGTCAGATGGTGCTACAGCCACCTATGCATCCCAGGCCCGTTATGTAAGCATGATTTTTTGGGTGATTGAATTGGGGGATGTCGAAAGGGGAAAAAATTTAGATATGAAGGCTGTAAAAAATACCCGCTCAATGCACTCTGTTTTTGCATATTCAGAGCATGATAACACTGCTTTGAGAACACGTTCACTATCTTGTTTCTGTAGTGCATGTAAACAGGAAAAGTGGAGGAGATGTGTGACCAAGTCACACGTTCCTTTCTGGACATACCTTATTTTGGAGCCTACAGAAGAAGGGGGAGATGATGACTACAAAATAAATGAGGATGCAGCGTATGAAGGACACTATGACACCCTCAATCAAGCTCTTATTGTTGGTGATAATTTTGTTGTTCCCGCACCAAACTACAATGAAGAAAAAGTGGATTTCTATATAGTGAAATGCACTGCAGCTATTCAGGAGTTTCATTCAGACGCTGAAGATGACCGGGGCAATATCATTGGGCGAGGATCCTATGCTATCAAAGGGTTTTACTATCGTATGATAAATGAGCAGACCTACGAGCTTTTGGACAAAAAGCCAGAGGTGTTCATATATTCACATCTTGTTCAAGCAATCAAAATCCCCATGATACCCCATCCAAGCAACTCAAAACTATATACAATATCACTTGATGTTAGTGAGTTTATCTACAATAGTATGCCTTTTGAGCTATAACCATCTTAAGAAATACATAATGCAAAATTTTGTGTATATCTGCCTTTAACTGTAAACTGAACTATGTTTGAAACCAATCACTTTTCAGTATCATACAAGTCCCTCTCCCTCTCCCTATCTCTCTCTCTCTCTCTCTCTCTCTCTCTCTCTCTCTCTCTCTCTCTCTCTCTCTCTCATACCAGTATCATACAAGTCCCTCTCCCCCTCTCTCTCTCTCTCTCTCTCTCTCTCTCTCTCTCTCTCTCTCTCTCTCTCTCTCTCTCTCTTTGTCACTTCTCAGTATCATACCGGTATCATACCAGTCACTTCTCAATATCATACTGGTATCATACCAGTCACTTCTCACTATCATACCGATATCATACATTCCCTCTCTCTCTCTCTCTCTCTCTCTCTCTCTCTCTCTCTCTCTCTCTCTCTCTCTCTCTCTCTCTCTCTCTCTCTCTCTCTCTCTCTCTCTCTCTCTCTCTCTCTCTCTCTCTGCTACAGAGACAACTTACACAACACCCCAGAGGTATAGTGCCATGGCTACAACCATTGAAGTGTTTTCTTGCTACCACATGTCTCTCTCTGTCTTTGTCACTTCTCAGTATCATACCAGTATCATACTAGTCACTCCTCAATATCATACCGGTATCATACAAGTCCCTCTCCCTCTCCCCCTCCTCTCTCTCTCTCTCTCTCTCTCTCTCTCTCTCTCTCTCTCTCTCTCTCTCTCTCTCTCTCTCTCTCTCTCTCTCTCTCTCTCTCTCTCTCTCTCTCTCTCTCTCTCTCTCTCTGACTTCTCAGTATCATACCGGTCACTTCTCAGTATCTTACCGGTAGCATACCAGTCACTTCACAGTATCATACCGGTAT
Organism: Adiantum capillus-veneris; assembly: GCF_014529385.1. Classification (NCBI taxonomy): domain Eukaryota; kingdom Viridiplantae; phylum Streptophyta; class Polypodiopsida; order Polypodiales; family Pteridaceae; genus Adiantum; species Adiantum capillus-veneris. Next base: position 23,442,007 of record NC_140938.1, on the reverse strand, counting down.
CATACCAGTCACTTCTCAGTATTAGACTCTCTCTCTCTCTCTCTCTCTCTCTCTCTCTCTCTCTCTCTCTCTCTCTCTCTCTCTCTCTCTCTCTCTCTCTCTCTCTCTCTCTCTCTATGTCACTTCTCAATATCATACCGATCACTTCTCAGTATCATACTGGTGTCATACCAGTCACTTCAAAGTATCATACTGGTATCATACCAGTCACTTCTCAGTATCCTACTCTCTCTCTCTCTCTCTCTCTCTCTCTCTCTCTCTCTCTCTCTCTCTCTCTCTCTCTCTCTATCTCTCTCTCTGTGTGTGTGTGTGTGTGTGTGTGTGTGTGTGTCACTTCTCAGTATCATACCGGTATCATACCAGTCACACTGCCTAGTATCATACTGGTATCAGACAGACTCTCTCTCTCTCTCTCTCTCTCTCTCTCTCTCTCTCTCTCTCTCTCTCTCTCTCTCTCTCTCTCTCTCTCTCTCTCTCTCTCTCTCTCTCTCTCTCCCTTTTATTTGCAAGATACTTCAAATATAGATTACAATGTATTTCCATGCAACTTGCTTGTAAATGTATTATACATGAATTCTGTTACATTGATTGACAAGAAGGCTGAGTAATTCTCCATTTACATCCATCGACAAAAAAATACATCGACAAAAGTCGTCCACTTCACAGACTTTATGAAGCTTTTTTTCAATTAAAAAAATATGTTCCTTCTTTAAAAAGTCAATCCGCCATTTCCAATAAAAATGACGCACATAGGTGTCGTCAGGTTGTCCGTCTGCACAAATTACAGTCCTCTTTGTATACTCAATTCTGTCCTTAAAGTACAACCAGTTTGCTAGCCAGTTTATGACAATGGTTGACAGAAAACAGGCGTGCACTTCTTAGACTGCTTTTCTAGCTTGGGAAAAATAAGAAATGACCCCAATGGATTAAACATTAGCTTATATCCAGAATCATCAAAGATAAGTGTGTCAGGTGGTAGGTCAGGAAAATTTTCGAGACTCTTGTGGAACACCGGTTTATCTGTCGTGCCCAATTTAAAAGGGGCCCTTGTGCACTGCGCCTGACTTACCACTCTATTGAATTTTTTGTGGTGGTCAGGGAACACTCTCACTAGCGTGCGTTTGAGCTTCTCAAACTCGCAGCAGCTCCATATCCACACTTCGAACCATCTGAAACAAAAAGTCAGAAACACTTCTGCATTGGGCCTTACCCAAAACTGTGTATCCCCTTCAACAACATACCGCATTTCTGGCCAGTAGGGCAATTCTTCACCATATTTTCCATCAAATTTCTTGAGCAGTAATCCATTAAGGTCCAAAATGAGAACCCTACGCTGGACACTCAGCAGAGGTGGTGGCCTTGGCCATATCAATGGGATTCTTTAAATTAGTCTATACCATAGAGGAAACACGAGCACTGCAGGAGACAACACACAATTCCATATTGCACGATTGTCAGCCCTGCCATTCTGCTTGTCAGCCCTGAACCTATCTGCAAGGCGCCATTATTCAACTAAAAACATATCTGCAGATGAAGAATTACACAAGAGTCAAATTTAAATATGCAATTAGGACATATCTACAGATTGAAATCATACAATAAAAATACACAATGTTCAAAAATTAGGCACAAGATGAAAGAGACGTCGAATGGGAAAGAAAGCTATATTAATTTCAGAAGTGGTTACATAAAAAGAAACATAGGGGGGGCAGACTATAATCTTTTGCAGGCTCTGGGTTTAGGGTCAGAACTTGTGCCGGTATTCTGCATCTCCTTAGTGTCTTCTATGTCCATCTCCTCTTCTAGCTGCCCCTGGGTCTCTTCCTCTTCCTTGCTTTTTTGCTCCATTTCAGGCTTCTCATCTCCAGTCTTCTCGATTTTTTTTCTTTTTTCCTTTCTTATATGCTGAGCAAGGGTCTCCTCGGGACTTCCCTCTAGCCTGACATCTACACGACCATCAGCTTTAGAAAGCTGTGCAGCAAAAGATCACTTATTGAGCCTTAATCAATGAAAAAACTTACTCTTGCCACGTTGGCCTCGTTTTCTCAGGGTCTTTGATCTTGTCACCCGCATGCCAGTGTCTAGCAACACATCGTCTTCCTCATTCTGGGTTTTCCCTCCAGCACCAGTCGTACTCTGCTCCTTTACCTCAAAGTTTTGTTCTTCTTCTGTTGTTTCCGAAATAGGTTTCTCAGCATTACCAGGGACACTTTCATCAAGCAAAACCTCCACAGGTGTCTTGTATGCACGCGTCACTGCATCGTTCCCTGTGTCTTTATCGGCAGTAGTTCTGAAGCAGCTTGACTCTGAAAAAACATCAGAGAAGACAAAAATCAACCACCTGATTACCCATTGAAACAAGTGGTTCAAATGGCTTCTTCTTTAGAAGGGATTGGTCTTCTGCAAGAATAACTCCGGGGCAATCCTTAAGCATGTACTTTCCTTTCTCAACCAAGTGAGCATAGCAGAATGCATGGTATGCATGTGAACAAGGCAATAGAACAACATGGCTTGAGCGATTTTGGTCATGAATTTTTACACCACAAGCATTGCACACATCAATGAGAACAACACTATGTCCAGGAGCTGAAACTCGTGCAGGCAAGACTATGGCTACAGGTAGCATTGGTTGACTAATCATGTCTATCACAAACGTGACACAGAGACCAAAGGTTTCCTCACGCTCCAAGCATTTGGATAATTCTTCATGTAGGCAAGAGACCTCTATTATCAGACAATGTCAAACAGTTATAAAATTGGTATGAATGCTTGAAGATTGGTATAATGATGTTATCATACCGGTATGATTACATCCTGCCGGTATGATGTTATCCCACCGGTATGATGTTATTATACTGGATAGTATAACATCATACCGGTAGGATAACATTATATCGGAAGCATAACATCAAACCGGTTGGATTTTATCATACCGGTTGGATCGAACCATACCGGTCGGATGTAACCATACCGGTAGGATGTTATCCTACCGGTATGATGACATCCTACTGGTATGGTTACATCCAACTGGTATGGTTAGATCCGACTGGTATTTTCATCTACCCTTACCGAATATGATATAATCCTACCGGTATGAAAAATCATACTGTATGGTACTTTGCAAGTATTATACTACAATCAGATGGAGTTAAAAGCATACCTCTACCTGCTGTAGGGTGGCTTTTGCTTGGTCAAATTTTTCTTGGAGGCTGTCAAGCAAGCCTGTTGGTACATTGGCATCGTCAAGGAAGTGCATTCGGATGGTGTCAAGGGCACCCTCGCAACGGTGCACATCAGCAACAGATTTGACCATAGAATCCTTAGCCTTCTGACACTTAGCTGATACATTGTCATGAGATTTTCTAACCTCAACAAGAAGTTCTTGCAAGGAAGTGGATACTTCAACACTAAACGCAAACTGAGTAGTCGCAAAAAGCCCACTTCCGGCTGGTGTACTTCCGGATGGGGTATTTACTAAGAAGATGGCAGAACCACTTGGGGTTCTTGTGGATACTTGGGAAGTCTCTAACTTCCATTGTTCTCTTTTCCTATCTAAGTGGCCTTCATTGGTCACATTCTCACCACCTCAGATGCAAACTCAGCCCACTTTACCGGACCTGTGCATACAAAATAAACATATCCGCGTGCGAACTTGACTCCCAGCAGATAGTTTGGTGGTTTGGATTGGTACACCTTGTAGAGCTGGTAGAGTGCCTTGTAGTGATCCGGCCTTGCTGTTTTTATCAGCACTTTTTGCTCCTTCACTGGAAGACACGTGAAAACTTTCATCCAGTCGGATATGGGCACATCTGCATCTGACAACTTCCTAACATCTTTCCCCTCAAGACTTAACCCATATTCCCTGTGAAAATCCTCCTTTGTCGTGCATAATACCTTTAATGGCACCTCCACATCCTTGGGGTGAACAAAGCAACTGATTTTGGGAGGAGGCTGTAACTTCTATCTCTGAAAGGAATAAATCCATATTTATTACTCAATGTATCCACACCTCAATACTCTACTACACATACAGGTCCGCTGTACACAACACAGAGAGAGACAGAGAGAGGTGACATACCTTCGTAGGAGAATGTCGGGTCTTTGTGGGGGAGACCTGTCGGGCTGCATTCCTTGGGCTCTTTCTTAGGTTGCTATCCATAGCGAAGGATAAGAAGCGTGCACAAGGGACTGTAAAGTGAGCTACGAAAGATGCAAAAGGAGAAAGGATCAGAGATATGGAGAAGTATAGTCATGAAAACATTCGACTGAACATTCGTCTGACGTGGGCTCCACACGTGTTTTTGAATCCTCCACACGATTTTTAAGATTTTGTATCCTCCACACGATTATTTAATTCAAAAAATTCTTGCCCATAACACCAGTTTCATACCCCCTAAATTTTAAGCCTCCAAAAGCAACTTTCAATCGGCTAAAACCGGGCCACCTATTCATGCATCCACCCTAAAAGGCTAGCCCTAGTGCATAAGCTAGTAGAAAAAGGATGCTTTAGTGTGTGGATGGGCTCCAAAAGTTTAAGATCAAACAAAATGATGTAAAGCCTAAGTACAAGGCAAGAGTTTATGCTTTGGTTGCAAGAGAGAACATGGAATTGGTCCAAATGAATTTTAGAAAAATGTTCTTGCATGGATCTTTCGGACTACATTTACATGCAACAACCAAAGGGTTTTGTTTAGAAAGGCATAGAAAAGTTGATGTGCAGTCTAAATCAAAGCCTATGTACCATATTGATGCTTGTATGTAGTCTCAAGATATGGGTGGAGCAAGATGGAGTGAGATTAATGATCATTTCCTCTATACAAATAAAGTTATACATGGTAGTATTTTCTTTTTGATTCTCAAATGCACATGATATGCTCATAGCTCGTTGAAGAACAACTTTGAGGAAGTTGCATGAAGCATTTACGGGAAGTGAATTGTATGCTTGGCATGTGCATTATGTAGGAAAGATCAAAGAAAGTCCTCTACTTATTATTGAAAGATTAAATTTACCGTGTATAGAACCATTTCAATATGGAGGGGGAAAGATCATTTCTATGCCATTGCCTTTCCATTTGAAACTTAGCCAAGAGGATTGTCCCAAATTTGAAGACAAGAGGAGTGAATTGGCCAAGATTTCTTATGCATCTAAGTTAGTGTCAGTCCAAACTTGGGCGGCCAAGGGTGTGAACATATTGTAAAGTTTATAAAGAATTTTGAACATAATGAAAAAACTCTCTTTTATTTTTACTATCCACCAAGTCCTTATCCTCTCTCTCTCTCTCTCTCTCTCTCTCTCTCTCTCTCTCTCCATAGCCATGTCGATCCGCACCCAACAACTGGTATCATAGCGTAGAACAATGACACCATCTCACTCCCCGCTTGCGCATCTCTGCATAGAGCCCCTAAGGCTGAAGGGGGAGAGTAGATAAGGTTTTGCGTTTGTGTATAAGGTGTTGTTGTCTCTGCCATTCTTAAGCTTGAGTCTCAAATCAACACACCCAACAACTGGTATCATAGCGTAGAACAATGACACCATCTCACTCCCCGCTTGCGCATCTCTGCATAGAGCCCCTAAGGCTGAAGGGGGAGAGTAGATAAGGTTTTGCGTTTGTGTATAAGGTGTTGTTGTCTCTGCCACACCCAACAACTGGTATCATAGCGTAGAACAATTATCGGCTTCCACACCCAACAACTGGTATCATAGCGTAGAACAATGACACCATCTCACTCCCCGCTTGCGCATCTCTGCATAGAGCCCCTAAGGCTGAAGGGGGAGAGTAGATAAGGTTTTGCGTTTGTGTATAAGGTGTTGTTGTCTCTGCCATTCTTAAGCTTGAGTCTCAAATCAACAAGAGTACGTAAGTTCTACCAAATTGTGTTTCGGGTTTCATCAACACGAGATAGCAACAGAGAATGCTCAACTTCTCCAATTTCTTCCTCCCTCTTACGAAGGGGCCAATAGGCTTCTACGACGACGAGTCTTCGTTAGCGCGGACCTTTTACTCGCTACTGGCCTGCCTTGTCCGTCAAGGTTGGGGTTGGGGAGCAGGCCACCCTAATTGTCCATCCTCCCTCATTACTGGATGTAATGCACTTCTAGCGCTGTCAGATGCATGCCACCTCAGCACTTTCTTTCAGGGAATGGTCAGTGGATGACCATTCCTGGCCGTCACAGTCGGGGGTAGGGGGGCCATGTAATTAAGGGTAATGAGCTCGTGGCCTGCTAAGGTGTGGGATCGAACAATTCCTTGTGCTGACCTGGCCGCATTCTATTCGCGTGCAGACTGTACTGAACACTGCAATTCCTTGTGCTGAGTTGTCAGCAATCCAATGATTGCATGGCCAGATTCCGCAGAGGAATGGACAGTACATGGACGGCATCAAATCAACAGCCTCAACTACCATTCCCTGTGCTAAGTTGTCAGCAATCTAATGATTGCAATGCTAGATTCCGCACAAGAATGTACACTGAATGGACGGCTCTGATCTGCAGCCCCCCTGCCCCCGGCTGTGACGGTTGGAAAATGAGGACCATTCACCACAATTCTCCTCCCCGCCAAAAGGGGTCTAAGAATTATGGGGAATGGTCCCCTACACCTCCCATCAAAAAACACTTCCATCAGGCCAGCAACTTGCACTTCAAGTTAAGCGCAACCGCTTGTCTTTCTCCATCAATTATTGGCAGATCTTCATCTCTGCTTTCTGTATTTAGTGTATATTCAACGGCAAAACTGCATAACATAACGTGAAAGTATGGCAGAGATCGCTAGGCTTGTTTATACTGTGCAATATGGACAGGTGAGGTTGGCGATTGAGAGTCATGGCTTCTGTTAAAACCTTGCACTGAGTCACTGCCTGCTGGCACAACCTCATCACGGACTTCATCCGTCATTTTTGCAGTTTGAGGATCTTTGGTAAGGGTGACGTAATGTGGCGGCCTGTGCTGGCGTAGGCACGCCGTGCGACAGAGAAGCTTGACCTGTTTTGCCAATCTGTCACGTGCAGCAGGGAGACGCCACCAAAAGGAAATTATTTTCACAAATTGAAGACCATTTCCTCAAGGGCCTTTTCACACACAAGGCCATTGGCCATTTTTATTTTGGCATACTCTTCTCCTGTGCTTCATATCATCCATACTTAACTATCCATTTGTGCATACATAGCACACCCTCATTTGTGCCCAACTTTGTGAGGGGAATAGACACTGCCTCGCCAAGTACGATGATGACGGTGGTAAGACCTTCCCTCACGAATTATGAAAAGCCCCAACTTGTTCTGTAACCCATTCTCATGACGTTAACAGGTAAACCAAAACCCAAGGTTTGGACGTATGCCAAAAATCCCTTATGTTGGTAGCTCTTTAGTAGCACCAGGTTATGGGAAAACCTAAAACCCTTGGTTGTGAGAAAACTTGAAACTCATGGTTTTGAGTACACAAAAAACTCTATGTGTTATGAGTATGGCAAGCTTAGTTCAAGGGGGTGACAATATTTTCCAAAAAGTGAAGTTTGGCTGAAGGGGGTGATTGTTAGTGCCAACCCAAACTTGGGCGGCCAAGGGTGTGAACAAATTGTAAAGTTTATAAAGGCTTTTGAACGTATTGAAAAAATTCTCTTTCAGTTTATCTATCCACCAAGTCCTTATCCTCTCCTCTCTCTCGTATGCTCACTCTCCATAACCATGTCGATCCGCGAGGCTATCAACTTTCGCACCCAACAATCTATGGTTGTTTCTTTAATGCACACCACAATTAGGACTCTTGCAGACATCGCATTTGTGGTGGGAGTCATAAGAAGATTTATGGAAAATATTGGCAAGAAGCATTAGGAAGTATTGAAAAGTGTGATAAATATTTGAATGATACAAAAGATTTGGGCAAGGAATGTGGAAATAGAAGTCCTACGTCAAGTTCATCTTTACATTCACTGGGGGTACAATTTCATGGTGATCATGTTTGCATGATTGTATGTGTAAGGTTTGGGCTTTGTCCTAGAGTCACTAGAGTGTGAGTGAAGGAGAGAAGAGGTGGGTTATCCCATATGTAAAGGTGTGAGGCTGTAGAGCTACTTTCATGAATAAACAACCATTCCAAGTTTTGCATTACATGTCTCTTGTCTATTGGTGAGTTGTGATGGGCTAGCCAACTACTCAAGATCGTGTTTATGAATCCAAGTTAATCTGTCTTGGAACCTAATTTGCTCGAGTAACAATCTAGCCTACAATCACACGTGCACACCATGTTTGTCTGTCACGCACCTTAGCTAGCACGATCCCAATCCCATTAGTATGTCTCAATTTGCCAAATAAGTAGAGTATGTTGATGAGAAAAATGCTAGCAAAGGAAGTTTTATGGCTTACTTATTTAGAGAGAGATTTGCACATTAAAGTTCCAATGTTTCACTGTGAGAGTTTCAATGCTATCTAGCTAGCACATAATCTAGTGTTTAATGTAGAGAAAAAGTATATTGATGTGAGGTATCACTTCATTTGCAAGGTTCTTGAGGACAATCATATAGAGCTTTTCAGTCTTCATGCTATCTTAAACACCGTAGAAAATTTGATGAGTACTTGAATTTGTTCATCCCTGGGAGGAAGTTATTTTTGCTGAGTCGTATCCACCACCGGACCAATATGGGTTCCCAAGCTGTTGGCTTACGAGAAGTTCTCTCTGGTTCTTGATTTGAATGGCCTATTGGTTAAGGTTGTAGAGTCAAAGCATGGTGAAGTTTCCTTTGAATATGCAAGGGAAATGATAAAGTGTTGTATGCAAGATAGGCGGTACGTATTTGTCAAATTATGTAGTATGATGAAAAGTTGTAATATCATGATGAGATTACCTTTTCAATGTTCATACCTATTCCAAGTTTCATTCCAGATAGTAGTATGTTTACAAATTTTGTACCATTGTACTTTTTGGGGCCATACCTTGTGCTATGTCGGCATACTTTTTGGTCTTGTTAACATTATATGAATGCAATAGTAGCATATTGAGGGCTTCTTATGCACACTCAATAAGCTAGTAACTATAAGCAATAAGCTAGTTGACTTACCCTATTTGCTGATAGTATAGATAGTTGTAACCAGAATGAACGGTACTTTCTATCCTAGTAGCATACCCGGTTATGCTAGTCAGCAAACATGCTTTTGTGTATGCTAGTCAGCACACATGCTAATTATGCTATGTATTCTAGCTAGTTGAGTTTGTATGCAAGTTAGGAGAGTTTGTATGCTAGTTAGCATAGGGGGTATGGTGGCTAGCACAATATGTTTAGTTAGCATACCCACTTATGCTATTTAGCATACCTACTTATGTTGGTTAGCAAAAATGCTACTATGTATGCTAGTTAGCATATATGCTATTTATGCTATGTAAGCTAGTTAGCATAGTGGCTATGGTGGCCATCATACCCATTCAACCTAGTTACTATAACCAATTATGCTAGTTAGCATAGATCCATGTTATTCTATGTATGCTTGTTAACATAGTCTATACACCAGTTAGCATACTCAGTTATGCTAGTTAGCATACCCAATTACTCGTTGTTATAAACACCAAAGCCATGTATACACAGTGTACACAAGAAGTATTTTTCCCGTCCCTACCAGTATTTTGTCCTCGATATCTACTGCCTCTTCACCGTGTTTACCCTATTTCCTCCATTTTATGATTGGTCGTGATGGCTGACTGACTGGCCGACCAACTGACCCTTGTGGGGTATATAGATGAGTGTAGGAGCGCTTGGGGAGAGTAGTGTGTGCAGGCTTTGGGAGAGCACAAGGTGTCCCTAGGGAGAATCCATAGGAGGTTCAGTGGGTACAAGGTGCAAGAAACCCTAGCGTTTTTCCCATGCAACCCAACATTTTTCGCTCCCAGCCAAAGGGCAACACTCAGCCCTAGCATTTTTGGTAGGCAATAGTAACAATGCTCCGAGATCATCTCTATGATGCAGTACCATCACAGGGCAGCCTATCAGTGGTCCTTGCGACCATGCAGTGGTAGGCTTCTTGACCAAGATCTAGATCCACATCTAGATCTAGGCAAGAGGAGATGACCAGATCTATGCTCTCAGAGCATGTTGGAGGTGATGCCCATGTGAAGACCGTGTCAGTGTTCTCATGTGCAAAAGAAGTTGGTAGTGTAAGTAGCATTCTCAATTGTGTGTGCCTTGGGTCTATCCATTGGGCATGTCAGTTCTATGCCAGACCACCCTTGGTCACTTGTATGAGCAGATCGTTATCAACATGGAGAGCCTTTCCTAGATCTCTGTCTCTCTCTCTCTCTCTCTCTCTCTCTCTCATTTTTTTATATGTAGTGTCTCTACCTCAGTGATCTCTCTTCTCCATAGGTGTACTTTGCTCATGTGTGTGGTATTGTAGGTGTTCTAGATTGGAGTCAAGGTGCCCACCGGATCACAAACAAGTTCTTCTCTTCATTGTATCTTCCACTTGCCACCTTTTACAAGATACAAGTATCCAGAGAAATCTTAAAATGTATTGTGGATACTGTAACATAATCCATTGCAATTGATACAAGTTTTAGGGGAAGTCACCATATGAATTTGTGTAATGTACCCAACATTTTTCAATACAAGCATTTCATTTACTTTGCAAATATTAAAGGTTCGTATTTTGTTAAGTCATGAAGCTTTCAAACGGAATGATCGGATCGGAAATCAAACTCTAGAACTATTAATCATCACCCTTATTCACTTGAAAACAATAGGTTGATGGAAAACTTAAGCTTCAAGACTGTATCTAAAGATAAGAGTTAACATTTTAGGAAAGAGAGAGCAATTTTAGGAAAGGAGGAGTAATTTTAGAAGAGAAGGAGTAGGAGGCGTACTTTTAGGAAAGAAAGAGTCCTTTTAGGAAAGAGAGAGGAAGAGTTTACTTTAGAGCTCTTTTCTTGAAAGCCAAGCTTCTTCTTAGAGGTTCGAAATCGTCCAAAACATCAAAATCCATGTCCGCAGAAAAAAAAAGAGCCGCGAACGTACGCGAATTTATCTCTCTTTGCTTCCCTCTATTCTTAGCTTGTGACTTTGGCCATGAGAGGCTATATAACGACCCTGAAGGGGAGGAGCCGAGAGCACCGCGAAAGAGGAATACGCACACACACACACACACACACACACACACACACACACTCTCTCACACACTCACCACCATAGCCACACACATAGGTTGGAGGGGGAGAGCCAACATGTACTATGTGTATCTTATGCACTAAAGTACACATTGTACTTAGTGTTAGTGGCTCACACAAGTGTATAGTTGTACACTTAGGGTTAGTAGCAGTTAGTGATGGGCGGTCGGCCACACGGCCATTAAACATAACATTCTCCCACTTGATGGTGGCCAATGTGGGAGACCATAAGAATGAAAGAGAACCACTCTTCACCCAATTCCATCAACTCACAGCAGTGCTAAAACTGATGGCTGGAGATACTTTTAGTGAGTGCATCCACTGTGTTCTCTAACGTAGGAATCTTCACTAAATCAAGGCTCTTGTTTGCCAGGCATTCACTACTGAAGTGATAATGCACATCAATGTGTTTCGTTCTGGAATGAAACACTGGATTGTTAGCCAAGGCAGTAGCACTCTGACTACCACAATGAAGAACTGGTGTACGCTGCTCCAATCCAAGATCTTTCACTAGGTGAGCAAGCCAAATAGCTTCTTTGCATGCCTCACTCAATGCAACATACTCTGCCTCTATGGTAGAAATGGATGTACAGTCTTGAAGAACGGATCAATAAGAAATAGCAGAACCAACAAATGTGTAAATCCAACCTGTAGTTGATTTACGACTATCAACACATCCTACATAATCACTGCCTACAATTCCCTGAATGGATGACTCTCCATGACCATAGCATAACTGTCTATCTGTAGTGCCACTCAAGTATCTAAGAATCGACTTGACAGCATCCCAATGCTCTTTACCAGGGCTAGACATAAATCTGCTCTGCTGACAACTTCCACTGCATGTGGAATGTCAGGTCTTGTAGCCACCATGGCATACATGATACTACCACAAGCTGAAGCATAAGGAACCTTAGCCATTGTAGCTTTTTCCTCAGCAGATTTGGGACAGTCGTTCTTGTTAAGTTTCAAATATGCAGGCAATTGGAGTACTCAAAGCCTTCCCCTTCTGCATGTTGAAATGATCAAGAACCTTGTGCAAATACTGTTTTTGAGAAAGGTACAACAACCTCTTCTTACGGTCACAAGTAATACGCATACCCAAAATGTGATTGGATTCACCCAAGTCTTTCATGTCAAATTGACTTTTTAGCTTGGTTTTCAAGTCAGCAACGTCCTTCTTGAAATGACTAGCAATAAGCATGTCATTTACATAAAGGATAAGCATAATAAGCTGTCCATTTGGTTGTCTTTTCACATAAAGACATGGATCCTCGTTACTGTGCTTATAGCCAAGGGAACGCATAAATGCATCAAACTTTTGATACCATTGTCTAGATGAGTTGCTTCAAGCATAGAGAATTTCAGAAGCTTATAGACCGAATTTTCCTTGCCCTTTAGCACAACCCCTTCAGGTTGCTGCATATAAATCTCTTCCTCAAGATCACCATGCAAGAAAGCTGTAATGACACCCATTTGATCAAGCTCCATATCTTCATTGGCAACCAAAGCAAGCAACATTCTCAGTGTGGTCATCTTGACCACTGGAGAAAAGATTTTCTCGAAATCGACACCATATTCTTGTTGAAACCTTTGGCCACTAAACGAGCTTTGTAATTGTCAATATTCTTCTTGTAAACCCATTTACAAGGCAATGATATCCTACCTTTTGGCAATGGAAGAAGTTTTGTTCTTTCCAATACTTGACATCTCCCTCTTCATATCATGTTCCCACTGAAGCTTATCATTGGCTAGCATAGCCTCTTTGTAGCAAGAAAGCTTACCACTATCTGTCAGCAAAACAAAATCCATGTCTGGAACAAAACGTTCTGGCGGATGTGAGACTCTTTGAGATCTCTGCACGGCTGATTAGAACTCGTACTAGCCTGTGTAGATAGTGGCTCGGGAGCTGTTTGGACAGGAGGTGATACATCAGAAAATGTCACTTTTTGGAATTCAACCTCTTTCAGTGGTTGTCTATGCATCTTAGTCTCATTAAAGACAACATCACTGCTACGGATTACTGATCGACTTTTCGGATCTCATAAACGATAGCCAAATTGAACATCGACACCATAGCCAATGAAGATGCATTTCTTGGACTTACGATCTAGCTTAGCACGCAACTCCTTGGATACATGCGCATAAGCTTCACAGCCAAATGTGCGGAGTTTTTCATAAGAAAATTTATGTCCTGACCATAACTCCAAAGGTACACGAAACTGTAATGAAGCATGTGGTGATCTATTGATCAAGTACACGGTTGTGTATAATGTTTTAACCCAAAACATCTGCAGTAAATTAGCCTTTGATAGCATAGACATAATCTGCTCTTGGATGGTCCTATTCATTCGTTCCGCAACACCATTTTGTGTAGGGGTATAAGGAGCTATAAACTCACGCTTAATTCCCCCTACTTGAATAGAAGTCTATAACTCTTTGGAGACATATTCTCCACCATTGTCTGAGCGCAAAGCTTTCTACTTATGTTAAGACTGAGTTTCAACGCTAGATAAGAACTTCTTGAAGCAAGAAAATGTCTTATCTTTAGACTTCATGGCATAAACCCAAACATGCCGTGTTGCATCGTCAATGAATGTAACATACTAGGACGCACCACCATGGGATTTAAAAGGCATAGGCCCACATAAATCACTGTGCACAAGCTCTAAGGGTTTTCTTTCTTTGTCAAAAGAATGTGTACGATGTGTCCGTGTTTTCTTTCCATATTGACAGTGCTCACAAAAGGGAAAATCAAAAAACAACAAAGACATTAAGTAGCCCAAACGAGAGAGTGTCTCCATTCCCTTCTTTGACATATGTCCTAATCGACTATGCCATAAAGCAACGGTTGGCAGCTCGGTTACCAAAAGAACAATGTTTTTATCAGATACATAAAGAGGATAAAGTGAACCAACTTTAGAACCATGGGCTATAATGAGATGACCCTTCACAATACGCCAAAACTGCTGATGAAAAGTGACGTTATAACCCAAGTCATCAAGACGTCCAATCGAAATCAGATTGTGTGTCAATGTTGGAACATGACGTACATTATGGATGATAAACTTCACCCCATTTTCCATAACCATGGCAATATCACCTATGCCAACAATGTCACAAGAGTAACTGTCACCAAGTGTGACAAAGCCAATGGTTTCCTCATATGTAGTAAACCAATGCCTATGAGGTGTGACATACAACGAAGCACCCGAATCAAGAATCCATGTATTGGATACTTCACCACTAACAAGGAGTTCAATTGGCATAGAACTCTGCAAAGATAGGGTTTTGTGTGCATCATAAAATACATCATTAAGTTTAGTCAACATATTAATGTCTTGTGCATCACTGTCATCATGATTTATGTTCAGCTCTTCAGTCTTAACCGAACTCTTTGGTTTCTCCTTTTTATCATCATGATCTTTGCCTTTACCTTTGCCCTTCTCTTTGTCATGCTTCCAAGCATAACAATCCTTCTTTATGTGACCAAACTTATCACAATAATGGCATTGAACATTGCGGCGACCACGAGACTTTGATCTACCCTTTGATGCATCTTTATTTCCCTCTTTCTTAGACTCACGTTACAAAGAACAGCCCTTATGTTGCTTATCATCTCTTTGCACATAATGAGCTTTGCCATAGTGCGAGCTAGTCATGGTCTTCCGATGCATCTCCTCTGACAAAATTGTACTAGTAACATCATCGTACTTTAGTGTACCATTAGGAGAAAAGTTACTAACAGCTGTGCAAAAGATATCCCAAGAGGGTGGCAACCAGCAAAGAAAAAATATTTCTTTCATCTCATCATCAATGGTCATGCATTGTGCACAAATCTGGGTCAAAAGAGAATCAAAATCATTGATATGGCTGTCAACGCTAGCTGACTCCTTCTTAGTGGTGAAGTATCCCATATATGGATTCTTGATTCGGGTGCTTCATTGCATGTCACACCTCATAGTCATTGGTTTACTACATATGAGGAAACCATTGGCTCTGTAAACATGTGTGATATTGAGAGACGGCGGTCTCGTTCTTGCCGATACATGCGTTGTTGTCATTGCGGTCACACAAGGCACATTAGATTCCGTTGTTTTAGACGTATGAGATAGCAGCAGATATGTATGCGCTATGCAGATACGGCTTTGACACATGTTAGAGAGGCAGTTCCAGTGGCAGTCTATGCCAATGACGGTGATGTCACACTTGCCTCCAATGTACCTCTTGTAGATTTGTCTATGGTTAACACACTTTCTCCACAGTGGTTACTAGATAGCGATGCGGTTTTGCACGTCACACTGTGTCGTGAGTGGTTTAGCATATTTTCTAGTGGGAGACTTGGTTGTGTGCACTTACAAAATGGTGTTGTGGAACAAATGAATAGGACCATCCAAGAGCGGATTATGTCTATGGCTATCATATTTTCTCCACAATGGTTACTAGATAGCGATGTAGTTTTCCATGTCACACCATGTCGTGAGTGGTTTACCACTCTCTTTTAGTGGGAGAATTATTTGTGTGCACTTGGCTGATGGTTTGGAGTTTGACATAAAGGGTGCAGGAGATGTTTGTTTTTCATTGCCCAGTGGTTCATCATACACTCTACGACATGTGCTGAGACAGAGCTTGATCTCAATGAGATAGTTGGAAGATTTTGGTTGTCAGGTACTGCTTAGAGAGCAATCTTTCCAGATGCATTGCGGCTCACTAGTGATTTCCAGAGGAGCCCGCAGTGGCGTGCTATATCCTATGCATGTGTCTGAGGTTCGAGATGATGTAGTCTTGATTTTGTTGCTAGCATGCTTTGAGCGAGAGACGAGACATGTCTTTTTTTCCAATGATATCCATCATGCTCAGGAGACAAAGAATTTAGTTGTGCAAGACGTGCTAGTAAACTCTATAGAGATAGACATTGAGCAACGGTGTGCTCTAGTGAGACACAACAGGCGTTGTCAGACTTTGTGCAGGCAAAGGCAAAGCAGGTTTTCTCCCTAGAGACACAGACAAAGATGAAAGATATGGAGTTTTTTAACATGCTCATGTTAGAGGCTGATGAGTTGGTGCTAGGATGCACAGTTTTGCCTATGGGTGAGAGGGATGTAGCTTCCCCAATGTCGGTGTTAACACATCCATACGCGATAGGTAGTCATGAGGATGCAGCTTTTGCAGATAGCACAAGGGAGGTGAGTACAACCACTCTTCTGTAGATTTTGTCAGCATTTGGGCGTCTCATGTTTGACTTGTTATTGTCGAGGCCCGACCTAGCAGCAGCTGTAGTGGGAGCATTTGCAGTAGGGATTGTCAGTCTTATGGTGTCTAATACTAGCATGATGCTTTGTGGAGCTTTGCAGACCATATAGAGTTGTCAGTGGGATTTACATACAAACTCTAGCGTGGGTACGCACACTAGCCTACCACCAGAGCCGATACAACTGTGTGTAGATCAACAGAGTGAGCCAGTGGACGTAGGTTGAGAGAGTCTCTCATCTAGTTTCTTGTACATACTATTTGTTTAGCTAGTAGGCCTCACTTATCGGTGCATGGACTTTAAGTGGAAATATGGTGGGGTAAAGTTAGTGTGCCTCACCTTGAGCCGAGCGCCCAATGTCCAGCCGCCCACTAACACTGACCATCGACCCTTATTCTTTGTATGTATACAGAATAAGGGATGTAGAGCTGGTTGCTCTCCACTCCACCCACATCTAGTGTCTCCCTCTTCCTTGCATGCACTCTCTCAGGTGCACGCTCGCACGCTTCGCACACTGTGCACTCATTAGACCCCTCTCCCTTCACTTTGAAGACATAAACGCTTAGAAGCGGAAGCTCTCTTGCCTTCACATCGGAGTTACCTTCTCTTCCTCAACCTCTCTACCTCAAGCTTTTACCTTCAAGCCATCTCTATCTCCAAGTCTTTCTTTACCATTGTCATGTTGCCCTTTGGATTCTTGAGTTCTATTTCTCTCTTTCCCCTTTCTCTACCTCGATACGATGGCCCTGAAGCGAGTGACTTGAAGCTTCAAAGATGCTCTTGTCGTTCCACCTCCAAAGAAGGTGCAAAAGAAGGTATCGTCTACTCCAATCATAACTCAAGCAGAAGTATCGACTTGGAAAGAAGGTGAAATCATCCAACCTCAAACACGGGAGGTAATCAAACATGCCACTAATCCGGGTAAGAGAAATTTATAATTGTGCATTGATATTCATGTTGACTTGGGAAGCTAAGCATAGGGATTCCCTTAAACCATCCAAGGAACGTGATTCTATCACAAGAAACAACCATATATTTTCATCGATTAGTGAAAGAACTGTTTGATAAATTATCACTGTTTGTTACATCGTTATTGCTTGATAAATTGTTATTGTTTGATAAGTTGTTACTTGTTGATATGAAGAGTTGGTTGATTATGTTTGAAGAATCATTTAAAGAGAAGAATTGTTGAAAGAATATCTTTTGTTTCTTGCGGGTAGCGAGATGATTCCGCGGTTAGCGGAGATTAAGCTGAGGTTATCGGCTCTCTTTTATTCCTCGCGCTTAGCAGGATGCCTGGCGGTTAGCAAGATGTCTTGCGGGTAGCGTGATGCCTCGTGGTTAGCGGGATGCTTCACGTAGCAAGATGGGAAGGTTGTGCAATTTGCGGTTAGCGAATAAATCCTTTGCAAAGGCTCTGTTGGTTAGATAGAGAAAGTCCGTGGGTAGCGGCAACTCATGAAAATTTGGAAAAGTTATTTTTGCTGAATTATAAAGTTGTCTTTATTAGGCCTTGTTTGAAGCTCCTATCCATTGAAAAGTGTCAAAAAGCGTGAAAAGCACTCGAAAAGTAGATTTTTAAAAAATTGAACCTTAAATTCCTTTGACCTCATAGATTAAGTATCCGACCCTGGTTCTCATAAAAAAGCACCAAAAATCACAAAAAATGAGAAAATTCAAAATTTTCCAAAATTGAACCAACTATCCATCTAACCTATTAGAACATGAAAATGGCCTTGTTTTCCACTTTAAAACCTCTCAACATTCCATAGCAAGAATTCTAGATCAAAAAAGAAAGTAAAAGATAGATGATGCCATATTTGGTTTGACAATTATCCTTGCTATGAGGCTACATCCACCAAGTGCTATCAACTTGTAAACTGCCCAATGCTATAGAGAAATGTAGAGAAAATTGTCACTGGTATAGAGCATTTCATGCATCTAGTGCACTTGGTTGACAAAGGTGCATCCATATTTTGTAGGTTTATTGGAACATGCATGAGGATTTTTGTAAGCTAAAGGACAGTACATCCTTTGTGGCATGAGAGAAAACCACAATGGTGTCATTTGCTGAGAAACATTGGGATCAATTACACAACCCTTTACATGGGGTAGGCTTTGTGCTGGGATCCAAAGTTTTAAATGTACAATCAATCTCCTAATAACAAGGTCATGAATGATTTTAAGAAAGTGTGTTGCACAACTATTAGGTGATGTGAATGGCAAAGAAGATTACATGCAAAAGATGGCCTACACCAAGAGGCAAGGAATATTTAGGGATCCATGGCACATAGATGTAATTAAGAGTCCACTTGTTTGATGGAAGGAATATTTGGGGGGGGGGGGGGGGGGGGGGGGGGGGGGGAGAGAAAGTGGAGCTACAACATATGGATCCTAGGGTCTTGTCAATGACTACCTCTAGTGGAAGTTGTGAGTGAAATTGATTGTCTTTTTCTTTTGTGCACACAAAGAAAAGAAATCAACTGAGTCCAAAATGAGTTGCAGACTTACTGTACATCTTTTGCAACATGCGGCTAATGCACAAGCTTGCAAGGGTAGCCACACAAGCTATAGAGCAAAGCTTTGGATGTTTCTAGACACACAAAGAAATTACAAGTGAAGCCCACTCTGATGATAAATTTGAGTGGATTTGGAAGATATGGATCCAAAGTGTTGAGATGCGAAGGAAGTGGATGATATGGTCCCTATGATTGATGCTCTAGATGATGTATTAGAAATTTTACATTGTGGCACAGAACTATACTTTTGTAATGATTATCATGTGCTTTCAACTACACTTATGTAACACTTTTATATATGATGGTTTAGAGATGCACTCCACTTTTGTGATAACTGTAACTCGTTGTATATGATGGTTAAAAGATGCACTCCATTTTTGTAATAATTGTATGCTGAAAGCAAGGGATGGTGGTACAAAATTGGTTGTCCTTGACACCACCTAGGCTTAATCCACCAAGTGTATAAGTTATCAAAAGCCTTTTGTTACAAGAAAATAATCAACCTACCATTAAAAAACAAAAAAAAAGCCAACAATAATCAGCATGATTAGTTCCAACATCACCATCTAAAAACTAAGTCATGATGATTTTGGATTTTCTAGTTAGTATTCAACAGATCGATACAAATTAGTGGCTACCTCATGAAATTGGATCCTATAATACGTATTAATATCTCCCAAAATCAAGAATGCATACGCTCATCCCATCAAGAGACAACTCTAGCATTTGTACTCATCTATAATCTATTGAAGATAAACCAAAGCTACCACCTTCATGAAAATATCTCATGAAATCATCCTTCATATATGTGTTATTTAGTTTCAAATACAAGCATGCTTATGGAATTCATAAGAGAGAGTTCGCAGCTTTTTCAGATGCCCTCCACAACCTAGGGCATGACAAATAGTAGTATTTTTGGACTTTGGATCCATATCGCTCTTCCCTTAGATTTTTCTCAATTGTGATGCTTTTATATTGTTCAATTACTATTTAAGATATTGAACACAGTCAAAGGGTAACAAACCCATGAAAATACTCTCATGGATGTAGCCTACATTTACATATTATTCAATTGGAATAGCAAGGGTGCCACCTCCATGACAATATATCATGGATATATCCTTCATATATGTGTTATTTAGCTTAAAAAGCAAGAATGTTTGTGCTCTTCATAAGAGAGAATTTCCACCTTTTTTAATTAAAGAGATAATCTCCACAACCTAGGATGAACAAATAGTGTGTTTTTGGAGTTTGGATCCATATCTCTTTTCCCTTTGATTCTGCTCAATATAATAGTGATGATTTTATATTTTTTAAGGTATTCAACAGAGTCAAAATGTACCAAACCCATGCAAATACTGTCATGGAAGTAGCCTACATATACAAGACATATCCATAATATTCATTTGGAATAGCAAGCATGTTCATGCTCTCCATAAGAGAGAATTCCTACCCTTATGATAAAAGAGATTTCCTCCACCCTCATGTAATGTAGAATATGGACAAGCATACTTGATTTTTCAAAAAATATGGAATCAATCAATTGGAGCTGGAAAAATTTGTGAGAAGAACAATAATTTCACTTTCTTGAGGGAACAATAATTACATGTCTATTTGGATTAATATATGCAAATACAAGTGAGAATATACTTGCAACACTTGAGTAAATGAAGCCAGAGAGATAGAGTTGCACAAGAGGAAACAAAATGTTAAAGGATACATTTATACTGGGTTGGAACCTTGATAAATACAATTGCCTAGATCATGTTTATCTTGTTGTAATATGAATTATGTACATAAATGATTTTTTAGTGAGGGCTTGCAAAAAGGTCCCTTTTTTTTCTTATTTGTTATCCTAGTGTTTCTTAACACTGTAATCCTTGATGATGATTTTGACTCTAGTAGCCTTTGTTTAAAATATCTAGAATTTGTAGGAATTATATTTTTTCAGTTACAACAATGTTTGTTGGAAGAGCTATTCATCAAGAAGTAGCTCTTCCATATTAGCAATATTAAACCATGCTTCCAAAAGTGTTATTGTTGTATATACACAACAACAAAAATAGAACTATGTGTTGAGCGTATGTCTATGTGCTAAGTCTAAGTTTATGATATTAGGCTCTAGTCACTACTAAGGAGTTTCAAGTGAGGCTCAAGATTGTATTTTATCTCCAACTTAGTGTCTTATGTAGGACCAAAAATTAAGGATTGAAGATAAGCTTGAGAGTCCCATCCATGTGATAGTGTCTTATTCTATATAGCACCAAAATAGGACTTGAATATGTAATGTGCATCTCGAAATAAGTATAAGACTCATGCTCATTTGCTATTTAATGCAAGGCACATGAGGCATCCTAGGAAAAACCACCAACAAGTGAGGAAAAAAAAGTTTAAGGCTCACATACACGTGCTAGTGGCTCATTTTCAAATGGCACTAATAAAAGCTAGCATGTGTGCCTTGAACTAAGTTTGAGCCTCATGCCAAATTTCTAGTTTAGGTGAGGCACTTGAGGTACTTAGGCTCAGTCCTCATCTTAGTATCCTACATAGAAACAACAAGTAAAGTCTTAACTTACATTTGAGCCCCACATCCTTGTGCTAGTACCTTGAACTAAGTTTGAACATGTCCACTTGATAGTTAAGTGAGGCATGTGAAAATCAAAGTTAACTTCCAGTGTCTTCTTAATATACCACAGAGCATCAAAAGTAAGGCTCAAACTTAAGTTTGAGCGTCCTATTCATGTGCTAGTGCCTTAATTCCATATGGCATAAAGAGTCTCCCCCAAACAATCATAAAGCCAAACATTGAAAAAAATACGCTAATTTTAAGTCTCATCTCCAAAAATGGGACTTGAATAATTTCCAAAATTCCTAAATATGTCTTTCTACTACAATGTAATAGATGAGTTAAATGAACACTCAGCTACGTGTGAGATTCGGGGTCAGAAACAAAACATGTGAGAGCTAAGCTACTTATGAAAGGAGGGGAGGAAATTTTTTTTGACTTCCCTAACCAGAAATGAAAAAGACAAAAATGGTTTAGACAAAAAAGAGACACCAGAGACGTGAAAGCTAGACCTATGCCATCAGTCTCCAGTAGAACACAGTTCCTGATGCAGATACATGCACATGATTGTGTTAAGGACAAAATCACTGGCAGATATCCTTCAAACGAAAACCCAGAAATGTCAAAAACATCAAGAAAAACGAGGAAGGATACCCAATAAAAGCCAAAAAAAATAGGAAAAGGAGTCATCCATGACACGAGTTGAGCGAAAAAAGAAGTATCAAGAGTTGAACAAAGCTCTAAAGGAGATATAAGCGACTGAAATGGAAACCACAGAAGAGGATGGTAAAGATGTAATGAGGGTTCCATCCCATTACAAAAATTATACTCTCCAAGATCGAAAAATCATAGTCGAACAACCTGTTAGAGAACTACGAAAACAAGGCGAATCCTATGAAGGGCCTGAAAACGTGAAAAAAATAGGTTTGGTCGAACCAAGAGAAGAACCTAAGCCTACCTACATTGCAAATGACCTAGCAGAAGAAGAAGAAGATCTTTTACTAAGCTTACTGAAAGAATACCGAGACATCTTTGCTTGGTCTTACAAGGATCTCAAGGGTGTTGATCCAGAAATCTGTCAACATACCATACCCATGAGAGATGATGCAAAACCAAGCAGACAAAGGCGATAGACATACAATGAAACATTTTCCAGAAAGATCATAGAAGAGATTGAAAAACTAAAGGAAGCCGAATGCAAGCTCTCACTTCAGCTCCAATATTGAAAGCACCAGATTGGAATAAGATATTCCACATACATGTAGATGCTTCCAATTTTGCCATTGGGTGTATACTAGCTCAACCAGGAGACGGGAAAATTGATTTTCCTATTTCTTATGCTAGCCGACAGTTGAACATGCCAGAAAAGAATTATACCACCACCAAAAGGAAAGGATTAGGAATGATCTATGATGTAAAAAAGTATAGACATTAGCTATTAGCAAACAAATATGTGTTCTTCATGGACCACCAAGCCTTATTCTACTTGGTCAATAAGCCATGTAGCACAGGAATAATAGTGAGATGGTTCATCATTCTTATGGAGTTTGACTTCATTGTGGTTGTAAAAAAGGGCACCACTCATCAAAGAGCAGATCATTTGTCAAGGATTTTTTTAGGGGAATCACCTAAAGGAGTAGATGATGATCTACCAGATGCATATTTGTTCTCCATGGAAATGATACCTCGATGGTCAAAAAATATGGTGTCATTGATGACCATAGCTCAAATGGATTTGCAAATACCACTTCCTATTACAATTGGATTAATTGAGCAATCGGCTATGTATCAACTACTAGTGGGTAGGCTATACAAAAGAAAACAAGATGGAATATTGCTCTTATGTATTAATCTTGAAGAGAAAAACCAATACCGAAGTCAAGAACATATTACCATAGTGGGACTTCACTTTGCGGAAGACCAAACTATGCAAAGGATCTTGAGACTTGGAGTATTTTGGCCAACTATGAGGAGTGATATTCGCTCTTTCGTAAAGGATTGTCTTCAATGTAAAAAACAAATACCCATACCTCATGTAGCATTGTTTCAAATGTCGCATGTTCCTAAGTGGAGTAACTATTTAGTCACTTACTTATTGAGCTGAACATTTCCTGAGGATATGAGTAAACGCTGTCAAAGAGAAATTGAAACTGAAGCGAGAGACTAAGCTCTCATTGGAAACCAATTGTATCGGAGAGGTAAGGATGAACATTTGCATCTTTGTGCAAATGAAGATGAATATATTCCGATTATAGAACAAGCACATGCTGGATTAGCTGGAGGTCAGTTTTCTAGTGAGACCACCGCAAGAGCAATCTGAATGGCAGGCATATGGTGGCCAACACCTTTTGTAGATGCCAAATAATATTTTCGAAGATGTGATGCCCCAGGGAGGTCAACTAATAAAAATGTAAACTATCAGGTGAGTTCAACAAAAGGGTATTTAAAGTTCTTGAAACTTACAGAAATATATATACAGAAGGGCATTATTTTTTCAAATTTGAAAAAAACTTACAGATTTTAAAAGAAAAGGGTACATTATATTCTTAACAAAATTCACAGATAAGGGGTTTTACAAACATGTCTTGAACGCACGTATGGTAGTTTTACACACAGTGAACCCCCCGAGTGTGATGCTTGTCAACGAGAAAAAATGCCAACATGTGTGGATAGCATGCCCCTAAGACCAATGATGGGGACTAGAGCTTTTGTAAAATGGGGTATAGTCTTTGTTGGGCCAATACATCCACCTGCTTATAGAACCCAAGCTCATTATATCATTGTAGCTACGGACTATTTGACCAAGTGGGCTGAGGCTAAAGCAACTCAAAAGAATGATGCTATAACCACTGCCACATTCTTATATGAGTATGTGTTCACAAGATATGGACTGCCAATAGACATTGTCAGTGATAGGAAAAGTCATTTTGTCAATGAGGTAATCAAGTATTTTCTTAATGAATTTACGATCATCCATAACAAATCAGCTCCCTATCACCCACAAGCAAACGAACAAGCTGAGCATACAAATAAGATTCTTAGCTTGTTTTTGACTAAAGTGGTTAGTTTAGGAAGGACAGAGTGGGAAATGAATCTCCATGCATCTCTTTGGGCTTATCAAGTTTCATTCAAAACTGATTTAAATGCTACACCCTTTAACCTTGTTTATGGCCTTGATGCCATATTGCCAATAGAATTTCTATTACCGACATTAAAGGTAGCAAAGGATCTTGAGTGGACTGGACATAAATTATCAGAAAGACTTGAAGATTTAGAGAAGCTAGATGAGCAAAGGCTAAATGCTGTAGCTCACATCTATGCACAAAAGCAGAAACAAAAACAAATTTTTGATTCCCATCTAATTACAAAAATCTTCATAGAAGGGGACTTGTTCTAGTCTATTCCCTTAAGCAACACATTCCCAAGTTTAAGAAAAAGGGAAACGGATCTTTTGTCATTGAAGATGTATCTCCAAGTGGAGCAGTTAATCTATCCACCCTAGATGGTGAACCAATGGCTAATTGGATTAGCGGGTGTTGTTTAAAGAAGTATAATTTTCCACTAACCAATGAATTGCTGGAAAGAATGCATGCAGCCAAGCAAAGGAAGATCAAACGACAGTAGGTTATTGATGAAGCCCAGGAAGAAGCTCGACTTCAGGTACTCAAAAGGAAAGATACTCTCAAGAAGCAACAAATACCTATTCCCATCAACACAATGGAAATAGATGACCGACAATGGGAATTGCAGAAAGATGCAGTGTCAACAGATGATGAATGGTTAGATGGAATGGACCTTCGCATCAAAGTATAGCTCAACAATCATAGCACAAATGCTTTAGTCGATACAAGAGCTAGACTAAATGCAGACAATTATTCCACGTACAAGTAAGCAACAAGTCAGTCTTTGATAGCAAGAATAACGATAATAAAAGGATGCAACAAGAGCCCAACACCAACATTGGGAGTAGTCAACTTGAATGCGATAGTACATGGATGTTCATGCCCTCATAATTTGTATGCTTACCAGATGAACACATGAATGAGACAATGATTCTAGAAATTCCATGGATGCGGACATACAAGGTAGTACTAGATTGGGATACAAATCAGCTCAAGCTATCACCTAAAGGCAGACAACTCATTGTTCCAATTGCACCAAGCAAGGAGGAATGGAAAGGAAGTAATCAACTCATTGTTCCAATTGCACCAAGCAAGGAGGAATGGAAAGGAAGTAATCAACAGACCAAACCACGAAGTAATCAATCTTCTCCATCCTATTGACAAGCAAATGCTACAGGTAGCATGCAAGGAGTCAGGAAAATTTGGGTACCGAAAGCACAACTTAAGGACAAGCCGATTCAAATCTGGGTGCCCAAAACATCATCGACAATACCAAAGACAGTTCTAAAGGTCAAAATGAAAAGACGAGCATCTCCAAGCAGGGAACCTAACACGAAATGGATTTAGCATAAAAAAGAGCACTTATCTTCTTTGAAAACGGGAAAACCAATCAAGCAATGGAGACTTAAGCCTCAGAAACCTCAACCATACCATTCTACACCAAGCGGGCACAATTTTTGGTGAGCGCTTTTTAAGAATCGGGCAAGCGGATTCCCAAAAGAAGGGACAATCTACCCATCTCTCTCTCTCTCTCTCTCTCTCTCTCTCTCTCTCTCTCTCTCTCTCTCTCTCTCTCTCTTCAACTAAAATTTGATTGTCATTTCACGGCCAACTTACATTCAAACAAAAAACACCATGGATGCATTCAATACACTATTAATAAGAGAAACAAAAATTCCTTACACGCAGTTATGGTCTATGTCACTAGCAAATCACAAATCTATGTGTTCCATTACATCAAAAGTAAATACATATGGGGGGGGGGATACATCATGGGTGACGTTGATGGAGCAAAAGATGTCGTGCGCACACTCACACACCCAGACAACTCAACACAACACAAGGAATTTACTTGAATTCCTCACCTCACTCACTACCACTCAAAAGCTCCCTAAAAACTCTACCCACAAGCTCAATTCAAACTCCAAACGCCTCGATCTACAAGCCCTTGCCTGCCCGCAAACACTACAAGGTGAGTCGAGGTGATCAACACTTGAAATCACGCTTGATGGGGTGAACAAAATATACAAGAAAAACCATCAGAAAACCAAAAACTCCAGCCAAAAAAGGCCACTCTCAAACCATTGCAAAAGCTTCACCAAACTCCACTCTGTTGGACTCTTTGGAGTAGCGCCAACCCTAAAGGCACCGATACAGGGTCACATAGTCTTGCAGAAAGCCGCACCTTCTTCCCTCAATTACTTGCACACACACATCCATGGAAACCTCAGAACTCCCATAGACTCTCCCAAGTGCAAAATTTAAGAGAGAAAGCTCTCCTTCACTCCTCCACACACTCGAAAACAGGACGCGAACGCAACGGGACTGCACTAGACCACCTGTAGGAACCCTGCTTCCTCCCACACACAGAGGGGTGAAAGTGTTGATATTTCTCTTCCAAAGTACTCCCTCAGCCTGTGCCATCATGGCACCATGAGTGATGTGGCAATTTGAAGCCATTTCACACCTTTTTTGACCATTTTTTACCTTTTTTGGCCCAATTTTGACCAATGTTGACCCTTGACGGGCATTTTTCACAGGAAAAACCCCAAATGGAGTCCAAAATTCACCAAATTTTTCATGCTTGATCCTCAATACCCAAAGCACATTTCCACATCCCCACATTCCATTTTTGACCACTTCTAGGGCGATGCACGTATCACCGCAGATCAGGCGCCGCAAATAGACAGTTACCGCATGTGTCAAACTTCTTGAGCGGGATGAGAGTACCCACACTTGTCGCTTGCATTATTTAAATTCTAGAAAGCTCAAAAAAATTCTCTAGAACCAAAATAAGCCACCTAAAACCATATCCAAGGCCCCGATACCCTATACGGGCATGTACATGTGTTCGACTGCTAGCGCACGAACCTGACTATTAACAATGTGTACACGTTGCATCTTTTTTTGAACTTGAAACCACTTTGCAAAGCTCCCGAATGCATGTATTTACATCCTTTTGTACATATAACCATGCATATAAATGCTACTTTGTACACGCCAAAAGCGGTCTATCATCATTGCCCACCCTCTAGGTAGAGCATTTATGCTCAACCAAGAGACTATTTGCATCTGGAACCACATCCCTCACAAAATATTTCTTCAATCAATACCCATTTATTCTGTAGCGCAAACGTTCACCAGACAATTTTTCCAACTCATAGGTGCCATTAGGAAATATATGCTTCACTCTATATGGACCCAACCATTTGTCCCTCAATTTCTTCTGAAAAGTAAAATCCAAGCGAGAATCATACTTCATCACCAAATCTCCTTCTTTGATCTCTTTCTCTGGCAGCCTCTTATTCATTTTCTCCATCCTTGTATCTGCTTGTTGAAGATAATAATCACACTAGCTTTCTCTCTATTCATTCGCAACAACTCTAGAGAAAGAATTCTTTCTTGCAGCTTGTCATTATGCTCACCTTGCATTCTGCACAACAACTTCAAGGAATCCAACTGCACTTGTATGGGCATAAGAGCTTCCTTTCCATAAACAAGTTCACATGGTGTAAAGTGTGTTGACACTCTATACGCAGTTCTATAAGCCCACAAACACTTTTCCAAGTCCAAGTCCAACTCTTTAGGATGCTCTCTAGCATACTTTGATAGCATCTTCACAATTTGACCATTGCAATTCTCAACCAACCCATTGCATTGTGGGTAGTAAGGAGAAGAATTCCTATGCTGAATTTTCAATTTCTCCATGAGAACAGCAACAAGTTTTCCCCTAAACCCTGGTCCACGATCAGAAATGATAACCATAGGAGCTCCAAACCTGCAACACACTTGTTCATATAAAAAAGAGGCCACTCTTCCTGCTGTTACATCTTTTACTGCTCTTGCCTCCACCCATTTTGTCAAATAGTCCACAGCCACAAGGATATACCTTTTACCATTGTTGGTCCTTGGAATTGGACCTACAACATCTACTCCACATTTTGCAAATACATCAATAGACATTATAGCTTTCTGAGGCTCGGCCAAAAGCTTCCGATTTCAAACACTTGGCATTCATGGCATGACTTGCACCAAAAATAAGCATCTCTCATCATAGAGGTCCAACAGTAACCTGCTCTTAAAACACGAAAGACAACCTGATCCTTGCCTTGATGGCCTGTTTCTTCATGGCAGTGCTCCAAAATCAACCCTATCTCTTCTTTGTATGGAACTTTTCTCAAAATACTATCCTTGCCATAAAGCATGATATCCTCACCTACCAATGTGTAGTTTCTTGCTTTTGCAACTATTCTCTTACGCCGAACCTTTGACATGCCCTCTGGACATTGCCCTTTACCAAGAAATACTTCTACATCTTCTAATGATTCCCTTCCTGCATACAAGGCTTCCTTGACCTTTAAAGGAGTTACCAAGGCATCCAACTTGTCTCTAGCCAACTCATCAGCTTCTTTATTCTGCTCATGAGGAACATGCTTAAACTGTATCTTCTCAAACTCATGCAAAAGCTTCTTGATTCCATAGAACCACTTCTTCAAATTGTCTTTCTTAACATTCAACAATCCAAGCAATTGATTCATGACTAGCAATGCATCCCCTTTTGCAATGACCCTCTTCAGTCCAAACTCAACACATTGCTTCAACCCAAGAAAAATCGTGAGGTACTCGGCCTCATTGTTACTTTCAGCTTCATCAAGATTGTAAGCTCTAGAAAAGATTACATCGCCTTTTGGGTTCTTAATGACTACCCCACCACTTGCCTTTTGAAGAACTTTCTTGTATGCACCATCAAACATCATTGTATACGCATCTGTAATATCTACTTCCTCTTCATGATCATCCTTGTCAACCTTGGGTAAGATGGAAGCTCGCCCCCCTTATGTACCACTATGTCCGCCAAGTGAGATTTAACAGAATGATCCACTTTAAACTCAAACACATACTCTTGAAGCTCCGTGTAGGAGAACTCGCTTACATTCTTCATCTTGCTCTCAAAATAAACTGGCTTGAAGTTCCTTCCTTGCTTTTGTAAGAGAACCGACCCAAAAGCTACTGACCCCACACTAATAGATACATAGAAAATTGACTGCAAGTCAGGAGGACTCACTGTTGGTAAAGCACACAATACCTCCTTGATGCCATCAAAAGGCTGTTGCATGTCTTCATTCCATTCAAACCCTTGAACTCTTTGACTCAATTTCTGGAGAGGATACACATACTGACATAGCATCCAGAAAAAACATGACAAGTACCTGAGCTTATGCACAAATGATTTGTGTTGCTGGGTGGATCCATGACTCTGGCATGAGCAAACTTACACTTCTTTGGGTTGAGTTGCCCACCCTCTTGTTGAAGCCTTTCAAAACTCAACCTCAACTTCTCCAAATGTGTGACCCTTGAGCTATAACACCCAATGTCATCCATGAAAACGCGAATGAACTTACCCAAGTAGGGACCAAACACTCTATTCATCCATCCTTGGAAGGTAGCATATGCATTAACCTGCCCAAAAGGCATTCTTTTGTAGGCAAAACAACCCCAAGGAGTAATGAAGGTCGTCTTCAATCGATCTTCAATCGCTATCAAGATATGAAAGTAGCCAGAAAATCCATCCATGATTGAGTAACGTTCATGACCTGCAACCTGATTGATGATTTCATCTAGAAAGGGTAGTGGATAATGATTCCTTTTTGTGGCAGCATTCAAAGGTTTTTGTGGCAGCATTCAAAGGTTTGAAATCGACACATATCCTAAATATTCCATTCTTCTTGGGCACAATAACAATAGGAGAGACCCATTCAGACTCCTCCACTCGAAAGATGAAATCTGCTTCCAAAAGCTTCGTCACCTCTTCATGAAGTGCCTTCTCATGAATGATCCCCAACCTCCTAAGCTTTTGAACCTTTGGCTTGGCACCTTCTTTTAGATTGATTCTATGCTCGACTCCTTTAGCTCCTTGCAACTCTGTATATTCAGTGGCGAATAGATTTGGAAACTCTGTAAACATCTCTTCATACTCCTTTTTTCCTTTTGTGTCAAGTCCTCTCCTAGCATGCTCCTTACATTCACTTTGGCAGGCTCTACAATTGCTTTTGGACTATCCTTCTCTTCCTTGACCTTCACATCATGCATCGATGCTTCCTTTTCAACACTTATCCCAAAAAGATCAGGACATAATTGCATCAAGCCTTCCTCTACACTTTCTTCTGATGATGTAAACGAAGCATCACTATCGTATGATGTGGTTTCCGTCGAATCCGTATCTTGCATCTCCACTAGGGGCTGTGTACAGCTCTCATGTGTCTTCATGTTGTAGACAATGGTCCTTCCTTTCTCTTTGTCGGAGATGGTGATCAAGCCCGTGCCCCAATCCTGCTTAGCACCAAGGGTTATAAAGGGTTATAAGCCATGGGCTCCCTAAAATGATTGGATACGCATTCTCACCCGCTTGCATCACGTAGCAATCAACCAAGCACTCAATCCCCAAGACTTTTATCTTCACATCTTCAGCTATTCCAAGACACCTTGCCTTTTTGTGGTTGGCCATCCTCATACGGATCGAAGCATTCACTGACATCTTAACGCCTACTTCCTTCATGATAGCCTCGGTCATGACACACACCTGGGAACCACCATCCACATATTCTTGCACTTCCATCTTCTTTCCCATCATAGCTTCAACTATTGGCACCATATCCACTGGGTGACCAACCCTCAAAGATGACACCATGCTTTGACGCTTTTCCTTCTTGGAAGGGAGCCGCGTACTCACACACTTGGTCCACTGCCTCCTCAATTTAGCATTCAAAGCCACCAACTGACCAAACGATATATTTTCCTTTTGATTTCGTATTTCGTTGACAATATCATAGTCTTCTACACCTTGGCCAAGGAGGTAGTCCTTTGGACCAATTTTCCTTCTTCACCGCCTCTTACTACTTTCTGGTTTGTCTTCGACCTTAGCCTTTCCTTTTCTTGCTCTTGTTTCCCTCTCTTCTTCTGTCTCTTTCTCCTGATCATGCCTAGCTCTCTTATTGGCCAAAACATCCACATCTTGATGCTCAAGGGTAATGATGTTGATAGCCCTACCTTCTCCATTTTCAGGAAATAGTTGTGGTGGTTGTTGTGGCGGCGGTGCTTCTAGTGCCCACTCTTGATGATTTTCTTCTATTCTTCCTCGACCACGTCCATGTAAGGGGTATATCCCTCCTCTCTCTCTTGGTGGTTAAGTACAATCAGGGGCGTAGTGACCCTCTTCATCACAATTGTAGCATCTTCCTTGTAGACTTCGTCTCCTACCTCTCCCAGCTGGCCGCTCTTCTCTTTGGTTTCTATTCATTATGTTAATTCTTAATTCTTACAACAACTGACTAGCAAGATCATGCAGAACCCGGGCCGTAGAAGGATCTGGACCTTGAACCACTTGCTCCACTGTATCATCCGTTGTCACAGGGATCATTGGTTGCACCACAACTGGCTCAGCGTGTGTCATGCCTTGCTCCCACCTTCTCTTGATCTTCTTTCTCTTGGCCTCGGCAATTTCCACAACTCTTCCAAATGTAGCAGGCTCCTCTTGATCGACCTTCTCCCTTACACTTGGATGGAGACAATCCATAAACTGACGCACTTTAAAGAAATCCCCTGGAGGTACTTGGGATGCCTCCTCTAATTGAACCCAAAGTCCTTTGAAGTGTTGCAAAAACTCTTTAAATTTCGCATGAACATCTTGCTGCAAACCTCTCAATTTTGTTTTCGCTTCTGTTGCGGTTAGTTTCTTTCCAAACCTGTCAAAAATTTCCAGCTTCACCTGCTCCCATGTTTGATTTTTTTCTTCCTCTAAATCTTCAAACCACTCGCGAGCTTCTCCTTTGAGTGCAAGAGGAAATAAATGAAGCTTTGCTTCATCATTCACAATGTGCATACCAAGCGTATGCCATTCGAAGTCCGCAATCCAATCTTTCACATCCTCCTTCCATGTAAACACTAGCCGACTATACGCCATCCCTTTGAAATCCCTTCTCCCTTGCGTGAGTAATTCCACAAAATTTGAATTCTTGCACCTCAACCATACCACCACTTTTATTCAATGAAGCTCGAACTTCACAGCAAAACCGCTTCACCTAGGTGCACAACCGGCAAATTTCCGCTCCCCAGCGGGATCGCCAAAGGATGATGGAGTAAAAGATGTCGTGCGCACACTCACACACCCAGACAACTCAACACAACACAAGGAATTTACTTGGATTCCTCACCTCACTCACTACCACTCAAAAGCTCCCTAAAAACTCTACCCACAAGCTCAATTCAAACTCCAAACGCCTCGACCTACAAGCCCTTGCCTGCCCGCATACACTACAAGGTGAGTCGAGGTGATCAACACTTGAAATCACGATTGATGGAGACCAAAATATACAAGAAAATACATCAAAAAACCAAAAACTCCAGCCACAAATTTCCACTCTCAAACCATTGCAAAATCTTCACCAAACTCCACTCTATTGGACTCTTTGGAGTAGCGCCAACCCTAATGGCACCGATACAGGGTCACATAGTCTTGCAGAAATCCACACCTTCTTCCCTCAATTCCTTGCACCCACACATCCATGGAAACCTCAGAACTCCCATAGACTCTCCCAAGTGCAAAATTTAAGAGAGAAAGCTCTCATTCACTCCTCCACACACTCGAAAATAGGACGCGAATGCAATGGGACTGCACTAGACCACCTGTAGGAACCCTACTTCCTCCCACACACAAAGGGGTGAAAGTGTTGATATTGCTCTTCCAAATTCCTCCCTCAGCCTGGACCATCACGTCACCGTGAGTGATGTGGCAATTTGAAGCCATTTCATACCTTTTTTGACCATTTTTTGCCTAGTTTTGGCCCAGTTTTGACCCCTGACGGGCATTTTTCGCAGGAAAAACCACAAACGGACTCCAAATTTCGCACGCTTGATCCTAGATACCCAAAGCACATTTCCACATCCCCACATTCCATTTTTGAACACTTCTAGGGTGATGCACGTATCACCGCAGATCAGGCGCCGCAAATAGACAGTTACCGCATGTGTCAAACTTCTCGAGCGGGATGAGAGTACCCACACTTGTCGCTTGCATTATTTACATTCTAGAAAGCTCAAACACATTCTCTAGAACCAAAATAAGCCACCTAAAACCATATCCAAGGCTCCGATACCCTATACGGGCATGTACATGTGTTCGACTGCTATAGCGCACGAACCTGACTATTCACAATGTGTACATGTTGCATCTTTTTTTGAACTTGAAACCACTTTGCAAAGCTCCCGAATGCATGTATTTACATCCTTTTGTACATATGACCATGCATATAAACGCTACTTTGTACACGCCAAAAGCGGTCTATCAACGTGGATGAAAGAAGGGCGGTGGGGGGCCATATGCCCTGGGAGGAAACAAAGGTCGTGCCAATGGGGGCAGTGCACCAAATGGTGGGAGAACTCCTCCAAATGGTAGAGGGTACGAACTGTATGTGGGGGGGGGCTGTAGGGAGTGAAAGAGGCAATGGATCAACTCCAGGCGGGGTCTCAGATGTGGAGGCAATGAATGCACTAGGAGACAGTCCATTTGCACGCCATGCCAAAACTGGGCCGTGAAAGTGGGATACAGTGCTGCTACTACCCCGCCCTGACTGTTGAGTGGTGTCGAGAAAGGTGGCTCCAACGGATGAAGCTGCTCTGACACCTACTTCGGTTGCTCAGTTACCTGAGCTCTAACACTCCTATGAAACATTAATGTCGAGCCTAAATCGGAAGGTAGACGCTGAGCTGGCTCTAGTCAAGCATTGAAAATTGCCCAATCCTTCTCACAACTGATGCAATGCCTGCTTAGTAGTAAACATTGTGCGGCCAATGTCCCCACTCCTGCAAAACAATCCAACACAGCATCTCCCATGTCTGTGAAGGTACCTAGTAGACATCTACAAAAGAAAAGTAATCTTTAGATTTGTTATACCTATAATTTTATAGGAACATGAAGAAAAACTTCCAAAAAGTTTCTACCACCTACTGGCAAACGCTGGACTCCTCTCAACACCTCTACGATAAGGCTTGCCCATACGATCAAGCGTCCACTGTGTGGAATCTGAACCCGGTAGCTTCTCCCACAACATGTCGTCATGTGCAGAGAAGCCACGTACATTTGCTGCAATCTCTCCATCCGCTCAATCATACCTCGAAAGCCGACACCCATCGGTTCTAGGGGCTGAAAAAATGACCAGCAACAAAGTACCAACCTACGAATAACAGTAAAAAATTATTATTTTGAAATGCAAACATCGAAGTTACTATTCATTATCAAAAGAAAACAAAACATACCCCCTCTAAATAGTCCTGAACAGTTGTGCAACTAGACTCCGGCAGCCGTATGTACAATATCCTCAACAACTGGAAACGAGCTCCCTCTGCCTTCAAAGTGACAATGGACAGATGTTCTGCATGAAATGTTGCCACAACCATGCCATCAACCAAAAGAAACTCGGTTGCCAGAAGGAATGCAACACCCACAAGGTCACTATCCCATTGGTTCCATAAAGGAACCCCACCCGTGCTAGCTACATGTGGCCTAGTGTGTAAGGGAAAGGCCATGTACATCAAACGTACGCCACCCAATCTCAAGCTGGGGTTCATCTGCCCTGTTCCTTATAGAGAGCCCAAGAATCTACGTAGTGACTACATAGAACTGCATGCAATCTTTGTTAGCACTAAAATTGTGGACATAACTTTGATTGTAAATTAGCATGGCTTACCTGTCATTGCACAACACATCTGGAATAGCTTTTGCCAACTCCTTGACACTAGCATGCACTGCAAGGTGGCATGGATCTACATGCATATCTGTATGTAGAACATAAGATCAAATATCTTTCAAGCAATGATAAAGAGAACAACACAACATTAACCATTTTCACATACCTGGATGGTTATCTCCCACAACTCTGGCCATGTTTGATAGGTCCTCTGTAGCCCTGCCGTGTGATGGTGAACATGGAGGGGACTCCTAGATGCCCCCTACTGGTCTTGGAGTGAAGGATAGTGTCGGTACATTGTGTCTCATAGCAGCAAAGCTATGAGCACTATCGCTGACTTCCACAGAGTACTCCTCAACCACATGCTCTCTCTCACTATCACTAGAAACAACAGCCCTCTTCTTTGTCTTCCCACATTGTCGGTCAGCCGGTTGTGCTTGCAAGTCTTTCTTTGAGGCCTGTTTCTTTTTGTCCGGTTTCTTTGATGTGTTTGGATAGAGCATCCTCTATCACAACCGCTTTCTTCTGTGACGCGGTATGCTCTGCTACTAATTAAAAAAGAACAGTTATTGAGCCCATGTTGTATTGTTGCATGGCAAAGGTAAAAACTATATAGAATGATACCTATGTATAACTCTTCCTCTTTGGGTGGGTACTCCTTGTTCAGGTAGTGAAGCCACCAAGGACACTTGAGCCATGCTCCCTTTGGCTGCAAGTTGTCTATCCACTCGTCAGGATATAAGCCCGTCTCCTCTCTCTCCAACATGCACCATGCATCACTGGGGTGCTCGGGAATGGGAAAGACAAGAGAATCTCTCCACCATCTACAAGACATACCACAATGTTTTGAGCCATCGAGAACAAGATTAGTGTGTCCTACTACATTCTTAATTTGTCAATTAAAGATGTCAAAACTGTACAACAAGCGTTGTGCCGTGCAAGCAAAGTGGGGTTGCTCTTCGGGATCCTGTGTGGACTTGATCCGAGCACTCCACTTCTTGAAGGCCTTGTCAAAGTGCTTGCGTCTGTATGTCAGTAATGTGTGGGCAAGTGTGCAACCATGCCTACCTTCAACCTTCTCATGTTGGATAGCAACATCATGATTCTCGGCCTCCATTTTCTCGCCCATCTCAAGCACTCTCCTACAACAAATAAAGTCACAAGTTAGATTATCAACAAATTGCTAGCTAGTGCACATAATCACTAAATCTAACCTTTCCAATTGCCACCAATACATGTGATATCGAAGCCACTCAATCTAGTCCTTCTCCGTCAGCCCTATGCCATTCTCCTTCACCGCCTTGGAGCAAATCAAGCAAGCGGCACTTCCTAGCAAAGGAAAAGAGAGACTTATTTTTCATTGCTACATAATAAAAAGAGAAATATATCAAATGATTTAAATGACATTTACTTACTCTTTCGGGCCAATGCGTGCACGCGCAACCTGTGCCACTCTCGAGGGTGTCATTTTCGTGGTCTTCTCGTCCAACCTGTAAATGATATACATTTTTGGAAAAAATCGTTGCCATTCTCTGGATTTGCAATGGTGGCTATCTCAAGCTCTTTGCTCCGTTTGAGATAGCGCTAGATTGAGATAGCGCTAGATTGATGCTTTCCTCGTATGCGTCAGGTGCCAACTCGTAGTCAAAACTCCCTTTTGATGGCAACCCTTCCGTTTTACTACTATGCATAGCATCGAACTCTTCCTATCATTTGCCAAGGACTCAATCAAAATACACATAATAAGATTTCTCAATCAAAACATATTCTCATTTAGCATTGGTTTAAAGCATACCTTCCAAATGAGTTGCACAAGGACAGCCATTGGCAATTTTAGCCACTTTGACTTGTTTGGACCCCTAAAATTCAAAGCCCTTTCTGCTGCCAAACGCGGTCTTTCGGGAACTTTTTGCAAAAGTGAAGTAGGGTCCGCCAACCCTAGCTTTCTCATCATGAAAATATCATGAGCAGTTGTGTGAGGCACTGAAACCCTCGTGGCCTTGTTTAACACTCGATTGTAATTTACATAGTAAAAAAATAAGATGCATTTACATTCACAAAAAAAAATTTGGGCTTACCTATTGATCATTCCCGAAACCAATAGAAACTCCGTTGTCTCATGGGGTTGAAAATCAACTAGAATGCACTCCACCTTTGATGTCTTCTCAATGGGATGTCATTCTCGTTCATCCACTGCATCCATGCCTCCAATCTATGATTACCATCCCAAACCACAAGGTACCTCTCGACCTTGTGACTAAGCTTAGGGATTTGACGAAGCTCCTCATCCAAATCATATGACATTGCAAGATCCCTCGAAGGGTGACCATGACAAGAAAATTGTTTGTGATCCTCCCCAGGAATCCATTTACTAACAATAAATCTTGCCATGGTTGGTTGGTAGATTTTGTTTGCAATGGAGAGTTGCGAATCCACCAGATGGTCATCATGCATGTAGATGGTGGGGTTTGAAAGAAGTCAACATAGAGGTAAGCGTGGAAGTTTGCCATCGTATGGAGCTCTATGAGAATCAACCCAGCCCAATGAATTGTGCTTGTCGATCACATTTCCAAACGCTTCATCTCTTACATCTTCAATTGTGGTGCCTGTTTCCAAACGATGATTGGGTTCGCCACCACTTGATTGTGTTGTTCCATCCACTCCACTTACGATGGACACAATGCGATCTAAATAACTCAAGGCTTGAGATTGTTCGGTATCTTGAGTGCATCGTGGAGGGACTCCTTGCGACATAGTAACATCAACCTCATCCACGGCACCAGTATTTTTGGATTGGTTTCTTGTTCTCATAGAATTAAAGACGGTAGATATAAGTATGATTTATGAGAAATTCTAGGTAAGAGTTTGAGAAAGATAAGTGAGCAAAAGAAGACTTGACACAGAGAGATCTGTGCAATAGAAGAAAATAGAGATGAAGAAAGTGAAAAGAGGAAGTCAATGCTCTTTATAAATCTTTCAATTTTATTAATTGATTTTAATTTTTTATTATAATTAATTTATCCACGCGTGTGTGTGAGAGAGGAGAGAGAAGGTGTGTGTGTGTGTGTGCGTGCGTGCACGCATGTGTGTGTGTGTTGGCGTGTGTGTGTGCACGTGTGTGTGTGTGTGTGAGTGTGCGCGCGTATCCATGGGCGTGTGCATGTGTGCGCACACACACACATACGCTGTATGCAGGCGCATGTGTGTGTGTACACACACACGTGCTTGCGTGTGTGTGTGTGTTTGTGTGTGTGTGTTCACACACACACACATGCTTTTTTGCAACGTGTGTGTGTGGATACACACGTGTCTACCACGTGTACTGCCGCTGGCCGAAAGTAAATGTGGCATGCCACGTGTGCTTTCGGCCAACAATTGTACACGTGGCATGCTACGTGGCCTGTACGCTGCCTGCATGGCAGTGCGCTAATCCACCTGGCATGCCACGTGTACCGTCGGCTAACGACGGTACATGTGGCACGTCCATGTGGCCACACGGCAGCCTGCGTGTCCATATGGACTGCCACGCGTGCGAGTGTGTGTGTGGACTACCGTTGGCCACACGTTGGCCAAGGGTGGACACACGTCCCCACGTGGGGACGTGTGGCCGTCCATGGCCAACGCAGTGGCCAAGGGTGCGTGGCCGCCCATGCTGACCATGGGCGCCCATGGCCAACGCGTGGGTAGCATCCCTGCCCGCCCGTGGCCACCCCTACCCGCCCATGCTGGCCATGGATGCTTGGCTGCCATGGCCAACGCCCCGCCCCCTGCCCCGGTAGCGTCCCTGCCCCCGCCCCCGCCTCCGCCTCCGCCTCCGTCCCAAGTAGCGGCCCTGCCTACGAACCCCACCCCGCCGCGCCCCGCCTCCGCCCCCGGTAGCAATAACACACTCTTCCCCCCCCCCCCCCCCCCCCCCCCCCCCCCCCCCCCCCCCCCCCCCCTTTCTCGTTGCCCGCATGGTGGGGGAGGGGGTGGGGTGTACTATCTCCTAAACGTCCCCGTTACACGACTCCCGAACCCTTCGACTTCGACTTACAGCTTCTTGCCCCCCTCTCATTAGCACACTCAACTGCTCACACACCTCCCTTACACATAAACATTGAAAAAAAATTTAAATAATTAAATTCACGTGATCACACGGTCACAAACAAATATTTTGTAACAAATATTTTTTATTAAATATTTTGTATTTTTTTTACATTAGTTTTTCAAAATAATGAAATAATATTAATTTTAAATTTATAACGGCTATATTATTAAACGTGAGTATATAAACAATTTGTTAGTTTATACAATGTGATCTTGTGCTTAATTATTTGTTTAGCATATTATTATGGCTTGCTCTTTATTTTTCCTGGGTAAAGAGTTTTCTTATCCTTTTTATAATGGTAAATTTATAATATCTGAATTATTTCTTTTAGAATTAGTTTCTCCAATACAATTTACAACTTTAGATGCAGTCATCGAAGTTGGTGATATTGAAATGAATTTGACTCTTGAGGGGACGCTCAACAATTTGGGTGAATTCATCTATGTACTGGATGAATAGCTTCACGTAAATACAAAGTCAACGTATCCCATCAAACACAATATGCAGGCTCACCTAGCATGACTCCCATTGCCATTGTGGATAGTCCGTCAAAGGTGCAATTTGGTCAAAAGGAGTTAATAGATCTATGTACCCCCCTCGAGTTTTGCTCTCAAATAGCTTCAAAAGGAGTACAAGACAAAAACTCTTACAGGCCGAAAAGAAGGGCACATTGACAAAGCTTTTAATGCAAATGCAACAAGTGGAACAAGTTATAGAGATTCCAAGGGCTTACAATGGTGATCTTGTTCTAGAATTTCCACCTACCATGGGAAAGTTGCACCATATGGATGCAATGAAGCATAAGTATGATCCTCATAAGTGGTCGAAGCCACAAACGTCCAATACTAGGCGACAACCAGGCGACCCTGCTATGGCTTACTAGGCAAACAACAAGGCGACGACACGGCGTTGTCATTCCAAGCGACAAACCAGGCGTCATTCTAAGCTACAACCAGGCTATAAGCAGGCAGCATGGAGGTATCTGGCTAGGTGATCACCAGGCTACAACTAGGTAACTAAGTCCGCATTGCTACCAAGTGTCAAACTGGTTCTACCAACACGCGGGCTCCAACAACCGATGCGGCATCTTTAGCACAGCTGGTGCGGGCAGCCCTACGACAATACAGAAGCTATGGTAGTACTACAACCATCCGGCGGCGTCTCTACAGCTTTGCAGCGGCTACAGCTTCACAGAGGGCAGTACAACACCCACTCGACGGCGTCTCTGCAGCATTGCAGCGGCTACAACTTTACAGCGTCTCTACAGCTTTGCAGCGGCTACAGCTTCACAGAGGGTAGTACAACACCCACTCAACGGCGTCTCTGCAGCATTGCAGCGGCTACAACTTTACAGAGTACAACAGGCGTTTTGTTTCGTGACATCCAGCACAAACCACCCTGCGCGCAGCAGCCTGCTGGTTTTGTCTAGGCGTCGACAGAGAGACCTTCACTGCAACAGTCCGGCAACACAGCACGCGGCACTATACTCTCGCGGTGGGCAACTGCCACTAGGAAACGGCCTGGCACACGATGCCCTGCTCGTTGACGGCGGCCATAAGTAAGCCGATTACAACGTTAAAAGCTATGCCTACTTGGGTGGTGGCTACAATCAGTCAAAGGTGCAAACAATCAAGGGCTTTTGGAATTTTTTGGCGGCGCCCTCTCTCTCCCCCCATTTTTTTTGACTTTAATATCCTGAAGGGCTTTCACCCGAGATGGCTGCCCCCCCTCCCTACCCCTCCACCTCTTCCTTAGCACTCGTTCCCACAGCAATGGACATGGATGATGGCCCCGGTATTCTGTCCACCAATCCACCCTTCGCTACCGGGATGGCAACCCCTTCAAACCATGTTACACCCTCTCCCTTTGCGGCTTCCCA
Organism: Adiantum capillus-veneris; assembly: GCF_014529385.1. Lineage (NCBI taxonomy): Eukaryota > Viridiplantae > Streptophyta > Polypodiopsida > Polypodiales > Pteridaceae > Adiantum > Adiantum capillus-veneris. The sequence goes on along the minus strand of NC_140938.1, from coordinate 23,400,695 downwards.
ACTCCAACCCCCACCCGCGGACGTGACGGCCTTTCCCGGCTTCGTCTCGGTGGCTAGCCTCATCAACCCTCCCTCTTCTAACCCAACCACTCCAATGTTAACCCCTACACCTTCCATTACCTCTTTTAAAAAGACTTTGTTTAGCCCGGAGGAAATTTTGGGGCTCATCGCAAACCTACCAATCGAAGATCTCAATCAACTCTCTATCCCTTCTACCAATAACCACGGCAAAAACAACCCCTCCCTTTTTATTCATTCCGGTTTGTCTAGCTCCTCCAAGCTTGGCTTTACGAGTCTCCCCTTTCCTAACCAAGGGGGTATCTTTCCCAACCTTTCTCAAAGTGGCATCCTCAATAATCCTCCCCTTACCTTCCCCTCTTCCTTTGGGTCTCTTTCCGCTACCTCTTCGAGTCTTTCTCCCTACCCACCATCCCTCCCCATCCTACCCACCATAGAGAAACCCTTGGAGTTTAACAAAATTGTATCCCTTTCTTTGGAGGAATTTAAAACCCTTAATCTCAAGCTTACCAAAGCCAAATCCCATCTCACGCACCTTCAAAACCTTCACTTTAACCAAAAAGCCCCTCATAGTCTTTATATGAAAACACCTCGTCTTGCCTTAGAAGACATTCATGCTCAAGCGCTTCTAAGTGCTAAACTTGAGGCACTTAACATACAATTTCAACTAGATTGCACTAAAGCTTACATCCAAGCACAATCTTTGCTCATTAAGAACCTTCAAAAAAGCTTTGATGACTACCACGATATTGTGGAAGAGAGGCTTCTCGAGCTCACTAAAAAACTTGCACCCATCTCCTTCCCTAGGGTGCTACCTTCGGCTTGGCACAACCAACTCCTTGTTTGGAAACAAGCTTCCCTCAATGAGTTTGATACACTCCTACAAAATGAAATTATTCAAACTCACTTAGCCTCTTCCTTAAGCTTGGCAGCTCATGGTGCTAGGAAGAGATCACAAATCTCTCTTCTAGAAGAGGCGGAATCCCTACCTAAAGAGAAAACGGTGGGTGTATTGGTACTCCTCTCACCTCCCAAATGAAGAAACTCCTCTCACCTCCTCTCAAAACTTCACGCCCTCACCACACTACCCACCCCAAGCCCTCCTCCTTCCAAGCTAAACCTTTCAAACCAATCCCTCCCTTGGCTAAAAAATCCCATGAAGAATTCACTCGACAACCATTTAAGAAACCTAAAACCTCCCCTCCTACCTTTCACCCCCGCTACTCCTCCTCCCCTTGTAATCCCCCCCATTTTAAACACTCCAAAGAGTCCCTCTCCCACCTCTAGCAAACTTTCCCTTATACCCTCTCTTCTCCAAACTCCTAACTACCCTCTCATTTCTCCTTCCCCCGAACACTCCCGCTTACCCCATACCAAGCCCCAAACCAAAACTCTACATCCCAAGTTTAGCCTACCCAAAGGCTCAAAAAACTTGCAATGAACTAGGGCTAGAGCACCCTACCTCTTGGGTCCACTTGCTCTTCCCAAAACCCCCCCTTTTTTCTCACCTTTGGACCCCTCCTCCATGTACTTTCCCTCTCCTCCCTCATCCCCCCCACTCGGGAAAAAAGCGTCATAAATTTTGGCTTCCTCTAACTAATCCTCACCTCTTTAAAATTTTGGTTCTAAGCAATCTTTCTACCTTTACGCTTGAAAACAGGATTACTAACCTCTCTTCACACACCCTCTCTAGTCACCCTCTCTCTTCCTCCAAGCATAAACTCTTAGGGCTTGGGCTCAATTATATCCCTCCTTCTCCTCCACCCCCTTAAACTTCCATACTTAAAGCCTACTCTAATTCACAAAGGAACCTCCATCTTAAAATGTTCATAAAAAACTCTTTCCCTCCCTCCAATCTCTCTCTTTCTATTCCCAATCCCACTTGTAATCCACCTTCACCTTCCTCCTCTCTTAACTTTTCCTTCAATCATGTATTCACTCTCCTCAACTCTCTACTCTCCTTTACTCCTCCTTTCCGTACCAAACCTTCCTTCGTTAATTCTCTTTCTTCCTTAAAGAATAATCAAAGCATTGTTATAAGACCCGCAGATAAAAACCTTGGACCTGTTGTCCTCTCCAAAGATTGGTATGATAAAGAAGCCCTTCGCCACCTCATGGACCCCGTTACCTACTCCAAAATCTCTTCCCCTCCTCTAGCCTTTGTTGCCTCCCTCCTCACCTCGATGATTTTAGGCTACCCCTTTCTCTCTAGCAATGAGAAGAACTTCATCCTCTCCTCTTCTCTAGCTAAACCTAAACCTTGCCCCTTTTTCCTCCTACCCAAAATTCATAAACCCTTCCTTGTAGGCCGCCCCATTTGTTCCTACAAAGGATATGTATTAGAAAATTCCTCCAAATGGCTCCACGCGCAACTCTACCCTATCCTCCTATCCAAAAAAACGCCTTGAAAGACTCCCACTCCCTTATCTTGGACCTCATCTCCACCCCTTTTCCTCCCCATATTATCCTCTTCTCCTTTGATGTAGAGTCCCTCTATCCTAGCATTCCCATTATAGAAGGACTCTTAGCTCTCAAAAATTCCATCCATGATGTTTTTCCCTCTCCAAAAGTACACTTCATTATGTCCCTAGCCTCTCTCATCCTCAATCATCACTATCTCTCTTTCAAAGGAGAAGTTTGGCATCAAACCAAAGGCACAACAATGGGATCAAGTTTTGCAGTAGTATATGCTTGCCTTTTTCTTTGTTCCTTAGAGGAAGGCATGAAGCTACTCACCTCCCCTTCCCTTCTTTATTTCAAAAGATTGATGGAAGATGCCTTTGGCATTTAGGATGGCCCTGCTTCCAGCCTAAAAAAGCTTCTTCTAAACTATGGACATTCTCTCCAAGAACATATCAAAATAACCTCCTCCATCTCCTCTTAAGAAGCTTTTTTCTTGGATATCCACTTCTACAAAGGATCCTCTTTTTCCACCTATGGTTTGCTGGATTCACACTGTCACCAAAAAAGCCTCAACACGTACAACTACATACCTTGACAATCTTGGCATCCTACACACCAAAAAATTGCTTTCATCCTTTCAGAACTGAAAAGGTACATTATCCGGGAAAGCTCTCTTTCGGGCTTTATCATTATTCGCAACCTTTTTTATGCAAGGCTCAGAGCTAAGGGCTATCCCCCCTCCCTTTTGGAAGCTTGTTTTCTCTATGTTTCTTATGAGGTTAGACCATCTCTACTTCATAAAATGCATAAAACCAAGCTTTCAACAACCATTGTAAAAATTCCCTTCTCTCCCCTTACCCGCACCCTAAACCTCTCCCGCACCATCAACAAACCACTCACAAAGCTTCTCAAAAATGATCCCGAGCTCGCACACCTTCCTAAACCTATTGTATGTTGGCTCAATGCTCCAAACCTTGGCACCCTCCTCTCCCTCAAACCCGACCCTTCCTAACCATGTTACCCTCTCCTCCATAAAACCCCTCCACCCCTTATTTTACCCCCTATATCCTTTTCTAAATCTTTTCTCATCTTCTCTCTTTGGCTCATTTAACTTTGTTGACTAGCCTCTCTTTCAAGGCCCTCAATAACTTTAAATATCCCCTTAGCACTTGTACTCTTATGCCCCTCACCTAAAACCTTTCCCCCCCTTTTTTTTCTTGTATCCCCCACATTTAAAGAGGAAAAACTCACCTTCCAAACTTGCCTCTCCCCCTTTACTATGGTACTTTGTACAGTTTTTTGAACCATGGCTCCCTACTTATACCCCCTCCTCCGTGCCTTTTTTGTATGCACCACTGATGAGCTAATATAGCGAAACGCGTTGGTGTATGCATATGAGTTTTTTCCTCTTCCCCCCCCCCCCCGCCCCCCCCAACTTATCTTTAGCAAGTTTCACTCTCCATGGATTAGTTTTACAACACTTCTTTGCAACAACACCAATGAAATAATTTTAGGCGAGCAACAACTATTTGCAATCGCTGAGGAGTTGGGGCCATTGGTGCAAGATAATTGGTATGAGCATTTCCTAGATTCTTATTTCGATGCAAAAATCTATGCTAAATTATTTTTTATCTAAACACTTTTAACATTGTTAGGTTTTGAAGGTCAGTATCTATTTTACGTAGAGGGGTTGACAAAGAATCTTTCGGCATTGATGCACTCCTAAAGCTGAAATGAGACTACATATATGACTTTTTCCATGGAAGCCGGTTTCTTGGTCAAGGTACAGAGGGGGAGAAATGTTATGTCTTCAAAATGTCCACAATTGGTCTAGCATCCGGTGTGGACCTGGTGAACCGAATGAGACAAGATCGGGATGGCGATCTTCGACATGCGTGGATCCAGTTCAATCACACCAGATGTGTTAACAAATGGGTAACTATGGCCTGTCATGTCTATGATCCAAGGTACATGGCACACCTTAATAGCTTTGTGGCTTGCCTTTGACTCTCTCTAAAACAATTTGTTTGCAGCATGCAGAACCTTTTGACTATTGCAACTTGTGAAATGAAACAGGAAGACATGGAAACGCAATGTTTGTTTTGGGAGTGCCTCAATGATGTAATGATATCATGTGTGTGTGACAAAGCTAATTTCTTTGGCTTCATGGCGGATGAAGCGCAAGCAAATTGGAATGCAGTTTGAATTGTTTTCAATGGTGGTGACAAGACCAATACAATGAGCGGTTGAGAGCATTCTTGTCTTTAGAATTATGTGGTGAAATCTTCTTAACACACACACAAAGAAATGTCTGAGAAGTGGAGGCAAGCACCAACAAAAGAGGCTGCAGCAGCAGAGGCTCTTCTGATACGCCAATGGTGGCATAACGGTCATTGCATAGACCGTAACATTCCATACATGGATTCATGGCTTAGTTGGTGGGAAATTCGTATTGCACATTGGGATGGAATTCTGACATGCATAGAAAGTAGCTCTGATGGACCAAACACTCCACGCACTAACCTTGCGGAGAGCAAGCGTGGCAGCTGGCTAGCAGGGGAGGGTTTCCGTAAACGCATTTCATTATATGATGCATGTACAACTGACCTTGCAAATTCCATCTTACAGAGCACAAAGGCCATTTCATACAGCCATGGAAAACACATTGGGAAGGGTCCATCAATACAAAAGCTTGCGAAACGCCATGAAAAACGTCCTAGCCAAGTGATAAGAGCAGTGAATGCGGCTACTGAGGGCACTCCAATGTATAAAAAACCATCTCCATTGATAGGAGATAAGGAGACATCAAGGCAAAAACGCAAGCCAAATGAGGTTATCAATGTGGAAGTTGATGCATCGCATAGGCCTGAGTACAACTTGGTCACCAACGATCGCAAGAAGTGGGGAAGACCACGTAAGATCAACTTTGCAGAAGAAGAAATATCACAAACCCCAAAACAAAGTATAGGTTCTGGTGGGCAGTATGTAGTTGAGCGCAAGGTCAATGAGGCAATGTGGGCCATATGCCGAACTCCACAAGGTAGTAGGGTCACATGTAGCGGCATGCCAAGAGGAGGACGAAGGTGTGGGTGAAGTATTGCAGGTTCTAGCCTTGGTATACCGGCCCCATCTTTTGAAGAATATCGAAAACATCCAAATGGTGTGGTGCGTCAATGGTTTTGTTTTTGTCTGGATCATGTCTTGCATTGCCATATAGCCGCAGCTTCAACATCCACCACACACTTGGCCCGTGCATGTGGGCACCAAACTATCAGAGGATGAGGTGCAAATATTGCATGAAGGGGGGTATCAAGTGGAGCTCACCAAAGAAGGCATATCTAATGTAACGCCGGTTGCTCCTGCAGAAAATATGACCAACTCTCCTTTCAAGTCAAAAGATACATCCACTCCTGAAGGCAGTGCAAGAGCCGCAGTGCGAGATGGTGTGCGTGTACGGTATCGGACTTCCATTTTCAAGGATGCTGCTCGCAAGATCAGTTTAGCACTAGCCCTGAGAGCAGAAGGTCATAGAAGAGATATGTGCAGCAGATGGTGTGCGTGTATAGTATCGGAATTCCATTTCTGAGGATGTTGCTCGCAAGATCAGTTTAGCACTAGCCCCGAGAGCGAAGGTCGTAGAAGAGATATGTGTAGCAGATGGTGTTAATGAGGTTTTCAAAGTAGAGACTAAAAGTGAAGATGGTCATGTTGGGATGTACAAAGTTTGTATTTGCAACCAGCCATCGTGCACATGTCCAGACTTCAAGGAACGGGTGTCAAATCAAAAACCATATCTTGCAAGTAAACATTTGTATTTCATTTATCTGCGTGTGTTAGGGTTAGGCCAAAATGAGAACATGTTTATCTATCAACCAATCCTGGCAAATGTTGATATCTTCAGGGCACTGAGCCGAAGCCGGACCTATCCAGGCATGGATGCATAGCATTTGTCAATTCTCACTTTTTCTTAGTATGCTTCACAAAATGGACAATTGTACTAGTTTCTAATTTTATCTTATGATGGCCACATTCTGGTACATTAATTTGCAATTTTTTTTCAAATTTGGGAAATAGTTGTTTATTTGTCACTTGAATCATGAATAAAGTAATATAATATTTTCACAATGTCTATAAATTATCATTGCTTGAATCTATTTTTGTGAAAGCTTCTAGTAGCTTTCGTTGCCACCTCTATTACTTTTCACGATGACCGACTATCTTGAGAATAAAATCAAGTCTGCGTGGGATGCCATGGAAGACCATTCCCAACGAAGACCATTCCCAACGAAGAGGCGTTGTATGGAGCCGACTGGTTTAGGGAGGCTCTAAGGCAACAATCAATGTGTATCGCCTCTATCAATGCTGCAAGGAACTCAATATGCGGAGCTTACTCAGCTTGAACGAGAAGGGACAATTTGCTTTCTCTTGCTGGAAGAAGATTGGGCTCATCACAGAGGAGGATGAGGAGGAAATGACGCAGTAGCTAGGAAACATGGTGAATCTTCTTTTGCCACTCGAAGACAGCACATCTATTCCTAAAATCGGGCCTTCCAAAAGATGAACGCTTCTTGCCTATGTAATGCAAGTGCAATAAAATGTAACTTTCTATTATTAATGGGTGTTCTTGTTTTAAGTACCCTTGTCTCTGTTGTTTTTGAAACAATTTGTTTAGCTTGCATATCTTTGTCTATGTCTCAACCTCCCTAATACCTCTCTCTCTCTCTCTCTCTCTCTCTCTCTCTCTCTCTCTCTCTCAGAGAGAGAGAGATAGAGATATGAAAAAGAAGAAAGAGTCGACAAGGAGGAAGAGAGAATCTTTTTAGGAATCTGCTCACCTGATTCTTAAAAAGCGCTCACCAAAAATTGCTCGCCTATAAATATCCCCCACATCAAGCAAACAAAGGTGTCAATGGCGAGTAAAAGATCAACAACAGTCAAAAGTGCTACCAACAGCTCATGAAATCAGCGTACTAAAGCATCCTAACGGTACAATCAAGCAAAGAGCACACAAGCTACAAGATTTTCTGTTTGGAAGATAGCATTAAAAAGCCTTGACATCAGAAATCCTTGAGTTAATTACTCAAGACCCAACTCTTGCACAACATAATGGTTTGAATTGCATTGATCTTCAAAGCATGGTAGATCCAACCAAAGTTATGCATAGACACAATTGTTTAACCCATACACACAGTCGTCCCGGAGTACGCCATCTAGGAGGGGCGGAAGAGTACTAAGTAATCAAGGGCAATGTTTAGAGGAAGAAAAAGTTTGATGTTAACGTGTGAGTTTTTGCAAAATTACCTAATAATGCCCTTATAAATTATTAATAGGGAAATTTAACTCATCATATCTCTCGGATGAATGTAAATAGTGTATATACTATCAAAAAATAGTCCTTTTTTATTATTTTTCATCATTTTTCTCAATATTGAGACTTAAAAATAGAGAAATCCAACAAAAAACAATAAAGCTTTGCTTTTTTAACTTTGCTATTTTTAGCACATTTTGTTATTTTCTTTGATTTTTCAATAAACAGGTCAAAAATTAATAATATATAGCAAAGGAGCTCAGATGAAAAAATTGAAGACACGGATGGTGGTGATCAGAAAGACAAGGCGGACAAACACAAAAAATTTCAACGAGATCGGAAGATGGAAGCGGGAAGCCTAAATTAGGTGGCGAGACCTACTTTTGCAGAATTCTTGCAGAATGAGCTACAGGAATCTGATTGGGACAATTTTTGAGTCTAACATAGATTTCATGGACTAGTAGGACTAACGGGGGAATATGGGGAAAATGGGTTCGGAAAGTCCGGGTATAGATATCCCAGGTAGGCTAAAACCACTTCATTTTCACTTCTTGCCTTTGGAGAGAGAGCTTTTCGACCTCTTTCGCGCGTCTTTTTCGGAGTCTACAGTTACCCGTTTTCAGTGTCGTCTCACACGAGACATGAGGGGTAAGTTCTTTACTTATCAATGATCCATTTTGTATGGCCGGAAGCTAGTCTAAACCCCTAGAAAAAACCCTAGAATTCGAGCAGTGCGCGAAGACCTACGACCAAAAATTGACCATAGCGGCCCATCAGCTCAACCAAATCGGATGAGATTTGAACTGTAGCATGCCTCAACATAATAGAACACTTCTATATCACCAGTTGACCATTCGGCAAGGGTCGAGGGGGTCCCAAGTAGAAAAGATACATTTTTTACAGATGCCAAAATTACATTCTGACTCCATAGACAGCTTGCATACGAGGTCTATAACACAATGTATATGATTGGTTTCATGAAATCAATCAAGCAAAGCCCTCGAAAAGCAGAAAATGGCTCAAAGGCTACAAAACGTCACATTCAACATACGAGGTCAAACTGACTCTAAATAGACCAAAATTGGAGGAGTTGCTTCACGACTATGTTGCGGACAAGTCCATAGCCTTAAAAGCGACTAACCAACTCAACAGGCAATGTAGTCACAACAATTCGAGATTTCAGAGTCGACAAAGCACAAAGTGATGCCAGCAAGACCAAACATTACCAAATTCAATTTAGGACTTGTTTTAGGTGTATTGAATGTGTTTATGTCAAAAATTTTAAGTTTTGCAAGAAAAATGTGACTGTTGTAAATAGTCGTGATTATTTTCTTTTGCACTATTTTGGCTTGGAAGTTGCATCATCACCTCACCTATCACTTGTACACACCTATTACATGCCAAATTTCAAGTATGAGCCAAAATGATCAACTATAACTGGGAAAATTGCCAAAAAAACGCAAAGAAGTCCTTGCAAGCCAATTTCTTAGTTATGAGCCACATTTTTTTATCCAAATCACCCCATATCCCATACACAAGGTCTATACAATGCTTAGAACCAAGTTGTACCAAAAAATGTTCATTTTGGTAGAAAAGTTAATAATCACGATTATTTACTTTTTGGCCAAAATGTGAGAAATTTGCTTTTTTGCCATCATACATCCAAAGTACATGATGCCCTTAGACCACTAGCCAAGTTTGAACAAGTTTGGATCTCAAAATCTCAAAACCTCTTTACATCTACTATTTCAGAGACCTAAAGCCTAAATCTGGCACCATTTTCACCCAGTGCACTCAAATGAACCCATATTTCACTCAGAGTATGTATTTGGTATATACTTCAAGCCTATAATTCCAAATTTGCAAAAAGTTGAAAAAATTACTCAGCTGTAAATAATCGCTATTATTTATCTTTGTTGCAAATTTTTGTATTGACTTTATGAATTTGAGCTTTACATGTTTTTATGCATCTATGCATGTTCAAAAATTGATTTGAAGCAAATTGGACCAAAATTATTAGCATTTATGACTGAAGGACATTTTAGAGAAACTCTGCCAAATTTGCTAACTTTGACACTCTATTTACTCAACAAGAGCCATGCAAGCCGTAGAGAGGGCAAAGAAGAAGCTCTCACAAAAGGAGAAGCTGCAAGAGCTACCACCATATCAACTAGACCCTGATTCAGTCAAGAATGCCAAAGCGACCTACCTCTCAAAGGAACAGCTTGAAGAGCACAACACCACAGTGTTCACAGTCAGGTTCAAGAGCAAGGAAGGACATTAGGTAGAGTTGCAACTTCTACCAAAAGAAGTGTATGATGTCGTTGCAAAGCCCGAGACCAAAGAAGCCAACCGAAGGCTAGGACTCAAGGATTTCTATGAACAAGAGCCGTGTGGAGTGGACTTCCAAAAAGCTTATGAGCTTTTGTTCACGATCAAAGAAGATAGAACCGCTCAAATCTCTGACCAGCAAGGGACCAAAGTTGAAGTGGTGATTACCAAAGAGATAGTGGTAGAAGCACTCAAATTGCCAACACAGGGAATGACAATGAGGGCAAGGATAGAAAGAGGCCAGGGACCTTTACTAAGGAAAATGCTGCTGCTACATTTGCTGACTTCATTCAAAAACAGGTGGAAGAGCCCGCAAGGTTGTACTACCAGCACTTCCACTTCCTCGCCAAGAGACCACCAAGGTATACGACACCAAATCATGCAATTTCCACAACCTTTACACAAGTTCTCAAATCAACAACCTGGCAACCAATTGACCATGCACAATATGTCTTGTCCACATTGAAAGGGACAAAGAAAGAAGGAAAAACTACATACCTTGGAGCACCAGAGGTTTTGACTAGAATCACCTACCATGCTATTGGCATGGCCAACAACTTGCCGTCTACCCCAAATCAGAACACTTGGATAGTGTCAGCACACCCCTCCCCTCAAGCTACAATATCTGCCAAGAGAACATACAAGTAGATGAAGAGTCTGCTGAGAGCTCGCCAGAACGGCATAGTAGTGAAAGCTTAAATAACGAGGAAAAAGGAGCACGACGGGAAGGAATGAAGAGAAAAGCCGTGGCAGCACACAAGGAGGAACCTGTACAAAAAAACAAGCCTGATTTGAAAGAGAAAAGCACTCTTACAAATGCAGCCGCCAAGCACAAGGTAAGAACCCGGCAAAATGGGTACCCATTGAGCTGAAAGGTGGAAGAACAAAACATCATACCAAGAAACAGGCAGAAGATCCCACAGAATTACTGGAAAAGATGTATCAAGAAGCAGAAGTTTTAAAGCTGAAAGAAGCCCAAGAAGAGGAACGGAAAGCTAAAGAGGTGGTGGAGCAGCAAAAGCACGCGAAGGAAGCAAAGGAACAAGGAGAAGCACAACATTATCAAGGAGATGTGTCTTCCCACCCTTCTTCACCTGTTTCAGAACAGCATGATCACCCCATGTCAAGCCCACCACCTTTACCAACAAATAAAGCCACAGAACAACGTGAGCCCACCTAGGAGACAGAGCCTGAACAAAGAGAAGCAGCTAAATCTGCACAACAGGTAGCTGAACCTACACAAGAGAAGCAAACAGAGCAAGATAAAGAGCCAGAAAGGACAGCGAATCCTGAACAAGAGGACAACACAAAGTTAGAGCAACCAACAGAACAGGAGGCAAAGGAAACATCTTCCACTTCAATACAGCCAGAAAAGGCCGAGGCATCCACGGAGCCTCAGAATGACAAAGCGGGATATGATCATCCACAGCCTCATGAACAACAACAACAACCAGCCGCCATGATGCAGCCAAGAGATACACAAGAGACTGCAGAAACATCAAGGCAGATAGCTAGAAATGAGGATTGGCAATCAAACAACGAAGTGATCCTACAAGTTAACGAATATGCTAAGCAAATGCAGGACATGACTGAGCGACTTTGCTCAGCAGCACTTAGCTGTAGCACATGGGTCAAAGAATTAGATATGGTGATTGACACACTCCAAGGGGAGCTAGACAATAGATTAAACGCCATCATCGATCTACAAAGACAAGTGCAGGAGTTGAAAGCGGAAGCTGAACAACATCAGCTCGCAAGGGATAAGCAGTAGAAACAGATGGAGGAGCTTGATAATTTGCTTACAAAATTGTCAGATGCATGCAAAGAAAAAGATGAACAGCTGACAGAAGTTACAAACGATCTTCTAACTATAACCCTGTCAGTCCAGAAAATTCAGGTACAGTTAGATGTAGCAAATGCCTCCCTACAATACTCAGAGCAAAGAGTAAATGATCAGGCAATTTTTCCACGGCAAATTAGAGAAAATCCCTCAGTGGCCTCGATCAAAGGAACAGACGAGGTCTACAAAGCATTAGAGAAAAAGAATAAAGACCTCGAGCTGGAGCTTAAACTGGAGTAGTCTCAGCGCAGAGACCTGGTTTTAATGCGGGTGCAAAGAGAAGACGAGATGCTGAAAGAAATAGATAAACTTAAAAGGGTCAACCAGCTGTTGAGAGAGGGACGGCTAGAAACACAAGAAAAGGCAGGCACTTCAGAGCAGCCACAGATAGATATCCCCTCAGTTACTTTCGCTGAGATGGAGACACGGCTAGTAGAAGAGCTAAGTGGCAAGGAGGAATTTCAAGTACATCTAATCGAAACGGATACGGTGCCAATGGTCCAGCTCTCAAAGGCTGAGGAAGATACACTGAAGGAGAAGATTACATAAGAGGTCGATGAGTAGTGGAAGGCAGCAATGGGTTGGAGCTAAGAGTTGACGAACGAAGATACTTGGGCCAGTGATCAGCAACCTGACATCAAGGTTTGTAGGCTACTCAATGGTGGAGTTGAAAAACAGAGTCACTATGCACTTCTTGCAAGTGCCAAATAAAGAGAGGAAGATCAGATACTAAAAGGCACTAAATGAGCTTGAAGACCACCTTGCCAGCCGTCAACACCAAGACTACTTCAGCCCATAAAGATGTGTCAAGGGACCACACAGGCGAGGATGGGGGGAATGTTACCAACAAGCTAACACGAATACCATTTTTTGAAGCTCCCATGTAAAAATACTTATTATTTTTTATAAATCGAGAGTATTGTAAGTCCTATTTTTTGGATAAGCATTGTAATTGATGAGCCGGGGATGCAAGCTTCTAGATTGTATCAACTTGTCATTGCCTATCTTTAGTTAGAGCTCCCAAATTACTAGTTTTGACCATCAAAAACCTTGGCTAAGGTATAAAAGCCAATTTTTGTAAGTTATTTGTAAGTTTTGGATAATAAAATACATAGCGTGAGCTAATGGCACTCACTTCTCTCCTTCTTGCGCTTCCTAATCCCTCTTCGGTTGTCACATTGCAGTCGTGTTTTTTGCATTGCAATTGTAGGTAAGAGCTCTACGCATTGACATAAACACATCACAGTATTTCGTAGCTTTTGGCGCCGCCGAACCCGCGGCCTAATTTCATCATAAATAGGAATTTACACTTCAAAATAAAAAACTAAGCATAGGCGGAGTATTGGGGCATCATTGCTAAGCATTTAGGTGCATTCTGGGTCAAAAACGACTAGGCCAAAAATCCATTGTTGTTAATAATCGTGATTTTGGCACTTGACCTAAAGTGGGGTTTGAGACCATAAGCATGTGTTCTTAGGTCTTATAAACATGTCCTAGAAGTTTCATTACATTTGGATCTTTGATGCTATAACGGATGTGATTTGTTTGCCGATGAGCAATGGTCTTTTGGTGATCTCAATCACTTGAGTGTAGCTTGACTTAGATGCGAGTTGTTAGTTTTTTTCTAAGAGATTGACAACCTCTTGTAACCTCTATGCACTAGGGGAGTCAGCTTCGTCCCATGGATTGACAATTTAATCATGGTTCTCACTAAATCTGCAATAAGATAGGATGTTGAGGTTAGACTACCGTCCCATAGTAACCACTACGGGTCAACCCATAGAGATCCACATTGCATCTAATTCAAAGGACACCCCTAGCACCTCAAGCCTAGATAGAGTGTTTCTAAATGAAAACTGGGAGTATGAACTACAAATGGAGACTTTAACCAACCTATACACATGTCACACCTATCATATGGGTTGGTTAGATGTCCTACAATCCGCAACGCGTGCTACTAGTGTAGAGGAGCAACAACAAAGATTTTTTGATGTTATCCATAGGGTTATTGAGCTGGAGAGTAAGAACAAGGGGATCCACGTGCCTTTATGTTACAGGTCTTATGAGTTTCTTGGATACAAGGAAGGCTAAGAAACCAACTTTATTACAAATGGATACTCCCTTGGTAAGTCCGATGGATCCTCCATATCTTGTTTTGCCAGGGGTCTTAGTACAATATTAGCCTACAAGTGATAGCTTTACCTTTCCAAGTTTAGCTCATCTCTCTCCTGATGACACCACGGATACCATGCCTACCCCAGTGATGGACATGACAAAAAACACGCCATGGACCTCATTTATCAGTAAAGCACCGCTACATGGTGTCCCAATGCCTACCACAATACTTACTAGTGTGTATCAATCATATGCACTTATGGACCCTCATGCTCATGTAGCTCCTACCCCTCCCATTGTTTCAACAACTTATGCTCCATGAACACAACATCCAAGCCCTTATTTCAATGAGAATATACCAGCTAGCATTAGCATGTCACATCCCACGTCTGCTATGCCTAGGGCCACACATATGAATTTTGGGCCACCACATGGCACAACACTGTACCAAACTTGGAACCCAAGGGCTGCCTATATGCCAAACCCAATGCCAACCCCCATTCCCACATGCAATCCCAAGAGTGCCTTTCCCCACTATACTTGCTCACTTGGGCGACTTGGCAACATTTGCTCAAGCTATCGGTCAATCTACTGTTGAAAATATGCATAACACATCTGATAGAGAGCCTAGAAGTAAGGCTGTACAAATAGCCAAGCTCACATAAAAATTTAGTGGAGACGGGGATGTGAGTAAGCATATCGAAGTATTTGAACAAATATGCGATTCCCTAGGAAAACACAATGACCTGCATAATAGTAATGCTTTAAGCTTGATTTTGAGTGGGAAGGCTGGGGATTTGTATAGAAACCTAAGGGTGGAACAAAAAACAATTTACCCTACTCTTAGAAGACATTTCTTAAAAGACTATATACGAGAAGGAGTGCTTTGGGGGCGTAGCCTCTTAGCTCGAGAAAGCCCAACGAGGGGAAGGAGAGTCCGTAAGAGACTTTATTAGTCTCTTGAAGCATTTGAATTCTTGTTTATAATCCAAATGAGTGCTTCAATAATAACCAATTGCTCGATTGATTCATTAGGGGACTATGACATGAAGATATCCACAATGGCCTAGTCATTAGAGGAATCACCAATTGGGAAGCAGTCACCACCAATATGATCCAATTGAAAGACAATTTAATGATTCAAGGAGAAAGAGTGTCTGTTGAGCCTAAATCTAGTAGCTCGCAAGCATTGGGGCATGAGCCAATGACCAAAATATTTGTGTGTGTGTACAAATATGGCTAGTGCTAGAGTCATCCACTCCTACCTTGGGTGAGAGGTACCCTCTTTACTTTTCACAAGTGTTTCACATAGTCTACCCAATGCTTGCTTGTGAATAGGATTTGGTAGATATGCTAGCGTGTGAGAAGAATTTTGAGGAATTAGAATGGCTAATACGTCTCTTGACCATGACTAATCCCTACTTAGTAGAGAGCGTCTCTCCAATTTCATAAGCCTACCCTTTTGACCAAGATGACTATACATGCCTAGTGAACATATGTGCATCTAATGGTGAGGAACATGATTACATGGATGGCACATATGGTCTCACGGATGATGACTTTTATTTTTTAGACGATGATAAGGATAGGGGTTTAGACTTAGGGCTACGCGCCCATCTCTACAATATCCTATTCCCTTGACCCTCTAGGGGAATGCAAATAGTTTGGTTAGGGTATTTATGTTGTTTTGATTGTGTTCAATAAAGGTTGGTGCCTCTTTCCACAAAGGTGCCTTTTAGAGGCATTCCTTGTGTTTTGTAGTGTGTATAAGAACGCATTACAATGTTGGGATTTTGAACTTCATGCAATCTTTGTTTAGTTTACTCTTTGAATCGAGCACGATTATCAACACGAATAGGTGTTTCTTGTCCATTATCATTGCCTCTTGTCTTTTTTAGCATCCATGTTTATCTGCTTTAACTGTGATTGGTAGCAAAATATTCGACTTAGTATTAAACATTAGATTCAATATAATTTTCTGTCATAGTCCCTTGTCTAGGTTTATGAATCAAGTAGTGTGACTAAGCTAGTTTGACCACGATAGACATTAGAGATCTTCTCTTAACACCATGGGAAATGCCTTCCTAATTGTCAATGGTTACTTAGGTTCTTAATCTGATACTATGAAGCACTGTGTGCAATGTACTAAGGGATTTTTAATGGGCTTAAATCCTGTTGACCTTTAGCTGAAGTATTTTAAAGGGAGTTTACTATTGTGAAAAGCCTCGGGAGGATAATAGTGTCAATATGACCCCCCAAAGTTAGAAAATTGAAAAGCAATGAAAAACAAACAAACAAAAAACAAAAGTGCCAAAAAATGTAAAATCTTAAGCTGGAAGAGAAATCCCAGTTTGATTTGGTACTTCACTCACATGTATTGCCTATGGTACTAGAGCCATAGAGGTTCCCAGTGTGGGCCCTTTTCCTTGAAAATCAAAAACCCCAAGGCATACAAAATAAGCACACACGTCAAAAATTGAATCAATGTGAAAAAACTTTGGGGGGTCAAACAAAGGGAGTAATTCAAGCGATGATTTCATATGAAATTCTTTTTATCATAGCTTAACTAGAAGGTCTTCTAGGTATAGCCTCTAGTCAGCCCTCGAACATGAAATACTTTGCTCTCGAGATTAAATAGCTTAATTGACCAAAGAGAAATGAGAAGATTATCCATGGGATTAATAGTTGACCTTGCCTCTCGATCGATAAATTAGCGACCCTAAACTTGTTTATTTTTTGACATTTACGAGTGCTTATGCATTTGATCAAATTATAGTTTAGTGTTTACTACTGACAAATTGTTCCATATTCTGTTACCAATCAATATGTGTGCCTATTCACTGCATATGCTTTTTAATTATATATGGGATGCAATTACTGTGCCACTTTTGGTTGATTTTGCATTGTTTGAAGAAAGCTAAAGACGTTCAATCTCAGATACTCTTCCACCTCGATGAATGGGCTTCATCTCACTAGATTCTGAGGACGAAATCTCTATCAGGAAGGGGGGCATGTTAACCACTTACGCACACCCTACACTTACGGACACCCTATCACCTTTCACGGATGCCTTATCACTTTATTTGAGTCATAGACCAGGCTTGTCAGTCCTACAGGTGCGTAGGGGATCGCCCATGAGAGGTACACCACTTATTTTATTTTTACAGTATTTTTTGAATGACCGGCCACTGTGGGCGCCCATGTGTGAATGGGTCAAATTCTTATAAAAGGTCCATTTTGACCTAAAATCCTCATTCTTTAAGATGAATGCTAAAGAAGTGCTCTTGCTCTACCTCTACCTTCTTTTCCTTCGTGTACTCATGGGTGTGTGTGTGTGTGTACTCATGGGTGTGTGTGTGTGCTTGGGAGCGAGAGAGAGAGAGAGAGAGAGAGAGAGAGAGAGAGAGAGCATTGCGGCAGCATCGGCAGTGGTGGCGAGGCGGTTGACCGTGGCAACGAAGGCTCCTTCTTCTTTGCGGCACAGGATCCTTCACGACGGAAAGCATTGAGCGGTGAGTGACACACCATTGCCCCTTTGAGCTTGCTAGGAAAATCTAGTTGTGTGCTTGCAGCCATTCGTGGCTCACACATAGTATTTGGCAAGTTCTTAGCCTTCTACACATGCGGTAAAAGCGCACACTCTCCCCCGGACAATGCCGACCTTCTCTCTTTGAGTTTCCCGCCCTGCATGCCAGAGCGGACTCTCTCTCTCTCTCTAGGACTCTTGCGACTGAGCTACTCCGATTTGTGCGTTGGTTGAAGATTGACACCCCTCGTTTCTTTCTTCTTTAATGTAGGTCCCACAGCCCTCACACACACACACACACACGTACGTACATGCGGCGCACTACATTGCTACTCTCTTTCTCTCTCTCTCTCTCTCTTTCTCTCTCTCTCTCTCTCTCTCTCTCTCTCTCTCTCTCTCTCTCTCTCTCTCTCTCTCTCTCTCTCTCTCTCTCTCTCTGCACCCCCAGGTGCAGAACACTGATAAGGGCCAACTCTCTCTATCTCTCCTGTGCCTCTGTCGCACGCCCAAGACCACCTTCTCTCTCTCTCTCTCTCTCTCTCTCTCTCTCTCTCTCTCTCTCTCTCTCTCTCTCTCTCTCTCTCTCTCTCTCTCTCTCTCTCTCTCTCTCTCTCTCTCTCTCTCTCTCTCTCTCTCTGATGCTCACTACACGCCAGGTACATACTACAGACCCTCTTTCCTGCTCGCCATCGCTATCGACGCCATCGCCAATCAACACGCGTAAAGCTAAGGTAAGATTTTATGTTTATTTAAATTCTTATTTGTTTTGTTTTATTTAGTTTTGAAAAAAACCATTAAAAAAGAGCATTCATTTATTTTTTATTTTTTTCTAAAATGATCACAAAATAATTTTAAGAAAGAAAAGAAATCATCAAAATTAAAAATATGACTATAAAAAAAAGAAAAATTCAAAAAAACTCTCCAAAAAACTTATAAACAATGAAAAGCCAAAACTTCATTAAAAAAATAAAAAATGCTTTAAAAATCACCCAAAAAAAGAAAATTCATCTAAATTTACAAAATAAATTAAGAACCTCACAGAAAATTTATTAAAAAATCAAAATTAGACCAAATAAATCACAAAAAAGAAATAAAAATATCATAAAACCTTCAAACAAATTAATAAAAATTACAAATTTCACCAAAAAAACCTTAAAAATCAAAACCTTTTCAAAAAAATTTAAAAAAAACCAAAAAATTAGAAAAACAAAATTTCAAAAAAATAAAATAAAAATAAAAGAGGAGTTCTTAAAGGCAAAAAAAACAAAACAAAGCATAAAGGTCATCGAGAGATTCACACTACAAGCAAAAATCGAACGAGATGAGTAGAGAAAGTAAGAAAGAAAAAAAAACGCGGAGGAACTCACGAGCCACAAGGCGAGCAAAAAGCTGAAAAGCCAAAAACAACAAAAAATGCAAAAAACTGAGCAAAGCGAGTAGTGGGCCAGTCCCAAAATTCAAAAATATATATTAAAAAAAGAAAAAATCAAGTAGTTTAAAATCGAGCGATCAAAAACCAATCAAAATGGAATCGAGCACATAAAAGCACATTTCAAAATGGATTTTTAATAAAATCAAGCCATTAAGGCAGTTTTACGCGTGGAACTTGCAAATCGGGGCAACTTTTGACCTTGCTTTAAAAAAAAAATCCACAAATCTAAGTTTTACAACTCATCAAAGGTCAAAATTTTGAACTAGAAAAGCCTTTGAAAATTGGATCTTAACCATTTCGATGAAGAACATCATTGCTCTAGTCCAGATTTGGAAGTTGGACCGCAATGCAGTCAAAGCACGTAGAAGAACTCAAAGTGACCGTGCCGACAAACATTGGCGAGTGCAAGTAATTGCATTGCTGGTTGGGCCTTGCATTGGAAAACCGGGGACACCATCGGAGATTATTGCAAATTAATCTATTAAAAAGCCCAAATTTTCATCGTTTCAAAGGATTGCAGTAAGGACTGTAGTCAATTCAGACACATTCAAGCTAAAGTAAGTCAACCCTGGGAGTCTAAAGAGCAATCAATTTTCAAAATTGCTTTGCCATAAGCAGTATTGTCAATCCGAGCATGAGTAATTCTAATCAACAACAGGATTTTCTAAGAGATAGTTCTTAGAGACCAAGACAACATCGAGTCAAGTGAAGCCGAGAGTTTGAGTGTACGAGGACCAGAGCTAGTGAGAAGTAGTGGCAGCCCTAGCACAAATGCAACATAGCAAATTTTACAGCTATATGGCTACAATAAAGATAAAGTCTTATATGCATATTCAGAAGGCCATAGATATCTTATGAGCAGTGAATCCAACACAAGAGCCACGATCCTATTGATCAGAGTAAAGCTTGATCCAGAAAACCCCAAGATGTTCACATATTTTAGTGGAGCTAGGTATTGAAATCTCAAAGATGAAGTGCAGATAGAAGTGCAAAAAATAGATCCAAAGGCTTATTCAGACGTCTGCACAAGATAGAAAACCATCCAATTGGTGAATATGCAATCAGGGTACGTCATTGTACATGGATTACACTAGTTCGATCTATAGTCGAGAGCCAGTAATGGAAGATCCAACAGATCAACCTATAGAAGCCAGTGTGATTAGAGAACCATGCCAAAGACAATATAAAGGTCCAGATGGAGTAGTCTATAGCCTGATGCTCAGTGTTCTCAAAGAGGATGTTGATAACTTGGCCAGTATAGAAGCAAAAACCCCTTTGCAAGATCTTGACATGAAAAAACCAATTGAAATACCACCATTCATGGTGTATTTCTCAGATTGTGGAAGAAAAGGTGGACAGTTTCTAGAGGATTGTCCTAGAAATCCAAACAATGGGGACGTAGCAATTGCAAAGCACAGCATGGAGCAAACTAGAAATGTGAATCCGGATGCAAGTGCATCTAACTCCTTATTTTTTATGCAATCAGATCATTCTACATTACCTTTAGAAGCACCAATAAAAGCATGACAAAGTCAAAATTTGCATAAAGATGCACAAGCACCTGAAAAGCTTAAAATTGACTCTTTGAACAACAAATTTCTACGTGAATTTGGTCAAAGTATCCAGATATCACCAAATGTTGAAAAGACTGTTAGGTTTGCAAATGATTCTGCATCCACTGCCATAAGTGTGTAAACATTTATGAGTCTAAGGGACACATCAAAGAAAATGTTGTTAGCATTATATGGTACACATAATTCATATGCACACTATGTAGACTGAGAAGGGCAATTGTACAAAAAAGGATCAACCAATGTTTGAAGGGCCCACATACCACCTCGTAGAAGTGTGCCTAGTGATAGATCAGAAAGGATGGTTCATTTTAGAGGATATTATAATCCATCCTCTCTAGAGCTGAATGAGATTACCCAAGTAAAACCAAAAATTGTTTAGAGCCAAACTCTCCTCCATCAAAAATTAAGCTTCAACGTTTTGATGAAACGAGCATATACTTTGACCAGAACAGCCATAGATATAGACAAGAGTCTAAAATCTATGATGCCTTGTCATAATAATCAATATCTAATTCTCCTAAATGATTTTCTCATATTAAACTGATCATTTAATGTGGGGAAGTGCCAGGGGAGAAAAAGCTAGAATATTGGTTAAGCTAGCAGACTGGCCACAATAGGGATCCAAAGGAGGGAAAATAGGGATCCAAAGGGGGGGCCATCTGCAAAAGAGCCATGTGCAACAATGGGCTAAAAAGACCCTAAGGTTCAGCCCATTAAGACTTCCAAAATGCTAAGGTTCCAAAATTCAAAGGTTGTGTCCAAAGGTCAACCCTAGGGGAATTGGATGCTTTGTGTGTGACCCAAAAAGTCTTTACAAATCCCTACATAGGAGGGGGCAAGCCTTGGGAGTAGGGGATGAGAGAGAAAGTCACACACACACACACACACACACACACACACACAAGCTCCCTTTACACAAAGGGAATGAGGGACACATGTCAGCTCCCTAGCCCAGATGCCCACAAGGTGTACCCAATTCCTATTGGATGGCCTTGGAGGTGGACCAATGAGAATTAGGCTAGAGTAAATCTAGTTTAATTAATTTAAAAACACTTAATAAAAGAACCAATGAGAATTAAGTCCTTTAGAAGACTATTGGACAGTCTCCCAAGTGGTCCAATGAGCATTCAGCAGCCCAATGGCTTGCCTAATTCCTATTGGCCAGGAGGCAAAGGGGTCCAATGAGAGTTTATATGAATTATAAAATTACCTTAAGCTCTCACAAAAGGGGAAAGCGGGACACGTGTCAGAAGGCTATCACTTATGCTGCTTAATTGTCATTGGCTAACTCTAGGGAGGTCCAATGGGAGGACAGCAAGAGCAAATAGCAAGGGGGCTCGCCCAAGAGAGAGAGGGGGCTGATTTTTGCAAGGCATTATCACACACACACTCACACAATCTCATGTGTGAAGAAAGAGAAGACTATCTCTTCCCAAGCTTTAATGGAGAGCTCATCACCTACTCCAAGCTTGTGAGATAGAAGCCTACATCGACACACTCTTGGCATGTGGATGCAAATCCAACCAAGAGCCAAGATTCAATGCATGCTCATCTCCTCTACCAAGCTAATTACTAAGCTAAGCTATGCTAGTATGAGTGATTATGTGAGGAGATGTACATCTTTCTCGTAAGATACTCCTTCTTCCTCTCAATCTACTCTCATATCCTGCTAGCTCTCACCGGGGATAATTGATGTTGTGTTTGCTAAGTGTTTTGCTTAGTGCATGAAGCTTTCATCTTCATTGCACTAGCTAGTCTTGAAGGAACACAAAGAATTGTATTGTACAATGTCTCTCTTGATGGGAGAAACCATAATACAAAGCCTTTTGGAGGGGGGACCAGCTCCATGCAAATCCGGTCCTCAACTATTGTCAATAGCTTAATTTCTCTCTCTTTTGAAAGTATTGTTCATGCTATCTAACTAGGTGTTATGCTTTTTGTTGCTCTCTCCACCCAAGCACTCTTGTAATTCTCATTAGGAATCTATTCTAATGAAATGCCCACTACGTTCATGCTAATTTCCGCTACACACAAGTTATTAGGCCATTAAATGTTACATTGGTATCAGAGCACAAAGTTTCTCTTTTCTTGCTCAAGAAGGGAGGTCCTCAAGCTAGCTATAAATGGTTGGTATTATTAATTGCTTGCTATGAGTAAGTAGAATAGGGATTTTTCAGCCTTGCAGTGCGCCTGCCTTCGTGCCGTTAACGGGGCATCACCGTCGAGAGCTATGGTCTTAATAGGGGAGTCCTACGGGGCTTGCCTACGGCTCCTACGGCTTAACCACTATTGAGCTATTAGAAGCTTGATAGGACCCGGTGCTGTTTTGGTGTTGAAAGACCCTCTCTTCTATTCCTTGCAATTAATGGTATTCGAGCCACGGGTACAATAGCTTGAGTGCTTTTTCTAAAGGGGTAAAGAGGAGTAGCAACTAGGGCTTGAAGTGCCAAAGTACACCTAAAACGTTTACACCTAAAAGTTGTTAGAATGGCTGACAATAGTAAAGAGAGTGAAATTAATGTTGATAACTTTGATTTTGCTAATGAGCAAGCTACTAATGATGCTCCGATGCTTGTTAACTATCTCGTTTCTAGGCTTCAACAAGCCATGGGCAATCCATCTCTCCAAAGTGAAGTGCAACGGCAGCTCCGTGCTCATGGGATTCTCCGAGCTCATGACCATGATGAGAGAACACCTAGGAAGCCTCCTTGTGAGACTTCCAAAAGAGGTCTCTCTCCGATTCGGAAAGAAGAAGAGAATCCATATGAAGGGCTCAAGAATTTACTTCTTGATGATGTATCTCCTTCCCAAAGGAGAACTCAAGAGCCTCCACCGAAGGAACGAGAAAGAAGTGAGTCTCCCGTCACCTCGGCGGAGATGGATCCACGAAGACGGCGGGCTAAACGCTCTCCATCACCACCAAAGCAGAGAAGACCATCACACTCTTCTCCATGCCATAATTCAAAGAGGGATGATAAGAAGAAAGAGAAGAAAAAGGCGAGAAAGAGGACACCCTCTTCTCCATCTTCTTCATCCTCTTCCTCTTCCTCTTATGAAAGTGATGGTGAAGACAACAAAGATCAAGACAAGAAAAAGGCGAGAAAGAGGTCACCCTCTTCTCCACCTTCTTCAAATTCTTCACCTTCTGAAGAAAGTGATGGTGCAACCTTTGAACCATCAAAAAGAAGAGGCCATAGGAAATCCTATGCCACATGGAAGAGGTCATCCAAGCTACAGAAGTTCAAAGAGGGAGGGAAGAGCATCTTTTTCCTTACCTATGATGGTACCTTTGGTGCTACGGACAAAGTCTTGGCCTTTATCCAACAACAGTTTGATGCGGTGTTTGGAGATGAGGGCTTCACGGAGTCCTCTAAGCTACGCCATGTAGCTATGCACTTTCAAAAGTCCGCCAGGCAATGATGGTCTAGCCTACGGGCCAATGGTGAAGCTCCACGAACATGGAAAGCTTTAAGAGCTTCCATTATGAAGCAGTTTTTGGCCACCAATGCCAAAGACAAAGTAGTCAACGAATGGCGAAGCTTAAAGCTCTCTCCCTATGAATCCATCCACAAATATGTAGACAAGTTTTGGGACCTACAACTCAAATCCACTATCTTCAAAAAGTTGGATTTTGTAGAGCAAAAGCAACAATTTTGTGCGGGCTTAAATGAAGAAATGGTGGAGTATGTCAACTCCGAAAGGCCACGTACCATATCGGCGGTAATACACCATACTATGGTATCCTCTCAAATCAATTTCCAAACGGGGGCTAAAAGAAATAATAAGCCCACGGAAAACAAGGGTTCCAACGAGCCTAAGGGGAAGGACAATGTCCAAAAGTCTCCTAAGGGCAACTCCAACAAAGCTAAAGAGAAGGGAGTTTACAAAGGTAAAAACAAACTCTCTTCTGAAGAGATTGAGCATTATCGCAAGAATAACCGGTGTTTCAAGTGTGGTGAACAAGGGCATGCGTACAGCGCTTGTCCCCAAAAGACAACCGCCAAGATCCTCCTAGAGCTTCCTTGGTTGAAATCCAAGAGGAGGAGAGTCACCAAACTCACCACAAAGGATCTCCTCTATGCCATGCTTGGGGAAAGGTAAGAGAACATGATGATTTTATTCTCTTTGACCCTGGTTCTACTCACAATTTTATATCTATAGAGTTGGCCACCAAGCTAGGCATACAATCCTACGAGATGGGAGATTTCCTACCTGCAGACAGTGCTTTCAAGGAGAAAGAAGCTTCAGTCACTCCCTTAATCGGGAAATTGAGGCTTCATGTTCAAAGCTATGCGGACAAAGAGGACTTCTTTATCTCTCCTCTCAAGCATGAGGATGTAATCCTAGGGGCACCATGGTTTGACCACCTGGCTGCCAATGTTAAATTTCCTGAAAGGAGAATCTCCTTTAAGTTCAGGGAAAAAGACATCTATAGATGCTAAGGGAATGGGTAACACTATCCCCATTGTATATACACCAGCTTTCAACAAGTCAATAAAGAGCTCTATTTCCATGTACATGATTTTTGTTAAAGATTCTCAAAATGAACCTAATGCTTTAGCAAAAGAAAATAAAAGCAACCAAAAGGAATTAGAGTTATCCAATTTTCTCAAGGGGTTTCAAGATGTTTTTATTGACGACATCCCTTGTGAGCTACCTCCTAAACGAGGTAAAGATGACCATGCAATTGAACTTCTTCCAGGAAGTTCACCTCCTAACAAACCTCCTTATAGAGTTTCTCAAGCTCAACAAGAGGAGATTATGCGGCAAGTGCATGAGTTAGTTGAGAAGGGCATGGTTAGGCCTAGCTCATCTCCATTTTTCTCACCTGTGCTATTAGTGCAAAAGAAAGACGGCACATATCGTATGTGTGTTGACTATAGAGCACTAAATAGGATCACTATCAAGAATAGGTTTCCCGTTCCACGGGTAGAAGACCTATTTGATAAGCTACAAGGATCGACCTATTTCAGTAGGATTGACCTAAAAAGTGGTTATCATCAAATAAGGATAGTTGATCAAGACATTGTAAAGACCGCATTTTGCACCACATTTGGTCTTTATGAATACATTGTCATACCTTTTGGCTTGACCAATGCACCAGCCACATTCAACCGCTTGATAGAGAAGCTGTTAGGCCTCATCGAACCTTCATTGGAGTGTTCTTTGATGATATTATCATCTACTCTAATTCATTAGACGAACACAAGCAACACCTCCAGGTAATATTTCAAGTTTTGAGAGAGAATAAACTTTATGTTAATCGAAAGAAAAGTGAATTTTTCTTGCAAGAGATTCAGTATTTAGGTCACATTATCTCTCAAGATGGCATCCAAATGGATCCATCAAAGTTAGAGGTAATAAAAGGATGGCCTAAACCAAGGAATCTTCATGAACTAAGAAGCTTTATAGGTATGTGTGCATACTATAGACGCTTCATAGAAAAGTTCTCACAAATTGCGGGACCATTACATGACCTAACAAAGAAAAGCGTTAGGTATACATGGTCTGCTAAGGAGAACAATGCTTTCGAAAAGCTTAAAGAAAATCTTATCTCTCAACCTGCGCTTACACTACCGGATCTCTCAAAACCATTTGAGGTCCAATGTGATGCTTGTGGTGATTGCCTTGGAGCTATTTTGCTCCAAGAAGGGCACGCCATAGGCTATGAGAGTCGAAGGCTCGACCCTGTTGAGCAAGCTCTAGGCATATATGAAAAGGAACTCCTTGCAGTTCTACATGCCTTAGACTCATGGAAGCACTATTTATTGGGGACTCCTTTCATTCTGCGAACGAATCACCAAAATCTTAAGTACTTCATGACGTAGACCAAGCTCTCCGGCAAACAAATGAGGTGGGCAAATTTCCTTTCGCAATTTCATTTTCATATTGCTCACATTGCTGGCAAGCATAATCAAGTAGCTGATGCACTCTCAAGACGGCCGAGAGTGAATGCGGTTTCCATAGCAACTCACAATGATCTATCTTCAATGATAGATGATTATGCTATTGATCCAAATTTTAGAGATGTGATTTCAGCCCTTGCATTAGGGAAGAAAGAAGAACCATTTACTTTACAAGATGGTTATCTTCTCTATGGAAATAGACTATGTGTTACTAACTCACTACGTGAGAAAGTAATGTATGAATCTCATGCTCCACCTTATGCGGGGCATAGAGGGATTCAGTCTACCTTAAAGGGAATTGAAACATATTTCTATTGGCCTACCATGAAAGTGAACATACAAGAGTATGTTTCTAAGTGTGTGGTATGCCAAAAGACAAAATTTGATAGACGGAAGCAACTTGGATTGCTTCAACCCTTGCCAATCCCTAATTCACCATGGGAGAGCATATCCATGGATTTTATCTTTGGATTGCCTAAGTCTATCCATGGGAATACGGGAATATGGACTATAGTAGACAGGTTCAGTAAACAAGCTCATTTTATACCTGTCAAAAAGACTATCAAAACCCATCAAATGGCAACCCTCTTCATTTCACAAATTTTCAAGTACCATGGATTGCCAGTGTCCATAGTGTCGGATAGAGATCCTAGAATTACCAGTAATTTCTGGAAGGGCCTCTTTGAGAATTTAGGGACAAGGATAAACTTCTCTTCGGCCTATCATCCACAAACGGATGGCCAAAGTGAAATAGCTAACTTAACCATTCTCGATCTACTAAAAGCCTATGTAACGTAAGTAGATCAAAGATCCCAATGGGAGAAGTACTTACCCTTACTGGAGTATGCTTACAATAACACTGTACATACTTCCACGGGAAAAGCACCTTTCGAGGTAATTGAGGGAAGATCCAAAAGTCCCTTGTTACTTAAGGTACATGGGAAGATCTTCGCTGCAGATGAGTATAGCCAAGACCTACAAGAATCTTTTCAAAAGATTAAGGATGCTATCTCTATCTCATAGCAAAGGCAAAAGGCTGTTGCTGACAAGCACAGAAGAGCCCAAACCTTTAAAGAAAATGATTGGGTCTTATTAAAGTTTCCCAAGGCTCGATTAAGGCACACGACGGGCAAGAATCCTACGGGCCACCAAATGTACTATGCTAAACTAGCAAAAAGGTACTATGGTCCCTTCCAGATTCTTAGGCCAATCAATGAGATGGCCTATCAACTCAAGTTTCCCAATCATTGGCTCATACACAATGCTTTCCATGTGAGCCTATTAAAGGAGAGCCACCTCAAGAACCAACTACTGAAGACCCACCGAAGATCGAGGACCAAGAGGAGGTGCTGCAGCCCGAGTCCATTCTCCAATATGAAGATGAGGTACCAAGAGGCAGTAAGACTATCCGATGATATCTTATTAAGTTTAAGAATTATCCTTTTGAAGATGCTAGATGGATGCAAGGCATACAATTAAAGGATAACCTAAACCTTGTCAATGCTTACAATGCTTCCCAAGAGTAAGAAAATGTACAAAATGTTAAAAATGAACAAAGTTTTTGTCTTATAAGACTCTCTTTTTCTTTATTGTGCACAAAAATGAAGTAGTATGCATGCTTAGATCAAGTTTGCAGAGACGACGTCTCCCAAACACCAAGTAGAGCTTGTCACTCTACTATGGAAGACTGATAGGACTATTTGTTACCATATACATGTGGTAGTGATGTGTGTGAACACACTAGGACCGCCAGGGCATTTTTCCCCTCTTTAGGAGTTTTTTTCCCTCGTGCATTGTATATACTCCCATCACTCTAGGGCTATCAATCTTTCCATTGCACACTAAGTAACACACTCTCTATTGTGTGCCTTGAGCTTCCTTCGTCTTCTCCAAGCTGTGTGTGTTTCTCTGCAACCCTAGTTCCAACAATTGGTATCAGAGCAGGTCACGTCCTCCCGGGCTTAGTCGCCAGTTGCTCCAGCACACTTCTGCTCACTTTCTCCGATTTCAGTGAGCTTTGGCAAGCGTTCGCAGGTCGACAAATATTTTGGGATGGCTCAAAGAGTTCGGTCTGCTCAGAATTTTGATTTGGGCTCATTTCGGCCTTCGTTTCCACTACAGGCAGTACTGCACAGGCTATTTTGTCATTTTTTGCAGAATTTTTGTCAGTGCAAATTTCTGCATAACAGGTGCCTTATAGTCTTCTACGGTTTGTGCTATATAGCAGAGGTTGTTCCCGCTCCGTTTCTCCTATTTTCGGGCAGTTTTCACATCAAGTGCAGCATTTACCATGGCTGACAACAACAGCACAGATGTGTTCAAGATGTTTGTTGCTGAGGACAGGTTGGATGGGGACAACTACCCTATGTGGGCTTATATGATGCAACATGTTCTTGTGTCAAAAGGTGTCTGGAACATTGTGAAGGGCATTGATGTACGTCCTAGTTCTGAGGATGTAGGCGATGTTGAGGATGTTGCAGGTCTTGCTGCAAGGATTGCAACTGTTAGAGTTGTATTGCCTATGGCAGAACAAGCTCGTTGCGATGTTAAGGATGCGTAGGCTCATGCATTGATTGCGTTGTCTGTGAAGTGCACCATTGTTCCTCACATCCGTTCAACAAAATCTGCAAAACAGGCTTGGGATATTTTAGCAGGTCTTTATGCAAGCCGCAATGAGGCTAAAATTGCTTTGCTGCGTAAAGAGCTGGAGTCGAAGATTATGCATGAGGAAGATGATATGGACACTTTCCTTGCTAGTGTCAAGGATATCAATGAGCAGCTTATTTCTGCAAGTGAAGTCATTTCAGACAGTTCCCTTGTGCAGACTGTTCTTGATGCCTTACCAGATTCCTACCAGACTTTTGCTAGTACTTGGAGATTGATGACCCAAGGAAATCCAGAAGTTGTCAAGTTTGATGCATTATGCACATTACTGTTGCAAGAGTCACTGTCCAGAAAAAACAGGACTAGACAGCGTGCAGTTGAACAGGCTTTTATTGCTTCTCAAAGAAAGGGTGATAACAGCAATGCAGCCACTTCTTATGGTTCTGCTGCGAGTGGCAAAAATTATGTTCCTAATGCTTCTGCTGGCAGTACTTCGTCTGGCAATTCTAATGATAAGGGAAAAAAGAAGATGCGTTGCCATTATTGTAAAACCAATGATCACTTGATCAAGTCGTGTCCTAAGTTGAAGGCCAAAGAGGCTAAGAAGAAAGAGGGTGGTTCCACTGCAAATGCTGGTTCCACTACAAATGCAGCCATTGTTGAGTCTTCTGTGAAAGGAGACTATGTTGCTGATGTTGATGCAGAATGGGCTTTTAGCGTAGAGTGCACTTACAATCCTGCTGTCCATGATGCATGCTTGTCAATTGCTGCAGATTCACATGTATGGTATTTCGATAGTGGTGCTACAAAGCACATTACCTCACATCGTGAATTGTTTACCTCTCTTGAGTCTGTCCCTCATGGGAATTCAGTCACTTGTGCCAACAACGCCTCTTATCCAGTTCAAGGAGTTGGAAGATTGTGCTCACTACTGCTAATGGCAGTTCCTTCACACTTGTTGATGCACTTTATGTACCTGGGATCAAGAAGAATCTCTTGTCTGTATCCGCACTTGCTAGACTTGGACTTGTAGTCAAATTTGTGGATGACAGATGTACAGTTCATGATCTCAGTTTTGGTGATGAAATTGTTGCATCTGGGATTTTGTGTCGTGGGCTGTATAAGCTCACTTTGTATGACAAGTGTGGACAAAATTTTGCAAATGCTGTTGCAGATTCAAGGGCTATTTCAGATTGAAAAACTTTGGCATGCAAGTTTTGGTCATCTGAATTTGGTCAGTTTGCTGCGTTTGCAGAAATCTGATATGGTTGCTTCTTTGCCACCTCTTGAAGCACCTGTCAAACATGTTTGTGAAGACTGTATTTTGGGTAAGATGCAGTGTTCTAAGTTTCCAAAGGATGGTTCAGTTCGGGCCACATGCAGGTTGCAGCTTGTGCATAGTGATGTTTGTGGGCCCATGCAAACTCTGTCCTTGGGCAATTACCTGTACTTCGTGACTTTCATTGATGATTACTCCAGGCATGCATGGGTATTTCCGCTTAAAGCGAAGTCCGAAGTTTTTATGTGCTTCAAACAATTTTTGGCTATGGCTGAAAATGTCTCAAAATGTACTATGGGCACCCTCCGTTCCGATCGAGGGGGGGAGTATATGTCTCATGAATTTAATGCATTTCTGACTAGTCGTGGGATAAAACACCAATGTACAGTGCCTTATACACCTCAGCAAAATGGTGTTGCTGAGAGGAAAAATAGGTCACTGACAGAAATGGCATGATGTATGGTCAAAAGTCAAGCTTTGCCGCATTCTTTTTGGCTTGAGGCCATAATGTGTGCCACTTATGTACTTAACAGGTGTCCTATGAAATCTTTGTAGTCTATTACGCCATATGAAGCATGGCATGATAGAAAGCCTTCTATTGAGCACATGCGTGTTTTTGGCTGTTTGGCATATGCTTTAGTGCCACAAGTGCAGCACAAAAAATTGGATGATAAGGCTGTCAAATGTATTTTTTTTGGTTATAGTGCTGAAAGCAAAGGTTACAGGTTGTATCATCCGCAAACAAAACGTATTCTGGTTTCACGGGATGTAGTGTTTGTGGAAGATTCTGTTCAGCCCTTGCTGTCATGTACTAGAGACAGTAATGTAAGCTCACAGGACATTTATGACACTTTGTTGCCTCTTTTCAGTGGTGGAAATACGAATGTAAGTTCCAATGAGGCAAATGTACAGCCTATGGGGGTTTCTGAAAATGTTTTAGATCAGCCTATTACTGATGCAGATGTACATGATGTACTTGATGAGTAAAGGGTTGAAAATGAGCAGGCTAGAGGTATGCCAAAATGGCTGGTGCACACTTTGCGTGACAGTAAATTGGATGCACCTTTGTCTAGTCGTACTTGTTCAGGCTCTCGCCATGCATCTTATGCATCATATTGTTATGCTTTGGCTGTGTCTAGATTACATGATGTTGAGGAGCCTCTGACTTTTGATGAAGCACAGAATTCAGAAAATTGGATGGCTGCCATGCAATCAGAATATGATGCACTTATAGAAAATGACACATGGACTTTATGTTATTTGCCTCCTGGCAAAAAGGCCATTGGTACAAGGTGGGTTTACAAGTTGAAACGCAAGCCGGATGGTGAGATTGATCGCCATAAGGCTCGATTTGTTGCAAAGGGTTATGCACAGCAAAAAGGCATAGATTATGAAGAGACTTTTGCTCCCACTTGTCGTATGACTACTATGCATTTTCTATGTGCATTGGCAGCTCATTTTGGTTGGGATGTACATCAATCAGACATTGTTACTGCTTTCTTGAATGGTGACATATTTGAGGAAGTTTATGTAACGCAGCCTCGCGATTTTGTCATAAAAGGACAAGAGGACAAAGTGTGAAAATGTAACAAGGCTTTGTATGGGTTGAAGCAATCTCCTCGTGCTTGGTATGAGAAAGATGACACTCATTTGGTCAAACAAGGCTTTCGTAACAGTCCAACAGAAAGCACATTGTATGTAAAGCGTGAGGGTGATGTATTTCTCATTGTGGTTCTTTATGTTGATGATTTGCTGATCACTGGACCAAATGAGAGACATATTGCTGAATTTAAGGCTGATTTGAATGCTACTTTCAAGATGAAAGATTTGGGGTTGTTGCATCATTACTTGGGTATACAGTTTAAGCAGTGTGATGGTGGTATTGCCTTGTGTCAGAAAAGTTACATAGAGACATTGCTATGTAAGTTTGGACTTGAGGATTGCAAACCTATTGCCACTCCCATGGAAACAAGTTTGAAATTGAGTCTACATGATGCTGGGGATCCTGCTGATGTCACTCTTAACCAAACTACTGTTGGCTGCCTCATTTATGTATGCAACACGAGGCCAGATATTCAGTTTGCAGTCTCACAAGTCAGCAGATTTATGCATAGCCCAGGGCCTAAGCATTGGCAGGCTGTCAAGAGGATTTTACGCTACCTTAGTGGCACTTTACATCTTGGCTTGTTTTATCCCAAGGGGGGATCATTGCCGCCAGACTTACATGCTTTTTCGGACTCAGATTGGGCTGGTTGTTTTGACACGCGAGTGTCCACAAGTGGTTTTTGTTTCATGCTTGGCAGTTCATGTATATCATGGTTGAGCAAGAAGCAACCTACTGTGGCCACTTTGAGTTGTGAGGCTGAGTACAAGGCAGTCTTCACAGCTACGGTTGAGTGTGTATGGCTCAGACGCCTTATGGCTGATTTGGGTGTTGGATAGGACACTGCCAACACTATCTACACTGACAGTCAGAGCGCATTGGCAATTGCGAGGAACCTAGTTTTTCATGCTCTCACAAAGCACATTGAGGTGCATTACCACTATGTCAGGGAGAGGCTCTCAGCAGGAGAGATCAGCTTGGCTTATGTGCCAACACAGGACAACCTTGCAGATCTTTTCACAAAGGCATTCTCTCGTGAGAAGCTTGAAGCTTTCCGCAAAGCTTTGGGCTTACTCCCCTTTGTGGACTTATCCTGTCCTCAGAGCATGGCACTTCACTTTACTCATGTGACAGCTCTCGTTCACCGCATCACTCCAGGGGGGATTTGTTACCATATACATGTGGTAGTGATGTGTGTGAACACACTAGGACCGCTGGGGCATTTTTTCCCTCTTTAGGAGTTTTTTTCCCCGTGCATTGTATATACACCCATCACTCTAGGGCTATCAATCTTTCCATTGCACACTAAGTAACACACTCTCTATTGTGTGCCTTGAGCTTCCTTCATCTTCTCCAAGCTGTGTGTGTTTCTCTGCAACCCTAGTTCCAACACTAATGTGCAAACATGCTTGCGGCAGCCTCAGGCTCTCAAGCGCCAAATGGACTAGTCATCCATTGTGGAATGATGTCGTAGGGTAACATAGGGATCCTCTACCCGCTAAGAAAAGGACTCATGAATATGCTCTTCTCTACACCATATTCGAGGACGACTATGATTTCAAGAGAGAGGTAATTTCATAATAATCAATATCTAATTCTCCTAAATGATTTTCTCATATTAAACTGATCATTTAATGTGGGGAAGTGCCAGGGGAGAAAAAGTTAGAATATTGGTTTAGCTAGGAGACCGGCCACAGTAGGGATCCAAAGGAGGGAAAATAGGGATCCAAAGGGGGGGCCATCTGCAAAAGGTCCATGTGCAAAAATGGGCTAAAAGGACCCTGAGGCTCAGCCCATTAAGACTTCCAAAATGCTAAGGTTCCAAAATTCAAAGGTTGTGTCCAAAGGTCAACCCTAGGGGAATTGGATGCTTTGTGTGTGACCCAAAAAGTCTTTACAAATCCCTACATAGGAGGGGGCTAGCCTTGGGAGTAGGGGATGAGAGAGAAATTCACACACACACACAAGCTCCCTTTACACAAAGGGAATGAGGGACACATGTCAGCTCCCTAGCCCAGATGCCCACAAGGTGTACCCAATTCCTATTGGATGGCCTTGGAGGTGGACCAATGAGAATTAGGCTAGAGTAAATCTAGTTTAATTAATTTAAAAACACTTAATAAAAGAACCAATGAGAATTAAGTCCTCTAGAAGACTATTGGACAGTCTCCCAAGTGGTCCAATGAGCATTCAGCAGCCCAATGGCTTGCCTGATTCCTATTGGCCAGGAGGCAAGGGGGTCCAATGAGAGTTTAGATGAATTATTAAATTACCTAATGCTCTCACAAAAGGGGAAAGGGGGACACATGTCAAAAGGCTGTCACTTATGCTGCTTAATAGTCATTGGCTAGCCCTGGGGAGGTCCAATGAGGAGATAGCAAGAGGGCTCGCCCAAGAGAGAGAGGGGGCTGATTTTTGCAAGGCATTATCACACACACACACACTCATACAATCTTATGTGTGAAGAAAGAGAAGACTATCTCTTCCCAAGCTTTAATGGAGAGCTCATCACTACTCCAAGCTTGTGAGATAGAAGCCTACATCGACGCACTCTTGGCATGTGGATGCAAATCCAACCAAGAGCAAATCTTCAATGCATGATCATCTCCTCTACCAAGATAATTACTAATCTAAGCTCTGCTAATATGAGTGATTATGTGAGGAGATGTACATCTTTCTCGTAAGATACTCCTTCTTCCTCTCAATCTACTCTCATACCCTACTAGCTCTCACCATCTTCAAAGGTGTGTGAGGTCTTGGGTCCGAGACCGGGGATAATTGATGTTGTGTTTGCTAAGTGTTTTGCTTAGTGCATGAAGCTTTCATCTTCATTGCACTAGCTAGTCTTGAAGGAACACAAAGATTTGTATTGTACAATGTCTCTCTTGATGGGAGAAACCATAATACAAAGCCTTTTGGAGGGGGGACCGGCTCCATGCAAATCCGGTCCTCAACTGTTGTCAATAGCTTAATTTCTCTCTCTTTTGAAAGTATTGTTCATACTATCTAACTAGGTGTTATGCTTTTTGTTGCTCTCTCCACCCAAGCACTCTTGTAATTCTCATTAGGAATCTATTCTAATGAAATGCCCACTATGTTCATGCTAATTTCCGCTACACACAAGTTATTAGGCCATTAAATGTTACATGCCTTGGGTACTAAAACCATAGAAGCTCATATCATAGGATACCCATGGGATATACAATATCATGGAGAAGATAATGCTATCTATAACTTAACTTGGGGAATTATTTGTCATGTTTCACGAAGATACATAGGAAACTATGCAAAAGGATTACAAAACCAAAGTCAAACACTCTTGAGCCCAACCCATGGAGAAATATCAGTGATCACCTTAGGAAGGGGAAAGCTGTAAATTCATCAAAATTAGCTCATGAACTAGGAACCACAATGTTAGTTAGAATCCCTAGAACTTCTAGCCAGCAACCCTCTTCAAAGCAAAAACCATTGAAAGGTCATATGGTTGCTGGAAGTTCGTAATTGACCCAGATTCCATCACAATATGTAGACAAATTCCTTTATGAAGATCATCGGGGATAAAAGTTTCAATTGATTTCCACAAATCAAAGTCAAAAGCCGACAAATCCAATAGTGCTCAAGCAATTGCATGTGACCAAGCTCACATATGCATACCGAGATGCAAATGGTAATGAATACAAGCAAGTTCATGACCTTGTACAAACCCCTACGGATGGTAAGATTGAAGTCAAAGACTATGTGAATATGATACAAAGCCTCAAGCTGCTAGAACAGGTGACAAGTCAAAATCAACGAGAAAATATTAGAAATCTACACAAAGGTCACCACCAAAATCTCCTCTGAAGAGACAGATTCTACCAAAAAGTACAATGGATCTTCTAAGATCAAAAGTTAATCAAATGCAAGCAGATAATGCGCTACAATTGCAAGCAAAAGGTGCAACAACACAAGCAAACAAGCCAACAATGATTGAAGTAGGTGGTCAAAGGAAAGAAGTTGAAGAAAAAGTTCAATCCAAGGACACTGCCACAACAAAATCAATCAATTCAGACACAAATCTTGAGAAGATCAAGTGCAACATTGCTGGTGAACATGAAGAAAAGCTGCCAAGTGAAGTAAAGTTAGATTTTCAACTAGACAAGAACCTCGTGTCTTTCCGCACTTGGAAAAAATGTGGCCAACCACAGCTAGAAAATGCGCCTGAATTCATTGGCATATCTGGAGACAAACGAGCAGAATACTGGGGAATCATTTCAGCCACCATTCCGATATGTTCACATATCATCATAGCCCGATTCCACGTGATCACAGTAAAAGATATATCGGACAACATCATAGTGGAAATGCCAATGGCCCAGAATATGTTAGAGATATGGAGTTAAAAAATGACAGAGTCATCACAGACAACAAAGAGTGTTGGAAGACTTAGGAATCCAAATCTCTCCATTATCTTCATAGGTTCCTTGTTGACTTTTTATGGCTCTATGTCTTGTTGAGATCTTGGGATCTTCATGCAGTTCTGTTGTAGTTGCAGTTGGCTTGTGGTTGAATGGTAGCCACATATTTTCATAGCTTGTGTAGAATCCTTGTCCAAGAGGAAGATTTGTTGTTATTCATCTTTGTTCTGTGTCCTCTTGAGAGTTGTGGTAGACTCTAGCATTGGGTGTCATTCTATTGTAGAACCGCTTCTTAGGTATCCTAAGATATTGTTGAGATTGATACCTAGTGGGATTTCTTTCTTGGGGGAACTTGATTTTACTTCATATGCCCTTATTTGCGGTTTTGGTACCCATAGCTATCTATTACCTCTATATTATTCCTACAATTTTAAGCTCCATTGTGATGCTATCCATCCCATGTGTTTGTCTTTTTGTTCTGATCTATTGTCTTTAATCCACACTAAATCACTGATTTTGACTTAACTACTTGGAACAAGCACTTGCCTGACTTTCTTTTGCTTTCCTGAGTACTTAAGATGATATATCTTTGATTTTTGGGGTGTCTCCTTAGAGGTTTCTATTGGGTCAAAAATTGACTTGAAGTTTTAAAAGCCTAACCTGCTTGAAGAAGCTGATCCATGAGGGTTCTTTGATATAGAGGCATATATTGCTAAACCTTTTGTGTTAGTCGGTGGAAGGTCCACTTTAGCTTTACCTTTGTCTGCAAGATTTTTTTTTTATTCCTGTGACTTTTGCAACTTTGAATCTAGCATTAATGGTATCTGTAAATGCTGCTTCTACCTCTTGGGAAAGAGAGTATCAACATTGTAACTTCTTTGTAGGCCTTTTGTTGGTCTAATCACTGATGTCCAAGGATAACATCTACATGCATGTCTTTTGAAGACTTTACTTGAAACTTTATATGCTCTTCATGCTTCTGGATGCTAAGTGTAGCAACCATTTCTTCTTCACTCGTAGCTTTATCTAGCATTATTTTTCTATCCTATTTACTTGGAGTGATCTAGAGGATCCTTTGGATATTTGAGGATTCATGCTTACTCTTTCCTAAAGAAATGTTTGTAGTAAGCTCAAGAATGTGAAAAGTGAAGTCGCTAAGGTGCAAAAAACACTCTTTGGCATAGTCACAATCGGGCTGCTGAGACACAAAATGAGCAAAGTGTTAGTCCCAAAGCTTCAAGTCATATTAAAATCTATGCTAAGAGTTGTAGTTATTAGGCTTACGCTCAATCTGGAAGAGTTGAGCATATATAATCCGCGTTGCTCATGCTGGATATAATGAGCATAAGAGTCGAAGACTATTAACTTAATCATGGTAGAGTGATGTAGAGTCTACCACTCATGCACAATGCACAGTAAGATGAGAGCACACATCCTCGACAATGAAAACCCTTCTTAAATTGGTGCGAGTTTGTAAAGCCGCGTCATATGCTTTTATAGGTACACCTTCTTTCTGAAGCACCCCTAATGTAGTGGAAATGGCCTATGAACTTTGAGAATAGCGGAATTAGGAGAATTAAAGAGAATATTTTTGTGAGACTGCTTTGAGAACATGGAGGGTGAACTTATTTAGCAGTAGCAACTTGACCATAATACTTAATTAACTTGGTTGAAAAATACTTTTGCAAGAGAGAGAGTTTATAGAACTTGACAAAAATTGAGGACCGGATTTATGTGGAGATTGTCCCCCATCCAATAGGCTTTTGTATTATAGATTCTCCCATTGAGAGAGACTTGGTACAATACAATATTTTTGTTCCATGTGACCTAGGTGATGCAATGAAGATGGAAAGCTTCATGCATCATGAGCATAACATAGACTCTGTGAAAAGCATTAACCATCCCCAGCTTCAGTCCCAAGGCCTCAAACACCTTCAAAGGTGGAGAGAGCTAGTGGGGAATGAGGGTAGGGAAGAGGAAGAAGAAACATTCATAGGAGAAAGAAATAGTTCCTCACTTATCATCACTCTTCTTGCTAGCATACATAATATCATAGTAATGAAGATGGAGAAGATGGCAAGCTTAAGCATTGAAGCATGGCTCTTGGTTGGATTTGCATTCCATAGCCAAGAGTGTTGGTGTAGTCTCTCAACTTCTCTACAATATTTGGAGATGGAGATGGAGATCTTGCACTTTGCACCTCACACAATGAGAGTGTGTGCGTGTATGTGTGTGTGGGAGAGTATACCCCCCAAGCTAGCCCGCTCCTTGCTTTGGTTGACCCCCTCTTCTAGCACTAATCTGGCACTTAATTGGACCTCCTCAAGCCTGGCCAATCACATGCTTAGTGCATATCAAGCAACAAGGGTAGCCTTGGGACAAGTGTCCCCCTTTCCCGTTTGAGAGAGAGGACTTGATAAATGCATAAACAATTAGTTAAATTAACTAAATTATGCCCTTGGGAGGCTAACCAATAGGCTTTAGGCACACCATGAAGGCAACATGAGGAGGATCTTGACAAGTGTCCTGTTTTATTTATTTGTACCAAGCTTGCCTTGTGCAAGGGTGTGTGTGTTCTCTCTCTCTCTTGTTCCTACAAAGAGGGCTCTCCCCCTCATGAGTATGGATCATGTTGACTTTGTAGAGCACCTTACCCCCCTCAAGCACCATAGTCATGGAGCACCTTAGAACCTTAGTCATTAAGCACCTCAAGCACCTTAGTCAGCAAGCACCTCAAGCACTTTAGTCAGCAAGCACCACAAGCACCTCAACTCAAGGGGTGCACTATGTAATCACATTAATGTATAACGTGAGTTCGAAAGGAGGGGTTTTAAAATGCAAAAAATTTAGACAATTTAACATAGATACATTAAAAAAAGGGGGTTTAATATTCAATTTTGAAAAAAATCCTAAAATAAGGGGTCATTTTATTCATTCAGACATGTTAAAAGAGGGGGTTTTTTAATACCCCGCGAATGCACATTATATAGGGGGTACTGAACAGTGAACCCCTCGACACCTCAAGCACCTTAGTCAGCAAGCACAACAAGCATCTCAAGCTTGGGCCAAGTTCCCACCTCAAGCTCAGCCCTAGCTTGTTGCCTAAGTTCAAAGGACTAAAACACTGACCTTTTGAGGTCTTTAATAAATCTAACCATTAGGAAGAGAATGGGGTCTAGGAGGGCCTCTATATTTGTAGGTTAAGGAAGTCAAATGTTTAGTATTAAGAAAGTAATCAAAGGTCAGCTTTTGAATTCAAAGAGGCAAAATGGATAGTTCATTTGAATTCAAATTTTCCCCCAAAATAAACTTTAAAATATACCGGGTAAAACCATACCATGTATCATATCTATGGAAAGAGCTCGATGCATAGATTGCAGATTTATGGTCTTCGGTCAAATTGAAGATGATGTGTGGGAGTTATAGAAGGTTAAAAATGATGAAATTATCCACCTCTTTTTTGGGGAGAAAAGTGCATCCTTTGACCAGTCTTACACATCTCTTACACACGCACCATTCTTGCACACATGGCATACACCTATTCGTCAAAATTTTAATCACCTCCATTAGCTCATGACAAATAAAGAGGCCCTCCTACACCCCATCCTCTTCCTAATGCGCTAAGGTCTTTAAGCTCCATTAGCTAGCCTTGCTCTTTGACAGACCATCTCTCATTTGGACCCCTTTACTATTGGCCCCGTGTTGAGATAGATCTATAAGCCTTGTGCCCGTTTATTTTCCCACATTAAAGTATCAATTTAATATGAGAAAATCACTTGGGTTGGTTAGATATTAGATTTTATGACATTACCTCTCTCTTGAAATCATAGTCGTCCTTGACTATGAGGTAAAAGAGATAAAGCAGTAGTCATTAGTCAATGTTTCTTAGTGGGTAGAGGATCCCTTTTTACCCTACAACATCATTCCACGATGGATGATTAATCCATTCGGTGCTTGGGAGACGTAGCTGCCACAAGCATTTTTGCTCTTTAGTCCATTTCATTCTCCCAAAGTAGAGAGGCAAATTCTACTTGGTGTTTGAGAGACATCGTCATCACAAAAATGATTGAAAGCATGCATATTGTTTAAATTTGTGCACAATAAAAAGAGAATTAGTCTTATAAGACAAAAAAATTGGTCATTTAAAAGAAATGTGTACATTTGCTTACTCTAATGTAGCATTGTAAGCATTGACAAGGTTCATACTATCCTTAAGGTGTATTCCTTGCATCCATCTAGCATCTTCAAAAGGATAAGTTAACTTAATAAGATATTGTCGGCAGATAATATTACCATGTTGTAGTACATTGTCTTCATGCCAAAGGATATCTTCGGGTTGTAGCACCTCTTCTTGTTCTTCAATTTTGGGAGGGTCTTCAATAATTGGTTCGCTTGGTGGCTCTCCTTTGTAGGGCTTAAGTAGGCTCACATGAAAATCATTGTGTATGAGCCAATGGTTGGGCAGCTTGAGTTGATAAGCCATCTCCTTGATTGGCTTCAAGATTTGAAAAGGACCATAGTATCTTTTTGTTAGTTTAGCATAATACTTTTGATGGCCTGTAAGATTTTTATCCGTTGTTTGCCTCAATCAAGCCTTGGGAAACTTAAGTAATACCCCATCATTTTCTTTAAATGTTAAGACACTTCTGTGCTTGTTAGTAGCATCTTTTTTTTTCAAGAAAAAGATCCTTCTATTAGTTAATGAAAACTGCCCGTAGGGCTACAACCACCTCTGCAAGAGAGGGCTACAACAAACATGGTGGGGAGACTCTCCCAATGAAAGAACAACATATATACAATGAGGCTAAATCAAGAGATGGGAGGAGGGAAGAGCCACACAAGTGGTCGGTAGTGCCATCTGAGCACCCCCTGGACAATGGTGTAGAAAGTCCCAGGGCGCCAGAGTCGAAGGAAAGCCTTGCGGCGCTCCCGCATGCGATCGGAGCTGCCCTGTAATCCCTCAAGCTGTCCTCTGAGAGTATGGATCAGCTCTAGCCAAAAGTTACAAACAGTCTCTGCTGGTGGCACGAACAGTCTCTGCTGGTGGCACAGAGCGAGCCTCAAAAATGCGGAAATAGCGGGCCTGCCAAATGAACCAAAGTGTCAGGCCACTGATGAGCTCTCAACACTCCTCTCTCTCACTGCACCACTCCTGTGGAGTAAGCTCTGTAGCAGGCTGGAGTGTAGGTCGCCCCCCCTGTATCACTTTCATCCTGCTGGTGGAAGATAGCTCAAACTAAAGTGCCGGGCCCATGAGAATGGACCAAGCTGCTACCCCCCAAGTGTACTGTCTAGCCGTGGAGAGAGTAGGCATCAGCCGAAGAACTCGTAGCCACACCTGCTCGGCCGAGGGACAGTCCCAAAGACAATGGCATTGACTCTCCACCAACTGGTCGCAGGCTGCGCATGTGATCGAGAGACCACTATGCACAAGCCAGCTCCCTACTGCTATAGCTCTGTGTGCAACCAACCACCACTGAAACAAAGTGATGTGCCTCGGTTGTCTGGAATCCCACAGCCTCTGCCAAAAGGCTGCCAAGAACTCAACTGTGAAACCCTACTCCTGCCAATGATGTGCTGCAGCGGGGCGGGCCTCTCTCTGTGCTGCAAGTATATGACATCGAAGTCAAATAGTGTACTGAAAGAAGGGGACTCCTGGGTGGTCTGTAGAAGAGAAGGGGTCCCTCCATAGCCACTCACTAGGATCCCACTGTACTCGTGCCAGTGGACAGCACTCCCAAGCCCAAAGCCTCCAGTGTCCAGTCTCAAGAGTTGCTGGGTCAGGGTCTATGACGCAAGTCCTCCCACAGATTCCCACAACTCGGATCCGCTGGAAACAACACTCTGCTACTTGCGGGGCCTCTACTACAACTCGCTGTAATCGTCCCCCACCCTGAAGCTCGAAGAACAGGGTTGGGACAGTCTCTGAGCAGTCCCTCACTGAAATGAGAACCTCCAGTCGTGTGAAGGCTCCCATCCACCGGGGTGCTACTGGCTCGAGAGGCGTGAGCCACTCAGCTGGAAATGACTCTGAGATGTCCTTAGACATGCTCTACACCCCTCTCATGCCCTGTAGGGCTGGAAACCCTACACCTCCTCTGACAAACCTGTGAACTCTAGCCAATCACCTAGAGAGCGCGTTGGACCTGCTTCCATGGGACCCCAAGAAACATGAGGCCGGCTACCAACCAAGTGGCCTCTCTGAGTGGTAACCATGGGGTTCCAAACAAGGGGCTACCGTAGGCGCTCCTCCGTGCACGTCGGATGTCTCTGCTCCAAGCCACGCCGTAAGAGCTCCCAAGATCAAAGAAAACTCATAGCAAAGCGGTCCTCCAGTCTCCTGCTCTAACAAAATCGGTGCATCTATGTAAAGATCCATCTGGTCGAAGGTTTCCAAGGGCCTCCTGACTGAGGCACCCTAGCTCAAAGCCTCTATAGCAAGAACTCCTTCCAAGGCTCCTCATCTAGAAGAAGGCCTCTGACTATGAACTTCCCAAGAAGGGCTCTGCTCTGCTATGGTGGATCAATGATCCCAAGCCCTCCCTGAGAACAAGGAAGTGTGATGACCGAACAAGCCACCTTGGCTCGGGCTATCTGAGTGTCACATCGTGACCAAAAAAAGTTCCTGATCAGCCTCTCTACCTGGCTGATACAAGAACTCGAGAAGATCCAGCAGGAAGTGATGTACCACATAGTCGCCAACAGCACCTGGTTGGCAACTACTACTTACCAGCCACAGCGAAAGTCGTGCTGAGCTCCAATGTAACAGCTTTCTCCTCATATACAGGAGAAGAGGAGCAATCTGCTGCTCGGGAGACAAGTCCAAACCAACCTGACAACCCAAGTATCAAACTGCAGTCCCTAGGGGAATCCACCTGAAACCCTCTCCTGGCATCCAATCTGGCACAGGAGCACTACCAACCGAGAAAGCCACTATCTTTCTCCAGTTGATCAGTGCGCCCGATGCACAACAGAAGGTCTCCAAAGCCTGCTCACATCTGTGAAGATTGGCCTCCTGGCCATCTAAGTACAAGGCCGAGTCATCTGCAAACTCAGCGTCCAGTAGATCATCTCCCCGAATAGGGAGTGCTAGGCCCCGAAGACCAACCTGCTATGACACCAAAAATCTGCTCATTGCCTCCGCATAGAACAGAAAGAGAAAGGGGGCAAGAGGACAACTGTGTCTGACCGAGTGTGTGAGCATGAAGCGCTCACCTCTCCCTCCTGCCAAAAGCACCTGATTGTGATCCTGTCTGTACAAAGCTGACACCCCTCTGATCCAAGCATCTGAGAAGCCCATCCTACGTAGAGTGCCCTCTAGAAAGTCCCAGTCAACTCTGTTGTATGCCTTCTCAAAATCAAGATGAAGAATCACAAGGTCCTCACCACGGAGCCGTGCCAGGGCAGAAGCCTCCTAGAAAGTAAAGATGTTGTCAAGGATACTTCGTTCCTTGACAAAACCCGTCTGAGTCCCATGTATAAGGCTCTCTAAAAGTGGTTGAATCCTCAAACTCAGAGCCTTGGCAAAAATTTTGTAGGCTGAGTTGAGGATGGTGATGGGGCGCCATTGTCGAATCTCATCCAAGGAGCCACCCTCCTTGGGAATGAGGTAGATCAGGCCCTCACTCATGCTGTCAGGCATCAC
Organism: Adiantum capillus-veneris; assembly: GCF_014529385.1. Lineage (NCBI taxonomy): Eukaryota > Viridiplantae > Streptophyta > Polypodiopsida > Polypodiales > Pteridaceae > Adiantum > Adiantum capillus-veneris. Next base: position 23,356,714 of record NC_140938.1, on the reverse strand, counting down.
TCCTGTGTGCAAAATGTACTGAAAATCACTACAAAGATCTGGGCCAAGTAGGTCCCAGTACTCCAAGAAAAAGCTGGGAGTCAACCCATCCTCACCTGGACAGCTACCACGAGGGAGGGCCCTAAGAGCCGTGTGCAGCTCCTCAAGTTGAAGTGGCATCTCTAGACTCTAGCGCATCTCCTCTGTCACAAGACATGTCATCTGTGCCCAAACATGCTCCGTGCATGCATCTTGCCGCTCTGACTGAGGCTCAGCCGCCGACAATAACTCACGGTAAAAGTCAGTAGCATCTTTTTGCCTTTGTTGAGAGATGGATATAGCCTCCTTAATCTTTTGGAAAGATTCTTGTAGATCACGGCTATACTCATCGGTAGCGAAGATCTTCCCATGTACTTTAAGTAGTAAGGGACTTTTAGGTCTTCCCTCTATGATTTCAAAAGGTGATTTTCTCGTAGAAGTATGGACAATATTATTCTACACGTACTCTACAAGAGCTAAATACTTTTCCCATTGTGAGCATTGATCTAATTCTGTAACCTAAGTCTTTAGTAGATCAAGTATCGTAAGATTGGCTATCTCACTTTGGCCATCTGTTTGTGGGTGATAAGCCAAAGATAAATTCAATCTTGTACTTAGATTTTCAAAGAGATCTTTCAAAAAATTACTGGTCATTCTAGGATCTCTATCTGACACGATGGTTGTTGGCAATCCATGGTGTTTGAAAATCTGGATATTGCCATTTGGTGTGCCTTAATAGTCTTTTTGACAGGAATAAAGTGTTCTTGCTTGCTAAACCTATCGGCTATTTTCCATATTCTAGTATTCCTATGGATAGACTTGGATAATCCAAAGATAAAATCCATGGTGAATTAGGGATTGGCAATGACTGGAGTAATCCAGGTTTCTTCCCTCTATCATACTTAGTCTTTTGTCATACGACACATTTTGAAACATACTCTTGTATGTCCACTTTCATGGTAGGCCAATAGAAGTATGTCTCTTCTCCTCCAAGAGTAGGTTGAATGCCTCTATGCCCCACATAGGGAGGAGCATGAGATTCATACATAACTTTCTCACGAAGGGATTGAGTAGCACATAACCTATTGCCATGGAAAAGATAACCATCCTGCAAGGTGAATGGTTCTTCCTCTCTCTTCCCCAAATCAAGGGCTGATAGTATGTCTTTAAAGTCAGGGTCAATAGCATACTCATCTATTGTAGAAGGTAGATCATCGTGAGTTGCTATAGACACCGTATTAACTTTTGGTCGCTGTGAAAGTGCGTCGGCCACTTGATTGACCATTCATGGGTTATCTAATCACATGACTTAACCAGTCATTCAATCCACCAAAAAACAACTCACTTTCATGACTTAACCAGTCAAACAATTTCTATGTAGAAAAAAAATCAATCTTCTATTCATAAAGTCATCAAAATGTCATATAGAGGTTTACAAAAGATCTCACCATGAGAAAAAAAAATAGAGGTTTCAACCATAACTATGGTACACATCCATCGACATAATGTAGTATATCTATGAGTCGAATAATGGGTATAGAAAACCATACACATGAGGAAGCTTGAAGTAGCCAATTAAATCTTTTTAACCTAGGCTCTAATACAAATTATGAGGTCCCCAACCCCGAGAAGATTGGGGTGACTTGATAGATGGCCTTCCCTTTTTCTCAAGTTCCATTGACAACACCCTACTCCATTTTCATGAAGCAGAGATATGAGAAATAGAAGAGAGGAAGTCCTCTATGCATAATGATCGTGGTTGTAAGGGTCATACACCACAGGCTCCGATGGTAAGACCCATGATTAAGCCTAGGACTAGAAATTGTCATAACTATGGTGCAGATGATCACTGGAAAAATGAATGCCCAGAGCCTGACAAGAACATTAAGCCTGTTGAAGCTTTTTGTATACAATGTTGCAAAAAGGGAGGACACTTCCCTGAAGATTGTCCAAAAAATCCTTTAAACAAGGGTAAAACACTAGTGAACGTAGTCCAAGTGATACCTAGTAGCTCATTAGAGAGTGAACCTATTGTTCCAATCAAGGTAATCACCAGAGCCCAGGCTAAGAAAAAGAAACATAACTCCTCTGATGATTCGAGAATACTAAAATTTCCTCTCAAAAGACCAAGAGAAGAAAAAGTACAAAGAATTGAAAAGAAAATAGTGGGTAGAGTAGGGTGAAAGTTGATACAAGGGGAATACAAAGGGTGAGCTGATACAATGGAGCTCTCTAACAGTCAAGGCATCATATACATATACATTAGTATCCAAAAGGCTATATAGATTCAATGTCCTCCAAGGTAGGCACTCTGTCAGGATGGCTCCTATGTTGCACCAGTATGGTATGGATCCTCTGTCACAGTCTCCTAACATCCCCCCCTATCCTCGACTATGTCGTCCCTTGACACAGCTTCATGGACTGAAGTAGTCTTTGGGTTGACGACGACTGGCAAGGCGGTCTTTAAGCACATGTAGTGCTTTCTCATATCTGAATCTTCTCTCTTTGTCCGAAACCTGCAAGAATTGTATGGTGACTTTGTTTTTAAGCTCAATGACTAAATAGCCAACAAATTTGGATGTAAGACTACTAATCACTGGCCCAAATATCTTCTTTTTCCAAGTGAAGAAACCTGTATATAATGCTTCCTCAAACGCCAACATATTGCTAGAGGGCCAAAACATGCATCGGGCAGTGTAAAAGCTGTAAAGGACTTCTTTGAAAGGCTATCCACTTAAATCATAACAACGACCCTTATTGCTTTTGAGGAAAGACATCCATGGCGCTCTTTCCTGCTCTAGCTCGTGAAAATCTTGAATACATGTGAGCAGCATTTTGAAGAAAGTCATGGTGCCCGCTAGGGTTGTCACCATGTATTCCTCTGTTGGTTGGTCCCTGCTCTGGAGCTGGTAGTCGTGGATAGTTTAGCCATGTCGGTCTTTTCTTTTGTAGTGCTTCAAATGCTTGACATTTCCTTACCCTTGGTATAGGATAGAATGTTGGGCCTTTCTATAGTGCGGCAAGTGCTCTTATGAACAGAATCAGATATCTAGAATTCTTGTTGGTATGGCAATGATTGTTGATTCCACAATGCATTGATTTGGTTGGGAGTGAGTCGAGTTACATTGACCAAGGGAAGAATTCTCAACTCCCAATCCATCACTACTTTTCATTCTGCATCTATTTCCTGAGAAACCTACTCTTTGATTGCATCTTCCTCAGCTTTAGAAAGCTAGACCATGGGTACTTGCTCAGCATCAGTCAGTGATACTAGAAAATCCGCTTCTCCTTCTAGCCCTTCTATCTTCTTTGTTTCCATCTCAGCAAAAGAGACTCAGGGTATGTCAATAGTTGGTTGCTCAGAAGTACTTGCCTCTTCCTATGTCTCTGGTTATCCCTCTCTCAACAGCTGATTGACTCTTTTTAAACCAGCTATCTCTTTGAGCAGTTTCTCCTCTCTTTGGATCCGCATCAAAGCAAGGTCTCTTCTTTGTGATTGTTCTAGCTTCAACTCCATCTTGATATCCTTGTTTCTCTTTTCCAAAGTCTTAATTTGTACCTTTGATCGAGGCGACAATAGGATTTTCTCTTATCTGTCTCAAAAAGGCTACTTGATCATTGATCCTTTTCTCAGAGTAATGCAGAGAAGCATTTCCTACATCAAGCGCTGCACTTGGATTTTCTATACTGACAGAGTAGTGGTTAGGAGTTCATTCGTTACCTCTATCAGCTATTGATCTTTGGTCTTGCAGGCATCGGATAACTTAGTTAGAAGTTCTCCCATCTCCTCCATTTCCTTCTGTTGCTGCTTCTCTTTTGCAAGCTGGTGTTGTTTGGCTTCATCCTTAAATCTTTGATCTGTCTTTGTAGATCTGAAATTATGTTCATCCTGTCATCCAACTCTCCTTGTAGAGAATCAATGACTAGCTCAATTTCCATAGCATTTGCTTGGCATATTCATTGACCTACATGATGACTTCATCACTTGTTTCCCATTATTTAGATTTTGTAGGCTGTCTAGAAGTTTTATCTATTTCAGTGTGTGGCTCTTTGAGTGGTGTTGTGGTGGCTGCTTGTGGTTGCAGCGGGGGTTCTAATTCTCCTTGAGGCATTGCGGTTGCCTCCGCCGTTTCTTGTTGGGTGGTCGTAGAAAGTTTTGCCTCTGTTTGCTCTGTTGGTTTTGGTTGTTCAAAACTTGCTGCTTCTTGTTCCTGGTGTTCAAGCTCTTTTTCCTTGGCTTCCTCACCCTCCTTGGGTTTAGCTGTTGGCCAAGATTCTCAAAAATCTTCCATGCCACTCTACTTGTCCAATAAATCCTATCAACTGCTTCACTATCTTTGGTGGTAAATCTTTCAAGATTGCTTTCATCTTCCTTGGATCTATTTGTATTCCCTCTTTACTGATGACATGGCCCAATAAGATACCTCTTTTGTTGACAGCAAAGGCACACTTAGCCGGGTTTAATGAAAGCCTTGCTTCTCTGCATTTCTCAAAACATAATCTCGACTGGTTGAGATGATCCTCCTTGTTTCCTGACACACTGAAATCATCCAAAAATACCTTCATGAAAGTAGTCAAGTATGAACCAATGATTTCCATAACCCACTTTTGAAAAGTAGGTGATGCATTCTTCAATCCAAAGTTCATAACAATTGAAGCATACACTCCCCATTCAGCTATGAAATTTGTTTTATCTATGTCTTTGAGGGCCATTCCAATTTGTTTGTATCCACTGAAACCATCCAAAAAACTGTATATTTCTTCCTCATCCAACACTGCATCCAACAGTGTCACAATATGGGTCACTTGGACATGTAATTTGAGGTTTTGAGAAAAATCATTCGGTTGATATGGTGGACTCCTTAAACCTACTAGATGTATCTAGGGATTGTGGGTTCACATGGATCAATAACCAGATAGGGGAATGATTCAAATATACTTGTCAGTAAATGTTTTGTAAGAACATTGGTTTGTCAAATGTAAAAATGATGCCTCTTTGATACTCTATGAGATCATAAACCTGTCTTGTTTGATTTCTTGAGGGTAGATTCTACATTTAAGACTGGGTGACATCACCAAGATCAAACCCTATTTAACATTAAGGACATGAAAGAAAAAGTTAAATGCATTTTGCATGAGTCGTTTAACATGCATCAGTCTCCTGCTAAATGGGAAGTTTCTATTGAAAATATTCAAATAACTCTCACTAACTGTAAAAGACTAGGTAAGGAAATAAGAGAAAGAAGAAGAATGATGATATCAAGGGAGATTTATCTTTTAGAAAAATCTTTGACCAATGCTGACCACCCCCCTGCTAGGCTCATCGAGCTTGAGAATTCATTTAGGCAGGAAGAGATCTTGGAAGCAAACAACGCCCTTGATTTTGCTAGAGATTTTTGGGTTGGCAAAATAGAAAGACCAACCAAGTCTATGTTTCAGCTTCTAAAAAAATAAGGCTAAAGACTTTATCCCTCCTTTGAAAGATAAAACTAGTAATTTGGCTAAGTCTTAAAAGGACAAATATATTCTTTGAGGCTCCCAAAAGAGATAATAAAACTCAAGAAGCAAAGGCACAAATATCCCTAATCAGCGGGAAAATTGTGACCCTTAAAGTGGCACAATCCTTGGATCAACCTATCTTTGAAGGGGAGCTCAAAGAATCTATTGGCAACTTCAAGGCTGGTAAATCCCCTGGACTAAATGGTATACCTAATGAATTTTACATGTCGTACAAGGAATTCTTGACACCCTACCTCCTTCTTGTGTGGCAAGAAGCTATAAAAAAGGAAGCTCTACCTGCTTGTGTTAACAATGGGGTGGTCAAACTCCTCCAAAAAAGAGTAAACAAGGATGACCTCAGCTACTGGGGACCCATAACATGTTTGAATTCCATTTATAAAATATTTCTCTTTCCTTAGCTAGGAGACTTTTTGTCATAATAATCAATATCTAATTCTCCTAAATGATTTTCTCATATTAAACTGATCATTTAATGTGGGGAAGTGCCAAGGGAGAAAAAGCTAGAATATTGGTTAAGTTAGCAGACCGGCCACAGTAGGGATCCAAAGGAGGGAAAATAGGGATCCAAAGGGGGGGCCATCTGCAAAAGAGCCATGTGAAACAATGGGCCAAAAAGACCCTAAGGTTCAGCCCATTAAGACTTCCAAAATGCTAAGGTTCCAAAATTCAAAGGTTGTGTCCAAAGGTCAACCCTAGGGAAAATTGGATGCTTTGTGTGTGCCCTAAAAGTCTTTCTACATCCCTACATGGGAGGGGGCGAGCCCCAAAGCTAGGGGATGAGAGAGAAAGCCACACACACACACACACACAGGCTCCCTTTACACAAAGGGAATGAGGGACACATGTCAGCTCCCTAGGCCAGATGCCCACAAGGTGTGCCCAATTCCTATTGGAAGACCCTTGAAGTGGACCAATGAGAATTAAGCTAGAGTAAATCTAGTTTAATTAACTTAAAAACATTTAATAAAAGAAACCAATGAGAATTAAGTCTCCTAGAAGACTATTGGGCAGTCTCCCAAGGGGTCCAATGAGCATTCAGGAGCCCCATGGCTTGCCTGATTCCTATTGGCCAGGAGGCAAAGGGGTCCAATGAGAGTTTAGTTTAATTATTTAATTACCTAAAGCTCACACAAAAGGGGAAAGGGGGACACATGTCTAAAGGCTATCACTTATGCTGCTTAATTCCTATTGGCTTGACCTGGGGAGGTCCAATGAGGCAAAGGCCAGACTTATTTAGCAGCTAGGGCTCGCCCAAGAGAGAGAGGGGGCTGATTTTTGCTTGGCATTGACACACACACTCTCACACTTGACCATGTGTGAAGGAAAAATACTCTATCTCCTCCCAAGCTTTAATGGAGAGCTCATCACCTACTCCAAGCTTGTGAGATAGAAGCCTACATCAACACTCTCTTGGCATGTGGATGCAAATCCAACCAAGAGCCAAGCTTCAATGCATGCTCATCTTCTCTACCAAGCTAATTACTAAGCTAAGCTATGCTAATATGAGTGATTATGTGAGGAGATGTACTTCTTTCTCGTAAGTTACTTCTTTTTCCTCTCAATCTACTCTCATACCCTGCTAGCTCTCACCATCTTCGAAGGTGTGTGAGGTCTTGGGTCTGAGAACGGGGATAATTCAAGTTGTGTTTGATTAAGTGTTTTGCTTGGTGTATGAAGCTTCCATCTTCATTGCACTAGCTAGTCTTGAAGGAACACAAAGAATTGTATTGTACAATGTCTCTCTTGATGGGAGAAACCATAATACAAAGCCTTTTGGAGGGGGGACCGGCTCCATGCAAATCCGGTCCTCAACTGTTGTCAATAGCTTAATTTCTCTCTCTTTTGAAGGTATTGTCGATGCTATCTAACTAGGTGTTATGCTTTTTGTTGCTCTCTCCACCCAAGCACTCTTGTAATTCTCATTAGGAATCAACTCTAATGAAATGCTCACTATGTTCATGCTAATTTCCGCTACACATAAGATTTTAGGCCATTAAATGTTACATTGGTATCAGAGCTCAAGGTTTCTCTTTTCTTGCTCAAGAAGGGAGGTCCTCAAGCTAGCTACAAATGGTTGGTATTATTAATTGCCTATGAGTAAGTAGAATAGGGATTTTTCAGCCTTGCAGTGCGCCTGCCTTTGTGCAGTTAACGGGGCATCACCGTCGAGAGCTATGGTCTTAATAGTGGAGTCCTACGGGGCTTGCCTACGGCTTAACCACTATTGAGCTATTAGAAGCTTGACAGGAGCCGGTGCTGTTTTGGTGTCGAAAGACCCTCTCTTCTATTCCTTGCAATTAATGGTATTCGAGCCGCGGGTACAGTAGCTTGAGTGCTTTTTCTAAAGGGGTAAAGAGGAGTAGCAACTAGGGCTTGAAGTGCCAAAGTACACCTAAAAAGTTTACACCTAAAAGTTGTTAGAATGGCTGACAATATTAAAGAGAGTGAAATTAATGTTGATAACTTTGATTTTGCTCATGAGCAAGCTACTAATGATGCTTCAATGCTTGTTAATTATCTTGTTTCTAGGCTTCAACAAGCCATGGGCAATCCATCTCTCCAAAGTGAAGTGCAACGACAGCTCCGTGCTCACGGGATTCTCCAAGCTCATCACCATGACGAGAGAACACCTAGGAAGCCTCCTTGTGAGACTACCAAAAGAGGTCTCTCTCCGATTCGGGAAGAAGAAGAGAATCCATATCAAGGGCTCAAGAACTTACTTCTTGATGATGCATCTCCTTCCCAAAGGAGAACTCAAGAGCCTCCACCGAAGGAACGAGAAAGAAGCGAGTCTCCCGTCACCTCGGCAGAGATGGCTCCACGAAGACGGCGGGCTAAACGCTCTCCATCACCACCAAAGCGGAGAAGACCATCACACTCTTCTCCACGCCATAATTCAAAGAGGGATGATAAAAAGCAAGAGAAGAAAAAGGCGAGAAAGAGGACACCCTCTTCTCCATCTTCTTCATCCTCTTCCTCTTATGAAAGCTATGGTGAAGACGACAAAGATCAAGACAAGAAAAAGGCGAGAAAGAGGTCACCCTCTTCTCCACCTTCTTCAAATTCTTCATCTTCTGAAGAAAGTGATGGTGCAACTTTTGAACCATCAAAAAGAAGAGGCCATAGGAAATCCTATGCCGCATGGAAGAGGTCATCCAAGCTGAAGAAATTCAAAGAGGGAGGGAAGAGCATCTCTTTCCTTACCTATGATGGCACCTTCGGTGCTACAGACAAAGTTTTGGCCTTTATCCAGCAATTCAATGCGGCGTTTGGAGATGAGGGCTTCACAGAGTCCTCTAAGCTACGCCATGTAGCTATGCACTTTCAAAAGTCCGCCAGACAATGGTGGTCTAGCCTACGAGCCAACGGTGAAGCTCCACGAACATGGAAGGCTTTAAGAGCTTCCATTATGAAGCAGTTTTTGGCCACCGATGCCAAAGACAAAGTACTCACCGAATGGCGAAGCTTAAAGCTCTCTCCCAATGAATCCATCCACAAATATGTAGACAAGTTTTGGGACCTACAACTCAAAGCCACTGTCTTCAAAAAGTTGGATTTTGGAGAGCAAACAACAATTTTGTGCGGGCTTAACCGAAGAAATGGCGGAGTATGTCAACTCCCAAAGGCCACGTACCATATCGGCGGTAATACACCATACTATGGTGGCCTCGCGAATCAATTTCCAAACGGGGGGTAAAAGAAATAATAAGCCCCCGGAAAACAAGGGTTCCAATGAGCCTAAGGGGAAGGACAATGTCCAAAAGTCTCCTAAGGGCAATTCCAACAAAGCTAAAGAGAAGGGAGTTTACAAAGGAAAGAATAAACTCTCTCCTGAAGAGCTTGAGCGTTATCGTAAAGATAACCGGTGTTTCAAGTGCGGCGAACAAGGGCATGCGTACCGCGCTTGTCCCCAAAAGAACAACCGCCAAGATCCTCCTAGAGCTTCTTTGGTTGAAATCCAAGAGGAGGAGATTCACCAAACTCACCACAAAGGATCTCCTCTATGCCATGCTTGGGGAAAGGTAAGAGAACATGATGCTTTTATTCTCTTTGACCCTGGTTCTACTCACAATTTTATATCTATGGAGTTAGCCACCAAGCTAGGCATACAATCCTATGAGATGGGAGATATCCTACCCGCAGACAGTGCCTTCAAGGGGCAAGAAGCTTCAGTCACTCCCTTAATCGGGAAATTGAGGCTTCATGTCCAAGGCTATGTGGACAAAGAGGACTTCTTTATCTCTCATCTCAAGCATGAGGATGTAATCCTAGGGGCACCATGGTTTGACCGCCTGGCTGCCCATGTTAAATTTCCTGAAAGGAGAATCTCCTTTAAGTTCAGGGAAAAGGACATATATATAGATGCTAGGGAGATGGGTAACACCATCCCCATTGTACATACACCAGCTTTCAACAAGTCAATAAAGAGCTCTATTTCCGTGTACATGATTTTTGTTAAAGATTCTCAAAATGAACCTAATGCTTTAACAAAAGAAAATAAAAGCAACCAAAAGGATTTAGAGTTATCCAATTTTCTCAAGGGGTTTCAAGATGTTTTTATTGACGACATCCCTTGTGAGCTACCTCCTAAACGAGGTAATGACGACCATGCAATTGAACTTCTTCTAGGAAGTTCACCGCCTAACAAACCTCCTTATAGAGTTTCTCAAGCTCAACAAGAGGAGATTATGCGGCAAGTGCATGACTTAGTTGAGAAGGGCATGGTTAGGCCTAGCTCATCTCCATTTTGCTCACCTGTGCTATTAGTGCAAAAGAAAGACGGCACATATCGTATGTGTGTCGACTATAGAGCACTAAATAAGATCACTATCAAGAATAGGTTTCCCGTTCCACGGGTAGAAGACCTATTTGATAAGCTACAAGGATCGACCTACTTCAGTAGGATTGACCTAAAAAGTGGCTACCATCAAATAAGGATAGTTGATCAAGACATTGTAAAGACCGCATTTCGTACTACATTTGGTCTTTACGAATACATTGTCATGCCTTTTGGCTTGACTAATGCACCAGCCACATTCAACCGCTTGATGGAGAAGCTGTTCAGACCTCATCGAACCTTCACTGGAGTGTTCTTTGATGATATTATCATCTACTCTAATTCATTGGAGGAACACAAGCAACACCTCCAGGTAATATTTCAAGTTTTAAGAGAGAATAAACTTTATGTTAATCGAAAGAAAAGTGAATTTTTCTTGCAAGAGATTCAATATTTAGGTCACATTATCTCTCGAGATGGAATCCAAATGGATCCATCCAAGTTAGAGGTAATAAAAGGATGGCCTAAACCAAGGAATCTTCATGAACTAAGAAGCTTTATAGGTATGTGTGCATACTATAGACGCTTCATAGAAAAGTTCTCACAAATTGCGGGACCATTACATGACCTAACAAAGAAAAATGTTAGGTATATGTGGTCTGCTAAGGAGAACAATGCTTTCGAAAAGCTTATCTCTCAACCTGTGCTTACACTACCGGATCTCTCAAAACCATTTGAGGTCCAATGTGATGCTTGTGGTGATTGCCTTGGGGCTGTTTTGCTCCAAGAAGGGCACGCCATAGGCTATGAGAGTCGAAGGCTCGACCCTGTTGAGCAAGCTCTAGGCATATACGAAAAAGAACTCCTTGCAGTTCTACATGCCTCAGACTCATGGAAGCACTATTTATTGGGGACTCCTTTCATTCTGCGAACGGATCACCAAAGTCTTAAGTACTTCATGACGCAGACCAAGCTCTCCGACAAACAAATGAGGTGGGCAAATTTTCTTTCGCAATTTCATTTTCATATTGCTCACATTGCTGGCAAGCATAATCAAGTAGCCGATGCACTCTCAAGACGACCGAGAGTGAATGCGGTTTCCATAGCAACTCACAATGATCTATCTTCAATGATAGATGAGTATGCTATTGATCCCGATTTTAGAGATGTGATTTCAGCCCTTGCATTAGGGAAGAAAGAAGAACCATTTACTTTACAAGATGGTTATCTTCTCTATGGCAATAGACTATGCGTTACTAACTCACTACGTGAGAAAGTAATGTATGAATCTCATGCTCCCCCATATGCGGGGCATAGAGGGATTCAGTCTACCCTAAAGGGAATTGAAACATATTTCTATTGGCCTACCATGAAAGTGAACATACATGAGTATGTTTCCAAATGTGTGGTATGTCAAAAGACAAAATTTGATAGAGGGAAGCAACTTGGATTGCTTCAACCCTTGCCAATCCCTAATTCACCGTGGGAGAGCATATCCATGGATTTTATCTTTGGATTGCCTAAGTCTAACCATGGGAATACGGGAATATGGACGATAGTAGACAGGTTCAGTAAACAAGCTCATTTTATACCTGTCAAAAAGACTATCAAAGCCCATCAAATGGCAACCCTCTTCATTTCACAAATTTTCAAGTACCATGGCTTGCCAATGTCCATAGTGTCGGATAGAGATCCTAGAATGACCAGTAATTTCTGGAAGGGTCTCTTTGAGAATTTAGGAACAAGGCTAAACTTCTCTTCGGCCTATCATCCACAAACTGATGGCCAAAGTGAAATAGCTAACCTAACCATTCTTGATCTACTAAAAGCCTATGTAACGGAAGTAGATCAAAGATCCCAATGGGAGAAGTACTTACCCTTAGTAGAGTATGCTTACAATAACACTGTACATACTTCCACAGGAAAAGCACCTTTCGAGGTAATTGAGGGAAGATCAAAAAGTCCCTTGCTACTTAAGGTACATGGGAAGATCTTCGCTGCAGATGAGTATAGCCGAGACCTACAAGAATCTTTCCGAAAGATTAAGGATGCTATCTCTATCTCACAGCAAAGGCAAAAGGCTGCTGCTGACAAGCACAGAAGAGCCCAAGCCTTTAAAGAAAACGATTGGGTCTTGTTAAAGTTTCCCAAGGCTCGATTAAGGCACACGACGGGCAAGAATCCTACGGGCCACCAAAAGTACTATGCTAAACTAGCAAAAAGGTATTATGGTCCCTTCCAGATTCTTAGGCCAATCAATGAGATGGCCTATCAACTTAAGTTGCCCAACCATTGGCTCATACACAATGCTTTTCATGTGAGCCTATTAAAGCCTTACAAAGGAGAGCCACCTCAAGAACCAACTATTGAAGACCCACCGGAGATCGAGGACCACGAGGAGGTGTTGTAGCCCGAGTCCATTCTCCGACATGAAGACAAGGTATTAAGAGGCGGTAAGACTATCAGACGATATCTTATTAAGTTTAAGAATTATCCTTTTGAAGATGCTAGATGGATGCAAGGCATACAATTAAAGGATAACCTAAACCTTTTCAATGCTTACAATGTTTCCCAAGAGTAAGCAAATGTACAAAATGATAAAAATGAACAAAAATTTTTGTCTTATAAGACTCTCTTTTTCTTTATTTGTGCACAAAAATGAAGTAGTATGCATGCTTAGATCAAGTTTGTGGGGACGACGTCTCCCAAACACCAAAGTAGAACTTGTCACTCTACTATGGAAGACTGATAGGACTAATGTGCAGACATGCTTGCGGCAGCCTCAGGCTCTCAAGCGCCAAATGGACTAGTCATCCATTATGGAATGATATCATAGGGTAACATAGGGATCCTCTACCCGCTAAGAAAAGGACTCATGCATATGCTAATAATCAATATCTAATTCTCCTAGATGATTTTCTCATATTAAACTGATCATTTAATGTGGGGAAGTGCCAAGGGAGAAAAAGCTAGAATATTGGTTAAGTTAGCAGACCGGCCACAGTAGGGATCCAAAGGAGGGAAAATAGGGATCCAAAGGGGGGGCCATCTGCAAAAGAGCCATGTGAAACAATGGGCCAAAAAGACCCTAAGGTTCAGCCCATTAAGACTTCCAAAATGCTAAGGTTCCAAAATTCAAAGGTTGTGTCCAAAGGTCAACCCTAGGGAAAATTGGATGCTTTGTGTGTGCCCTAAAAGTCTTTCTACATCCCTACATGGGAGGGGGCGAGCCCCAAAGCTAGGGGATGAGAGAGAAAGCCACACACACACACACACACAGGCTCCCTTTACACAAAGGGAATGAGGGACACATGTCAGCTCCCTAGGCCAGATGCCCACAAGGTGTGCCCAATTCCTATTGGAAGACCCTTGAAGTGGACCAATGAGAATTAAGCTAGAGTAAATCTAGTTTAATTAACTTAAAAACATTTAATAAAAGAAACCAATGAGAATTAAGTCTCCTAGAAGACTATTGGGCAGTCTCCCAAGGGGTCCAATGAGCATTCAGGAGCCCCATGGCTTGCCTGATTCCTATTGGCCAGGAGGCAAAGGGGTCCAATGAGAGTTTAGTTTAATTATTTAATTACCTAAAGCTCTCACAAAAGGGGAAAGGGGGACACATGTCTAAAGGCTATCACTTATGCTGCTTAATTCCTATTGGCTTGACCTGGGGAGGTCCAATGAGGCAAAGGCCAGACTTATTTAGCAGCTAGGGCTCGCCCAAGAGAGAGAGGGGGCTGATTTTTGCTTGGCATTGACACACACACTCTCACACTTGACCATGTGTGAAGGAAAAATACTCTATCTCCTCCCAAGCTTTAATGGAGAGCTCATCACCTACTCCAAGCTTGTGAGATAGAAGCCTACATCAACACTCTCTTGGCATGTGGATGCAAATCCAACCAAGAGCCAAGCTTCAATGCATGCTCATCTTCTCTACCAAGCTAATTACTAAGCTAAGCTATGCTAATATGAGTGATTATGTGAGGAGATGTACTTCTTTCTCGTAAGTTACTTCTTTTTCCTCTCAATCTACTCTCATACCCTGCTAGCTCTCACCATCTTCGAAGGTGTGTGAGGTCTTGGGTCTGAGAACGGGGATAATTCAAGTTGTGTTTGATTAAGTGTTTTGCTTGGTGTATGAAGCTTCCATCTTCATTGCACTAGCTAGTCTTGAAGGAACACAAAGAATTGTATTGTACAATGTCTCTCTTGATGGGAGAAACCATAATACAAAGCCTTTTGGAGGGGGGACCGGCTCCATGCAAATCCGGTCCTCAACTGTTGTCAATAGCTTAATTTCTCTCTCTTTTGAAGGTATTGTCGATGCTATCTAACTAGGTGTTATGCTTTTTGTTGCTCTCTCCACCCAAGCACTCTTGTAATTCTCATTAGGAATCAACTCTAATGAAATGCTCACTATGTTCATGCTAATTTCCGCTACACATAAGATTTTAGGCCATTAAATGTTACACTTTTCACTTAATTGATGGTATCATCTTGAAAGAGAAAAAAGGTTTTGTAAAAGGTAGGTTTATTTTGAATGTCATCACATCTCTATGGGAAGGCAGGGAACATGTAATAGAAATTGATTAAGATTTATGTTCTTCAAAGTTGACTTTAACAAGGCTTATGATAGAATAGAATGGGATTTTATTCTCTGGTCTCTGTTTGACATGGTTTTTGGTAGAAGTTACACTAGAGTTGTTCAAGTATTGTTTGGAAATGCATTTTCTCAAATAGCTATAAATGGGAAATGGACATACCTCATTATCCTTAGACGATTTGTGAGGTAGGGGTTTTTCCCCTTCTTGAAATTGTGTTAGATGCTTTAGGATGGCTTGTCAGAAAGAAAATGCAAGATGGAAAGCTAAAACAAATTGAATTAAATGGTTCAGATGTGGATATATGTCTGCAAATGTTTGCTAATGATACTAACATTTTGTGCAAAGTGGACTAGGAATCTACAAATTCCTTTATGGAATGATTAAACATTTTTTGTTTGGCAAGTGGATCCCAAATATATAACCACCAAACAAGGGTCAACAAAGCTTCTGATGGTAAAATTCCCTCTCATGTACTGCAACTGGTTGTCAAGAAATTCCAGATGGACAAGTCTTTGGATTGTTGGGAATTCCCATGTGCTTTAAGGTTTCTATGGCAAAAAAATGGGATTGGGCTATGGATAAATTTAGGAAAAAAAAATCAGTGGTACTCCTTCTAACCAAATTTATAAGGTGTAGAACCTTTGTTCTTAATCACTACCTGCTTCCATCATTAATCTATTTTCTTTCTTGTTGGAAACACTCAAAAACCTAGCTTTATCAGGCTATTTCTCTGGCAGGGAGATTCCTTTGGTGTGGTTCAAAAGGTACTCAAAAAATCCCCAAAGCTGCATGGAAAACCTGTTGTATGACCATAGGGGTCTGGGATCTTGGATGTTGAATGTATGGAAGTCAAGCTTGTAGGAAAATGAATTGTTAGAGCTATCTCCAAGTGATGATTTTTGGGCTGAAAACCCAGATAAATGAAATTTGCTTGCAGGATTACAAGGCATGGGCTCAGCTCTGACACTATGGGACACCATCATCTATAGGTTTAAAATCAAACCTATAGGCGGTCAAATGATAGTTGTTATATGTAGAATTCTTGGTTTAAAATTAAAAAGGGTTGCTTCCTCTCATTTCCTTATGCAAGATTACATTTGGATATGATGCATCCCAAATAAGACTGGAAGGGCATTGCCCATGAAAGCACAAAAGTGCTCTAAAGTTGGGATCTAAACATGGGGGACCTGCAAGTGAATAGTGATTGGCCATCTTCGAAGAAACTAACTAAAAAATTTAACTTGTCTTTTGGTTGCCTTTTTGAATTAATATGTAGGTTGGAGGAATTGAAGACCTTACAATTGAGCAAGGATTTAAACACAGCAAACAACTGCAGCTTCAAGACTAGGCCAAGAAAGCATACACCAACTTCAACAAAATCCGTAGTTTTGATGAAAATCTCAGGAAGAACCTCAACGAAAAAATGGGATGTTAAATGGAGCTCCAAGAAATGGGTTTACATATCTAAATGTATATGGAATTTTTCCATCCCTATCAAGCAGAGTTTTCTATCATAGCTCATCTTACATCAAGGTGTTTAGATTGGAGCTAAAGCCTTGCGAGCCAAGATTGGTGATGGAAAATGTAGAAGATGCAATGAAAAGGAAGACTTGAACCACATTTTTATGGGCTGTCATTATAATCTCAAAAAGATAAAATTATTGTAGGCCTATTGTAAAGCATTACATCCTCAACATTTTACTCTCAAATAGTTGTTAATGGGAGAATGTCTAAGATTGAACATCCCTCTGTGGAATTTGTGGAGGATGTATTACTTATGGTATTGCTGGTCATAAAGAAATGAGACCAATTATCAACTCAAATTTGAAGATAACACTCTCTTACTCTTGCTTGATCTTAAAAGTAACTCGCCTATGACTCTCAAAAAAAAAAAGTAGCCCCTTGCCCTCTTTCATGCCTACAAAAGTGCCACAGATGGCAAAAGTGGAAAGATTCCATGCTCTATTTCTATTCCAAAGAGCATTTTTCTAGGGCTTTAGTTTGTCTGAGCCTCTGATTGGTTTTTTCTTTGGGATGACTCTCTCCCTTCCTATGAGGAAAAGTTGTATTTTCCTTTTTCTCTTTCAATAAAATTTCCTATTCTATTAAAAAGGGGTCATACTTAGGAATGTCATTGGTCAATATGTATGCCAAATGCAATGCCCTCACAAAAGCACAAGATGCCCTCACAAAAGCGCAAAAAGTTATTGATGTGCTTCTTACATGGAATGTTTTATTTGCGCGACATTCTCAACATGGCTATGCAAGGAAGCTCTTGCAAGTTTTCCTTTTACCTATGCTTGTGCCTTAAAGGCTGGTCACAATATGGAAGATGTTGAGGGACGTTGATATCTCTACAACTAAGAGTCCATTGTGTTGTAGGAGGTGGTGGACCAATGGTCTTGAGGTGGCGAGATGGTACAATGAGCATCGCAACAATGCATCCAGCTTTAGTGAGCCAAAAAAAAAACTAGGATATACACTAGGGAGACGATTAAGTGCCTCACAAGGAGAGATTGGTGGACTCCTTGGCCTTGGTTCATCAACTACTGTGAAGGCAAGTGCTTGCCTAGTGAAATAGATATCAAAAAAAGGGTAAAAGTCTTCACTAATAACATATAGATGTGTTGAAAGCCATCTGTGAGAATCCTAACTTTGTAACTGTTTTTTCCTTGTATACGGCTTACAAAAACCTTGAGATAAAGTATGAAGAGGTGAAGTTTGAGCTCAAGGTAGAACAAAGAAAGGAGCTGGTACTACGGATTTTGAAACAAAATGAGGAGATGAAAAAAAATAAACGCTCTCAAAGGTAGAAGTTTAAAAGCTCAAAGATGAACATGTAGAAAGAAATAACTCAAGAGACTTGTTGCACTTCCATTGCCATAGCCATCACTTCTAAAAAGTGCAAATATATATGGTGTAGGAGGAGGTGATCTTCCTCTAGACATAAACCCTCTTGAGACGCATTGTGGGAGAGAAAGACACAAGGAGGGAGGACACCTCTGGAGCCTTTGAATAAGAGAGATGCACAACCCAAATTAAGAGAAACTAGACAAAGATATGGATACAAAAGAGTATGAAGTATTTGTAGAGGACATGAAGTGGGAGAAGAGAACCTTGAACATCATGAGTATTAGCATGCTAGAGCCATACAAAATTAAGAAGGATTGGTATAAGCAAGGGCTGAGTATCCATTGCTTTAATATGAAGGATTGCACTTCAAAGATAGCCTAAAAATAGTAGTCATTGAAGAGTCCAAATGGAGAAAGAAGTTGATTTGGGAGCATCCAAGATGAGAATCCACTTGACTAGAGCTCCTAAAAAGATCAAAGAGGACCCCACTTTCTGTCCACTTCCACGATGCAAAGCTTGAGACAGTTCAAGTACGTGCAAACAAATGTACCAACTTGGGTCAACTACCCATTGCCAAAGAGCAAGCATGGAGTAGAAACAAGAGATTACATGGAATAAATCTTGGATAGCATTGTAAAGATGCTACAAAGGGTACTTAATTTAGCATGTATGATGATGTCAAAGATATGCCATACACTTCCCTAGAAGATTCAATACGGGTTATTGTATGGTATCAAGAAAGAGTGAGGGAGGGGGCTTTCAAAGGGGAGAAAACATATATTTCCGAAGGGGAGAAAACATATATTTTACAAAGCATGGTCCTCCTATATATAGAGATAGTTCAGGAAAATTTGGTGCATGTACTAGTGGTATCTTCCTATTATTGGTGGATCCCTTGGGTATGCTTCTCACATGAATAGAGACTCTCAACAATGTAGAATTCACAGATGCCCCTTGGATGAGCTTCTTAGAAACTTATCAAATTGTGCTATGACTACTTGAGTGCAGGGAAATCTTCACGACTACGGTTGAGTGTGTATGGCTTATTTGTTTTATGGATAATTTGGGTGTTGGACAAAACACTGCCAACACTATCTACACTAGAAGTCAGAGCGCATTGGCAGTTATGAGGAACCCAGTTTTTCATGCTCGCACAAAGCATATTGAGGTGCATTACCACTATGTCAGGGAGAGGCTCTCAATAGGAGAGATCAACTTGGATTATGTGCCAACACAGGACAACCTTGCAGATCTTTTCACAAAGGCATTGTCTCATGAGATGTTCGAAGCTTTGTGCAAAGCTTTGGGCTTACTCCCCTTTGTGAACTGATCATTTCCTCAGCGCATGGCACTTCCCTTTACTCTATGTGCCATCTCTTGTTCACCGCATCACTCCAAGGGGGATTTGTTACTATATACATGTGGTTGTGATGTGTGTGAACACACTTAGGATTGTCGGGGCATTTTTTCCCTCACTAGGAGGTTTTTTTCCTCGTGCATTGTATATACGTCCATCACTCTAGGGCTATCTATCTTTCTATTTCACACTAAGTAAAACACTCTTTGTTGTGTGCCTTGAGCTTCCTTTTTCTTCTCCAAGATGTGTTTGTTTTCCTGCAACCCTAATTCCAACAGATCCATTCCTCAAACTCAGATAAATCAAGGAGACACTCTAAGAGGAGGTAGAAATGGAGGACGAGGTAGAGGAAGAGCAAGAGGAACTAGAGATTATGCAATCATCAGAGAACCAACCCTAATGAATGAGGAAGATGAAAGAGCCGCTTGCTTGGCCACAATTAGCAATCCTAGAGCTCATGTGTCAAATGCAAATTGCTCAGAATGGCAAAGAGTGCGTTTGGATTGGCAAAGCTAGAATACATAATACTCGGCGAATGATGATTGCTCTAAATGGTTAGTTAGACCGAGCTTGTTCATGTTGACAAGGAGGATATATGGATCTTTTATGGAATGAATTTAACTTAGTTTTTGAGAGAATACAACTGGTTTGCAAAGGTTCTTAATATGGACTCAACACAGAGAGTTTCTTGAGAAAAATTGTGTAACATTTAATGGTCTAATAACTTGTGTGTAGCGGAAATTAGCATAAACATAGTGGGCATTTCATTAGAATAGATTCCTAATGAGAATTACAAGAGTGCTTGGGTGGAGAGAGCAACAAAAAGCATAACACCTAGTTAGATAGCATGAACAATACTTTCAAAAGAGAGAGAAATTAAGCTATTGACAATAGTTGAGGATCGGATTTGCATGGAGCCGGTCCCCCCTCCAAAAGGCTTTGTATTATGGTTTCTCCCATCAAGAGAGACATTGTACAATATAATTCTTTGTGTTCCTTCAAGACTAGCTAGTGCAATGAAGATGAAAGCTTCATGCACTAATCAAAACACTTAGCAAACACAACATCAATTATCCCCCGTCTCAGACCCAAGACCTCACACACCTTCGAAGATGCTGAGCGTTAGCAGGGTATGAGAGTAGATTGAGAGGAAGAAGGAGTATCTTACGAGAAAGATGTACATCTCCTCACATAATCACTCATATTAGCATAGCTTAGCTTAGTAATTAGGTTGGTAGAGGAGATGAGCATGCATTGAAGCTTGGCTCTTGGTTGGATTTGCATCCACATGCCAAGAGTGTGTCGATGTAGGCTTCTATCTCACAAGCTTGGAGTAGGTGATGAGCTCTCCATTAAAGCTTGGGAAGAGATAGTCTTCTCTTTCTTCACACATGAGATTGTGTGAGTGTGTGTGTGATAATGCCTTGCAAAAATCAGCCCCCTCTCTCTCTCTTGGGCGAGCCCTCTTGCTATTTGCTCTTGCTATCTCCTCATTGGACCTCCCCAGGGCTAGCTAATGACTATTAAGCAGCATAAGTCATAGCCTTCTGACATGTGTCCCCCTTTCCCCTTTTGTGAGAGCTTAAGGTAATTTTACAATTCATCTAAACTCTCATTGGACCCCTTTGCCTCATGGCCAATAGGAATCAGGCAAGCCATTGGGCTGCTGAATGCTCATTGGACCACTTGGGAGACTGTCCAATAGTCTTCTAGAGGACTTAATTCTCATTGGTTCTTTTATTAAGTGTTTTTAAGTTAATCAAACTAGATTTACTCTAGCGTAATTCTCATTGGTCCACCTCCAAGGACATCCAATAGGAATTGGGTACACCTTGTGGGCATCTGGGCTAGGGAGCTGACATGTGTCCCTCATTCCCTTTGTGTAAGGGAGCTTGTGTGTATGTGTGTGACTTTCTCTCTCATCCCCTACTCCCAAGGCTCGCCCCCTCCTATGTAGGGATTTGTAAAGACTTTTTGGGTCACACACAAAGCATCCAATTCCCTTAGGGTTGACCTTTGGCACAACCTTTGAATTTTGGAACTTTAGCATTTTGGAAGTCTTAATGGACTGAACCTTAGGGTCTTTTTAGCCCATTGTTGCACATGGCTCTTTTGCAGATGGGCCCCCCTTTGGATCCCTACTGTGGCCGGTCTGCTAGCTTAACCAATATTCTAGCTTTTTCTCCCCAGGCACTTCCCCACATTAAATGATCAGTTTAATATGAGAAAATCATTTAGGAGAATTAGATATTGATTATTATGACAAATTGAGTTGCAAGTAATTAGAAATACTAAAGTAAGGAATAGTGGAATCTCCAACCAAATGGTATCCTTGAAACTAGAGAGAGAACTCTTAGAAATAGAGTAATCAGGAACACTTGGTAAAGTGGAAAGATTATCCCACCAAAGATGCCACTTGGGAAGATAAAACCTCTCTTCTTAAAGACTTTCCCAATTTTGGTTGAGATGAGGGCATCTCAAATTCTTAAGTTGGGATGATTGTAAGGTTTCCACATTTCTAGCCGCAAGGAAATGAACCCAAAGCTTTAGGTGAAAGCATTGGGTGTAAAAACAGGTAAAGCACTATCTCAAAAGCAGTTAAAATTGGTATTTTTAATATCTTGAATACGACAAACTTATAGCTAGGAACTCGCACAATTAAATTTGGGTAAAAACTGACACCACTATCCTCTCAAAAGATTCACTGCCACTTTAAATTGAAAAAATAATTGGATGGTTTTTAGTAATAATTAAAGACTAGTAATTTCATTAACCTTTAGATATTTTTCCAGATATTTATCAAAATAGTAGAAAATAGCCCAAAATTTTAGCAAGCTTGATTTACAAAGTAGGAAAGTACTAGGAGAAGATATCTGGACTTTCCCAAGCTGGATTTAGCAGCAGGGGGTGCCATGTTGAGCTTGAGGGCTACTTGAGTTACACATACAACCTATGAGAGTTTATGAGAGCCAAAAAAAGCTAATTAGGATTGAAATTGATTAATTTTGGCCTTAATTAATGGAAATTATAATAAACAAGCTTAGTTCACTCTAAGATAATTTTAAGAGTTTGATTATATTATTAGAAATCTAAAAATATTATATCATAATTTTTTGTAATTAACTAGGCAAAAATTAGCTCATGAACAAAAAATTAGTTTACCTATTTCATTAAGCTAAAATTGCTTGATTTTAGCTTTGAATTAAAGGGAGAAATTATTAATTTAGCTTAGCGAGTCATGATAATTATCAAGATTAGAAAACATGATTATCAATCCAAAATAATTAGCTCATTGAACAAAAAATTAGTTTAGCATTTAATTAAGCTGAAATTCTTTGATTTTAACTATATTTTTTAGGAAAAAACTACTACTTTAGCTTAGATAATTGAATGATAATTAGAAAAGCTAGAAAACATCATTAAAAAGCTAAGATAATTAGCTCATGAACAAAAAACTAGTGTAGGTATTTAATTCATCTAAATTTTTCTTATTATAGCTATAAATTAAAGGGAAAATAAGTTCATTAGCTTAGATAATTACATGGTAGTTATGAGAGTTATAAAAAATCATTAGAAAGCCAAGATATTTATACCATAATTAGTTAACTAAATTAAGTAATTATAATAACCCAAAAATTGTGTTTTAGGAAAATATGTAATTAGGATAAATAGAAATCACAATTAAAAAACGTTTCTAGGAAAAATTTCGAAAGTATAAATCATTGTTAGAAAGTTGTGAAAATTATATCTTTAGGAGAAAATGAGTTTAAAAAATATTAAGTTAAAAACAAGCCAATTTTAAGCTTAGTAAAGAAGAGAAAGTTAGAAAAAAGATATTTATAAGAAAATTAAGGGATCTAAAAAACCTTTAAGGAAGCTAAGATAAAATTATGTTATCTATATAAGTAAATTAGAAATTACTAGGTCAAGAACTTTCCATTTATGACTACAAACTTAACCAGAGGAACTAGAATCAATACAAAGGTAAAGTCAAGTTTTTGATGATTTACTAAATAAGTAAATGTCCTTTTTATAAGGATAAAAGTTATAGCTCCAAAGAGGACACAAGAAAACTCCCAAACTAATGAAGAAGATAATGTTCCAAAGAGAACCAGGGGTTCTTACAACCATGAGGCAGGACCCAGTAGTAGGCCCACGAACAAGAGTGTCGAGCCTCAAAGATCTAGTAGATACCCGATTAGGTCTAGGTGGGTATTCATTAAATTTAAGTTTTAGCCAATTCAAATTATTGTAAGTAATACAAAATTGCATACTTTAAAGAGTGGGTAAGGATTCAGGAAAAGATAAATTGGCTGAAAATTGGAAGGGTATCTTCCAAGAAACCATCCTGCAATTGGTTGATAAACTAGAAAATAAATGTTTTGGTAAGACTGGTTGAATTATGAAAGATAGGATTGATCATTCTTAAGACATTGTCTCACGACACCTCCGACTCCTTAGTATATTTTGATGAATAATGATGGCTTTTCAGTCATGGATAAGTTGATTACCCCCATGAACAATGAGTTTCTACTCCATGTAATGTCTTGATGTTTCTATATAAGCTAGGATACCATTTTTATCCTAGGGGATCCTCTCGATTGTATGGGCAACTGGTTTGGTGTATGGGCACCCCAAACTTTGGGTGATGGGTTTCCACCCGGATTATAAATAAGGAATGGGTACCGTTTTTTACCCTTAGGTAGTCTTGAGACAAGAAGAGTACTAGTCATGGTTATTATGGTCAATGTTTTTGATTGACAATACCCTGTCTTAAGTTTAAAGATGTCTATTTGCTAAAAGAATGCATTTTAATGATGTCTTTAATACTTTATTGAAGGAATCACTGTGACGGAAAGTTAAAACCATTATTTTAAATGTTAAAACAATGTGATAGTAATTAGAAAACAAAAGAATCGTGTATGAAGGCGGGTGGTAAGTGGGTATTGACTAAGGTTGTCAATCATGGAATGGTGGACCTGATTAGTCAGGTAACTATCCATCCCTGTGCACTAAAAACGTTAGAAGACTTCTTCATTGGAAGAGGAGTCCACCAATGCCTGTGCCCTCACTCATGTAAGGGGAAAAAAGTGTTGGATGAGGATACCTTAGCCCAACTGCGGAAGTTATAGGGTCAAAAGAGTTTTGGAATTTTAGGATTTTTATCCCTTTTCTTCTTGCGAGACAGGACTAGGTCTTTCTCTAGGGCTATAGTTCCAAGCCATTGCCAATGGTAAAGGTCTATTTCCTACATTTTTCTAGCTTAGAGACTTGTCAAGGACCCCATCACGACTTTGGTATCGGCGATGGAGAGGGGGAATGGAGAACACATCTGACACACACTCAACTGCCCCTATATAGCGTAGGGTATTCACAACACCCTTATCCTCTCGAAAACACCTTCAAAACAAGCAACTCACACTAACAGGGCCTCGCCTGCACTTCGCCCAAAGCACAAACACTCTACACAATCCTTAGACAGCTACCACACCGATCTTGCCCACTTCTCGCACTTCCACAATTCAACACCTCTCTCTCTTTCTCTCTCACACACATAGGGGACCCGAGGGGTGCATACGCTCACACACACCGGCACCACACACCCTGGAGACGAGAAAAGAAGAAAGGGGGGAAGGAGGGAAAGACGACGCCAAAATCAGTAATGAAAGCTTCTCCTTCAAAGGAAAGCACCTTGTACAAACTCCATAAACCGTGCTCTAAGCTCCACCATAGCCATCACCAATCTGTGCCGAGGGGCACACACATCCCTCGAAACTCGACTCCCTGGACACACACTTCGACGAAAAATCCACCACCGTCTTCTCTCGTGCAGTAACTCCTCCTTGTGGAAGCCCTCGTTGGCTCCCCTTTCTGCAGAGAACTTGCCATTCCAACCCGCTTCACAGATGACGCTTCACCATGGCATGCCGACTTCGACCGTCGAGCGCACGAAGCCGCCTTCTTTCTCCAATTCTCTTTCTCCTCCCTCCCAAGCAAAAGAAAAAACCTTTCTTCAAAAAAAACCCTACTCACCTTCCCCTTCTCTTTTATCTTTCTCAATCAAACTTTTCTAGCAATAGCGCCGGGCGCTATTGCCTTTTGTAGCTTCTCCTAGTTTTTGTTTTACCTTCTGTTGTAACTTGACCCTTAGTTTTAAGCTCAACCTTCCCTTTTTTCTTTTTGGCATGCCCAAAGGGCAAAGGCTATAGAGATCACTTCTCTTTTTGCTGACTAAAATAAGAAAAAGGTTGAGTTTTATTTTTAAGCATTTTTTGACATGTCAAAAATGTTTATTGGTTGAAATAAGATAATGGGTACTCGTTGAAATGAATTGTGTAAATCTAATGATGGGCATGTCTTGAGTTTTGAAATATGAAATGAACTCTCGTATATCAAGGAAAAGACTTTGGGTTGCCTAATGACTTTGAAGCATGAAACATTGACAACCTTACATGTTAAATGATAAAGCCTTGGAGGCTCCACAAATCCCAAGAGTCACCTTTTCATTTTGAAATTTGTGTTACCCACCTTTTCATTTTGAGAATTTGGTTCACCCTTTGAAACTTGAGGTAATAAACTAAAGTTGTTATTTTTGTTAGTTAAAAGTTTATGGAAGGAATTTATCATTTAGGGCTTGAACCTTTAAAGATTTTTTATTTTTATTTTTAAAGATTTTAAAGTTAAGTTTATAACTTAAAGATATAGAACTTTTAAAGAAAGGTCTCCGATGATCCAATGAGGACCTAGAGTTTTTTTTTTATTAGAAGGTAAAACTTTGAATTAAAGAAAGTGAAAATGTTACATGGATCCACAAGGAGGAGGAGGATCACCCCGAGACGCTAGAGTTTTAGGATTTAGAACTTTAAAGCTTTTGTAGTGGGATTTACAACTTAAGGATCTAAAGTTTTAAATTTGTAAAAAGGACTCTAGAGCTTAAAAATGTAGAGTTTTAAAGTGGGGTGTAGATCTAAAGCTTAGGGTGTAGAGCTTAAGGATGCTTTTTTAATTCAATTCTGTGTGTACGCTTATGTTTTTTTTTTAAAGCTTAGAGATGTAGTGATTTTAAAGTGGGATCTACCCTCAAATCAAGGCCTAAAATTGACGCCTACTTTTTTTTGTCAAGGTCTATTTTGTCTATCAAAACAATCTCAAAATTGCTTGTTATTTTTTGTATTTATATCTTTAAGTTAACGTTATATATGGCCAATTATATAAGTTGATTGCATTACACAAAGCATATGAAAGGGGCTTGAAAAATTGGATGTCAAAAGAAAAATTTTATCATGCCTGGCAGGCCTTCTGATTTTATCACTTGTTTCAACTCCAGCCAACCCTTCCTTTTTTCATTTACAAAACAAAGAGAGCTCCAACATTTGACTCACGTGCCGTTGGTGCTACGTGTTGGCCCAATAAGTTCTTCGGTCATGCCACATGGGAGATCCACCTGCCGGCTCCGAACCCTCGTGCTTCCCCACCATTCCACACCTTGGCTTCGGACAACCAATATCTGATCTCTTCCCATCATGATTGCCTGTCCACCTGAACTGTGTGTATCGTGATGCCCATGACATTGATCGACAAGCCATAAATTTTGGCTAACTCCTTACATCACATGCATTTTTTTATAATCTTGGTGAGCTCAAAAAAGTCCCTGCCAGCACGTCTATCAACTCAGCCTGGTGAGCACGTACCTGACCCCCTACAAATATTCCACAGGCCATAACTTGCCCATCTGAGCTCCGAATGGCAATCCAAAAAGACCAGCATGCTCCATAGCTTGAGCTTTACATACATATCCATTGATCCCAGTTTTCGCCACTTGTCTATAACTGCCCTGCCTATCACGGATCTGCAAATCCTCCTATCTTCGAACAATCGTAACTTTCACACCGGGACTCCATTTGATGAGTCGTCTGGACGAGCTCCTAGAGCATCTCAAAGACCACATTCTAAAACACTGACTCAGCATTCCGGGCACCTTTACCTGCTTTTCCACTTGGACCATTCTGGGGCCATTTTTGGCCTAAAAAACCGCCTTAGACATACACTTTTGCCACGACATGCTCTCCCAAGGCCTTCATTCCTACTTTAGCCCTTTGCCATGCGCGTGCTAGTACCCATAGCTCGGCATAGAGCTCTTCCCTTCATAGACCAACTTTGGTTGCACCATCATTGCCCACCCCCCTGCTGAACATTCATGTTCAACCACAAACAGGCTTATTGCACTTAAAAAACTGCCCCACCAAAACGAACTCTTTGCACACAAAACCATCTAACATATGTACAAAACCTGGCATCTGCTACCCTCTGCCTTTTTCCATGCGGGTTGCCTAGCCCCCTGATTTACCTGCCATCATCCACCTAGATCAAACACCTGGCATTGATCCCCTCCATCCACCTTCCACAACCTCCCATAGTGTTGTATCCCAGTGCATAGACAACCATCCACATAATTTTCCCTCGGCATGCTTCCAATGCTCCTAGCATTCATAGGCATATTGTCCACTTCCAAAAAAACAGCATCAAAAGCATCACCGCTTCCATCAGACATATCATCATTGACACGAAATATATCATACCCTCCCTCCAACCATATAACACAAGATCCTCCTCAAGAAAATCTTGTACCTGCTCAACAGCCCACTGCATAGCCACATTTATCAACATCCCTTTCAACCACCATACGCAAACTTCCTTTGAAAGTTCGAACAAGTCCACACCCTTGGACTCTTCTTCATGCTCAAAAGGACCACTCCGCTTAGCTGGCAAATCTTTCAACATAGGCACCCGGGTCCCCATCACTTCCATACTCACCTCCATACCTGCCTCTGTCGGCACCACCATAGTAGTAGACTTTTGCTCTCCAAAAGGAATCGCCAGTTGTAGAGGGACAGACCCTCGTATCATCTGCATTCTAGTCAAAGCTTTCCCAGCCATCATCTGTGTCTCTTCATCCATCTCACCCACTGGGTCATCAAACCCCCAATCAATCTCATCATCCAAGCATACCTGCTCAAAAGAACCCGTATCCAAGGAATCTCTCGTGCAATCCATGGCTAGCTGGAGCTGCTCTTCTTTTATGAGCGTCCAATATCTCTTGCATGCCATCTTCTTCAACCTGTTCTTCTTTCTTAGCCACAACAACACTCTCCTTCTTGGGAAACCCTTGTATCTGTCGTACAATCAAAGCACCTTCCACATCTACCTTGATGAACATCGTTATTAGCATGGTGCCACACAACACCCTCACCTGCATGTCGTCGCTCTCAAGCTCCGACACTCTTCTTTGCTCTATATTCATAGTGGCAACCACCACATCTTCATGCATATAACATGGTAACCTTGCCTTTACCATCATCGACTCTTCGGATTCTGTCTCCCAGCTCGTATCTCTATCCTCCTTGCTCGTTTTCCAAAAGCTTGAGCTTATAGCCTCATCATCTTCACCATAGGCCAATTTGGCATCAGTATCATTATCCTCTAGCTGCTCCACAAAAGGTGGACCATGGTCGCGCCCACTTTCTTCATCCAACCCCAAGCTTTTTGCATCTATAACTCGGCCATAATCTGCTACCTTCTCATACAAGAAGCACTCCACAAGAAGAGGCTCCATCTCTTCAAGATGCACTAGGCACTTGGTATTTTCTATTTCTTTTGCATACGGGTCTTCTTTAACAAAAGGCTCATCTTCATTGACAAGCTCCTCCACAATCGGCATAGACGCTTCATCAATAGGTAGTTCTCAAGGAACATAGTCAATCAAAGGTCTTA
Organism: Adiantum capillus-veneris; assembly: GCF_014529385.1. Taxonomy (NCBI): domain Eukaryota; kingdom Viridiplantae; phylum Streptophyta; class Polypodiopsida; order Polypodiales; family Pteridaceae; genus Adiantum; species Adiantum capillus-veneris. Next base: position 23,327,811 of record NC_140938.1, on the reverse strand, counting down.
ATCTAACAGGCTCCACACTTCGTATCACTAGCACCATCCTCGGCGGGCCCATGGAACAAACTGCTACTTCAACATGCACACAATCTGCAGGCTTTAACAAGCCTAACTCCAGCTTTCTTTTCATTTTCTTGCTCTTCACCCGAGCAACTCTAACTGCCTCGGCATAAGTCTTTGGCTCTTCATCATCCACCTTATCTCGAACTCGAGGACACAGGCAAGCTAGCAATTTCTCCAGCTTGAAACCATCCACATTGACCACTTGGGTGGCAGCAATCAAATCACTCCAACAAGCTTCAAACTTATCAACAAAAGCATCAAAATTTCCACTTACTTCTTGTCGCAACCCTTTAATCTTTGCATCCGCTTCAACAGCCAACACCACTTTGTGAAACTTGTAGAGAAACTGCTCTCGGAAACTAACCCAATCCTGCTTATTTGCAGCTTCTAAACCATCGAACCAGGCCTTTGATTTACCTCGCAGCACCAACGGCAGTGTCTGCACCTTTTCTTCATCACTCCACATTTGCAATGAGAGCATAAATAACTCAAAATCTGCCAGCCACTCATCCGCATCTTCATCACCATTGAAATCGGACCAACACTCTGCAACATTTTTGCTTATAAACACATCACCAGGGAGCAATTAGTGTGCTTCTCCATGGGGGCACCAGAAGATGGAGAGGGGGAATGGAGAACACACCCGACACACATGCAACTGCCCCTATATAGCTCAGGGTATTCACAACACCCCTGTCCTCTCAAAAACATCTTCAAAACAAGCAACTCACACTAACAGGTCCTCGCCTGCACTTCGCCCAATGCACAAACACTCTGCACAATCCTTAGACAGCTACCACATCGATCTTGCCCTCTTCTCGCACTTCCACAATTCAACACCTCTCTCTCTTTCTCTCTCTCACACACAGGGGGCCCGGGGGGCACACACACTCACACACACCGACACCACACACCCTGGAGATGAGCAAAGAAGAAAGGGGGGAAGGAGGGAAAGACGATGCCAAAATCAGTAATGAAAGCACCATGTACAAACTCCATAAACCGTGCTCTAAGATCCACCATAGCCATCACCAATCCACGCCGAGGGACACACACATCCCTCAAAACTCGACTCCTTGGACACACACTTCGACGAAAAATCCACCACCATCTTCGCTCGTGTAGTAACTCCTCCTTGGAGAAGCCCTCGTTGGCTCCCATTTCTGCAGAGAACTTGCCGTTCCAACCCGCTTCACGGATAACACTTCACCATGGCATGCCGACTTCGACTATCGAGCGCACGAAGCCACCTTCTTTCTCCAATTCTCTTTCTCCTCCCTCCCAAGCAAAAGAAAAAACCTTTCTTTGAAAAAAACCCTGCTCACCTTCCCCTTCTCTTTTTTCTTTCTCAATCAAACTTTGTTCACCTTCCCCTTCTCTTTTTTCTTTCTCAATCAAACTTTTCTAGCAATAGAGCCCGACGCTATTGCCTTTTGTAGCTTCTCCTAGTTTTTGTTTGACCTTTTTTTTTAACTTGGCCCTTAGTTTTAAGCTCAACCTTCCTTTTCTTCTTTTTTCAACTCCAGCCAACCCTTCCTTTTTTCATTTAGAGAACAAAGAGAGCTCCAACATTTGACTCACGTGCTGTCGGTGCTACGTGTTCACCCAATAAGTTCTTCAATCATGCCACATGGGAGATCCACCTATCGGCTCCGAACCCTCATGCTTCCCCACCATTCCACACCTTGGCTTCGGACAACCTATTCAAGAGACGAAAAAGAAATATCCGATCCCTTCCTATCATGATTGCTTGCCCACCTGAACTGTGCGTATCGCGATGCCCATGACATTGATCGACAAGTCGTAAATTTTGGCTGACTCCTTATATCACATGCAATTTTTTATAATCTTGGCGAGCTCAAAAAAGTTGTTGAAAGGACGCCCTTTCAACAACATTTCCACAAAGATTCCATTAAGATTCCTCAAAGATTCTAAAGATTTCGCATGAAGATGGTGATGAAGTAATGAAGATGAAGATGGATGCTGCAACATAAAGATACGAGTTCATGGACGTCATCGAATATCCGGTTATTATTATTTTGAGCCATTACGGCCACTTTTGTAATGTTTACGGGAACCTCATATTTTAAATCGGCACTTGTATTTTGGCCGCAGATGCTTGTATAATGAGTAAAGCCAACTCAGTTTCTTGTAATTAAGCTGTGTAGAAGCCTAGGGACAATTCAGGTCATTTGGCCGGACATTAGGTTTGAAGGCTTTGTATATAAGCTAAAACCTAAGGCTTTGTAAAAAACACATTACGTTATCTCAAATAATATACACTCGTGGGTTCTGCAGCACACAGTAGTGAGCTTCACGCACACACACCGCCGCGCACACTAATCACATTGCAGATATGAGAGTAGGAGCATGTTAGCATCGAGGAGCTCTCCGCGTCGACGCAAGCAATGCAAGCCGAGAACCACATCGCGAGCCCACCTGCTACGAGCTATATTTGGTCGTAAGTACCTCAAACGACATCCGTTTTCTGAATGATCGAGTAGTCGTTAGAATCAGGGCGAGAAGCTCTTCGTGTTGATGTCTTTGTAGATGAGTTTCGAACACTTTGAAAATTGTTGTTTTGAGTCTATCGCGACAGCGATTAGAGGTCTTACAGTTATGATTTTGAAGGTTTAGGTGTTTGGCCATATAGGATATGTCCTTGTGAGTCTTACACTCCGATTTCGAGTCATTCCGATATGATTTGAGACTGTTTCGAGCTTGTAGTGTTTCGTAGGATGCGTTGTCTGTTTCTTTGCTTTATGGTAGTGTTGTGGTAGGATTAGTGACTGAAGAGTGTTGTTCGTGTCTAGCTCAGGGTTGACAATCCAGAGATTGCCTCCATGCCCTAGTCGGGTCAGCTACGTCCTCAGATTGAGAGTTTGTTGGTCTATGTTCTCGCTGTGCTCCATCATCCGTCGCAGCGTACCCGCTAACATTAGCGCCATTGCCGGGGACGAAGCGCCTAAACTAGCGTAGACCGCATCACTCGTGTTTGATAGTATAGCATTTCTCTAGAGTTTTCTAGAGTGTTGTCACCATTTGCCTTCTTAGTGGGAAGTCATAGAGCGGATCTCTTGACTGAGGGATAGCTAGGGAGCCGGCGTCTCGCCGAGGTGGTCCACCATGAGGTTGAGGTATGGTTATATTATTTTGTTGTGTGTTTAGATTAGGTTTTATGGTTTGTGTGTTTGGTTGTGACTTATGGTTGTGAAGAACTTGAAAGAAAAAAAAAAACGCAAAGAAAAACGCAAAAGATAAGTAGGAGGCTGTTTGCTTGCCAGAAAGCAAAAACAACCATTCAACCATCCAAAGTAGGACTTTAGGTAGTGTAGGACATCTGATGTGGATCTAGAGCAATTTTGACATGAAAATGTGCTTGAAAACACAAAAGGCGGAATTGTGTTGATTATGGTAAAAGTGCTCTAAAATGGTCGTTTGAAAGCCGATTTGAGTGCTTGTTTTTGCATTGGAGACCTTAAGGTAGGGGGAAAACACAGATTTGGTCCAATCCAAAAAAAAAAAAAAACCAAAAAACAAAAATCTGAAACCAAATCTGCAATTTTCAAAAAAATAGAAAGCTTGACCTCAAGACCTTGTTTTGCATATGCTCTAGAGCTTGCATGGGAAATTTCAAAGCATTTGCATCAGTGCTTGTGCATCTAAGTGGGAATTTGCTTTTTCTGAGTGTAAGGAGTAATTGGGTGAAATGCTTGAATGCAAAGAAAAAGAAGTCCAAATTGAATGAAACTTGGGGGATAGGCTTTTAAGGGCATTGGGAACCAAATTGTCCAAAAACAGAGAAAAAAATACTTTCCAGTGGCTCTCTGCCTAGTCTATCGCGACAGACTTGTGAATTGGAGATAGACTCACAATCAGGCAAAACCCCTCATACCACAGGTAAAACACATCAATACAAAGCTGCTCCCAAAAATTGAGTGTACTTGGACACCTGCTTGACCACCAAACCTCAAGTCTGGTGTTTAGAGTCTAAGTTCAGAGACACAGTGGTAAAAAGACCTTGACCAATAGTCCAAACATTGCACAACTTTGTGTATTCACTATACAGAGGATAAGGAAACTAGTTGTGAAGAGAACTTTGTAAAAAGACCAAAACTGGGAAACTTTATGAGTCTATCGCGATAGGTTGGGGATATTTAGCTGTGGACCTTATTTTGAAAATCCCTCCTAGGGATAGCTTAAGCAGAGTCTACATAGCATACACACCAAATTTCAAGGTGTTTGGATCACTAGAAGTGAATCTAAAGCCCAGATAGAGATTCAGGTTTTGACTAAAACACTAAAAATGGCCCAAAATACAAACCAAGTGTCCAAATTGCATGAAATTTGAGGGATAGACACAAGAGAGTAAGGGGAATCTAAAAGTGAAGTCACAATTTTGAGTTGACTTGTCCTGCACAATTTGTCTAGTCTATCGCGATAGACTCATGACATTTTGAGTGGGACAGTTTTTGGAAATTGTGACTAGATAGCTTGAATCCACTCCTCACCTAGACCTTAACCATCATTTCAAATTTGAAATTGGACATCAAGAAGACCACCAAAGCACTTGTCTGGTGTTTTGAGTCAGACTTTAGAGACAAATTGGGTAAAGGGACTTGACCAAATTTCCAAACCTTGTGAAACTTGGTATACATGATCTACAGAGGGTAGGGAACACATCTGTGAAGAGAAAATTTGAAAAAGGTGTCATGTTAGCATACTTGGTGAGTCTATCGTGATAGACTAAGAACCCAGTGATAGAAACTGAATTTTTCAAAAACCTCTGTGGCATAGCTTGGAAAGGTGCTATCAAGGACACATAAAAATTTTGAAGTCATTTGGACATCAGAAAGTGGGTCTAAGACCATTTGAGAGGATTCAGCTTGTAGAAAACACTAGACCTGGTCTAACTGACAAAGTAAAAGTCCAAACCACTTGAAAATTAGTAGGAGGACTAAGGAGAGGTGTTGGAACACAGTGGTATAGTCAAAGTTCAAGTTTGACCTATAAAAGGGGTGCTTGCTCAGTCTATCGCGATAGACTCAAAGCAGGGCCAAAGAAATTGAAAATTTCAAAACCCTCTGGAGTATAGCTTGTTTAGCCTCTCAGGAGGTTACACACAAAATTTGGTGGATTTTGGACATTGGGAAGTCATCCTAAGTCTATTTTCTAGTGATCAGATAGACTCAAAATTCTAGAGCTGGAGTTAGAGACCTAAGAAAAAGTCCAAAACAAGTGGAAATTGGTGAGCAAGGTGTACAGAGCATAGGAAACACAGTGGTGAAGAGAAATCTGGAAAATTTTCAAAACTGAAGAACTTGCTGAGTCTATCGCGATAGACTAGGGTTTTTTTCACAAAAATTGAAATTTTTGAAAACTGACCTTAGAGCCTTGTTCTACATGTTGTTGTGAGCCTATGGTTAAAATTTGAGTAAATTTGGAGCATTGGAAGTGCATCTAAGTGGATTACTTCACAAGATCAGAAAAGAGACTGTTGTTTGATGCAAGTTACAAAGGAAAAGTATTCCAAATTGCTTGAAACTTGGTGAGTAGTATCTCAAGAGAAGGGGGAACTCAAATCTGTAAAAAGAGTTGAAAAATTGTATCCCAGTAACTCTAGTGAGTCTATCGCGATAGACTTGGGAATTCACTGTAGAAAAATCAAAATTCAAATTTGACTTCATATTTGGGTTCAGAAGGCCCATTATACCCTATACACAAAGTTTGAGTGCATTTGGACATCTGCAAGGGGTACTTGATGAGTCTATCGCGATAGACAAGTGAGGGTGAGAAAAAAATTTTGAGAAAATTTTTGAAACCAAGTATACCACTGGGTTTATCATTGCCTAAGGAGTGCACACACCAATTTTGGGCTCAAACTGACCACTTGCAAAAACATCAGATAGAGCAACTTTCCAAATTACATCTCACTGTTTTGGTCATAACTTTCACATACGGACTCCGATTCCAAAACTTTTTATATCAAAACGTAGCTTGAGAGCAGCACTACAGATCTCAAAGTAAAATAAACAAAATGGTTGCCAATGGCATACATTTTGGTCTATTTTGAAAAAAACGCTGTTTAAGGCCTCAAAATGCATCCGGAAGTCGGGGGTGTCTAAAATCAACAATTCGAGAGAATTGTGAGAAAACGCTCATGGTTTTGGACATAGTTTTGGATTTTCCCTGACCAAAACACTTGAACACACTCAGAGAGGTATTACTAGAGTAAGCTAGATCTATTAAGCTTAGAAGTCATGTCTACATCAGACTCAGACTCAGCTTATACAAGCACATGGATTGCAGGGATAGATGAGCACCCGCCCAGAATAGATCTTCCAAACCTACAATACATAAAGGCCAATTTTGTGGAGAGAGTTTGGACGTATAACCATGAAAGTGAAGGACTATATAGGTATATTAATGGAGATTAATTCAACCTTTACAGTTGCTTAGAGCCTTACCCAGATGAGCTGACAGAGTACAAGCTCTTATATGTCTATACATACGAGGTCGACTGACAATGGACATCTTTATTTGTTGACAAGTATGGACGAGAATATAGAGCTGTAGAAAGCACAAATCCGCGAACCAAATTAGAGATGAGTGGATATTTGGTCAATGAAGGACCTCAGATACATCCACCAAACACAGGAACCTCTAAGAGAATTCCAAAGAGGGGACCACCACCTGGATTTCCTCCTAGAGCGATAACGAGAGATGAAACGATACCAGAGAGGAGTATGGTTCCATACTTTGCACCCCAAAGTATAAGACCATCTCAACTAAGAAAATGGGTAAATAGAAAGTACAATGGTATAGGAGACCCATACGCCCATGTCTCGACTTTCAAGCAAGTCCTACGAGCAGAACGAGTAGAGGACTTCCACACGTAGTATGAGGGTTTTGGACTTACATTGGAGGACAATGCACAAGCATGGTTTGAACTATTGAACCGAAGAGAGTTCACAACCATTGAGAAAATGTTGGATGAATTTGTTCAGGAATTCACCAAGAGGGGCATAAAACATAACACCCTTCCTAAGATTCAGGAATTTAAACAAGACAAAACAGAAACATTGCGACATGCAATACTACGTTTCAAGCAATATGTTGCTAGATGTCCTACCCAAGAGTTACCCACACCAAAACGTCAGATCCTATGCTTCATCAGAGGACTTAGGAATGAGAATCTCCAAAAGGACCTATACATGAAAAGATACCAAACCTTAGAGGAGGTGACCAAAGCGGCAGTTGACCTAGTTGACAATTGAAAATTCTATGAAGATGGTCAGAAGAAGATGAATGATACGAGTGAGAAAAAGAAAACCGCTGATCTTGAGGATCAAACAGGGAATCTAGGACAAAACCAAGTAAATGTTGAGGAGCAAATCATAGAGAATGTGATGCAACACATCAACCACTCTGACAGAGTACCAGCCTATAGAGTTACTCAACGACGAAGGTGCATGACATGTGGAGGAGACCATCCGACGCAACATTGTCCTGACTGTAGACCTAAGACTCCACCAGGGTTTGAGCATGTTATGTCTCAACCGCCTAGATATCATCCTGTAGCGGAACAAGTGTTCTTAAGTGAAAGACCCATAGCTACTAGAAATGCATATGAGAGTCATGAGCTTCAAATAGAAAGATATGTGGTAGATCAGAGGCCACTTCAAGGTCAATATCAAGTATTGCCACAACAACCAATACGTCCATGAGACAGATGTGGTAGTAGTGATCACTTGATTAAGGATTGTCCACACCATGATATCATGATAAATGTATATTGTAATGAGTGTGCAGTCACACATATGATTTTGGATTGTCCTAAGAATCCAAGAAAGAAAGGTAAAATGCAACCACATGTTACCCTTCCTTCTACCAGCAAATCAGAGAAAGAGCGAGCCGCAACAAAAGGAGAGACGACAACAACAACAGAGCAAGAAAAAATTGCAAAAGAACGGGTGCTTAAACAACAAGAAGATGAAAGGAAGCAAGTTGCTCAAGTAAACGTTGTCACAAGAGCACAAGAAAAAGTGCAAGAGCAGAAGCCTACAGATGGAGAGACTAGTCAGAGTTCCAAAAGCCGTAGAAACTCTAGACGAGCAAGAAGGACTAGAATGAAAGCGAGACTAGAAAGGGAGAAAGGAGAATAAAAGGTTGTTACAACTGAGTTGGAAACAACTCAAGAGCAAAAGACACAGCAAAGGAAAGTTGAAACCCTTAAACCAGCTGAAGCACCCAAGAGTGCTAGTTCAGGAGGATCTGTCCTAGTGGACAAAGTGAATGAGCCTTTAGACGCGATTTTACCTGCTTATGAGGCTAGATTGGCAAATAGACAGACCTTAGAACAAAGATGGATGACTTATCCTTATCCTGAACTAGAGAAGCAGAGGCTAGAAATGTGTAAGCAGCTCATTAAAACCGCTCAAGCATTGCTAGAACCACCTCCACCAGAAGTGAAGGATAGGATAGTCACCCTAATGCACAAAGACGAGAGCATTAAAGTAGACGAATTGCCTAGATAAGAGGTAGATCATAGGGAAGAACCACTGCCAAGGTCGCAAGACTCGAGGGTAGTCCAAAATACAACAGATGAATCAATGAGGGATTTCCCACCTTATGTTCCTATAGTTGAGGAGCAGTGGCCAGAGGAGTTATGGAAGGCTGTCCGAGATGCCCAAAAAAGAGAAGAGGATGCTGGACCAACACCATTTCCTGAAATCACATTAGATAGACCACAAATGAGTTTTGATGCGAGGTCATATCATGGTGACGTAGGATTGATAGCCTCCGAAGACAGTAGACCTGCATCGTTAAGAACTTTGCCACAGTACATGGGAGATTTTGAGGCAAAGTCTGAGATTGTGAGAGTTCCATCATAGAGGCTAGGGGGGACAAAAGAATTGGACACAAAAATTTTGACTGACTTGCTATCCACGCTAGTGAAGTGCACAATTACGCTGGCAGAACTTTTGAAAATCGGGCCAAGTATGTGGACAGATATAGGAAAATGCTTGGAAAAAATTGGGATCAAAAGCCCATTAAGGTTCCTGGAAAAAGAGCTAGATGAGATCGAGAAGCCTAGATCAAATGGAAGACCGGTACCTTTGAACAAAGTAGGAGAGTACTATGAAGGAGAAGATGGTAATGCCACTTTACCTGTCGAATACAATGGGATTGAAACAAAAGCTATACTTGACAGTGGAGCAGGAATTGCCATAGCAACAAAACGAATATGGGAGAAATGGGGTAGGCCCGCCTTTAGAACAACCAGAATAAAATTAAAGTTAGCGGATGGGCATGTGGAAAGACCCATGGGATTGCTAGAAGCTATAGTGGTGTCTTCTTGTGGTATAGAGTATGCGCATACTTTTGCCATAGTTGACTTTGGCAAGAAAAATAACTATGAAATCATCCTTGGAAGACCATTCATGAGGCAACTCAAGATGGTACAAGATTGGGGTTATGATCATCTATACTTGAGACATGCTAAAACCACAACACGTGTAAATATGAGAAATCATAGTTACCAAGATGTAACTAGAACGCCCGTGGAAGATTTTGATTCTGCAACACAAAGTGGATCAACAGACCATCTGTGGATGGGCAAAAAGAAAGAAATCTGGATGTGCGGAGCATCAGAGTGTAGTGACTTTGGGAGAAATGAGAATTCCTTAGAGAGGGTCTTAGAAGATGATGCTTACGTAAGAGAACCTTTTCCGGAAGAGGCGTTAGAACCGCTAGAGTGGACTCAGATATTGGCTACTTTGGATGTCTGTGTTAAAGAGACCACACCAACAAAATTTTGTGATGAGAATGGGTATGACATAGTCCCCTACTACATGCTAAGGGTTATGGGTGAGACAGATGACGAATCTGAGTATGAGTTCGAAACAGGGTTATCAGCTATGGGGATAACACAAAACGAGATACCTAGCCCGAATACTGATCATAAAGAAATAGGTGCTCTTTGCAATCAGTGTGCGATAACACACTTGATTACAAACTGTCCAACTCGAATGCATAGTACAAAGGAGGAGCCACAAGTCAACGAAGCAAAGTTGCAGGAAGAAGGGCTAAGATCCAAAGAAGATGCTTCAGGTCCAGCGCCTACAAACGAGCAATATGAAGACTTGGAATCAATCAAAGAAGAGGTTCAGCAAGTGACAGGAAGTTCAGACACTATTGGTGACATTTCAACAGCTGAAGTCGAGGAAGAAGAGCCTATGACTCTACAGGAACCAAATGCTGATTTTGTCTCTCCAAAAGACATATCAGAGGAAATGGTGGTCAAGCAGGAGCTAGAACACACAGATGAACTCAGAAGTGTGAACAATGAAGAAGAAGACGACAAGGAGTCCAGGCCAAAGATTGCTCAAGTCACTCAAGAGAACATAGGCAATCTAATACCAAAGAAGATCAACTTTTTGCTAAGTGCACAAGATGGAGTCAAGATGAATTTTATGGCAGAAATTGATACAAATTCCACGACTAATGTCATGTCATATGGCATGTGGTTACTTCTAGGTAAGCCAAAGCTTTATGATATTCAGATAAAGGTAAATCTCTCACCCGAAGTGGATGTTATAAGTATGGGGATTGTCGAAGCTACTGTCCAACTACACTCACAGAATGTCAAAGAAAACTTCTTGGTGGTAGATTCTCGACAAATGGGAACACACTTGATTTTTTCCAAGCCATGGGCACAAGTCTTTGAAAACGAGCCTGAATCTTCAACAATGGTCATCACAACAAGCTATCAAGTGGAAACAGAGGTCAAGCCTACAACAGTTCAAAGATTCATGGCTATTGAAAAAGGCAAAACTAAAGTAAGCCCACAGTCTCTAGCCCAGCGAATGCAAGTGCAAGACAAAGCCTCTACATCAAAAGCCAAACCATCAACAAAACAATGGAAACCCAAGCAAAAAGTCTATCAACCGAAGTTTCCATCACCCGAAAGTCTCCAAAGGAAGTCAAAACAGGTCAACCAAGTGCTAGTATCCAAGGCACATATTAAAGTTAATGATCCAATTTGGATACAATCACAGGAACAACCTCAACAAGCAAAGGTAACAGGATGGATCACATCAAGCACGTCAATTATTGCACAAGGCTACAAGAAAGGAAATTCAGATGTTTGGGTCAACAAGCCCAAGATAACAGCCTGGCGATATCCATCCCATGACAACCACTCAGTCAGGAATCAACAAAACCGTCAACGTCAATCACATAACTCAACCAAGAGAAAGGATAGATACAAAAAGCAAAAGAGAAGGTCTTCCACTGGACAAACCATACGACAAGTCTGGGTAATGAAATCAGAATTCTACGAGACTACCCAACAAAGTCAAGTGAAGATCACCTCCAAGCAAGTCCAAAGATTCATTCCAGTCGAGTTACTCGAAGCACAAGGATTCTATGAGGGTAACTTTCAAATCTGGTTACCTAAGGTAGAAGCTTATCAAGGAATCACCCTGGAAAAGCAAGAAACATTAAGAAATCAAGAGCAGCCACCCGCTACACCCAAGAGTACTACAACCTATAGATGGATCCCTCGTCAATTACTACAAGAGCAAGGCTTTTACAAAAGTAACAGCCATATTTGGAAATTAAAGAAAAGGTATCATCAAGTCAAAGAAGAAACAAGCAAAGTGGCAAAGGACATCACACTAGGCCCAAGAACAATGTGGGTTCCAAAATCCGCGATTGAGGCTCAACAACAAGAAAGATACACAACTCCTTTACAGCCTCTTAACAACAAAAAGAAAGCAACAGTAAATGCGGAGGTCACAGTTTTGAAGAACACTATCTGGAAGAAGAAGACTTCATCAACCATTGCTTCAACATCAATACCTGTCTCATCAAGCGACCACAAATTGCTACCAAGGAATGAAGAGCAGATATATGCCAATGTATTGGACAACATGGCATCTCAAACAGAAACTAACGAGAAAGGCCTAAACATCAAAAGAATATGGAATTGGATTTTAGGCCGCGATCAGGTAAGTCCAAGTCGCCATTAAACTTACATGGCATAAAAGTCTAGAGTCAGGCAGCTAAGCCACTAAATGAGCGAAGTGTCAGACCCAAGCTTCAAGTTAATATTTTTCTGTGGTCTATGAGTCTAGCTAATAGGTATAAGCTCAAGCTGGAGAGTTGAGCATACATAAAGTCATGTCGCTCATGCTGGAAGAGGTGAGCATAAGAGTCAAAGTCCATATAATATATAAGGTGGAGAAGGCGGAGTGGTCTAAAAAAAAAAAAAACACTCACGCACTTGACACAGTGAGGAAGAGTGGAGAAACCTCGACAGCAAAAAACCTTCTTGTGAGTAGTGAAAGCTTTTGAATCACTCATGCTATATGTTTTACTCGCTACACTAACTCCATGAACAACCCATCAATACTCTTCTCTCGCACCGCAGCTTGTTTAACATGCATAACTATGTGCAAGCATATAGATGTCCCATCATTGGACATATGCATTAGGCACTCTTTTTTATTCCACCCATGCACTTACACAACCAAATGACAATGACCAAGCGGAAACAGGTTTTATGAGCCTTTGCTCAACAACAATGACTCTGACTTTAAGCTACTAACACTTATCCATGCATATCAAGCCAATACTAGTAGCCATATGGCCATACGTACTTTAACTCAGCATAACTCTATAACATCACAACCTAAGTACATATAGCTTCGCATTTAATTATGACTAAAGACATTTTTTCCGACTGGGTTTTTTCCTTTAGTCTTATCCAGGTATCCAAGACCTTCATTTTGTATATACGATACATTTTACTTTTACTCTTTTTATAACAACAAAAACAAGAAGAACCACGATATCCCCACACTACTAATTGCAAATCTACTGACAAGTCAAAAGGGAGAGGCCAAATAACAGCTTGACAAAGCTTCAAGTCAACTTACAGGTACGACTTCCAGATAACAACCACAGGAAAAGCAAACTCGAGCTACAATGCAACGAACTGCTGCACCAACAAGTCGATACAACCTCATGCAATTCAAGATACAACAACCAATCGGAGGGGGAGAGTTCCAGGCTTCAGATACACTACAGGTACAACTTCAAGGCAACTTTAACATCATGCAAAGCAACCAACTGCAGAAGAGGCTGCTACAACAACTTCAACCAACACCAAGACATCAAGCACTCATCAAGGCCAGCAAAGACATAGGGTCTTGTCGGGGACGACAAGAATTCGGAGAGGGAGAGTGTTGAAAGGACGCCCTTTCAACAACATTTCCACAAAGATTCCATTAAGATTCCTCAAAGATTCTAAAGATTTCGCATGAAGATGGTGATGAAGTAATGAAGATGAAGATGGATGCTGCAACATGAAGATACGAGTTCATGGACGTCATCGAATATCCCGTTATTATTATTTTGAGCCATTACGGCCACTTTTGTAATGTTTACGGGAACCTCATATTTTAAATCGGCACTTGTATTTTGGCCGCAGATGCTTGTATAATGAGTAAAGCCAACTCAGTTTCTTGTAATTAAGCTGTGTAGAAGCCTAGGGACAATTCAGGTCATTTGGCCGGACATTAGGTTTGAAGGCTTTGTATATAAGCTAAAACCTAAGGCTTTGTAAAAAACACATTACGTTATCTCAAATAATATACACTCGTGGGTTCTGCAGCACACAGTAGTGAGCTTCACGTACACACACCGTCGCGCACACTAATCACATTGCAGATATGAGAGTAGGAGCGTGTTAGCATCGAGGAGCTCTCCGCGTCGACGCAAGCAATGCAAGCCGAGGACCACATCGCGAGGGCACCTGCTACGAGCTATATTTGGTCGTAAGTACCTCAAATGACATCCGTTCTGAATGATCGAGTAGTCGTTAGAATCAGGGCGAGAAGCTCTTCGTGTTGATGTCTTTGTAGATGAGTTTCGGACACTTTGAAAATTGTTGTTTTGAGTCTATCGCGACAGCGATTAGAGGTCTTACAGTTATGATTTTGAAGGTTTAGGTGTTTGGCCATATAGGATATGTCCTTGTGAGTCTTACCCTCCGATTTCGAGTCATTCCGATATGATTTGAGACTATTTCGAGCTTGTAGTGTTTCGTAGGATGCGTTGTCTGTTTCTTTGCTTTATGGTAGTGTTGTGGTAGGATTAGTGGCTGAAGAGTGTTGTTCGTGTCTAGCTCAGGGTTGACAACCCAGAGATTGCCTCCATGCCCTAGTCGGGTCAGCTACGTCCTCGGATTGACAGTTTGTTGGTCTGTGTTCTCGCTGTGCTGCATCGTCCGTCGCGGCGTACCCGCTAACAAAGTCCCTGCTAGCACGTCTATCAACTCGGCCCGGTGAGCACGTACCCGACTCCCTACAAATATTCCACAAGTCATAACTTGCCCGTCTGAGCTCCGAATGGCAATCCGAAAAGACCGACATGCTCCACAGCTTGAGCTTTACATGCATATCCATTGACCCTAGTTTTTGCCACCTGTCTGTACCTGCCTTGCCCGTTGCGGATCTGCAAAGCCTCCTATCTTCGAACAATCATAACTTTCACACCGGGACTCCATTTGACGAGCCGTCTCGACGGGCTCGTAGAGCATGTCAAAGACCACATTCTAGAACACTGACTCAGTATTCCGAGCACCTTTACCTAATTTTCCACTTGGACCATTCTGGGGCCATTTTTGGCCTAAGAAATCGCGTTAGACATACACTTCTGCCATGACATGCTCTCCCAAGGCCTTCATTCATGCTTTATCCCTTTGCCATGTGCGTGCTAGTACCCATAGCTTGGCATAGAGCTCTTCCCTTCATAGACCAACTTTGGTTGCACTAGCGAGTTGGGGACCCCTCAAAGGCTTTGAATAGAGAATACAAGCTAAGCTTTGAATAGAGAATACAAGCTAAGGGTTATTTAAGAAAAAAGAAAGTCTAACCCTTGGTCAAAGCTACAATTTTTCAAATTTGAAGCCATGATAGCCCTCTACATACCTTGTACATCATGTATATGAGTTGTGGGGACAAACGGACCATGAT
Source organism: Adiantum capillus-veneris (assembly GCF_014529385.1). NCBI lineage: Eukaryota > Viridiplantae > Streptophyta > Polypodiopsida > Polypodiales > Pteridaceae > Adiantum > Adiantum capillus-veneris. Next base: position 23,312,710 of record NC_140938.1, on the reverse strand, counting down.
GGCTCATAGATGGCCATCTATCGTGAATGATGTCAAATAAATCCCTTTTGATGCAAGCTACTAACTTGGGGAATTAACTGGGGTTTGTCGTGATTTACTTAAGTCATGTATCAAAAGTAGAAGCAATATACAGATTTACACAACACACAAAAGCTAACTGTGGCAAATGAAACTTTGATCACCTTGTTGCAGGAACAAAGGAGTCACCAACAAAAAAGAGCAGAAACAAATCGTAAACAAACCAACCTTTGCAGGGTTACACATCTTTTCCTTGATGAGGCAAATCAAATGCTAGACATGGGTTTTAAACCCCAAATTAAAAAAGAAAATCTCCCAGATTTGTCTTGACAGACAAATTTTGTATTTGAGTGCGATTTGGCCTTAAGAAGTTGAAGATTTAGCCAGAAAATTTCTACAAGATCATTACAAATTTGTCATTGTCTCACAAGATCTGAAAACCACTCACTCAATTCTACAAATGTAGAAGTTGTTTATGAGAATCACAAATACTCAAAACTGATAGAGTTCCTGGAGCGAGTGATGGATGGGACTATATCTATCCATGATGATAAGAGTCAAGCTGAACGAGATTGGGTTCTTTGTGAATTTTGATCTAGCAATAGCTCTATCATGATAGAAACAGATATTGCATCTTGGGGCATGGATGTGAAGGACATAAAGTTTATCATCAATTATGATTTTCATGGATCATAGTTCTTGTCATGATTTGACAAAAGTACAAGCAAGCACAAGAAAACAAGAATGACAACAAAGACCACACTGACACTGACCACCAGGTCATGTCAGGGACGACATGAATTCGAAGGGGGGGAGTGTTGACCCATGGGAGAACAACACGACATAACAAAGCCATATTTTTTGAGAGTTATGAAATGCTATGGATTATGGATAAAGACATAATTTGTAATGAGTAGTTAGTATCGTTGCAGAAGCCAGGATGCAATGGCACTTCTAGATTGTACATACAAATCCATTTTACCCCTAAAGATCTATTTTAAGTTTAACCTATGGTAGCCTTAGTATATAAGGTACCTAGGTCATTTTGTAAAGATAACTTTATCATAATCATAGTTTCAAGTTATCGTCAAATGTGTGTGTGAGAGAAAGAGAGAGAGCGTGAGCTTCTTCTTGATGCAACTCATGTACCTCTTGAGAGCCTCTCCATGAGTTTTCTTGGCGGACATTCTTCCCTTCACAAGCCCCTCCACTCATTTGTATTGAACAATATTTTCTACTTAGTTTGAGGTGTTCAAAATTTGTGGTTTCTACACAACACTATCCTTACAATGCACGAGTTTTATTCTTGCCAAAAGCCACCTCTGCTTGAATGTGCATTCCCAATTGTCCTCCATGATGAGGTAAAGGATGATGGCATTAAATGCTAGAAACATGCACAATGACTTTTATTTAGCACAAGAAAAACTCCCAACTTTGAGAGCAAGATGTTATTTTTCAAACACAACTCTCTAGGGAAAATTTCACAAATAGCATTTTTCAAAGGCATTCACGTAGATGAATTTGTGGTGCTTGCAACCTTGGTGTTTGATTTGTGGGAGGGTAATTGATATATAGTCCCAATGCTTGGTGTCACTGGGTAGAACTCTTGACATTTGGGTCCAACAATGGAAGAAATTTATCATCAATAGAGAAGATACAAGCTATGCATATTGAAAAATTTTCCTATAGGAGTGTACAACATCCCAAGAACTCCCTAGCACAGAGGAGTAAAGGTGCTAGGGAGGTCTTGGGAGAAGTAGACAATGTAGGGATCATGATACTCTTTGATTTTTATGCATTTACTCTTCAACAGTAAATAGTTCTCTCTCTCTCTCTCTCTCTCTCTCTCTCTCTCTCTCTCTCTCTCTCTCTCTCTCTCTCTCTCTCTCCCCATTGCTCTCTCCCTCCTTGTCTCTCCACTAAGCGAAGTATACAGGGAGTTTTAAAAATAAAGGACTACCTCAAGGCAAAATTGGCTTGCATAGAAATGCATGCAAAAATTTCACTTTGGTGATGGCACCAACTCCCGTTTTTCATTTGCATTAAGGGTGGACATCTCCTTGTCCATAGCTTGCCACATTTCTACATCCTCAGTAGCATCCTCAAAATAGATGGGTTCTACCTTTTTTGTAATCTTTGCCATATATGCACAATGGAGAGCCATTACTTACAAGTGCCTTATTCCATGCTTGCACCCGGAGTGTTCACGGAGGGTGTGAGATCCCCAACCCGCCAATACCAAGATTGGGATGGGATCCTTGACAGGTCTCTAGGTCTGATAAAAATCAAAGTCTCTAAACAAGAAAAATCCAAGGAATAGACCTTTACCATTGACAATGGCTTGGGTCTATAGCCTTAGAAGAAGACCTAGTCCTGTCTTGCAGTGGAAATAGGACAATGTATTAAAAGTCCAAAAAAACTATTTCGGCCCTATAACTCCCACAATCGGGCTAAGGTATCCTCAACCAACGCTTTTTTTCCCCTAACAGTTGTGAGGGCACATCCGCTGGTGGATTCCTCTTCCAAGTGAAGAAGTTTTTAAATGTTTTCGTGCGCACCGATGGATAGTTACCTGACAATCAGGTCCACCCGTCCATGATTGACAACCTTAGTCAATCCCCACTTACCACCCTGCACTCACACATGATTCTTTTTTTTTAAAATTATTACCACGTTCTTATCACAATTAAAATAATGATTCCTTTTATCCTTCATAATAGGATTTTATTAAAACAGTCCTTGAAAACAGTATTGAGAACATTCTTTTAGCAAACAGACATCTTTAAACTTAAGACAGGGTACTGTCGATCAAAACATTGTCCATAATAACCATGACCAGTACTCTTCTTGTCTCAAGACCACCTAAGGGTGGAAAAACGGCACCCATTCCTTATTCATAATCCGAAGTGGATAAACCCCCACCCAAGGTTCTGGGTGCCCATACACCAAACCAGTTGCCCATACAATCGAGCGGCTCCCCTAGGATAAAAAACGATATCCTAACTTATGTAGAAAGAGCAAGAAATGACACGGAGTAGAAACTCAATGTTCATGGGGGTAACCGACTTATCCGTGGTGGCTGGAAAGCCATCATTATCATCAAAATATACAAAGGAGTCAGAGGTGTCTTGAGACAAGCTGTCTTAAGGATGATCAATCATATCTTTCCTAATTCAACCAAATTTTAACCCAAACAATTATAAACAATGCACGTTGGAAGTTACCCTCCGTTTTTGGTCAATTATTCCTTTTCTTATTCTTACTCACTCCTTACGTATGCAATGCTAACTTATAAAAGAACTTAAACTATTTAAAGACTTAATTGAATAATGGGAGACCCACTTGGGATTGATTGGCCATCTACTGTTGCGTTGACGCCTGAAGACTCTCCTCCGTAGGCCTACTACGACGCCCGGCCTCATCGTCGTGCGACTCTTTAGTTCGTTTTGGAGCTACATCCTCATCATCAGATGTAGGATTTTCTCGGGTCCTTTTAGGTGCTATAACTTCTTATCCTTATAAAAAGGACTTCTAATCATTAGGTACATTCTTTGAAATCTAAACTTAACCTTTGTATTCAATCGTAACCCATCCAAGGTTAAATTTGGAGTCTTAGTTGGTAAATTCTTGACCTAGTAATTTCTTATTTTCCTATAAAGGCATGATAACTTTTTCCACAGCTTCCCTTAAGGGTTTTCTAAGCTATCCTATTTTACTTATAATTTTGTAAATCTTTTTCCTAATTTTCCCATCAAATTTTAAGCTTGGAATCTACTTATTTTGAGCTTAATATTTATTCTATTTATTTTCTCTTAAATAATTCATTTTCTCAACTTTATATCACAGGTTTACACTTACTATAATTTTTCTAAAAACTTTTGACCACAAAGTCTATTTACTTTAATTAATCTTTTGCTAAAAATAGGACTTTTGGTTAATTATAATTTCCTTATCTCACTAATTAACTATGGTATAATTACCACAAGTAGATAATAATAATTTTGACCTCTAGTAATTATCTTATAATTTTTCAACTTAATTATATAATTTCCATCTTCAATTTCCAGCTAATATTATGATAATTTGACTTAAATAAATATTTATATTACTTTTCTAACCTTGACATAATTATCACGTCATATTTATCCTATAATCTAGCTCCAATAAATAGCATGTAATCATAACACATGATTTACTAATCTCTCCATTTAATTTACCCTCAATAATAGTGATTTTTTACTAGGATAATTATCTAAAATAATTATCTGTAGTTAAAATAATTATCATGGATTACTTAAGATGTAATTTACCTCTGATAATTATCTCAAATCTTTTTAAGTTGATTTTCTAATTTCTCTCTTTTATTTTCTCTTTAAAATAGTGTAATTCTACTGAGATAATTAGTTAAACTAATTACCTAAGATTAAGATAATTATCACAGGTTTCATAAGATGTATTTTACCTATGATAATTATCTCAAAGTATGTTGGATCAATTTGTTGTTTTTTCCCTTTTAATTTATCCTAAAAATTATGTAATTTTGCTAAGAAAATTAGGTAAACTAATTATCTGAGGTTAAGATAATTATCACGAGATGTGATTTACCTCTGATAATTATCTTAAAGGATTTTGAATCAATTTTTTATTTTCCCCTTTTTAATTTGTCCTAAAAACAGTGTAATTTTGCTAATATAATTAGTTAAACTAATTATTTGAGGTTAACATGATTATCATAGATTTTCTAAGATATGGTTTACCTCTAATAAATATCTCAAATTATTTTAAAATAATTTTCTATTTTCTCCCTTTTAATTTCTCCTAAAAACATTGTAATTCTACTAAGATAATTAGGTAAACTAATTATTTGAGACTAACATAAATAATTATTTGGGATTTTATAAGATGTGATTTATCTTTGATAATTATCTCAAAGCATTTTGAATCAATTTTTTATTTTCACCCTTTTAATTTGTTCTAGAAACAGTGTAGTTCTGTTAAGATAATTAAGTAAACTAATTATCTGAGGTTAACATAATTATCACAAATTTCTTAACATGTGATTTACCTCTGATAATTATCTTATAGGATTCTGAATCAATTTGCTATTTTTTTCCTTTTAATTTGTCCTAAAAATAGTGTAATTCTGCTAAGATAATTAAGTAAAATAATTATCTGAGGTTAACATAATTATCACGGGTTTCGTAAGATGTGATTAACCTCTAATAAATAACTCAAAGCATTTTGAATCAATTTGATTATTTTTCTCTCAAAAATAGTGTAATTCTGCTTAATTAATTATGAAAATTACTCAAAAAAATATTTCTAGCATAATGAAAGTCTAACACAGCTATGATAATTATCTCAACTTAATCTAAACTTAATTAGTATAATTTCCATTAATTTATGGTTAAAAATGGATAATTTTAGTCCTAATATGATATAATAATTAATTAGCTTAATATCCCTAAGCTTAATCACAATAATCAATAGAGAATATTTAATTAAGAGAGGATTTTTAAGTATACATAGGATTAATCTTCAATGTAGTAAGAAAATAGGTTAACCTAGCTTTGCTAATTAAGAAAGATTAGGCTAATTACAGGTTAATTAACCAACTAGAGCTTGATCTCTAGTGATTTCTGCGTAGAGGTCTCTCTAGATGAGAGAGAATGTACCAAGGCTCCGAGTCTCAGAAATTGTGAAGCAAGAGTCATATTTATAGGTTTCTGGGCACTCACAAGCTAAAAAATGGCAGTAACTTGCATCCCAAGCAGCCATGCAACTCCAAAAACGCCCCCTGCTGCTAAATCAAGTCTGGGAAAGTTTATCATTATCCCACACAGCCCCCCAGATACACAGAATCGATTTTTACTAATTTCTTTGATTTTTAATGATGAAAATTAAAAATATCAGTAATTTCTAGAACCTTAGGATAAAAAGTCTTTAGCAGTAATAATTACTGAAACCATTCAATTTTACTTAACTAATTAAATTCATAGTGTAACCTTTCAGAGCCCGTAACTTTTCCAGATTTTATCTGAATTTTGTTCTGAAAATTTCTAGCCTGGGGTTTGTTGTGCTTAAGACTCCAAAAATACCAATATTTGCCACGGTCGAACAATTCTACACTGCTTTTTCAATAATCATATCAGTTTGATTAAGCTTTATACAATCCTTAAGGTTTCAAAAACTGGAAACCTTACAATCACCCCAACTTAAGAATTTGAGATGCCCTCATCTCAACCGATATTGTGAAAATCTTTGAGAAGAGGAATTCATCCTCCCAAGTGGAATCTTCGAAGGGATAACCTTTCCACTTTACCAAATGTTACTGATTACTCTAAGAGTTCTTTCTAGTTTCTGGTTGGAGTTACTTGCTAGTCAATTTTTCCACAAGAAACTCTTAGTGTTGAGCCCATCTTAAAAACCTTTACAAACCATTTGTATCATCTCAAAAACCAGGTGAAATCAATTCCATAAAAGATCCATATATCCACCTTGTCAACATGAACGCGCTCGGTCTAATTGACCATTCAGAGCAATCAGCATCCGACAAGTATCATGTATTTCAGTTTTGCCAATCTGAACGCACTCGACGTGTTCTTGCCATCTGAGCAATTTGCGTTCGGCACAAGCTTCCACCATTGCACGAGAGGTACCCCCTCTGTGCTCTAACGTGGTTGACCAACAATATGTAAAGGTTTTAAGAAGTATCATACCAAGAGTTCTTTTCGGCTTCCTATTAGTCTCCTACCTTAATACTTTCATATCTAGGTCATTTTCCAAGGAAGGCTATCGTGTGCACAAAGAATGTGAGTTGGTTTCTTGATAACTATCTCATTCTCAAAATTCAAATTCTTTTCATACTATCGGGAACCTCTGTCTCATTTTCTAGATCAATCCTTAATTTCTTGATTAAATACTAACTTAACTTTAGATTCCTTAAGTAATTTTAGAAAAGAAAATCATGTATACCATTATAATATATAAGTAACTCAAAGTTTTTCATTATTGATTTTTAGTGGTTTACAAAGCTCTAGGATTGCTAACTATGGCCAAGCTAGTGGCTCTTTTATCTTCCTCATTCATAAGGTTGGTTCTCCCATGATTGCATAAGCTCTGTCTCCTCTTGCTCTTCCTCTACCTCGTCCTCCAGTTCTACCTCTTCTTAGATTATCTCCTTGATTTTGAGGAATGGCTCTAGCAGTAGTTTGAGGGTTTTGCTCTTCAAGACAGTTATTTCTATAGTGTCCCATTTGATTGCATCCATAGCACCTAACGTTTGGGAAGGTCTGCTCCAAAGTTCACTGTTGCGGCTAGTCCACGTTGTTGATATCCTTGGTTGAAAGTTCCCCTGGCTCTTCTCCTAAAGTTATTAAATCCATTATAGTTCCTTATGGAGTTGGTTCCTTCGGCTACAAGAGGCTTATCCAGGAGAAGGGAATCTTGTATTGATGTAGGACTCATGGCTTCGAGACGTGTACTCAGGGGTTTGTTGATTCCTTGACAGAAACGGGCAATTTGTTGCTCCATGGTCATCTGGGGAGCATAGCGTCGTAAAGACACAAACTTGGTGTAGTACTCTTCTAATGAAAGTCCTAGTTGGCATAGACCAAAGAACTCGTTCATCTTGATAGCCTGATGTGCAAGAGGGAGATAACGTTCTTTGATTGCCTGCTTCATTTTCTCCCAAGATGGACTACTCGTGGGATTATCTCTGCAGTGTTGCTTCCACCAAAGTTTGGTATCTCCGCTGAGACGGAACATACCCAACATTGTTTGGTTTTCTAGAGCAGTTCTTGCAGCTTTGAAATAGTCATCCATAGTATCTAACCACACTTCGGCATCTCGCTCTAAATTGGGTCCCTCTCCCTTGAAAGTAGGGTGTTGAACTTGCTTTAGTAGTAATTTTTTCTCTTGACTAATAGTGTAAAGGCTATTTACGCGAGTATTTCCCTGAGATTGAATTAGTGGAATTTAGTACCATATGAAATCTTTTTTACTTATACTTTTAACTTAACTCCTACTCAAGACTTTTGCACATAGGATGAAGACAATTGCCAAACCATAAACAAAAACTACTTATAGCATACCCATGAGAACTGTAGTATGTACAAGAGTTAATACAACTCATGAAGATCTTACTAAAATCTTGAGGACTTTGGGTGGATCAGATATAGGATCAAAATATATAACATCTTTTGGTCCATTAAAACTATGGCCTACTCTTATGGGCCTAATTCTACCTGGGTAGATTACTTTAGACACCTGATCAAACACCCACTGATTTTGTGATACTTGAACATCATCTATTACAAGGGTTTCTTCTGGATTCTTCGTCCCAATGAAAAAGTATACTTCAATCACTTGAAGATCTTCGGCCCATTTGAGTCTCTTCATATTTAGTTCTAAACCTTCTAACTCTCCCGTATCAATGAAGAAAAATCCACCAGATCATGACCACTTGATTCTCCAAGTGGGAGGAGAAAATATATTATCCATCCATTTCATCACGCTTTTTCGCATTGAATAGTCTCGAGATAGGCAAGCCCTCATAATCCTAATGTTGAAATCCATGAATTTGAAGTAGGCCTTATGAAAATTTTTCAACAAAGATGGGGATAATTCTCTCTCTTCCTTTCACTCCCTCTTTTCAATTAAATACGTCTTTAATTGAATTTGTCAAAGATCACTTATTTCAACGTAATGCCTTAAACTTTTCCCTAGGTCCAAGACTTTAATTAACACACACTTTGATACCACTTGTGACATTCCCAACCCGCCAATACCAAGATCGGGATGGGATCCTTGACAGGTCTCTAGGTCTGATAAAAATCAGAGTCTCTAAACAAGAAAAATCCAAAGAATAGACCTTTAACATTGACAATGGCATGGGTCTATAGCCTTAGAAGAAGACCTAGTCATGTCTCGCAGCGAAAACGGGACAATGTATTAAAAGTCCAAAAAAACTATTTCGGCCCTATAACTACTACAATTGGGCTAAGGTATCCTCAACCAATGCTTTTCTTCCCCTAACAGATGTGAGGGCACAACCGCTGGTGAACTCCTCTTCCAAGTGAAGAAGTTTTCTAAACGTTTTAGTGCGTACGGATGGATAGTTACGTGACTAATCAGGTCCATCCGTCCATGATTGACAACCTTAGTCAATCCCCACTTACCACCCCGCACTCACACATGATTCATTTATTTATTTTTTATTACCACGTTCTTATCACAATTAAAATAATGATTCCTTTTATCCTTCATAACAGGATTTTATTAAACCAGCCCTTGAAAACATTCTTTTAGCAAAAAGACATCTTTAAACTTAAGACAGGGTACTATCAATCAAAACATTGTCCATAATAACCATGACCAGTACTCTTCTTGTCTCAAGACCAACTTAGGGTGAAAAAACGGCACCCATTCCTTATTCATAATCCGGAGTGGATAAACCCCCACCCAAGGTTCCGGGTGCCCATACACCAAACCAGTTGCCCATACAAGACGACGGCTTCCCTAGGATAAAAAACGGTATCCTAACTTATGTAAAAACAGCAAGACATGACACGGAGTAGAAACTTAACGTTCATGGGGGTAACCGACTTATCCGTGGTGGCTGGAAGGCCATCATTATCATCAAAATATACAAAGGAGTCGGAGGTGTCTTGAGACAAGCTGTCTTAAGGATGATCAATCATATCTTTCCTAATTCAACCAAATTTTAACCCAAACAATTATAAACAATGCACGTTGGAGTTATCCTCCGTTTTTGGTCAATTATTCCTTTTCTTATTCTTACTCACTCCTTATGTATGCAATGCTAACTTATAAAAGAACTTAAACTATTTAAAGACTTAATTGAATAATGGGAGACCCACCTGGGATTGATTGGCCATCTACTGCTGCGTTGGCGCCTGAAGACTCTCCTCCGTAGGCCTACTACTACACCCGGTCTCGTCGTCGTGCGACGCTCTAGTTCATTTTGGAGCTGTCCTCATCATCAGATGTAGGATTTTCTCGGGTCCTTTTAGGTGCCATAACTTCTTATCCTTATAAAAAGGACGTCTAATCATTAGGTACATTATTTGAAATCTAGACTTAACCTTTGTATTCAACAGTAACCCATCCAAGGTCAAATTTGTAGTCTTAATTGGTAAATTCTTGACCTAGGAATTTCTTATTTTCCTATAAAGGCATGATAACGTTTTCCATAGCTTCCCTTAAGGATTTTCTAAGCTATACTAATTTACTTATAATTTTATATATCTTTTTTATAATTTCTCGATCGAATTTTAAGCTTGGAATGTACTTTTTTTTAGCTTAATATTTATTCTATTTATTTTCTCTTAAAGAATTCATTTTCTCAACTTTATATCACAGGTTTATATTTACTATAATTTTCCTTAAAACTTTTGACCGCAAAGTCTATTTACTTTAATTAATCTTTGCTAAAAATAGAACTTTTGGTCAATTATAATTTCTTAACCTCACTAATTAACTATGGTATAATTACCACAAGTAGATAAGGATATTTTTTTACCTTTGGTAATTATCTTATTATTTTCCAACTTAATTATATAATTTTCAGCTAAAATTAGGATAATTTGACTTAAATAAATATTTATACTACTTTTCTTACCTTGACATAATTATCACGGTCTTTTTATCCTATAATCTAGCTCTGATAAATAGCATGTAATCATAGCACATGATTTACTAATCTCTCCCTTTAATTTACCCTCACTAATAGTGGTTTTCTACTAGGATAATTATCTATAGTTAAAATAATTATTACTAATTACTAAGATATAATTTTTCTCTGATAATTATCTCACAGCTTTTTGGATTAATTTGTTAATTTCTCCCTTTTATTTTTCCCTAAAAACAATGTAATTCTGCTGAGATAATTAATTAAACTAATTACCTGAGATTAAGATAATTATCACGAGTTTTATAAGATGTATGTTACCTTTGATAGTTATCTCAAAGCATGTTGGATCAATTTGCTCTTTTTTCCCTTTTAATTTATCCTAAAAACAGTGTTATTCTGCTAAGATAATTAGATAAACTAATTATCTGAGATTAAGATAATTATGACGGGTTTTCTAAGATGTGATTTACCTCTGATAATTATCTTAAAGCATTTTGAATCAATTTGTTATTTTCTCCCTTTTAATTTATCTTAAAAATAGTGTAATTTAACTAAGATAATTAGTTAGACTAATTATCTGAGGTTAACATAATTATCACAGGCTTTCTAAGATGTGATTTACCTCTAATAAATATCTCAATCATTTTCAATTAATTTGCTATTTTCTCCCTTTTAATTTGTCCTATTTAGTGTAATAATTCTAAGATAATTAGATAAACTAATTATCTAAGGTTAACATAATTCTCATGGGTTTGCTAAGATGTGATTTACCTCTGATAATTATCTCAAATCATTTTGAATCAGTTTGTTATTTTCCCCCTGTTAATTTGTCCTAAAAACGGTGTAATTCTTCTAAGATAATTAAGTAGACTAATTATCTGAGATTAACATAATCTTTATGGGTTCCATAACATGTAATTTACCTTTGAGAATTATCTTAAAGCATTTTGAATCAATTTGCTATTTTCTCCCTTTTAATTTGTCCTAAAAACAGTGTAATTCTACTAAGATAATTAGATAAACTAATTATCTAAGATTAACATAATTATCACAGGCTTCCTAAGACGTGATTAACCTCTAATAAATAACTCAAAGCATTTTAAATCAATTTGATTATTTTCCCCTTTATTTTTCTCTCAAAAAACAATGTAATTCTGCTTAATTAATTATGAAAATTACTCAAAAAATTATAAGATAATGTTTTTAGCATAATAATAGTCTAACACAGCTCTGATAATTATTTCAACTTAATCTAAACTTAATTAGTATAATTCCCATTAATTTATTATTAAAATAGATAATTTCAGCCCTAATACGATATAATAATTAATTAGCTTAATATCCCTAAGCTTAATCATAATAATCAGCAGAGGATATTTCATTAAGAGAGGATTTTTAAGTATACATAGAATTAATCTTCAATGTATTAAGAAAATAGGTTAACCTAGCTTTGCTAGGCTAATTACCGTTTAATTAACTAACTAGAGCTTGATCTCTAGTGATTTCTGCGTAGAGGTCTCTCTAGATGAGAGAGAATGTACCAAGGCTCCGAGTCTCCAAAAATTGTGAAGCAAGGGTCATATTTATAGGTTTCTGGGCACTCACAAGCTGGAAAATGACAGTAACTTGCATCCCAAGCAGCCTTGCAGCTCCAAAAACGCCCCCTGCTGCTAAATCTAGTCTGGGAAAGTTCATCATTATCCCACACAGCCCCCCAGATACACAGAATCGATTTTTACTAATTTCTTTGATTTTTAATGATGAAAATTGGAAATATCAGTAATTTCTAGAACCTTAGGATAAAACGTCTTTAGCAGTAATAATTACTGAAACCATTCAATTTTACTTAACTAATTAAACTCATAGTGTAACCTTTCAGAGCGCGTAACTATTCCAAATTTTATCGGAATTCTCTTCTGAAAATTTCTAGCCCGGGGTTTGTTGTGCTTAAGATTCCAAAAATACCAATATTTGCCACGGTCGAACAATTCTACACTGCTTTTTCAATAATCATATTAGTTTGATTAAGCTTTATACAATCTTTAAGGTTTCAGAAACTGGAAACCTTACAAAGGGTATGCCAAACTCCTCATCTGAACTCTACTCAAAACTACTGGTGTCATCGTCATCATGAGCTACACTCAAATTTGGTACCTTAGGGATATTGTCTAGTTTTTCCTGTACTTTTCTTGATACATTTGATGAGCCAACAACACTCACTTTTCCATGTAGCCTACCACTCCATGGTTTCTCACCATAATAACTTGCACTAGGTGACCCTTGTGGACCACTCAAAACTTGTGATTGTGCACATGTATTTTTTGCAGCAGCATTGTTTTTGTACATAAGTCCTTGAATCATCCTTCAGGTCAGCAAACCAACTTTCCATTTCATCAAAAAATATATTTGCTCACCCCTCACTTTACCTGTGATAGGATTGTAGCTCCAAAATCCTTTTTGCTCAAGGGAATACCAACGAGCATACGATTTCAATGTTGGTTCAAGCTTGCTTCTCAATTCATCTAGCACATGCACATAAGAAATACAACCAAACACTTTGAAATGTGACACATCAACTTTTTCACCACTGTGAACTTCTCTTCAAGTGTCATATCATGCACTACAATAGTAGGGGTCTTATTCATAATGTAAACACGTATAGCAACAATTGCACCCTAATAACAATGAGGCATGTTCTTCTCATTCATCATTGCTATAACAAATTTTCCTATGTGCCTTTTTGTTAATAACAATGTTTTGCTGCTGTGTATACCTACATGAAAACTACCTTTGAATTCCATGTTTTTTCAAAAAATTGTTGAACCCATTTGTGAAGTATTATCCCCCTCCATCTAGCCTCATTCAATTTACATGTTTCCCAGTTTGTTTCTCAACCATAGCCTTGAAATTTTGAAAGTGGATAAACACCTCACTTTTTTGCTTCATGAAATAGGCCCATACTTTCCTTGTATGATCATCAATGAATCTCACATAGTATCTGCATCCACCCATAGATGCAATCTTCATCGGACCCCATAAATATGTATGTGTTAATTCAAATACATGCTTGCTTACATGCTTATCATGAGGGAATGATGCTTTTGCATGCTTTTCAAATTGATAGGCTTCACATTTTTTTGTACTTTAGCAACTTTAATTGTTGGAAAACTTCCTTAATTTGAATTATCTTTAGCTATTGTAGATTCACACGACCAACTCATTTGTGCTAGATTTCCACATCTACAACAAATCCTGCACCTTGTGCAAACATGATGACATTCACCTTTAGGCACATTTACATCTAAAATAAACATTCTATAACTTTCTTTCCCTGCATAACCAAAAAAATTTTCTTCTTGTACTCTTCGACATAGAAAGCATCAAAATTAAACCTAACTTGTAAAACCTACTCAACCATCTGCCCAATAGAAACCAATTCTTTGTACTATTATGCACGTGTAGTACATAAACCAAGTACTTTGCATTATTATTTGCCATATACAATGGTACGTTTCCTATATGCATAATGGGATGCGCATTATCATCCCTAGTCTCTACATAACCAAGACTCGGTAAAGTCTCTGCACTTAGTTGAACCACCTCTCCCATGACGGATCATGTCCACATACTAGACATTATCACTAGACTTTGCCACATTTGTAGATATAGAATTTAGCATGTGCTAGACCACAAATAGCCTCTTGGTCTCATCTACTTTCTTTCCTGTGGTTGCATAATTATTTTCTTGTCTCTTGTCTAGAAAGTAACATCAAAGTCACCGTGTGCCCCACAATTCCAGCATACAACATTCCCATGTTGACTTATATTGTAACAATGTGCATTTCCATGACCTCTTAGGCTCCCCGTGCCTCAAAAATTTCCTCAACCACATGCTTTTCTATCTTTGGATATTATTATTTTGTTGTACTTAGTGGTTTCTTCTTCCTCGACCACCTCCATGACCTGTATTGCATCCTCTCCCTCTTCCTCTTCATCTATTGTTAAAGAAGACTTGATAGAGGAATCTTCCTCAAGTTCCTTCTCTTCCACAATCAGCAAGGATACTAAATCTATAAATGTGGGAATGTTCTCTTCAATGTGGATACCAATTTTAAACCATTTGTCTTCTGGACCTAAACCTTGCAGACATTCTTCCACCTTATCATCAAAATCAATTGTAACACTAACTGATGCAAGGGAACCACATGTTTTATTTATCTTCAATGTATAGTCATTGTAGAAAGATTTCCTTCTACACTATATTCACCTCAATCTTCATTTGTAGCTTCCTTGCTTTTGCGTTGGTCATATCCAATGACAGCAAGTTGTCACAAGCCTCGTTAGGGGTTTGAGAATTTTGTATGTGCCCAAATCATAGTCCTGCACACTCACAAAAAGCTGACACATGACATTTTGACCTCCCTAGTTCTAGTACTTAAAGTCTTTAATCTACACAGTAGTTGCCCCATTTGTGCTTTCTCATGCTCTCCATCGATGTTCTCCCAATAACCTTCACCCATGAGGAAATTGGTCATTTTGATCTTCTAAGGATGAAAATTGTTCTTTTCAAAAAGCTTCTTGCTGACAATTTGGTTAATTCCATCAATGCTCAATGACATACTTACATAACTTCACTACTCTGAACTATCTCTGAGAAACCTACTAAAAATAGTAAGCTACCACTTGTAGCCACACACAGAGCGATCACTTATCAAAATCTCCCTATATCACATTCATTCAAGAGGTTATTAATAATATCTCAATATACATATTGCATTTACATGATGAGCATATTTAAAAACCCTATCTCCCTCTAATGAATACATAAAAGTATACATTTTGTATACACATTTTGAAAAGTGACTGGCCCAACTAACCATAAGATATGTATATACACTTGTTCTATAATACTAAACAATATTTGTGAAAATTGTAGCCAAAATAGAGTTTTCTGCACCACCAAAATGTAGATATACAAAAACCCAAACCTTAATATCCATGCATACAAACAAACTCTAACTCCAAAAGGGGGTCAAAATGCATTGAGATAAAAAATTTGGTTGCACAGGTGCAGTCCAAAAGACTATACAAAATTTGAGATGCACAATCTTCAAAGAGAAGCACCTTGATTGGAGGTCATTTTGTAATGGATCTTGAGAAACTCAAGGGGGTGTAGTACCAACATCCAAGGGAGGATAATGGGGAGGTCCTTGCCCCCCTCAACAACTAATTCTGTTTCTTTTTCTTGCTCCTCCAAGATCCTCAAACAAAACCAAATCTCTAATACCATGCTAAGCAATAGAGAAAGATGGTAGTTGAGATCTTGCAAGAACACACACGTGTGCATGCGCATGCACACACACACACACACACACACACACACATGGAGGCTAAACCTTCTTCTCCTTTTTTTTCTTCACTAAAACAAGATAAGAAGCCCACAATGAATAAAAGAGATAATACAACATAAGGGGAAACTAGTATAATGATTTAGTGTGAGCCACTAGCAAGTGAGCTAGCTTAATAAGTGTGCCATCACTCTCATAGGTAGGTCAAATTGGTGTAGTCCATTTTTAAGCCGCTAGTCAATGAACTACCTAGATAAGTATGTGAGCATTTGAGTAGGTAGACCAAGTTGATGTGGTCCATTTGTAGTATCACTGGCAAAGATATGGGTATCCAACAAGGCACACCAATATTGATGACTTTCAATGATAATGATCCATGAAATAGCACTATTGAGCTTAACATCTCAACATTGAAATGATTGAATGCAATAAAATAGAGAGACCTGCCACTCTAAAATAGAAGGACCAGCCCCTCTGCCATTGTGTCAATCATTTAACTTTGAAACTATAGCATAATGAAGAGTGTGTAAGCAAAAAAGATGGAATGAAGGTAAAAGGTTTAGATGCTCTCAATCTAAGGCCAAAAAGGTCAACCAAGGAGATTGAAGAAAATAAAATGACAAGAGTGATGGCTAAAAATAAAGCAAGTGCTTTGTGCTATGTGCAATGCAAGAATGATTTTGCTCTCTTGTGTTTTGAAGAGAAGCTTCCCAATCTATTATGACCCTTGCTTTGCATCAATTCATCATAAGAGGCTGCCTCCAGCACATGGCAAAGAATTTAACATGTGATGATTGCAATAGTGTAGTTGCTTATGTGTGATCGGTAGTATTTAGGAAAAGAGTTGACCCTCTTTAAAAAAATTTGGTATAGAAACTATAAATTTACCTTCTTGTTGTAGCACTCCTCCAATTGCTAATCAATTTCATCTATGACTACCTCAAAGTTAGGTAATTTGAGAATTGGTGTAGTTGTTAGTGCTATCTTGAGCTTCTCAAAGCTTTGTATTTGTTCTTTGTCCTAGGTCACCTTGTTGCTATTTTTTAGGAGCTTAGTTAGGGGTGCAAAAAGTTCTACATATTCTTTGATAGGACAAGGAGGATTCAAATTCTTGAGATGAAGAATCTCATGATGAAGATTCAAATGATGAATCAGGTGAGTCCACAAATCTCCTTGATATTGTTTGGTTGAGGCTACTAAATTATGTCCTTGAATTTTGTTGGGTCAATACATATTACCTCACTGGACATAATGAATCCAAGTTGGTCAATTTTTTGGACAAAGAAGATACATTTTCTTTAGAGAGTTGGTGCTCTCACAGAGGCCCAAAGAAAGGACATGGTGCTCATGCTCCACTTCATCCTTGGAGTAGTAAACAATGTCATTAAAATATACAACACATGTTTTTTCAAGTTACTTCATAAAAGTATCATGCATTAACCAGTTAAAGGTAGTAGGAGAAGTTTTCAGTGCAAAAGCCATTACTATGAACTCGTAATGTCCATACCTAGAGTTGAATGTTGTGTTGGGTATATCTTACTTATTCCCTCCCTCTAATCTTGTAATATCCAAATTTTGGTGAATATTTTTTATCCATGTAGATCAGCTAGTATTTTGTCATTTCTTAGGATGGGGTACTTGTTCTTTATTGTCAACCCTTGGTATAATCAATGCATAGCCTAAGAGTGCCATCCTTTTTATTTTAGAAGAGCAATTGGGCACCCCATGGTGAAACACTAGGTTGAATGAACCCTTGCTCCAACAATGATCAAATCTATTCTTTGATCTCTATAACTTTTAGCGATGACATCTTGTAGGGGCTTTTGACTACTAGACTATCCCTAGGTATAAGCTCAATTTTGTGGTCTACTTCCGTTCTTGGTGGCACTTGGGTCAATTCCTCTGGAAATAGGTATTGGTAAAGGCTGCCAAAATTTTTGCAGCCATGCTATGTGCTAAAGTGGTTTTGCAGGATTGGATATGCATCACCCTGAGTTGGGTGGAGTGATCACCCATGTGGTAGGATTCGATTATGGATTGAAGTATGGATTGTATTATGAAGTGGTTTTGATGGTTTATGGTGGTGGATGTGTAAGGGTAGAGACCATGTACAATCTGACTGCTTGGATAGGCTTGTTTGCGCATATGCAAGATGCTATTTTGATTAGACTCATGTGTTATGTTTCTCATGACAATGTCATCACAAGATTAGGATCACCTACATCGCTTAGCCAGATGAAAGGGTCAATGACTTGGGGCTTTGTTGGATCAAGGGTGTTGCATAAATCTTCTTCTTTTTGTTAGGCTCATCTACACGGTTAGTGCGTTAGGGGTTGAATGACCTACATGGCTAATGCGTCAAAGATCTTTCCTTGGCATTGCCTAAATACTTGATTCTAGGCATTGAAGAGGAATGATGCCTAAATTGGTATGATTGGTGCTGATTTCCTACCACTTACTAGTATTTGGAGTCCTTTTAGAACTCAAATTCATGGAGGGAGGCTAAGTGGCCTCATCTTATATCTGGTTCAAGTAAGTTGGAGGCTCTCGGTGAAGTGAAATTCTCGGTATCCATAATAGAGTGGAAGCAGATGAGTGGACCGGTTGATCCCTACATAGGGTCCGGTGCTCTACTAGTCATTTATATTTTTGAATTCATGGTATACCCAAATTTTGTACCTGCATTAATTCATGGTTGCCTATTTCATTTATACAGGGCATTCAAAGACTCTCTTTTGTCATTCTCCCGTGTCTTTGCACACTCTATTTTACCCTCCACTCTTCTTTCTTTCTGTGTGTGTGTGTGTGTGTGTGTGTGTGTGTGTGTGTGTGTGTGTGTGTGTGTGTGTGTGTGTGTGTGTGTGTGTGTGTGTGTGTGTGTGTGTGTGTGTGTGTGTGTGTGTGTGTGTGTGTGTGTGTGTGTGTGTGTGTGTGTGTATTCACTCTCCACTTGGTCATTTTCTTGAGTACGTTTTCATTCATACCACACATTTTGGGGTAGCACTAGTCACTAGGTACCTCTAAATCTAGTCCAAATCATGGATTAAACCCTATGCTAGGTCGAGCTCTAAGAACTCCTCCCTTATGCAAATGCTTATGCAACTCTGATGTATATTGAAATTTGGTAAAAGCATAAATTGTATATTTTTCCATAGACCCCTGGGGAGGGGTATCTCTTACCTAGTATCGGAGCCTAAGGTTAAAGGGATAGCTTGAAGCCTGGTACTAGTCGGGTTAAAAATGCATCATGCACGCATTCATGCATGATGTTTGAAAAAAAATATTATATTCATGAGCATTTATGAGCAATATTGACTGGTGATACCTATTTGAATTGTCTTTTTGTGTGGAATTTTTTGGTATATTGGGTTACAATGAGTTGATTGAAGCATCATACAATTGTATCAAGGACTTTTGAATGTTTGTTTTGTATTTTGAAATGGCTCCTAAGGTAACTTGTGATTAGTTTAACAAAAGGATAGGAGGTCTTGATGATAGTATAACTGGCCTCTGATGCCTCATAACTGGATCTTGTCTTCCAACTAGGTATAAATGATTACTCAGTCCTTAGAAAATTATGGCTTAAATTTTTTTCTCCTACCCATCTTGCAGGAATATTAGTGCAAGAAATTATCAAACATTTATTTTTTGTAATAGAGTATTGAATATGGAGTTTTGAAACTGACATGATGCAGTAGTCAATCATGCCTTCTAGAGGAAATGGAGTGACTACAAATGCCAATGTCCCAATCTCACCTCAGTCGACTATAATTGATTGTGACATCGATGCTATGCTTCAAAAGTCACAACTTGGGAACTTTAACGGGAGAAGGAAAAGATGTAAGCAAGGTTCTTGAGGATTGCATTGAGCATATGGATGATTACTTTGATTTAGCTCATTCGTCTGCCGAGAATAAGGCTATCATTGCCAAGTTCAAATTGGAAAAGATTGTCAAGCATTGTGGGAAGTACCATTGTGATGAAAATTATGTTAGCCCTAACACAACAACTTGGGATTAAGTTAAAGATCAATTAAATAAAAAATAGAAAAACAAGGTATATCACTCTAACCATATGAATGAGTACTCAGGGAACTAGAGATCTGGAGTCATACTATCAATATTTCTTGACCATTGTCAAGTACGCTCCAATTGGGATGACTCGAGAAGTCAAAGCGGAACGGTTTATAAAATTTATGACCAAAAAAGATTAATTTTAGTCCTAATATGGCTTAATAATTAATTAGATTAATATCCCTAATCTCAATCTAAGTAATCAACAGAGTATTAAGAATAGAGAGAGTAATTTAGTGTGTAAATAAGTTTAATATTCTTAATTAATTAGATTAATTAAGAAAAATATATGTACATTAGCATAATTTTGCTAATTAAAAAGGGATAAGGCTAATTACTGTGGATAATCAACTAGAGGTTTTCTCTCTAGTGATTTTTTGTGTAGAATGTTTTCCCTATGTGAGAGAGAAATGGTCAAAACTCTGAGTCTGAATTTTTTTGTGAAGAGGGGCGGCCTATTTATAGGTTTTTAGGTTTCATAGGCTGATTCTGGCAATTACTTGCACATCAAGGCAGCTCCCAGCCTTCCCCTAGCACAGATGAGTTTGAAGTAGTAACCGAAGTCACGGAGTTTGAGTACAGGGGCTGATGTGAGATTTTGTTTTAATTTGAGGAAACAATCCTCCTCCTCTTTTTTCCATGTAAGTTTGGTTGTCTTTTTAAGTAGCTAAGGCAAGGGCGCGGCAATGACTGCGTAATCTTTGACAAAGATTCTATACCATCCTGTAATGCCCAGAAATCCTTGAATCTCACTTACCGTCTTGGGTTGTGGCCTTTCTATTATGTCTTTAAATTTTGTGGGGTCTACAGGGTTTATGATAAATCCAAGATAGCTAACTTCAGGAGTAAAGAACACACGTTTGCTCATCTTAGCATATAAATGATGTTGGCGTAGAAGATGAAGTAATTTACGTACATGGCCTTCATGCTCTTTTTCATCTTTGGAGTATACCAATATATCATCAAAAAATACCAATACAAAACCATCCAGATATTCTTTAAATATATCTTGCAAGAGTCGATTAAAAGTAGCCAGAGCATTTGTAAGACCAAAAGGCATCACTATGAACTCATAATGCCCATATTGGGTGTTGAATGCGGTTTTATAAACATCTGCTTCTTTAATCTGGATTTGATGGAAGCCTGATCTTAGATCAATTTTTGTGAATACCTTGGCCTCATGTAATCCATCAAGTAATTTTTCAATGTAAGGAATAGGATACTTATTGTTTACAGACACCTGGTTAAATCCCCTATAGTTGATGCAGAGACGTAAAGATCCATCCTTCTTCTTTTGGAATAGAACAGGCGCCCCAAGGTGAAATGCTTGATTGTATGAATCCTTGTTCAATAAGTTGACAAAGCTGTTTTTTCAATTCTATAGCTTCAGGAAGTGACATTTTGTAGGTTCTTTTTGAAATTGGTTCACTACCTTGAAAGGTTTCTATTTCATGATCTATGTCCCTTTGGGGAGGTAAATTTGACAGATCTTCCGAAAATATATCCAAAAATTCCTTAAGTCATTCTGGATTTGGGTTGTCCTTTGAATCATCAGTCTTGTTGAGTTTTACTACAAGGATCTATTGCCCCTTGTGTAACCCCTTCAGAAGTCGACTAGGCTTAACTAAATGAGCCTTAGGCTTCCCATTGGATCCTTGTACTAATGTTTCTTCACCTAAGTGATTTTTGAAGGATAGGTTCCCTTGAGCACAATGAATGTGGGCTTGATTTTTTATCAACCAATCCATTCCTAGAATACCCTCATAGATTCCTACTGGTAGGGTTCAAAAGTAAGATGAAGTGAGGGTTCCTCCCAGTTTGAATTGTACTTCCCCGGCTGTAAAATGAGATAGAACCTCTTTCCCATTTGCTAATTCTACCACTAATTTCTTGGTGGGGTATTGGTTTATTTTGAGCTTACTTAAGCATTTAGGGGAGAGAAAAGAGTGTGTGCTACCACAATCTATAAGTAATTCAAATTTTCACTTTGTTTATTTGTAGTGGTTTGGATGACTACATATTGTTGCTGAGATCTAGGGTTATCAATGGCGGAAAAAAGAGTAGATCTTTGATCTTCTTTATTCATCAAGGTTGGCTCTCCCACTGCAGCATAGGCTCTAGCTCCTCTACCTCTTCCTCTTCCTCTGCCTCGTCCTCTATTTCTTCCTCCTCTTTGATTATTTCCTTGGCCTGTCTAAGACTGAGGAATGGTCCCAGTAGCAACTCTGGGATTTTTTTCCTTAGGACGTCTGTTCTTGTAGTGTCCCATTCGATTGCATCCATAACATCTGATATTTGGAAAAGTCTGTTCTATATTTGATGCAGTTGTTACTACCCTTCGTTGGTTTCCTTGGTTGAAATTTCCCCTCGCCCTTCCTCTGAAGTTGTTGTAGTTATGATAGTTCCTTACAGAGGGGTTTCCTTCAGCCGCAAGCAGTTTAGCTCTCAGAAGGGCATCTTGAATTGATGTGGGCCTCATAGCTTCTAAGCGTGTACTTAAAGGTTTGTTAAGGACCTAGCAAAAGCGAGCAATCTATTAATCTGTTGTCATCAGTGGTACATAGCACCGTAAGGACACATATTTGGTGTAGTACTCTTCTAAAGTAAGCCCTAACTGCTTGAGGGAAAAAAAATCATTCATTCTTATAGCTTGATGTGCCGGAGGAAGATATCTCTCTTTTACTGCCTGTTTCATTTTCTTCCAAGATGGACTAATGGAAGGATTATCTCTACAATGTTGTTTCCACCAGAGTTTAGCATCTCCAGTGAGTCGAAACATTCCCAACATTGCATGATTTTTTGAAGCAGTTCTTGACGCCAAGAAATAGTCATCCATGGCATCAAGCCATGCTTTGGCATCACGTTCTAAGTTAGGTCCCTCTCCCTTGAGGTCGAGAGTTGAACCTGTTTTAATAGTAGTTTCTTCTCCTGGGCGGGAGTGTAGAGGCTTTTTGCATTGCCCTGGGATTTTAATTAATGAAATTCTTTTAGTGTTGAAGAATAATTTGTTTTGTCATGAAAATTTTCAATCTATGTATATACTTTCATTCTTAAATAAAAACAAAAATCCAACATTCAACATAATCATTCCATTGAATTACACAAAAAACATGACATTTTCATAAAACCATAGTATATACAAGAGTTAACTAACTCATAGTATGTACAAGATGGACTCATACTATGTACAAGATGGTAACACTCCGATACCAAAATCTTCTGAGGTATTGGTGCGTTTGACAGGGGATCAAAAAATATAACATCTTTTGGTCCTCTAAACTTAGGGCCTACCCTCATGGGTCTCATCCTACCTGGGTATATAACTTTAGCTACCTGATCAAATACCCACTGATTTTGAGACACCTCTATCCCATCTATAGTAATGGTTTGATCCTGATCTTCAATCCCGCTGAAAAAGTAGACTGCGATGGTTCGAAGTGTTTCGGCCCATTTGAGTCTCTTCAAGTTTAGTGCCAATCCCACTATCTGTCCCGCATCAATCAAGAAAATTGCACCAAACTTTGAGCAGCTTATTCCCCATGTAGGAGGAGGAGAAAACATCTTGTCTAGTAATTGCATGATGCTCTTGCAAAATAGAAATTTACTGGATTTGCAAGCAGCCTCGAACATGATATTGAAGTTCATAAACTTCTGGTAAGCCTGGCGGACGTTTTCTTGCATTGATAGGGAAATTCTCATTTCAAAATATACTATAATTATAATTGAAAAATTACTTATTAAACCTTCATTTTGTCAACCTTTCCCCCTAGGTTCAGGACCTTACTAACTCAGGCTATGATACCACTTGTGAGGTCCCCAACCCCACCGACACCCAAGTGGGATGGGATCCTTTACAGGTCTCTAGGTGTAATAGAAGTCAGAGTCTCTAAACAAGAAAAATCCAGGGAATAGACCTTTACCATTGACAATAGCTTGGGTTTATAGCCCTAGCAAAGACCTAGTCATGTCTCGCAGTGGAAACGGGGACAACAATTTTGAAATTTCTAAAACTATTTCGGCCCTATAACTTCCACAATTTGGGCTAAGGTATCCTTAACCAATGCTTTTTTTCCCCTAACATATGTGAGGGCACAGCCGTTGGTGGATTCCTCTTTCAGGTAGAGAAGTTTCTAAATGTTTTAGTGTGTGGGAATGGATAGTTACCTGACAAATTAGGTCCACCCGTCCATGATTGACAACCTTAGTCAATCCCCACTTCCACCCCCGCACTCACACATGATACTTTGTTAAATAATTACTACCACGATCTTATCACAATTAAAATAATGATTCCTTTTATCCTTCATAACAAAATTTCATTAAAATAGCCCTTGAAAGCAGTATTAAAAACACTTATCTTAAGATCGCCTATACAGGGGTGAAAAACAGCACCCATACCTTATTTATAAAAAAAACCAGGGTGGAAAAAGACATCACCCAAAGTTCGGACGTCCATATGCCAACCAGTTGCCCATACAACGGGGCGGTTTCTCTAGGATAAAAACAATATCCTAAGTAGTATCCACAGACATGCATAGGGTAATGACTCCACGTACACTGAGGTAACCAACTCATCCATGGCTGACTCGCCATCATTACTCATCACCTGGAGTAAAACATTCCAAGGAATCAGAGGTGTCTTGAGACAAGCTGTCTTAAGGATGATCAAACATTCTTTCCTAGGTCAATGAGTCTTAGCCCAAACAATTCTTTCCTAATTACAAACAATGCTCGTTGGTTTTTTGGAAGTTTCCTTCCGTTTCCGACCAATTATTCCTTTTCTAATTTCTATTCCCTCCTTATGTATGCAGTGTTAACTTATAAAAGATCTTAAACTTATTTAAAGACTTAATTAAATAAATGGAAATCCACCTGGGACTAATCATCCATTTGTTGCAATGTTGGCGCCTGAAGACTCTCCTTCGTAGGGCTTCTACTAGGCCTAGCCTCATGGTCATGGGGACGTCCTAGTCCTTTTGTGCGTTGTATCTTCCTCATCGAATTGAGAATTTTCTCGTGTCCTCTTCAGAGCCATATTGGTAGCCTTATAAAAGGATACTTAATCAATTACAGAGTTAATTGAATAATTTCTCTTATTTCTTTTACCCAAAAGTAGAGATTTTTAGACTAAGTAAATATCTTTGATAAATATCTGGGTGAGATATTTTTTTCTCAACTTCTTAGTAGTAATATTGTGCTCTCGTAATTATCTCGTAATTATTGGAGCTATTTTACTAATTTCCGTATTTAATTTATTTTCAAAAATATTCTAATTTTTCTTTAGTAATTTATGAATCACTTATCTGCTTGTGGAATATTTATCCTATGTAGATTTTGATATATTATAACCTTGGTAATTATCTTGCTAATTTATAAGTTGATTTACTATTTTTCCTTCTCAATTTATAGTCAAAATCAGATAATATTATCTAAGATAATTAGCTAAGGTAATTTTTTGTACTTAAGATAAATATTTAAACTTTCTAATGTGGTTTTTCATCTTTGGTAATTACTATGTAATTATATAAATTAATTTACTAATTTCTCTTTCAAATTTACAATCAAAATCAGACAATATTAGCTAAACTAATTATTTGTGCATGAACTATTCATTACGGGTTGCTAATAGTGATTCCTACCTTTAGTAACTACTATATAATTATCTAAGTAATTTAACTAATTTTCCCCTTTAATTTATTCTTGAACCTAGATAATTTTGGCCTAATTAAATAAACTAATTTTTTGTGTATCTCCTAATTATCTCGTCTTTTTAACATTGATTTCTATCTCTAATACTTATTGTATAATTATCTAAGTAATATAACTAATTTCTCCCTTTAATTTATGCTCAAAAATAGATAATTTTGGTCTAATTAATTAGATATACTTATTTTTTGTGTATGTGCTAATTATCTTGGCTTCCTAACATTGATTTATATCTTTGATAATTAGTGTATAGTTATCTACGTAATTTAATTAATTTCCTCCTTCAATTTATGCTTAAAAACAAAAAAAATTGGCCTATTTAATTAGATAAACTAATTTTCTATGTACACCATAATTATCTCGGCTTCCTTACATTCATTGTAAAATTATCTAAGTAATTTAACTAATTTTTCCCTTTAATTTATGCTGAAAAATAAACAATTTTGATGTACTTAATTAGATAAACTAATTTTCTATGTATGTCCTAATTATCTGGCCTTTGTAACATTGATTTCAATCTATGATAGTTAGTGTATAGTTATCTAAGTAATTTACCTAATTTTCCCTTTTAATTTATGCTTAAAAACAAATAATTTTGGTTTATTTAATTAGATAAACTAAATTTTTTTGTCTACTCAAATTATTTTGGCTTCCTAACATTGATTTATATCTTTGATAATTATTGTATAATTACCTAAGTAATTTAAATAATTTCCCCCTTTAATTTATGATTAAAAAATAGACAATTTTAGCCTAATTTACTTAGATTCATTATCTGTTAATGAGAAATTTATCTCATGTTTCTAATAGTATTTCCTAATGGTGGTAATTAACTTAGGAATTTTTTAGCTAATTAAGTATGTTTTTCTTTAATTTTTTAATTAAAGACAAATAATTCTTGCCTAATTAGTATCAAAAACTAATCAAAAAATTAAGAGATAATTTTCCTAGCATCTTGACAATCTAATCCAGCTCTAATAATTATCTTATACTAATCTAAGTTTAATCAGTAGAATTACCCTTAATTTATGACCAAAAATATTAATTTTAGCTTTAATATGGCTTAATAATTAATTAGATTAATATCCCAATCTTAATCTAAGTAATCAGTAGAGTATTAAAATTTAAGAGGGTTAATTTAGTATGTAAATAAGTTTAAACTTCTTAATTAATTAGATTAATAAAGAAAAATATAGGTATATTAGCATAATTTTGCTAATTAAAAAGGAATTAAGCTAATTATCATGGATAATCAGCTAGAGGTTTTCTCTCCAGTGATTTTTGTGTAGAATTTTTCTTGTATGTGAGAGAGAAATGGCCAAGACTCCAAGTCTGATTTTTTTTGTGAAAAGGGGGGTCTATTTATAGGTTTTTAGGGTTCATAGGCTGCTTCTGGCAGTTACTTGCACATCAAGGCAGTCCCCAGCCTTCCCCTAGTGCCATCTACTGAAAAAGCTAACTTGGTCAAGCTCATGACTGCTCCACACAGCCTCCAAATGCACCAAATCAATTTTTGCTATTATCTGACCCTTTTCATGATTAACTTTGAAAATATCTGCAAATATATGTAAATATCTAGGGCTTTGTGATAAAAGTCTTTTACAATAATGATTACTAAAACCTTACAATTTATTTAATTAATTTAATCAACAGTGTAAACTTCCAGGGGCCATAACTATGTCAGTTTTCATCGGAATTCAGTTCTAAAAATTTCTAACTATAGTAAAGTCATGATTACGGTTCCAAAAATACTAATATTTTCCACGGTTGGACAATTCTACACTGCTTTCTTACAAACAAATCAATTTGATTAGGCTTTATACAATTTCTAAGGTTTCAGAAATTGGAAACCTTGCATTTAGATACTATTTGACTTGCACTATTTGATATTCCCATAGGTTGATTCTTGAACTCCATGTTAGCTCTCTCTAATTTGTTCCTACCTGTCTGATGTTTCTCCATGTATTTGATCCACTCGTTCAACCAAAGCTCTACCATCCAGATAAACTTATCTCTCCCCTTAGTTTGATTCAGTGAATCTATTTGTGTATTGTTTTCTCTATTCCTATGCCTTCTTTTGATCTAGTTGTACCACATTCATATCTATTTTTGCAATGGGGAAGATGTTTATTGATGCCAACATTCTTTATACCTTTTTGCTACCATATTTCTTACATGATTCCTTTGATAACATGGCTTGTTTATATCTTTTGGAGTTATTTGTCTTGATGTAGATTCTTCTATTTGTTGATCCTTGTATAGTCAATGTCTGGCCAGCATATTCGTGTATGGAGCCTACATTTTTTATCCAAGGTATGTCATAGAAACATGTTGTAGGCACCCTATACATCCATTATCAAAAGGCAAGCTTTAAACTTCTCAGACCCTACCTTGATCTACAAGTTTTCAACTAGGCTAGTAGCTTGCACTATCCTTTGATTTACCATTCTTATTTTGAAAGTGCAGGTTTCATATCACCGATTCTTAACTTCTGTTTGATATGCTCACCTAGTATATTCACTCCAACACCCCCATCTAGAATGACTCTTGATAGTGGCTCCCACTATTTTCTCACCTTGTAGTCAATTTGATTGATCGACACCTTATCGTATTTAATATTAGACCATGCTTCTACCATCACTTTAGATTCCTTGTGTCTTTGCGTCGTACTGAACTTATAAACCTTAGGTAACATTCTTCTAATGTCCTCAATAGGCAGATTTTGGAACCTTTCACATACTTTGACATAATTCTCATCCTGCTCATTTCCAGAACTACTATTTGAGTTTGACTACTTTCCCTTTGGAAAGCTCTCCTCCCAATGCCATCCTCTGCTAGTCTTCTTTATCATTTAGCCATTGGATACTTTAGTATAGATTTAGATTATTCCTTCTAAACATTTCAGTCCTTAGATCCTTCTTAACAGCCTCAACCAAGCTCAGGTTCCTTATCAAACCCTCTAGCTGCCTTTGGCAAATTCTCCTTACTAGATCTTGCAATTTGGCATACCTCTTGCTCAGGTTCCTTATCAAACCCTCTAGCTGCCTTTGGCAAATTCTCCTTACTAGATCCTGCAATTGGGATTTCCTCTCTCTGAGATTTCGAAGCTGCCAGCCAAAACTTAAAATGGATTGAAATTTTGAGCACTCTTCTCTTTGGCCTCCTCCTCTATAGATCTTGACTGATTTGAGTTGCAATACCTACTACTGCTCTTGCCACTCATCCACTTCCTTGGCCTTTCCCTTAGCCTTCTAGACATCCCTTTATTTCTCCCACTTGTGAGCCTCTTCACTTTACTTCTTTTGATTGGTTGGCTTATCTGGTATCTCTTCAATGACAATGCTAGCACTCCTAGTGACCAGGCGCCCTAGCACTGGCTGTGCAACCTTCCCCTCGACCATTTCAACTTTTACATTGTTTGGAAATTGTGTTGCAAAAAGTACATACTTTCCATGGGTGTAGGACCTCAAATTTTTCCTAGTGGAAAACCAGTCCTTTCCCATCCTCATCCAGAAGAATTATGGTACCTACCTCTTCCAACCATCCCACTAGTACTAGCTCTGTTTTTAACATTTTTAGATGCCTTCTCCTACTATGGATTGGTCAATGCTATCATGGATACATCCTTCCCCTCCTCAAAGTGGTGAATTTTTTAATTTTTTAGTTACTCTAAAGATGCCCAAAATATTTGCAATCAGTACATTGACAACATTCATTAGATCAATGTTCTTTGGATTTACATTTTGTACATCATGTCTCTACTTTTCCCACTAGAGGTCTTGTCCTAGTGATCTTAGAGATCTATTGGACAATACCTTGATCTTTCTACTCCATCCTCCCTTCTTCTTGCTCTTGAATGTATTTTCTGACTTCTCATCATCCAAAGAAATAGAACTGGTGTTGAAGCTTCAATTTTTTACTCAGTGGAATTGGAGCTTGCTTTTCCTCTCCAACCCTTCTCCTTCTTAGATGATTGAATTCCAATTTCAAAGCTCTTTGCACTAGATCATTAAATTTTATGGTAGGTGCTGTCACTTCTTATTTTTTGAGCTTCTTGCTTCTGAATCCACTTAGAAACCAAACTTTCATACACTTCTCTGAGGGTGACCCATTTAGTTGTGGATCAATTCTTTAATTTTCTCCACATAACTCCTAATTGAAATCTTACCTTGCTTGACTTTATCCAGATCATAGAGGATATCATCATTCCCTTAGTTCTCACTATATTCTAGCAAGAAGGCTTTCTTCATCTTACTGTATGTCTTCTGCTTACATGCTGGATAATGATAGTACCAGTTTTGTGCAACATCTTTCAAAGTTTTTGGGAAAAATCCACCTGATCATATTCATCTATATCCTTCAGATAAGTATACTACTCAAATACTTGAATACAAACATCTAGATAATCTTTGCTTCTACCTTTGAAGTGAAAAATGCTAATTTTAGATCATTAGACCTCTCGCCATGTCTGGATTTGACATGATGATATGACTCCCTTTCCCGACATTTAGAATTATTATTGTGATTTGGTATTCTCTCCCGATATCTATGATTGTCATGATGGTCAATGTCTGCTTCCCATCTCTTATTGTAGTCATCATTAGTCTCTGTGTGCCAGCTTCTTTTTCTCGACTACGTTTTATCTGAGAATTTGATTGTCTATGTTATAAAATCTAATATCTAACCAGTCCAAATGATTTTCTCATATTAAATTGGTCATTTAATGTGGGAGAATGAATGAGAACAAGGGTTAGAATATAGACATGTGCTTACAAATCTATCTCAACATGGGGCCAATGGTAAAGGGGTCCAAATGAGAGACGGTCTATCAAAGAGCAAGGCTAGCCAATGAAGCTTAAAGACCTTAGGGTTAACTTCATTGAAGACCTCCAAAGGTTAGTGTTAAAAGTTATTTGACCTTAGGTAAGCTAGGGTTGTGCTTGAGGTGGGAACCCAGCCCAAGCTTGAGGTGCTTGTCATGCTTGTTGACTAAGGTGCTTGAGGTGCTTGTTGTCGTGCTTATTGACTAAGGTGCTTGAGGTGCTTAATGACTAAGGTGCTAAGGTGCTCTATGTCTAAGGTTCTTGAGGGAGTAAGGTGTTCCACAAAGCCAACATGATCCAAGCTTGGTACCAAGAAGGCAAATAGGACACTTTTCAAGCTCTTCTTCATGTTTCCCTCATGGTGTGTCTAAAGCCTATTGGTTAGCCTCCCAAGGGGTCCAATGATAATTTAGTTGATTTAATTAATTGTCTATGCATTTATCAAGTCTTCTCTCTCAAAGGGGAAATGGGGACACTTGTCCCAAGGCTACCCTTGTTGCTTGATATGCATTGAGCTTGTGATTGGCCAAGCTTGAGGAGGTCCAATCAAGTACCAAAAAGTGCTAGAAGAGGGGGTCTACCAAAGCAAGAAGGGCGCTAGCTTGGGGGGTATAGTCTCCCACAAACACACACACACACACACTCATTGTGTGAAGTGAAAAGAGCAAGATCTCCATCTCTTTCTCCAAGCTAGTAGAGAAGTTGAGAGCCTACACCAACAATCTTGGCTATGGAATGCAAATCCAACCAAGAGCCATGCTTCAATGCTTAAGCTTTCCATCTTCTCCATCTTCATTACTATGCTATTATGTATCCTAGCAAGAAGAGTGACGATAAGTGAGGAACTATTTCTTTCCTCTTCCCTACCTTCATTCCCCGCTAGCTCTCTCCACCTTTGAAGGTGTTTGAGGCCTTGGGACTAAGGTTGGGGATTTTTTTTTTTTTTTACAAAGTCTATGTTATGCTCATGATGCATGAAGCTTTCCATCTTCATTGCATCACCTAGGTCACAAGGAACACAAAGATTGTATTGTACCAAGTCTCTCTTGATGGGAGAATCTATATAAAAGCCTATTGGAGGGTGGACCAGCTCCACATAAATCGGGTCCTCAAGAAGTTCTCTAAACTCTCTCTCTCTTGCAAAAGTATTATTCATGACAAGTTAGTTAAGTACTATAATTATGTTTCTACCATCAATTAAGTTCACCCTCTATCTTCTCAAAGTAGTCTCACAAAAATGCTCTCTTTAATTCTCCTAATTCTTCTATTCTCAAAGTTCATAGGCCATTTCCATTACATTGGTATCAGAGCTATTGATTTCTCTTTTATTGCTTAAGAAGAGAGGTCCTTAAGTTGTCCATGAAAGGTTGGGCCTGTTAATTGCAATAGGGTAAGTGGGAAAAGGATCTATTATCTTGCGTGAGAAGGACTTAGTTAGAGGTACACCGTTGCGAACTTTGAGTCTCAATAGGAACCATAATCAATCGAGAAATGCTATACCCTCTCCACTAGTCTTTGCAATTAGCAATGTGTAAACCATAGGTGTGGCTGCTTGAGAATTGATTTTAAAAGGTAAAGAAGAGTAGCGACTAAGTTTTTTGAGGGTACCAAAGCACAAAGTAATCTATACATGAGTTTAATTAGCATGGCTGACAATAGCCAGGAGAGTAGAATGAACACTGATAACTTTGATTTTGCACATGAAGGTGCTAATGATGATTCCTCCATGTTTGTCAATTATCTTGTTACTAGGTTACAGCAAGCTATGGGCAACCCTCCTTTGCAAGCTGAAGTTACTCAACAACTTCGTGCTTATGGGATTTCCATTCCTCTCCAAGAGGAGAGAGAGATCTTAGGAGGTCTCTTGATGATACCCCCAAAAGAATACTCTCTCCCATACAAGAGGATGAATCCAAAGAGTGAGAAAGTAATGAATCCCTAAGTTCCTCTAAAGATGTGGCTCCATGAAGACAACGGAGTCTAGATGGTCACCAACTCCTCCCAAGAGGAAACGGTCAATCCAAAGTTCTTATTCTCATCACTCCAAAAGGGAAGAGAGGAAAAAAAGGAAGAAAGGGAAAGAAAGAGGTCACCCTCTTCTCCTTCTTCTTCACCTTCCTCATCTTCCAATGAAAGCTATGGCTATTCTCCTAGAGAATACAAAAGGGGAGGACATCGCAAAACTTACCCTACATTGCAAAGGTCCCAAAAGCTCAAGAAGTTCAAAGAGGGAGGAAAGAGTATCTCTTTTTTCACCTATGATGGCACCTTTGGTGCTACAAAGTATTGACCTTCATCCAACAATTTGATGCGGCCTTTGGAAATGAGGGCTTCAGTCCTCCAAGCTACACCATGTAGCTATACACTTCTAGAAATCTTCTCGTCAATGGTGGGTTAGCCTTCGTGGCAATGGTGAAGCCCAAAATACATGGAAAATTGTACGAGTTTCCATCATGAAGCAATTCCTTGCAAGCGATGCAAAGGACAAAGTGCTTACCGAATGGCGGAGTTTGAAGTTTCTTCCCATGAGTCTATCCACAAATACGTAGACAAGTTTTGGGATTTACATCTCAAGGCTGCTGTCTTTCAAAAGATAGACTTCGCCAAGCAAAAGAAACAATTTTGTGCAAGATTACCTAAAGAGATGGCCGAGTATGTCAACTCTCAACGGCCTGGTTCTATCACCAAAGTAATCCACCACACTGTGGTTGCTTCACGCATCAATTTCCAACAAGGGGCTAGAAGGAATTTCAAGCCCATGGAAAGCAAAGACAAAAGTGATGCAAAGGGGAAAACCAATACCCAAAATTCTTTCCAAGGTAATTCTAACAACAACAACAACAACAACAACAACAACAATAATCAGTCCAAGGGAAAGAGAGTTTACAAAGTAAAAATAAACTCTCTCTTGAAGAGCTTGAGGCTTTTCGCAACAAGGACCACAAATGTTTTAAGTATGGGGAGCAAGGACATGGCTATTGTTCTTGCCCCAAGAGAGATGCCCGCAATGAGACTCCTAGAGCTTCCACTATTGAAGATCCAAAGAGGATGCTCATTGCAAAGGATCACCTCTCTCCTATGTTTGGGAAAAGTTAAGGGAGCATGATGCCTTCATCTTGTTTGACCCTAGCTCTACTCACAACTTCATATCAAACGAGTTGGCCACCAAGTTGGGCATTTAAGATTTTAAGATGGGAGATATTGTAACAGCCGACACCGCTTTCAAGGGACAGCAAGCCTCCATTACTCCCTTGATTGGGAAGTTGAGGCTTCATGTCCAAAGCTATGTTGACAAAGAATACTTTTTCATCTCTTTTCTCCAATATGAGGATGCTATCATAGGGGGACCATGGGTCAACCGCATGGCTCCCAACATGCCTGAAAGGAAAGTCTACTTCACCTACACAGAAAAGAGCATGTATATAGATGCTAGTGAGTCTGGTCGTACTATACCACTTGCAAGTTCTCTTGCTTTTGATAAATCAATGAAGAACTCAATTTTTGTGTACATTATTCTTGTCAAAGAGTCCCCTAAAAGGTCCTACTATTTCATCAAATGTAAATGGTAGGAATCAAGAAGAGTTAGACTTGTCTAATTTTCTAAAATCATTCCAAGATGTTTTTATCGTTGTTATCCCTATGGACTTACCTCCAAAACGAGGGGATGATGACCATCGAATTGAGCTCCTATAGGAAGCTCACTGCCTAACAAGCCTCCAAAGGGATGGTGAGGCCTAGCTCCTCTCCCTTTTGTTCTCTAGTCCTTTTAGTGCAAAAGAAAAGATGGTACATACCGTTTGTGTGTGGATTATCAAGCACTAAACCATGTCACTATCAAAAACAGATTTCACGTGCCTTGGGTACAAGATCTATTGATAAGCTACAAGGCTCTATCTACTTTAGTAGGATTGACCTTAAAAGTGGCTATCATCAAATAAGGATAAGGGATGAAGATATCCTCAAGACCATATTTTGTACAATGTTTGGTCTTTATGAATATCTAGTCATGCCTTTTGGCTTGACTAATGCACCAGCCACGTTCAATTGTTTAATGGAAAAAACCTTTAGACCCTACCGCAATTTCATTGGAGTGTTCTTTGATGATATAATCATTTACTCCAAGTCCTTGGAGGAACACGAGCAACATCTCCAAGTGATTTTTCAAGCACTGAGGGAGAACAAGCTTTTTCTCAAATCAAAAGAAAACAATTTTTTCCTTCAAGAGATCCAATACTTAGGTCATTTTATCTCTCAAGATGGTATCTATATGGATCCATCAAAGTTAGAGGTAATAAAAGCATGGCCTAATCCAAGGAATCTACATGAGCTAAGAATCTTTATTGGTATGTGTGCATACTATAGATGCTTCATGGCAAAATTCTCTCAAATAGCAAGACCATTACATGACTTAACAAAGAAGAACGTTAAGTACTCATGGACTGCTATAAGGAGAAAAATGCTTTTGACAAGCTCAAAGAGAAGCTTACCTCCCATCTAGTCCTTATGATTTTGGATCTCTCAAACCCATTTGAGGTCCAATGTGATGCTTGTGGTGATTTCCTTGGAGCAGTCTTGCTTCAAGAAGGGCATGACATAGCATATGAGAGCCGAAGGCTCAATACATATGAACGGATCTTAGGAATTCATGAGAAAGAGCTTTTAGCTGCTCTACATGCCCTAGACACATGGAAGCACTATCTATTGGGAACTCCATTTATTCTATGAACTGACCACCAAAGTCTCAAGTACTTCATGACGCAAATCAAGCTTTCCAACAAACAAATAAGGTGGGAAAATTTTCTTTCAAAATTTTAATTTCATATTGCTCACATTGCTAGTAAGCACAAGCAAGTGGCCAATGCACTTTCACGATGACCAAAAGTTAATGCAGTGTCAATATCTACTCACAATGATCTATCTTTTATGACAGATGAGTATGCTATTGACCCTAACTTTAAAGACATAGTGTTAGCCCTTGCTTTGGGGAAGAAAGAGGAACCATTCACCTTGCAGGATGGTTATCTTCTCCATGGCAATAGGCTATGTATTACCCACTCCCTTTGTGAGAAAGTCATGTATGATTCTCATGCTCCTCTCTATGCGGGGCATAGAGGCATTCAATCTACTCTTTGAGATTAGAGACGTACTTCTATTAACCTACCATGAAAGTGGACATACAAGAGTATGTTTCAAAATGTGTGGTATGCCAAAAGACTAAGTATGATAAAGGGAAGCAGCCTGGATCCATTGCCAATGCCTAATTCACCATGGGAGAGTATATCCGTGGATTTTATCTTTGGATTACCCAAGTCTATCAATGGGAATATGGGAATATGGACAATAGTCAACATGTTTATCAAGCAAGCACACTTTATTCCTGCCAAAAAGACCATTAAGGCACACCAAATGGCAACTCTCTTCATATCTCATATTTCAAACACCATGGATTGCCAACATCCACCGTGATAGAGATCCTAGAATCACCAGTAATTTTTGGAAAGGTCTCTTTGAAAATTTAGGTACAAGATTGAATTTCTCTTCGGCCTATCACCCACAAATGTATGGCCAAAGTGAGATAGCCAATCTTACGATACTCGATCTATTAAAGACTTATGTTATAGAAGTAGATCAATGCTCACAATGGAAAAAGTACTTATCTCTTGTAGAGTATGCGTAAAATAACATTGTCCATACTTCTACGGGAAAATCACCTTTTGAAATCATAGAGGGAAGACCTAAAAGTCCCTTGCTACTTAAAGTACAGGGGAAGATCTTCGCTACCAAAATGAATATAGCCGTGACCTACAAGAATCTTTTCAAAAGATTAAGGAGGCTATATCCATCTCTCAACAAAGGCAAAAGGCTGATGTTGGCAAGAAAAAAAGGACCTTAACGTTCAAAGAAAATGATTGGGTCTTACTTAAGTTTCTCAAGGCTTGATTGAGGCAAACGACGGGCAAAAATCCTACGAGCCATCAAAAGTATTATGCTAAACTAGCAAAAAGCTACTATGGTCCTTTTCAAATTTTGATACCAATCAATGAGATGGATTATCAACTCAAGTTGCCCAACCATTGGCTCATACATAATGCTTTTCAAGTGAGCCTACTTAAGCCCTACAAAGGAGAGCCACCAAGTGAACCAATTATTGAAGACCCTCCCAAAATCGAAGACCAAGAAGAGGTGCTACAACCCGAAGCTATCCTTTGGCATGAAGACAAGGTACTACGACATGGTAAGATTATCCCACAATATTTTATTAAGTTCAAAAATTATCCTTTTGAAGATGCTAGATGGATGCAAGGAATACAACTTAAGGATAGTATGAACCTTGTCAATGCTTACAATGCTACATTAGAGTAAGAAAATGAAAATATTTCTTTTTAATGACCAATGTTTTTGTCTTATAAGACTAGTTCTCTTTTTGTTGTGCAAAAAATTAAGTAGTATTCATACTTAGAATCATGTTTGTGATGACGATGTCTCTCAAACACCTAGTAGAATTTGTCGCTCTACTTGGGAGAATGAAATGTACTAAAGAGCACACATGCTTGCATGTCTCCCAAGCGCTAAATGGATTAGTCATCCATCTTGGAATGATGTCGTAGGGTAAAAAGGGATCCTCTACCCGCTAAGAAACATTGACTAATGACAAAGGCTTTATCTATTCTACCTCATAGTCGAGGACGACTATGATTTCAAGAGAGAGGTAATCTCATAAAATCTAATATCTAACCATCCCAAATGATTTTCTCATATTAAACTGATCATTTAATGTGGGAGGATAAATGGGAACAAGAGTTAGAATATAGGCATGTGCTTACATATCTATCTCAAC
Source organism: Adiantum capillus-veneris (assembly GCF_014529385.1). Classification (NCBI taxonomy): domain Eukaryota; kingdom Viridiplantae; phylum Streptophyta; class Polypodiopsida; order Polypodiales; family Pteridaceae; genus Adiantum; species Adiantum capillus-veneris. Next base: position 23,275,250 of record NC_140938.1, on the reverse strand, counting down.
ACGGGGTCAATTGTAAAGGGGTCCATATGAGAGATGGCCTGTCAAAGAGCAAGGCTAGACAATGGAGCTTAAAGACCTTAGGGTTAGCTTCATTGAAGACCTATAAAGGTTAGTGTTGAAAGTACTTTGAACTTAGGTAATCTAGGGTTGTGCTTGAGGTGAGAGCTCGGCCCAATCTTGAGGTGCTTGTCATGCTTGCTGACTAAGGTGCTTGAGGTGCTTAATGACTAAGGTGCTAAGGTGATCCATGAGTATGTTTCTTGAGGGGGTAAGGTGTTCCACAAAGTCAACACGATCCCTACTCAAGGGCGGGAGAGCCCTCATTCTAGGGGCTGCAGAGAGAACACACACACCCTCCACAAGGCAAACTTGGTACCAAGAAGGCAAATAGGACACTTGTCAAGCTCCTCTTCATGTTGCGCTCATGGTGTACCTAAAGCCTATTGGTTAGCCTCCCAAGGGGTCCAATGATAATTTAGTTGATTTAATTAATTCTCTATGCATTTAGCAAGTCCTCTCTCTCAAAGCGGAAAGGGGGACACTTGTCCCATGGCTACCCTTGTTTCTTGATATGCAATAAGCATGTGATTGGCCAAGCTTGAGGAGGTTCAATCAAGTACCAGAAAGTGCTAGAAGAGGGGGTCTACCAAAGCAAGAAGGGGGCTAGCTTGGGGGGTATACTTTCCCCCTCCCCCTCCACACACACACACACACACGCGCGCGCACACACACACACACTCATTGTGTGAAGTGAAAAGTGCAAGAGCTCCATCTCTTTCTCCAAGCTAGTAGAGAAGTTGAGAGCCTACACAAACACTCTTGGGTATGGAATGCAAATCCAACCAAGAGCCATGCTTCAATGCTTAAGCTTGACATCTTCTCCATCTTCATTACTATGCTATTATGTATGCTAGCAAGAAGAGTGATGATAAGTGAGGAACTATTTATTTCTCCTATGAATGTTTCTTCTTCCTCTTCCCTACCTTCATTCCCCGCTAGCTCTATCCACCTTTGAAGGTGTTTGAGGCCTTGGGACTGAGGCTGGGGATAATTAATGTTTTTTTTACAAAGTCTATGTTATGCCCACGATGGATGAATCTTTCCATCTTCACTGCATCACCTAGGTCACAAGGAACACAAAGATTGTATTGTACCAAGTCTCTCTTGATGGGAGAATCTATAATACAAAAGCCTATTGGAGGGGGGACCGGCTCCACATAAATCCGGTCCTCAATTTTTGTCAAATTCTCTAAACTCTCTCTCTCTTGCAAAAGTATTGTTCATGGCAAGTTAATTAATTACTATGATTATGTTGCTACCATCAATCAATTTCACCCTCTATGTTCTCCAAGTAGTCTCACAAAAATGCTCTCTTTAATTCTCCTAATTTTGCTATTCTCAAAGTTCATAGGCCATTTCCATTACAACGTATGTCTTTGGCTAGCTGCATTGTTAGTGCCACTTTGGTCTTTGGCCTTAACCTTTCTTGCTAAATGATGGGAATCATGTGACTGAAAGCATCTTTTAGCTCTTTCTGAATGTCGTTTCTGGAATGCACTGAGTGTTGAGATGTTCTTTGTTCCTCACCACCTTTGATACCTAGATTCCCTACAGTGTACTTATTCTAAGAGTCTAATTTATCATCCTTGTATAGATTCTTCTCCCATTATGCTGATGTGGTCTTGATTTTTGGTAAACATTGTAGAAAGTCTCCTTCCTCGCATTGAGCATCATACAAACATTGTGAATGATATAACTGAGAGATTGGGTCTTGTCAAAAAATTTATCTCACGACCAGGATTACCAAAATGGACTGAGGTGGATCACTTTAAAAGCTATTCCAAAGTTAGACTTAGAGTCATTGAACACACTTTAGACTTAGAGTCACTGAACACACTTTAGACTACAGATATCTAGATGATAGATTCTAGATGTCTAGATGATAGACTCAAAGTCATTGACCATACATTAGACTCCAAATGTCCAGATAATGGCTTCATACTAAAAGGACCAGATGACAAATACAGACTTTAGATGACAGACTCTAGGTAGTAGAACAAATTTTAGATAAGAGATGAGGAACTAGAAATAACAGATTCAAACGGGAGACAATTGGATTGAACAATTGAATGTGTACTCATATTCATATAGTAATGCAAAGTACAAGAGCTCAAAGAATAGTACTCTAGAATGATTAATCTGGGATATACAATGATACAAGGCTTAGCACTTGTGTACTCCTAAGCTCTTTAAGATGCCTAGCATCTAGATTCCAAGAGTAATAGTCCAAGAGGTACAAGAGTTAGAATCTCCAAAATGGGACTACTTGGTCCTCTGTATAGGTAAATATTTGCATTGGAGTCTAACTGGTTGCATAGTCACACAACTTTGAGTAACTGACAATAACTGCACCAGGTAACTTGTCCACGTAAGCCCCCATGCAAGGCATCTCTAGAAGATGGTTCCCACCTTCTATAATAAACTTCATCAAAGAAGGGAAATCTCTTCATTTTATAGAAGGTTTTTCATTTGGAGAGCTGGCACCATTGGCCCTATATATGCCAACCTACGGGCTAGGTTTGTGGGATGTTTTGCAATAGAACTTAGACACAAGATTTCTATCCAATTTATGCTAGATCCAGACAAAGATCAAAGGATGCAATATCCAAAGGTCTTGGATTACAAGCCTTAAAGCCAAAGCTCTAGCAAATTATCAAGCATCCCAAACATTATGTCATAGGATGACATGAGCTAGGATGACCTCGATTGCACCATTTCCAAATGGATACACTATGATTTTTGACATCCCTCAAGCTTGAAACCGACACCAAGAGATGACTCCTCCTTATCTTTGATGCCAACTCAAGGGGTGATAACAATCCCTTTTTGTCATATGGAACCCTTAACCCCAAAAAATCTTACCTTATCGGTTCAAACTTTCCTATCGAAGCCATGAGACTAAATATGGACTCAACCTTCCAAGGTAAATTGCTGGGAGTTCTCTAATTCACCCTTGGTTCAAGGTCACTGATCCTTTTTTCTCGATTATGACCAAGCACAACCGTCAATGTGTTCCCCTAATATGAGTGTACTTACTAACTACACAAGCCTCCACTTCCCAAGTTTGACCCCCATCCATAGGTTGGAATCCCTTCTCCCATTCTTGACTTAATTTAGTAGACAACATAAAATTAGGTTCAACTTTCTGGAAAACAAATTAACTATCTAAAATCCACCCTCCCACTCAACCGTTTGGTAAATGCACCTTTCCAAGGTAGTATTATGATACTAGTAAAAATTATTCCAAATATGTCAAACCAAGAATACATTTCCGGCATTTGAAAGCAGCATGCAAACTGTTGCATATCCTTGCAAGTGTGTATTTACTTCCTTTTTTCTTTAGTATCATGAAAGTTATCTAGTTATCCTTCAAGCAGTCACGTAAAATTCTCCAGGCATATCCCTATCCTTGTCCCTAGACTTGGGTATCCTGTCTCCTCCACCACATGTGGAATGGCACCTTTACACAATTTCCAATTCTTATTTTTCTTTATCTTGTGTCGGAAAGGCTTATAAAAATCATTTACTCTTTTTTTTTAAATCTTGTTCGGCTTATAAAAATAATCTACTCTAGGTTCTTTTTAAATCAATAATTCGAGAAGCAAAGCAAAGGTCCGACTGATGAGGACAATTGCGGGATAGCCCATTTAGGTTCCTAGCCTTTCCAAAGTTCCTTTTTACCAAACAATTAGAAGAGTTCCCTAATTAAATCACATCCTCCTCCCTATCAGATCCCTTGATGGATCCATTTTCCTTCCTCCTTTTCCCATTGGCATCAGGCCTACCGGGACTAAGCCGATTTCCAGACGCATACGTGGGTCTCACCACCCGATCGGGATTCACTCGCATCCAATCCCATTTCTAGAATTGAATAAATCCGAGCTCAAAACATTGACCAACGTTTATCAGTCCTAACCAAAAAGGACCATCCCCCATTGCATTCTGTAGGTAAACACCAACGTCGGCCTTTTTTAAATATGTAAGTCAAAGTTTACACTTAAATCTTCTATATTATGCTGGGGCTATCCATGTCAAATCTCGGTAAATTTTTACTCACAATTGAAATTTAGATTAGGTTCATTGAGTTATAATCACTTAGTTCCTACTTCCTTTTAATTTCTGCTCAAACAAGACCTTAAGAAAAAACATGAGTCTCTTGGATGTTAAGGTTTTCTTGGACGAATCCCATTTTTTTTCTTTGCATCATTTGCCATCCATGGGGCATCTCTATGGAAGCGATGTGAGTTTTATGTTCAAGAAACACAATCGTCACTTTCGTGAAGACATCCCCTTACTCCCCCCTTCTTTGTAGTTGCAAAAAAAACTTGAAAGTAGACAAACTTGAAACAAAAAATGTAGAGACCTTTAGTTAAGTGAGAACCATGAGCAGTAAACACTAACATTTAGAATGCATCAGCTTGTGATGTTAAGACAAATAATATAAAACTTTCTTCAATTGATTATGCAAGATTAAATGATGGTTTAGGCAAGAGTAGAATCCTTCTCTGAGTGATAGTGTAAGAGTAATTGTGATAGTAGAATCCTTCTATGAGTGATAGTGATAGAATCCTTCTATAAGTGATAGTGTAAGAGTAATTTGTGAAATTACTGAGAGTGGACATACTAGTGGCGTACAAAATTCTCATGCAATGGAATACCAATGATTAACAAATTCTTCTCAAGATAGGGTCTAGGCTTACTTCTTGCTTCCGTGTAGAGGATTAATCACACAACTAAGAGAGACTTAAGGATTTGGGATTTTCCAATTGGCAAGAGAGAAGGGAGGGAATGACCTTATTTGGAATGGGAATCTTCTTTCCCAAAGAAAAACTTCTTTGATTATTATAAACTTACCCTTCAAAACTCAAGTTTCTCTTGAAAATTAAATATTAACTTAGTATGCCACTAATACGTTTACACATATAATTTATGCAAGATCAAGAGCATTCTTTGGAGAAATTATAAATTCTCTTTTGGAAAATAAGGTTAAATCCAAAACAGTTCCTTTACTTAGTTGCCTTTGTGATGGTGGGTGACATTTACCTTTGTAAGAGTAGTTTAGGTAAGAGAATAAAAGTCACTTAAAAATCAATAAAAAGGTTTCTTTATGCTAATTTTCTCAAAATGAGGAGCTAATTTTCCATGCATTGGTTTTGCCCATATTCCCATGGTGTAAGCCGAAAGTGTCTTGCTACTCAGTAGACTAGGGTGCTTGGATTTAGCCCAAATTCACCCGAATATTTTAATATTATTTTTTTTTCTTTTTCTTTTTCTTGTTTTGAGTCGGTGGCTTAGATGTGTTGGCCATGGAGGGCTAGGCGAAGGCCCTTAAAAAATCTCCAAAAAAAACAAAGAGCTATCTTCAGCTTGAAACAATAAAGGAAGGTGGTAAATCTTCAACCGCAAGTTACACCTTTAGCTTCTATGTTATGCTAATTCATTTTTTGCTAGTTGGTTCATCTATATAAAGCGCAGTCTCTCCTTTTTTCTTACAATATGCTTACCTCCATCTTTATCTCTTCTTTCCATCTTCTTGCCAAGAGCTTATTATGATTATCTCTTTTAACCCCGATGGCAAGAGCTAGTTTTATCTGTGTCCATTTTTCATGAAACAAGCGAGTGAATCTGTAAGGAGAGATTTTGTGGAGCGATATCAACGCCTGCTCTTCCCTCACTTGCAACCTTCAACATTGCAAACCAAGTGGTGCACTTTTAGCGGCATAACAAGGGTGACATTTTGGGGTCGAGAGCACTTTTGCAACAATGTCCGTTTGGCTATGGTAACAATTTCACAGCAAATTCTTTGTAACATTTAATGGCCTAGTAAGTTGTGTGTAACGAAAAATAGCATGAACATAGTGAGCATTTCATTAGATTAGATTCCTAATGAGATTAACAAGAGTGCTTGGGTGGAGAAAGCAACAAAAAGCATAACACCTAGTTAGATAGCATGGACAATACTTCAAAAGAGAGAGAAATTAAGCAATTGACAACAGTTGAGGACCTGATTTGCATGGAGCCGATCCCCCCTCCAAAAGGCTTTGTATTATGGTTTCTCCCATCAAGAGAGACATTTTACAATACAATTTCTTGTGTTCCTTCAATACTAGCTAGTGCAATGAAGAAGGAAACTTCATGCACTAAGCAAAACACTTATCAAACACAAAATCAATTCCCTCACGGTCTCAGACCCAAGACCTCACACACCTTCGAAGATTGTGAGAGCTAGCGGGGTATGAGAGTAGATTGAGAGGAAGAAGGAGTATTCTTACGAGAAAGATGTACCTCCTCACATAATCACTCATATTAGCATAGATTAGCTTAGTAATTATCATGGTAGAGGAGATGAGCATGCATTGAAGCTTGGCTCTTGGTTGGATTTGCATCAAAAAGCTAAGAGTGGTTGGTGTAGGCCTTCCTTCTCACAAGCTTGGAGTAGGTGATAAGCTTTCCATTAAAGCTTGAGAATACGAGAAAGTCTTCTTTACTTCACACATGAGATTGTGTGAGTGTGTGTGTGATAATGCCTTGCAAGAATCAGCCCCCTCTCTCTCTTGGTCGACCCCTCTTCCTTTTTGCTCTTGTTAGCATCCTATTAGACCTCCCCAGGCTTAGCCAATGGTATTAAGCAACATAAGTGATAGCCTTCTGACATGTGTCCCCCCTTTCCCCTTTTGTGAGAGCTTTAGGTAATTATTTAATTCAACTAAACTCTCATTGGACCCCTTTGCCTCCTGGCCAATACGAATCAGGCAAGACATTGGGTTGGTGAATGCTCATTGGTCCCCTTGGGAAACTATCCAATAGTCTTCTAGAGAGCTTAATTCTTATTGGTTCTTTTGTTAAGCGTTTTTAACTAGATTTACTCTAGACTTATTCTCATTGGTCCACCTCCAAGGCCATCCAATAGGAATTGGGTACACCTTGTGGGCATCTGGGCTAGGGAGCTGACATGTGTCCCTCATTCCCTTTGTGTAAAGGGAGCTTGTGTGTGTGTGTGTGTGTGTGTGTGTGTGTGTGTGTGTGTGTGTGTGTGTGTGTGTGTGTGTGTGTGTGTGTGTGTGTGTGTGTGTGTGTGTGTGTTTCTCTCTCATCCCCTACTCCCAAGGCTCACCCCCTCCTATGTAGGGATTGATAAAGACTTTTGGGACACACACAAAGCATCCAATTCCCCCCATGTTTGACCTTTGGACACAACCTTTGAATTTTGGAACCTTAGCATTTTGGAACCTTAGCATTTTGGAAGTCTTAATGGGCTGAACCTTAGGGTCTTTTAAGCCCATTGTTTCACATGGCTCTTTTGCAAATGCCCCCCCCTTTGGGTCCCTATTTTCCCTCCTTTGGATCCCTACTGTGGTGGCCGGTCTGCTAGCTTAACCAATATTCTAGCTTTTTCTCCCCTGGCACTTCCCCATATTAAATGATCAGTTTAACATGAGAAAATCATCAGATATTGATTATTATGACATTACCTCTCTCTTGAAATCAAATTCATCCTCGACTATGGGGTAGAGAAGATAAAGCATATTCATTAGTCCTTTTTCCTAGCGGGTAGAGGATCCCTATGTTACCCTACGACGTCATTGCACAATGGATGACTAGTCCATTTGGCGCTTGAGAGCCTGAGGCTGTCGCAAGCATGTCTACACATTAGTCCTATCATCTTCCATAGTAGAGTGACAAGCTCTACTTGGTGTTCGGGAGATGTTGTCTGTGTAAACTTGATCTAAGCATGCATACTACTTCATTTTTGTGCACAATATAAAAAAAGAGAGTCTTATAAGACAAAAGTTTTGTTCATTTTTAACATTTGTACATTTTCTTACTCTTGGGAAGCACTGTAAGCATTGACAAGGTTTAGGTTATCCTTTAATTGTATGCCTTGCATCCATCTAGCATCTTCAAAATGATAATTTTTAAACTTATAAGATATCGTGGGCGGATAGTCTTACCGCCTCTTAGTACCTTGTCTTCATGTTAGAGAATGGACTCGGGCTGTAGCACCCTTCTTGGTCCTTGATCTCCGGTGGGTCTTCAATAGTTGGTTCTTGAGGTGGATCTCCTTTTTAAGGCTTTAGTAGGCTCACATGGAAAGCATTGTGTATGAGCCAATGGTTGGGCAACTTGAGTTGATAGGCCATCTCATTGATTGGCCTAAGAATCTGGAAGGGACCATAGTACCTTTTTGCTAACTTAGCATAGTACTTTTGGTGTCCCATAGGATTCTTGCACGTCGTGTGCCTTAATCGAGCCTTGGGAAATTTAAGTAAGACCCAATCATTTTCTTTAAAGGCTTGGGCTCTTCTGTGCTTGTCAGTAGCAGCCTTTTGCCTTTGCTGTGAGATAGAGATACCATCCTTAATATTTTGGAAATATTCTTGTAGGTCTCGGCTATACTCATTTGCAGTGAAGATCTTCCCGTGTACCTTAAGTAGCAAGGGAATTTTTTATCTTCCCTCAATTACCTCAAAAGATGCTTTTCCCGTGGAAGTATGTACAGTGTTATTGTAGGCATACTCCACTAAGGGTAAGTACTTCTCCCATTGGGATCTTTGATCTACTTCCGTTACATATGATTTTAGTAGATCGAGGATTGTTAGGTTAGCTATTTAGCTTTGGCCATCCGTTTGCGGGTGATAAGCCAAAGAGAAGTTTAGCCTTGTTCCTAAATTCTCAAAGAGGCCATTCTAGAAATTACTAGTCATTCTAGGATCTCTATCCAACACTATGGACATTGGCAAGCCATGGTACTTGAATATTTGAGAAATGAAGAGGGTTGCCATTTGATGGGCTTTGATAGTCTTTTTGACAAGTATAAAAAGAGCTTATTTACTGAACCAGTCTACTATCGTCCATATTCCTGTATTCCCATGGATAGACTTAGGCAATCCAAAGATAAAATCCATGGATATGCTCTCCCATGGTGAATTAGGGATTGGCAAAGGTTGAAGCAATCCAAGTTGCTTCCCTCTATCAAACTTTGTCGTTTGGCATACCACACATTTAGATATATACTCTTGTACGTTTTCTTTCATGGTAGGCCAATAGAAATATGTTTCAATCCCTTTTAGGGTAGACTAAATCCGTCTATGCCCCGCATAAGGAGGAGCATGAGATTCATACATTACTTTCTCACGTAGTGAGCTAGTAACACATAGTCTAATGCCATAGAGAAGATAACCATCTTGTAAAGTAAATGGTTCCTCTTTCTTCCCTAGTGCAAGGGCTGAAATTACATCTCTAAAATCTAAAAATCAACAGCATACTCATCTATCATAGAAGATAGATCATTGTGAGTTGCTATGAAACCGCATTCACTCTCGGTCGTCTTGAGAGTGCATTGGCTACTTGATTATGCTTGCCAGCAATGTGAGCAATATGAAAATAAAATTGTGAAATAAAATTTGCCCACCTCATTTGTTTGTCGGAGAGCTTGGTCTGCGTCATGAAGTACTTAAGACTTTGGTGATCCATTCACAGAATGAAAGGAGGCCCCAATAAATAGTGCTTCCATGAGTCTAAGGCATGTAGAACTGCAAGGAGTTCCTTTTCATATATGCCTAGAGCTTGCTCAACAGGGTCAAGCCTTTGACTTTCATAGCCTATGGCGTGCCCTTCTTGAAGCAAAACAGCTCCAAGGAAATCACCACAAGCATCACATTGGACCTCAAATGGCTTTGAGAGATCCAGTAGTGTAAGCACAGGTTGAGAGATAAGCTTTGCTTTAAGCTTTTCAAAAGCATTGTTCTCCTTGGCAGACCATGTATACCTAGCATTTTTCTTTGTTAGGTCATGTAATGGTCCTGCAATTTGTGAGAACTTTTCTATGAAGCGTCTATAGTCTACACACATACCTAAAAGCTTCTTAGTTCATGAAGATTCCTTGGTTTAGGCCGTCCTTTTATTACCTCTAACTTTGATGGATCCATTTGGATGCCATCTTGAGAGATAATGTGACCTTTATAAATACTGAATCTCTTGTAAGAAAAATTCACTTTTCTTTCGATTAACATAAAGTTTATTCTCTCTTAGAACTTGAAATATTACCTAGAGGTGTTTCTTGTGTTCGTCTAATGAATTAGAGTAGATGATGATATCATCAAAGAACACTCCAGTAAAGGTTTGGTGAGGCCTAAATAGCTTCTCCATCAAGCGGTTGAATGTGGCTGGTGTATTGGTTAGGCCAAAAGGCATGACAATGTATTCGTAAAGACCAAAAGTAGTGCGGAATGCGGTCTTTACAATGTCTTGATCAACTATCCTTATTTGATGATAGCCACTTTTTAGGTCAATCCTACTGAAGTAGGTGGAGCCTTGTAGCTTATCAAATAGGTTTCCCATGGAACGGGAAACCTATTTTTGATAGTGATCCTATTTAGTGCTCTATAGTCGACACACATTCTTTTGCACTAGTAACACAGGAGAACAAAATGGAGATGAGCTAGGCCTAACCATGCCCTTCTCAACTAACTCATGCACTTGCTGCATAATCTCCTCTTGTTGAGCTTGAGAAACTCTATAAGGAGGTTTGTTAGGCGGTGAACTTCCTGGAAGAAGTTCAATTGCATGGTCATCATTGCCTCGTTTAGGAGGTAGCTCACAAGGGATGTCGTCAATAAAGACATCTTGAAACCCCTTGAGAAAATTGGATAACTCTAATTCCTTTTGATTGTGTATATTTTCTTTTGCTAAAACATTAGGTTCATTTTGAGAATCTTTAACAAAAATCATGTACATGGAAATAGAGCTCTTTATTGACTTGTTGAAAGCTTGTGTATGTACAATGGGTATAGTGTTACCCATTTCCTTAGCATCTATATACATATCTTTTTCTCTGAACTTAAAGAAGATTCTCCTTTCAGAGAATTTAACATTGGCAGCCATGCAATCAGACCTTGGTGTCCCTAGGATTACATCCTCATGTTTGAGAGGAGAGATAAAGAAGTCCTCTTTGTCCGCATAGCTTTGTACATGGAGCCTCAATTTCCCGATTAAGGGAGTGACTGAAGCTTCTTGCCCCTTGAAAGCACCGTCTGCGGGTAGGACATCTCCCATCTCGTAGGTTTGTATGCCTAGCTTGGTGGCCAACTCTGTAGATATAAAATTATGAGTAGAACCGGGGTCAAAGAGAATAAAAGCATCGTGTTCTCTTACCTTTTCCCAAGCATGGCATAGAGGAGATCGTTTATGGTGAGTTTCCTCCTCTTGAATTTCGACCAAGGTAGCTCTAGGAGGATCATGGCGGTTGTTCTTTTGGGGACAAGCGCAGTACACATGTCCTTGTTCGCCACACTTGAAACACCGGTTATCCTTGTGATAACCCGTTATCCTTGTGATAACGCTCAAGCTCTTCAGGAGAGAGTTTATTTATTCCTTTGTAAACTCCCTTCTCCTTAGCTTTGTTGGAATTGCCCTTAGGAGACTTTTGGACATTGTCCTTCCCCTTAGGCTCATTGGAACCCTTGTTTTCAGGGGGCTTAGAATTCCTCTTAGCCCCTGTTTGGAAATTGATTTGAGAGGCCACCATAGTATGATGTATTACCGCCAATATGGTGCGTGGCCTTTGCGAGTTGACATACTCCTCCATTTCTTCGGCTAAGCCCGCACAAAATTGTTTCTTTTGCTCTCCAAAATCCAACGTTTTGAAGACAGTGGCTTTGAGTTGTAGGTCCCAAAACTTGTCTACATGTTTGTGGATGGATTCATAGGGAGAGAGCTTCAAGCTTCGCCATTCGGTGAGTACTTTGTCTTTGGCATCGGTGGCCAAAAATTGCTTCATAATGGAAGCTCTTAAAGCTTTCCATGTTCGTGGAGCTTCACCATTGGCCCATAGGCTAGACCACCATTGTCTGGCGGACTTTCAAAAGTGCATAGCTACATGGTGTAGCTTAGAGGACTCCGTGAAGCCCTCATCTCCAAACGCCGCATCGAATTGTTGGATAAAGGCCAAGACTTTGTCCATAGCATTAAAAGTGCCATTGTAGGTAAGGAAAGAGATGCTCTTCCCTCCCTCTTTGAATTTCTTAAGCTTGGACAACCTCTTCCATGCGGCATAGGATTTCCTATGGCCTCTTCTTTTTCAGGTTCAAAGGTTGCACCATCACTTTCTTCAGAAGATGGAGAAAAGGGTGACCTCTTTCTCGCCTTTTTCTTGCCTTGATCTTTGTTGTCTTCACCATCACTTTCATAAGAGGAAGAGGATGAAGAAGATGGAGAAGACGGTGTCCTCTTTCTCGCCTTTTTCTTCTCTTGCTTTTTGGCATCCCTCTTTGAAGTATGGTGTGGAGAAGTATGCGATGGTCTTCTCCGTTTTGGAGGTGATGGAGAGCATTTAGCCCGCCGTCTTTGTGGAGCCATCTCCGCTGAGGTGATAGGAGACTCACTTCTTTCTCGTTCTTTGGTGGAGGCTCTTGAATTCTCCTTTGAGAAGGAGATGCGTCATCAAGGAGCAAATTTTTGAGCCCTTCATAGGGATCCTCTTCTTCTTCTTGAATTGGAGAGAGACCTCTTTTGGAAGTCTCGCAAGGAGGCTTCCTAGGTGTTCTCTCGTCATGGTGGGGAGCTTGAAGAATCCCATGAGCACGAAGCTGCCATTGCACTTCACTTTGGAGGGATGGATTGCCCATGGGTTGTTGAAGCCTAGAAACAAGATAGCTAACAAGCATCGGGGCATCATTAGTAGCTTGCTCATTAGCAAAATCAAAGTTATCAACATTAATTTTTCTCTCTTTACTATTGTAAGCCATTATAAGAAATTTTAGGTGTAAACTTTCTAGGTGTACTTTGGCACTTCAAGCCCTAGTTGCTACTCCTCTTTACCCCTTTAGAAAAAGCACTCAAGCTACTGTACTCGTGGCTCGAATACCATTAATTGCAAGGAATAGAAGCGAGAGTCGTTCAACACCAAAACACCAACGGCTCCTGTCAAGATTCTAATAGATCAATAGTGGTTAAGCCATAGGCAAGCCCCGTAGGACTCCACTATTGAGACCATAGCTCTCGACGGTGATGCCCCGTTAACTGCACAAAGGCAGGCACACTGCAAGGCTCAAAAATCCCTATTCTACTTACTCACATGCAATTAATAGTACCAACAATTTATAACTAGCTTGAGGACCTCCCTTCTTGAGCAAGAAAAGAGAAACCTTCTGCTCTGATACCAATGTAACATTTAATGGCCTAGTAACTTGTGTGTAGCGGAAAATAGCATGAACATAGTGAGCATTTCATTAGATTAGATTCCTAATGAGATTAACAAGAGTGCTTGGGTGGAGAAAGCAACAAAAAGCATAACACCTAGTTAGATAGCATGGACAATACTTCAAAAGAGAGAGAAATTAAGCAATTGACAACAGTTGAGGACCTGATTTGCATGGAGCCGATCCCCCCTCCAAAAGGCTTTGTATTATGGTTTCTCCCATCAAGAGAGACATTTTACAATACAATTTCTTGTGTTCCTTCAATACTAGCTAGTGCAATGAAGAAGGAAACTTCATGCACTAAGCAAAACACTTATCAAACACAAAATCAATTCCCTCACGGTCTCAGACCCAAGACCTCACACACCTTCGAAGATTGTGAGAGCTAGCGGGGTATGAGAGTAGATTGAGAGGAAGAAGGAGTATTCTTACGAGAAAGATGTACCTCCTCACATAATCACTCATATTAGCATAGATTAGCTTAGTAATTATCATGGTAGAGGAGATGAGCATGCATTGAAGCTTGGCTCTTGGTTGGATTTGCATCGAAAAGACAAGAGTTGTTGGTGTAGGCCTTCCTTCTCACAAGCTTGGAGTAGGTGATAAGATTTCCACTAAAGCTTGAGAAGGAGAGAGAGTCTTCTTTACTTCACACATGAGATTGTGTGAGTGTGTGTGTGATAATGCCTTGCAAAAATCAGCCCCCTCTCTCTCTTGGTCGACCCCTCTTCCTTTTTGCTCTTGCTAGCATCCTATTGGACCTCCCCAGGCTTAGCCAATGTTAATTAAGCAGCATAAGTGATAGCCTTCTGACATGTGTCCCCCTTTCCCCTTTTGTGAGAGCTTTACGTAATTATTTAATTCAACTAAACTCTCATTGGACCCCTTTGCCTCTTGGCCAATAGGAATCAGGCAAGCCATTGGGTTGTTGAATGCTCATTGGTCCCCTTGGGAAACTGTCCAATAGTCTTCTAGAGAGCTTAATTCTTATTGGTTCTTTTATTACGTGTTTTTAACTAGATTTACTCTATCCTAATTCTCATTGGTCCACCTCCAAGGCCATCCAATAGGAATTGGGTACACCTTGTGGGGATTTGGGCTAGGGAGCTGATATGTGTCCCTCATTCCCTTTGTGTAAAGGGAGCTTGTGTTTGTGTGTGTGTGTGTGTGTGTGTGTGTGTGTGTGTGTGTGTGTGTGTGTGTGTGTGTGTGTGTGTGTGTGTGTGTGTGTGTGTGTGTGTGTGTGTGTGTGTGTGTGTGTGTGTGTGTTTCTCTCTCATCCCGTAGTCCCAAGGCTCGCCCCCTCCTATGTAGGGATTGATAAAGACTTTTGGGACACACACAAAGCATCCAATTCCCCCCATGTTTGACCTTTGGACACAACCTTTGAATTTTGGAACCTTAGCATTTTGGAAGTCTTAATGGGCTGAACCTTAGGGTCTTTTAAGCCCATTGTTGCACATGGCTCTTTTGCAGATGGCCCCCCCTTTGGATCACTATTTTCCCTCCTTTGGATCCCTACTGTGGCCGGTCTACTAGCTTAACCAATATTCTAGCTTTTTCTCCCCTGGAACTTCCCCATATTAAATGATCAGCTTAACATGAGAAAAGCATATAGGAGAATTAGATATTGATTATCATGACATCTTCCTATGGATGAAAGGCCTAAAATGTGCCTTGCTTGTGATAGTTGCTTTTGTGATCATGTGATGGATGGGTTTATTGACTTATAAAAAAAAATCTACCTTGGTTGTATCTTTTAACAAGTCCATTGTATAATAAGATCTTGGTCCTTGATTCCCAAATTTGTTCTTAGTTTCATGTATCTGGTATTCTGTAGAAGTTCTTGAGAAAATTTTAAACATAGCTAAATCTATTTATATATTTATTTTGCAATTCCATAAAGTGATTCGAGTTACAAAATTTAAAGGATAACACTAATCTCGTTATTATGTAGCAAAAACAGTCGTATTACAAAAGATGGCATTACTTGAGTGACACAAAAAAGTAAGAAGATGAAGCTTGTATTCATCGTTTAGATCGGCTAGAGAAGATATATACGATCACAAAAGGAGAAAGCACATTACAAAAGGTGAGGAAGCTGAGAGACAAGATGTTCCTAGTCATCCAAGGAAGTACCTTTAGTGGGATAGCCCTCCCACTGGACCAAAACCTCCTAAACCATTTTGTGTAGCATCTTCTGCTCCTTCATGTCTAAAATTCTCTCTAGCTCCATCCTCATACTCTTACTTAGTCTCAAGAATGGGAAATTGTCAATTCCAATCGGTAGCATCAAGGAAGCATAGACATTGGCTTGTTCATCTATCTCATCCTTTACCAAAACAAAGTTTACTATTGCTAATCTAGGTGGGTTGACGGTTGGACCTTGCACGAAATGAGTGGTAGGGGGAGTTCTTGCCTGGGTTGAATTTCTTTCTCATATTGGATAAGGTTTTGGAATTGTCCCCTTGATTGGGGCAATTTTGAAAGTTAACATGGGAGGTCGAATTACTAGGGTCATTTCCTATAGGACATTGGGCCTTCTTATGGCCAAATTCCAAGCACTTGTACACTAAATTTGCCTTCCACTCTAAGTGATTAGAAGAGCATTCACACAAACAAAGTGTGGTGGTGATTGGGTTGCGCAATTGACTTTGGTATAAATGGTACTTTGGTTGCTTGACAGGGTTGACTTGAATAGGAAGGAAGTTCTCGCTTCCTATTGGTTGTAGTGCCTCTCTTAAAAAAGCTCTTATGCTTTGACTTGGCCCAAATTAGAGCGTCTGTGTGCGAGGCGAGTCAAAGGGACTCTACTTCAGGAGTCAAATCTCCTCCAAGCCCAAGGATTAAGCAACTTCACTCTTGTTCCGCTGTCATGAGAGGAGCATATCATGAAAGTTGGACAAACTCCCCATAGCAAGCTTCAATAGACCTATTCCCCAACTTGCAAGAAAGAAATTTATTCATCTTAGTGGTGCAGTAGTCTAGGGGAAGATATTGCTCCTTGAGATAATGCTTTAACTCATCCCAACTCTCGGTCACCTCAGCTACTTGGCAAGATTGGCAGTTGAGCTTCCACCATGTTTTTGATGGTCCTTCTAACTTAGCTCTCCCCATTATTCCCTCAGAAACTACATTGTAGTCGGCAAGAGAAAAGTAGTCATCCATCTGAATTATCATTCTTCTAGTTGGGTAGGCACATCATCACCCGTGCCTGAAAATGAATGTGGTTGCCCAGACTTGAGCAAGGCCTTCAAATCCTTGTCACATCCAAAATATTCTATGAGTGTTGTAGCAAGCGACATCAAATTTGGTACAGGGACAACTTGAGGTGTTAGTGGCACTTGTGTATCCGGAAGAAGCATCGAATCTTAATTTTTAGCTATAGGTGAGTCTTGAGTAGCTCTATCTCTTGGAAGTTTACCTAACATATTTTATAGCCATGGAAAAAAAAACCACTTCCTCTCACTGATAGGTTCATAAATATCACAAATACACAAGGGTCTCTTAAAAAGTCAAACATTTCAAAAGATGGATTCTCTTTATCACGTCCAAAACTACATTTTGGGAAATAATCAATGATCAAGAAAAACACTTCTTTAGCATTTTGTAAAATGCTAAGTTCTTCCATTTCATGCTTTTGAGAGGATTTCCCTTAAATACCTAGGGTTAATAGTAATGAAAATATAATATTATAGAGTTGGATAAAAAAATCACTTGCCAGTCCAAATGCAATGCCAATTTGTTTCAACAAGGTCCAACAATAGTACTTGAGGCCTACTCCAAATTTTATTATCACCATTTCTAGACAGAGATTGTCCAAATCATAGTAATGGTCCTCCAAGGCATTATTATAGTTATATTGTACTGGGTCGTCCATATTTACAGATTTGCAATTATTCCTTTGGTAAAAAAGATGAGGTAGACATCATGTCCTCTTTCTTTTCTACAATTGCTATCTCCATTTATTCTTGAAGAAGCTAGAGAACTTTCTCTTCTTGATATTCCCATACCACTTTTGTCAATACCTCACTCTCTTACTACAAAAGTACATAATGAAAATCTTTATTTAACCAAGGATATAAACAATGCTCTGCTACCACTTGTGAGGGCCATGCCAAGGACCGTCGACCATACCATCTCCAAATGGATACACCATGATTCTTGACATCCCTCTCACTTGAGACCAACACCAAGACATTACTCCTCTTGCTCTTTGATGCCAACTCAAGGGGGTGATACCAATCCCTTTGTCTCATATGGAACCCTTAACCAAAAATATCTTACCTTATTAGTTCAAACTTTCCAATCAAAGCCATCATACTAAACTTGAACTCAACCTTCCAAGGTCAACTGGTGGAAGATCTCTAATTCACCCTTGGTTCAAGGTCACTAAAACTTTTTTCTCAATTATGACCGAGCACAGCTATCAATGTGCTCCCCTAAGATGAGTGTATTTACTAACTACACAAATCTCTCATTCCCAAGTTTCATCCCCACTCCATAGATCGGAATCCCTTTCCCCATTGTTGACTTAATTTAATAGACAACATAAAATTGGGTTCAAATTTTTGGGCAACAAATTAACCCTTCGGAATCCACCCTCCCACCAAACCGTTTGGTAAATGCACCTTTCCAAGGTAGTACTATGATACTAGAAATTAGTATTCCAAACATGTCAAACCAAGAATACATTTCAAGCATTTGAAAGCAGCATGAAAACTATTGCATACCCTTGTAAGTGTGCATCTATGAGTTTGTTCCCACCTTTTTTCTTTTTAGGATATTTTACTTCCTTTTTCCTTTAGTATTATTAAAGTTATTTAGTTATCTTTCAAGAAGTCACATAAACTTCTCCAGGCATATCCCTATCCTTGTCTTAGGACTTGGATATCATGTCTCCTCTGCTACGTGCGGAGGTGACAACTTTATATAACTTTCAATTCTTATTTTTCTTTATCTTGTGTGGAAAAGCTTATAAAAATAATCTATTCTACGTTATTTTTAAATTAATAATCTGAGAAGTAGAGAAAAGGTCTGGTTGATGAGGACAATTGTAGAATATCCCATTTAGGTTCCTAGCCTTTCCAAAGTTCCTTTTTTCCAAACAACTAGAAGAGTTCCTTAATTAAATCACATCCTTCTCCCTATCAAATCCCTTCATGGATCCATTTTCCTTCCTTCTTTTTCTGTCGATATCAGGCCTACCTAGACTAGGCCGATTTCCAAACGCATCTGCGGGTTTCACCACCCGATCGAAACTCACTCCCATCCAATCCCATTTCTAGGGCATTGAGTGAACGCGAGCTCAAAATATAGACCAATTGTTATCAGTCCATTGCATTCTGTAGGTATACACCAGCGCCATTCTTTTTCAAATATGTAAGACAAAGTTCACACTTGAATCGTCCATGTTATGATGGGGCTATCCACGTAAAATCTTCTCGATAAATCTTTAGTCCTTGTTGAAATTTAGATCATGTTCATTGAGTTGTAATATCTTAGTTCATAATTCCTTAGACCTTAAGAAAAATAACGAGTCTCGTGGATGTAATGGTTTTGTCTCGACATAAGTTTCAAGTTAACCCCGTCTTGGACGAATCCCATTTGTTTTCTTTGCATCATTTATCATCCATGAGGCATCTCCATGGAGGCGATGGGAGTTTTATGTTCAAGGAAAATGGTCGTCACTTTCGTGAAGCTATCCCCTTATTCTCCCCTTTTTCGTAACTGCAAAACAAACTTCAAGTAGACAAACTTGAAACAAACAATGCATATGCTATATACAATGACCTTTAATTAAGTGAGAACCATGAGCAGTAAACACTAACATTTAGAATGCATCAACTTGTGATCTTAAGACAAATAATGTAAAACTTCCTTTTATTGATTATGTGTGGATGGGTTTCCTAACCTCACTCTTATCTTATTGCATACATAGTGAGAACCACAAACATAATTGTCAATCCATGGGATGAAGCTTACTAGACTAGTGCATAGAGACTACAAGAGGGTGTCAATCTTTTGAAAAACAACACACAACTTGCATCTAACACAAGTTACACTCAAATGACCTAAATCATCAAAAGCTAGTCACTAATCGACAAACAAAACATGACCATTACAGTATCAAATGGCATCCGAATGGTACGAAACTTATGGGAAAAGTATATAAGACATAAGCACACATGCTTATGGTCTCAAATCTCACTTTAGATGAAGTGAAAGAAACGCGATTATAAACAGTCAATGAGATTTTGACTTAGTTATTTCTGACCCCGAATGCATCTAAATGCTTAGCAATGATGCCCCAAAACCCCGCCTATGCTTACTTTGTGATTTCCTAGCTTAAATTGCTACATGTAATTAGGTTGCGAGTCGACGACGCCAAAAGCTATGGTTTACTATGATAAGTTTATGTCAATGCGTAGAGCTCTTACCTGTGGTTGCAACGCAATAGACGACACTACAATGTGATAACCAACAAGGGAGATGAAAGCATAAGAAGGAGAGAAGTGAGCTTTGTTAGCTCATGTTGTGTATTTCTTATCCAAAACTTAATAATAAATTTACAAATTGGCTTTTATACGTTAGCCAAGGATTCTTTGGTCAAAAATCAATCCTCTGGAGCTCTAACTAAGGATAAATTGATACAATCTGGAAGCTTATAGCTCAGGCTCATCGATTACAATATCCACTTGGCGGATAGGAGTTACGATTTCTCGATTTATCAAAAGAATAAGTGTTTTTACAATAAAGCTCCGGAAAAAATGTTACATGGGTTAGCTTGTTGCTAATATTCCCCCCCTCCTTGACTGTGTCGTCCCTTTACACAGTTTCATGGTCTGAAATAGTCTTTGGGTTGATGGATAACGAGGCAGTCTTTAAGTTCTTCTTGTGCTTTTTGATATTTGATGCGTTGTTCTTTCTCAAGGACTTGCAAAAACTGAATAGTGACTTTATTTTTGAGTTCTATGGCTGAATATCCGACAAACCTTGCTGTTAGATTGCTCATCACTTGTCCGAAAATCTTTGTACGCCATGTGAAGAATCCTGAAAAAGTAAATAATCGCGATTATCAACATTTTCATCAAATTGGACATTTTTTATTGCAAGCTAGTTCTAGACATGCTATAGACCCTCTATGTGAGATATGGGATGTTTTGGATCAAAAATGTGACAATTAACTCAAAATATGACAAAAGAGCCTTTAGTGCGTTTTTTGACAAATTCTGAGATTTTCTTGATCTTTTGGGCTCATATTTGACATGTGGCGTGAGATAGATGTGTACAAGTGATAGGTAAAGCAAAATGATGATTTTCAAGCCAATTGTGCACAAAAGTAAATAATCACGATTATTAACGACAGTTGTATTTTTGCTTGAAAAGACAATTTTATGACCTACACATCTTCATTACATCTAAAACAAGTCCTAGAATGAGTTTGGTAAGAATTGGTCGTGTCGGCATTACTTCGTGCTCTTGTCGACTCTAAAATTCCCGGTTTTTGTTACTACTTGGTGTGTAGAGTTGTTTGGTTACTTTTGAAGCCATGGACTTGTCCGCTACATAGTCCTGATGCTGCTCATCCAGTTTGGCTCACTCAGAGTCACTTTGACTTCATATGTCAAATTTGACGCTTTGTAGTCTTTGAGTTGTTTCCTGCTGTTAGAGAGCTTTCCTTGACTGTTTTTTTGAAACCATCTAGGTACATTGTGTATAGACCTTGTCTATAAGCTACCTGGTCATCTAATGATATGGAAATGTTCTACTATCTAGGGGCATGCTACAATTTAAGTCTCGTAAAATTCGGTTGAGCTGAGAGGCCGCTAGGGTCTTTTTTGTGTCGTAGGAATCCGTACACAGCAAGGATTTAGGGTTTTTTCTTGGGCCTAGACGTGCTACCTGACTGCATAGAAACGTTCTTTGATGAGTTTACAACTTACACCTCATGTCTCGTGTGAAATGACGCTGAAAATGGGTGACTGTGGACTCCGAAAATCGCACGCGAAGAAGGTAGAGAGCTCTCTTCTTCAAGAGTGACTAGTGGAAATGAGGTGATTTTGGGCTACCTTGGATATCTATACTCAAGCTTCCCAAACTATTTCCCCCCATATTCCCCTGTTAGTCCTAACAGGCCGTGAAATCTATGCTAGACTCGAAAATTTCCTCAATCTGACTCTGTTAGCTCATTCTGCAAGAACATGCAAAAACAAGCCCTGGCGGCCTAATTTAGGCCTCTCGCTTCCATTTGTTGTTTTGATTGAAAATTTTTGTGCATGTTTGTCTTATTCTTATGATCATCAACATCTCTTCATTTTCTTTATCAGAGCTCATTTGCTATTTATTATTAATTTTTGACTTGTTATTGAAAAAATAAAGAAAATAATAAAATGTACTAAAAAAATCAATTGAAAAATCAACAATTAAGAAAATCCATTGGAAAACACTATTTTATTACTTTTTGGTGGATTTTTCCATTTTTAAGCTCCAATATCAAGAAAAAATAATGAAAATAAGCAAAAAAATACTATTTTTTGATGTATTTTTTGATAGTATATATACTATTTACATTCATCGAGGAGACGTTATTAATTGAAATTCCCTTGTTGATGATTTTTAAGGGCATTATTAGGTAATTTTACAAAAAAAAAATCACACGTTAACATCCAACTTTTTTCCCCCCTCTTCAAACATTGCCCTTAACTAATGAAGTTTCCTTCCACCCCTCCTAGATGGAGTACTCTGAGACGACTGTGTGCATGGGTTCAACAATTGTGTCTATACATAGCCGTGGTTGGCTCCATCATGCTTTGAAGGTTAATGCAATTCAAACCAGTATGTGGTGCAAGAGTTGGGTCTTGAGTAGTTAACTCAAGGATTTCTGTGGTCGAGGTTTCTTGTTGCTATTTTTTAAATAGAAAATTTTGTGAATTATGTGCTCTTTTTCTGATTGTACCATCTGGATGCTTTGGCACACTGATTTCTTGAGCTGTTGGTATCAATGATAACGGTTGGTGAGATTTAACTCTCCATTGGTATTTTGGTTTTCCGTTGATGAGCTATTGTGGTTGAGTGTTTTGAGATTTAAATTTCCACTGATTCATCGGCTTTACAGTTTGTCGAGAATAGAAAAGCTCTTTTGGTTTCCAAACCCATCTAGTGCTAGTTTCTCTTTTGAAAGATGTTTTTCTCTAAGTTGTTAGATGTGAAAGTTTTTGAGTATGGTAGATGAGTTTTTGGGTACCCAAGTTTGAGAAGATTGTCCTTGATTTGTGCTTTTGGTACCCAAATCTGCTTGACTCCTTGCATGCTGCTTGTAGCATTTTCTTGTGTAGAGGTTGACGTAGATTGATTATTTACTTGTTTCTTTTGTGGGCTACCTCTTTTCCCTTCCTCTTTGCTTGGTACAATTGGAACTAGAGTTGGAACTCAAAGTTGTCCTCCTTTAAGTAATAGCTTGAGTTTATTAGTGTCCTAATCAGATACTGCCTTGTATGTCCGTATCCATGAGATTCCAAGAATCATTGTTTTATTCATATGTTCATCTGGTATGCACACAGATTGACAAGGGCATGAAAATCCATTTACTATCACATTTGAGTTGACTATTCCCAATGCCGGTGTTGGGTTTTTGTTGCATCCTTTGATAGCACATATTCTCGATGCTAAAGACTGATTCTTAGCTTTCTTATAAGTGGAATAACTGTCTGCATTCATTGGAGCTTCGGTATTTACTAATGCATTTTTTCAATGATTGTTCAGTTGTATTGTGATGCGAAGGTCAATTCCATCCAACCATTCATCATCTGTTGACACTGCATCATTCTTGATTCCATAGTCTTTCATTTGGTTCCAAAGTGTTGATGGGAATAGGTGTTTGTTGATTTTTAAAAGGAGCTTTCCTCTTGAGTACTCAAAGTCGAGCTTCCTCTTGAGCTTCATCAATAACCTGCTGACGTTTAATCTTTCTAAACTTTGTTGCATGCATTTTCTCTAGTGATAGCAAACCATTGGTTAGTAGAAAATGGTACTTCTTTAAGCGGCATCCACTAATCCAGTTAGCCATTGGTTCACCATCTATAGTGGACAACTTAATTGCTCCACTTGGAGATATGTCTTCAATGATAAACGGTCCATTTCCTTTTTCTTGAACATTAGAATGTGTTGCTTAACACTAGGTTGGTAACCTAACAGGACATAAAAGTGTCCTTTCAGGGTTTTAAAAAAAACCTCCAAAACCATAGTAGATCCACTCATTTTGTAAAATCCTTTCATGAGGTTATAGTTCAAAGCCTACTACACATGTAAAAAATAAGAAACTTGTAAAATTTCTCATCTGTTGGTCACACCAAGCCTCCAAAGTTGATGGACTAGTACATTTTCATCAAAACAGTCATTTCTTACGTTTTGTTGCATAAAAATAAGATTAGGGATTTTTGTAGGACTGGAGATAAATTCCCTAGTTAACTTCAATGGGTTGGTGATCAGAACATATGATTGCTTCTCACTCACTATTTTTTGTTTTGCCAAAAGAAATAGGTACAAAAAAGTTGAATTTTTACCATTCTACAAACCTATCATCAAAGTTTCTATAGCCACGCTCAATACAAATAATATATGCATGTTTTCTTAGTTCCCTATTGTCCTTTAGGTTTATAAGGAGCCATGGAGCATGTCAAAAGAATAATACATCTCTTACCAAGGGGAATCTTGGGGACAAAGATGAAGTGCTAAATACAGCAAACATGAAAAAACTGGGTTCAACATTATGAGTTGTAGAATCCCATAGAAACTATTCAATATCTAGCCAAATTTGATCCTTATGACTAGATATGGTTACTACCTACAAAATGCATGTAGTTGTCACAAGAAACTAACAATATTGAAAAAGCTATACTTGATATACTAGAATCTTTCGTTTTCTTCTATAATTGAAAAAATCAACCATCGTTGTCTACTATGCAAAATAGGGTATTAGGTGCCCCAAAACTCAAGGAATATTAGCTTTATGTTACAATATGGGACATAGAAAACCAAAACTGCATTTGGATATCATGAAAGCCACCAAAAAAATCATAGAAGAGCTAAAATTGGCTAAAAAACAGGATTTGACAATTTTTGTAATTTGGTCATAACTTACAACTTTAACATTTATTTCTCCCTAGAAGCATCAGAACATGTTGAGGACTACTAAAGATAGTTCTCTAGCATTATAGACCTCACAAACATGAATTCTAGAGTGGTATAGTTGCAAAAAGTTGAAAAAAGCCAAAAACAGGACCCGTTTTTTCACACAGTTTAGGTTGTGAAATGTTGTGCAAGGACAAGGTTAAAGATGGAATTGATATCCAAAAAAATTTCGAGTTTTTTTCAGCTCATGAGACAACTTTCTAGATAGATAGCACCTCAAAATCCATTTTGAAACTCTTGACATAATTCAAGGAAAATGGTCACTTAACAGGACATAAAAGTGTCCCATTACCAACCTAGTGTTAAGGGAATAAACTAAAACTAGGTCCCCTTTTTTGAAGATTTTTGTGACTAGATGTGAATCAAAAAATTGTTTCTTCTTTTGTTTTTGCGCATAGATGTGAGCAATAGTTGTTTCCTTTGCTCATCAAGCTTTTCTAAATCTTCAAGCCTCTTTGACAATGCATGTCTGGTCCACTCAAGATCTTTTGCCACCCTTAGTGTTGGCAATAGAAATTAAATCGGTAGTATAGCATCAAGACCATAAACAAGATTAAAGGGTGTAGCATTTAAAGCTGTCTTGAAACTCTATAATCTCATAGAGCAGCATGTAAATTCATTTCCCAATCAGTTCGTCTTGAACGTTAAACCACTTTCGTAAATATCGAGCTAAGAATTTTATTTGTGTGCTTAGCTTGTCCATTTGCTTGTGGATGATATGGAACGGATTTGTTATGGATTCCCATAAATTCATTCAGCAGATAGTCAATTACCTCATTGAGGAAATGAGTTTCCCTGTAACTGACAATTTCTATTGGAAGTCCATATCTTGTGAATACATTCTCATACAAGAATGCAATTGTAGTTCTAGCATCATTCTTCGTGGTTGCCTTAGCCTCTGCCCACTTGGTCAAATAGTCCGTAGCTACAATGATATAATGAGCATGAGTTCTATAAGCAGGTGGTTGTATTGGTCCACCAAAATCTATACCCCATTTTGCAAAAGCTCTAGCCCCCATCATTGGTCTTAAAGGCATGCTATCTATGTTGGCATTTTTTCTCGTTGGCATGCATCACACGTTTGACCATATTCTTTGGCATCCGCAAAAATTATTGGCCACTATATGCCTGCCATTAAAATTGCTCTAGTGGTGATTTTACTAGAAAAGTGACCTCCAACTAATCCAGCATGTGCTTGTTCTAGAGTGGATATATATTCATCTTCATTTTCATAGAGACGCAAATATTGATCCTTTTCGCTCTAATACAATTGGTTTCCAATAAAAGAATAGTCTCTTGCTTCAGTTTCAATAGCTCTTTGGCGGCGTTTACTCATATCCTCCAGAAATGTTCTACTTGATAAGTATGTAACTATATAGTTACTCCACTTAGGAACGAGAGATATTTGAAATAATGTCACATGAGGTATGGGTGTTTGTTTCTAGCTTTGATAACAGCTTTTCATAGATGAGTGAACATCACTTCTCATAGTTGGCCAAAATACTCCAAGTCTCAAGGTTCGTTGCATAGTTTGGTCTTCCGCAAAGTGAAGTCCTACTATGGTAATGTGTGCTTGACTTAGGTATTGGGTTTTCTCATCAAGATAAATACACAAAGCAATATTCCATCTCAATTTCTTTTGTATAGCCTTCCAGCTAGTAATTGATACATAGCCGATTGCCCAATTAATCTTGGTGTAATAGGAAGTGGTATTTGAGAGCCCACTTGAGCTATAGTCATCAATGAAACCATACTTTTTGACCAACGAGGTATCATTTCCACAAAGAATAGATATGCATCTGGTAGATCATCGTCTACCCCTTTTGGTGGTTCTCTTGAAATAATCCTTGATATTATTTGCTCTTTGGTGTGTGGTGCCCTTTTTTACAACTACAGTGAAATCAAATTCCAAAAGAATGATGAACCATCTCATTATCCTCCATGTGTTGCATGGCTTGTTGACCAACTATAATAAAGCTTGGTGGTCTACAAAGAACACAAATTTTTTGGCTACTAATAGGTAATGTCTATACTTTTTCACGGCATAGATCATCCCTAATCCTTCTCTTTTGGTGGTTGTATAATTTTTTCTGCCACATTCACTTGTCTACTAACATAAGAAATGGGAAAAACAAAATTTTCGTCTCCTGGCTGAGCTAATATACACTCAATGGAAAATTTGGAAGCATAAACATGTATATGAAATATCTTATTCCAATTTGGTGCTTTCAATATTGGGGCTGAAGTGAGAGCTTGTTTAAGCTTCATTAAAGATTCTTCACACCCATCAATCCATACAAAGAGTGTAATCAGACCATACATGGGTTTTGCAATTATAGCATATATGTAAATGAATCGTCTGTAATATCCACAATGTCCCATGAAAGCCTGAACCCCTTTGACTATTGTTGGTCTAGGCAATTCAGCAATAACATGAATTTTATCCATATCGATTTCTGTGTCGTTTTTAGACACTATCTTGTCTGTCCATAAAGGTGCACTTTTAGGATTTAAGCAAATCCTATAATGTTTACATTTTTCGAATACTTTTTGAGATGTTCAAAATGATCATCTCGGATTGATGAATGTACACAAAAATCATCCATATATACTTCCAAGAAATTCCAAAGATATTCTTTGAAGGCATGGATCATCAATCTTAGAAAGGTGGCAGTAGAATTAGTTAACCCAAAAGGCATAACCCTATAGGCAAAAATACCCATTCAATTGCAAAGGTAGTTTTATGCTGATCTTTAGGATCAACCAAAAGTTGATTGTACCCTGAAAAGCCGTCCAAAAAGCTATAAGATTCTTTTCCTGCAACTTGTTCTAAAACATGTCGGTGATTGGAAGAGGGTAGTTATCTCTAATGGTGGCTGCATTCACGTTTTTGAGATTGACACACACTCTTAATTTTCCATTTTTCTTGGGTACCACCACACTTGGAGACACCCAATCAGTGTATTCAATTTCATAAATGAATTCGGCTTCCTTGAGCTTCTCTATCTCTTCTTTGATCTTTTTGGCAAATGTTTCATTATAAGTATATGGACGTTATCTACTTAGTTTGGCATCATTTCTCATAGCTATGGTATGTCGACAAATTTCTAGATCAACACCCTTGAGATCTTTATAAGACCAAGCAAAGATATTTCGGTATTCTTTCAGTAAGCTTAGCAAAATCTCTTCTTCTTCTTCAGTCAGGCCATTAGCAATGTAGGCAGGCCTAGGCTCTTCTCCCGGTTTGGCTAGATCTATTTTCTTTGCATTTTCAGGTCCTTCATATGACTCACCGTGCTTTCTTAGTTCCCTTAGATTTTATTCTACTATGATCTTTCAATATTGGAGAGTATATTTCTTGTAATGGGATGGAACACTCATTTCATCTTTACTCTCTTCCTCGGTTGTTTTCATTTCAGTGGTATACACCTCCTTTAGAGTTTTCTTCAACTCTTGATATTTTTTCTTTTGTCCAATCCGTGTCATGGATGATTCATCATCCTGATGCTTAGGTTTTGATTGGGTTTCCTTTCTCATAGGTTTAGATTCCAAGTTTTTTGTGTCTTTTTTTCTTCTATACCATTTTTGTCTTCTTGGTTTCTAGTTTGGAAAGTCAAAAAACTTTTCCTCTCCTCCTTTTAGGAGTAGTTGTACTCTAACATGTTCTTTTTCTAGCGCAAAATCAGAGGATGTAGTTGAATGTTCTTCAAACTCATCATTAGCATCATAATAGAGGTTTGAAAAGATTTGTTGAGCTTTCAATAAGTCCTTGGGTTCCTGAACTTCGTCTTCAATGTGAATGGTTGAGATCATTTGTATGGGAATTATGTCATAACCATTCTCATTGCAAAATTGAGTAGGCATAGACGTATTCACACATACATCCATTGTTGCCAAAATTTAAGTCCACTCAAATGGCTCAAACAAATGCTCCGGAAAGGGTTCAGGTACATATTCTTCATCTACGTAATCCCTTTCTAAGATACATTCTTCTCATTTTAAACTCCCGTTTTTTGAGGCTCCACACATCCAAATAGGTGTGTCTTTGTTTAACCAAGACAAAATATTTGATTCAGCTGAAGAGACTGAGTCAAATTCTTGAATGGGTGTTTTCATGACATCTCTATAAGTGTGATCTTTTAGATTAACCCTTGTGATTGATCCCACTTGCTCCAAGTATAGATAATTGTTTCCCAATCTTGAATGAGTTGTACTTGCTGCATGAATGGCCTTCCCAAGACGATTCCATAATTAAGTTTCTTCCCAAAGTCTACTATCGCAAAAGTATGTTGGTAATCAATTCCACAAGAACTAACTATCACTTTTTCAAGCAGTCCTAGCGGTTTTTCTATGTGTCCATCCCAAGAGAAGAGGCCATAGAAAATTCTATGCCACGTAGTAAAGGTCATCCAAGCTCAAAACAGTCAAAGAGGGAGGAAAGAACATCTCTTTCCTTACCTATGATGGCACTTTTGGTGCTATGGACAAAGTCTTGGCCTTTATCTAACAATTCAATGCGACGGTCAGAGATGAGGGATTCACAGAGTCCTCTACGCTACATCTTGTAGCTATGAATTTTCAAAAGTCTGCCAGGCAATGGTGGTCTAGCCTACGAGAAAATAGTGAAGCTCCACGAACATGGAAAGCTTGAAGAGCTTCCATCACGAAGCAGTTTTGGCTAGCGCTGCCAAAGAAAAAGTACTTACCGAATGGTGAAGCTTGAAGCTCTCTCCCTATGAATCTATTCACAAATATGTAGACAACTTTTGGGATTTACATCTCAAAGCCACTGTCTACAAAAAGATGAAATTTAATGAGCAAAAACAACAATTTTGTGCGGGTTTCTCTGAGGATATGGTGGAGTATGTTAACTCCCAAAGGACTCGCACCATATCTACGGTCATACACCATACCATGGTGGATTCAAGGATCAACTTCCAACAAGGGGCTAAGAGAAATCTTAAGCCCATGGAAAACAAGGACCTTAATGAGCCTAAGAGGAAGGACAACATCCAAAATTCTCCCAAAGGCAACTGCAACAACAACAAAGCAAAGGATAAGAGAGTTTATAAAGACAAAAATAAACTCTCTCTCCTAAAGAGCTAGAGCGTTATCAAAAAGATAACCATTGTTTCAAGTGCGGGGAGTGAGGGCATGCCTATCATGATTGCCCCCACAAGAATCCATGTATTGAGCCTTCTAGAGCTACCTTGGTCAAAATTCAAGAAGAGGATGCTCATCACAAAGTATCTCCTATATGTCATGCTTGGGGAAAGGTAAGAGAACATGATGCTTTTATTCTCTTTGACCCTGGTTCTACTCACAATTTCATATCCACAGAGTTGGCCACCAAGCTAGGCATCCAGCCCTATGAGATGGGAGATGTCCTACCTGCCGATGCTGCTTTCAAGGGACAAGAATCCTCAGTCACTACCTTAATTGGGATATTGAGGCTCCATGTCCAAATCTATGTAGACAAGGAGGATTTCTTCATCTCTCCTCTCAAACATATTGAGGATGTAATCCTAGGGCACCATGATTTGATTGCATGGCTGCCAATGTTAAATTCCATGAAAGACAAATCTATTTTAGGTACAGGGAAAAAGATATGTACATAGATACTAAGGAGTTGGGTTGCACCATACCCATTGGACATAAGCAAGCTTTCAATAAGTCAATAAAGAGCTCTATTTCCGTGTAGATGATTTTTGTTAAAGATTCTCAAATGAATCTAATGTTTTAGCAAAAGAAGATATAGGCAATCAGAAGGAATTAGAGTTATCCAATTTCCTCAAGGGATTCCAAGATGTTTTTATTGATGACATCCCTTGTGAGCTACCTCCCAAACGAGGGGATGATGACCATGCAATTGAACTTCTTCCAGGAAGCTCACCACCTAATAAACCTCCTTATCAAGTTTCTCAAGCTCAACAAGAGGAGATAATGTGACAAGTGCATGAGTTGGTTGAGAAAGGCATGGTTAGCTCATCTCCATTTTGTTCACGAGTTTTATAGTGCAAAAGAAAGATGGCACATATCCTATGTGTGTCAACTATAGATCACTAAATAGGATCACTATCAAGAATAGGTTTCTCATTCCACGGGTAGAAGACCTATTTGATAAGCTACAGGGGTCGACCTACTTCAGTAGGATTGACCTAAAAAGTGGCTACCATCAAATAATGATAGTTGATCAAGACATTGGAAAGACCGCATTCCGCACTACATTTGGTCTTTACCAGTACATTGTCATGCCTTTTGGCTTGACCAACGCACCAACTAAATTTAACCGTCTGATGGAGAAACTATTCAGGTCTAACCGAAGCTTTATTGGACTGTTCTTTGATGATATAATCATCTACTCTAATTCATTAGACAAACACAAGCAACACCTCCAAGTAATATTTCAAGTTTTATGAGAGAATAAACTTTATATTAATCGAAAGAAAAGTGAATTTTTCTTACAAGAGATTCAGTATTTAGGTCACATTATCTCTCAAGATGGCATTCAAATGGATCCATCAAAGTTAGAGGTAATAAAAGGATGGCCTAACGCAAGGAATCTACATCAACTAAGAAGCTTTAAAGGTATGTGTGCATACTATAGACGCTTCATAGAAAAGTTCTCACAAATTGCGGGACCATTACATGACCTAACGAAGAAAATGTTCGGTATATATGGTCCACCAAGGAGAACAATTCTTTTGAAAAGCTTAAAGAGAAGCTTATCTCTCAACCTGTGCTTACACTACCGAATCTCTCAAAGCCATTTGAGGTCTGATGCGACGCCTGTGGTGATTGCCTTGGAGCTGTTTTTGCTTCAAGAAAGGCACACCATAGCCTATGAAAGTCAAAGGTTGGACCCTATTGAGCAAGCTTTAGGTATATATGAGAAGGAAGTCTTAGCAGTTCTACATGCTCTAGATTCGTGGAAGCACTATTTATTGGGGAATCCTTTCATTCTGCGAACGGATCACCAAAGCCTTAAGTACTTCATGACGTAGACCAAGCTCTCCGGCAAACAAATGAGGTGAGCAAATTTCCTTTTGCAATTTTGTTTTCATATTGCTCACATTGTTGGCAAACATAATCAAGTAGCCGATGCACTCTCAAGACGACCAAGAGTGAATGCGATATCCATAGCAACTCACAATGATCTATTCTATGATAGATGAGTACGCTATCGTTTTCGATTTTAAAGATGTGATTTCAGCCCTTGCACTAGTGAAGAAGGAAGAGCCATTTACCTTACAAGTTGGTTATCCTCTCTATGGCAATAGACTATGTGTTACTAACTCACTACGTGAGAAAGTAATGTATGAATCCCATGCTCCTCCTTATGCAAGGTATAAAGGGATTCAATCTACCCTAAAAGGGATAGAAACATAGTTTTATTGGCCTAACATGAAAGTGAACATACGAGAGTATGTTTCTAAATGTACGGTATGCCAAAAGACAAATTTTGATAGAGGAAGCAACCTGGATTGCTTCAACCTTTGCCAATCCTCAATTAACCATGGGAGAGCATAACCATGGATTTTATCTTTAATTTGCCCAAGTCTATCCATGGGAATACAAGAATGTAGACGATAGTGGACAGGTTTAGTAAACAAGCATTTTATACCTGTCAAAAAGACTATCAAGGCCCATCAAATGGCAACCCTCTTTATATCACAGATCTTCAAGTACCACGGCTTGCCAATGTCCATAGTGTTGAATAGAGATCCTAGAATGACCATTAATTTTTGGAAGGGTCTCTTTGAGAATTTAGACACAAGGCTAAACTTCTCTTTGGCCTATCACCCGCAAATGGATGGCCAAAGTGAAATAGCTAACCTAACAATTCTTGATCTACTAAAAGCTTATGTCACACAAGTAGATCAAAAGTCCCAATGGGAAAAGTACTTACCTTTAGTGGAGTATGCTTACAGTAACAGTGTACATACTTCTAGGGAAAAAGCACCTTTTGAGGTGATAGAGGAAAGATCAAAAAGTCCCCTGCTACTCAAGGTACATGGGAAGATCTTCGCTGCAGATGAATATAGCCGAGATCTACAAGAATCTTTCCAAAATATTAAGGATGCTATTTCTATCTCTTAGCAAAGGCAAAAGGCTATTTTTGATAAGCACAAAAGAGCTCTAGCCTTTTGCTTAAGTTTCCCAATGCTTGATTAAGGCACACGGCGGGCAAGAATCCTATGGGACACCAAAAGTACTAGGATAAGTTAGCAAAAAGGTATTATGGTCCCTTTCAGATTCTTAGGCCGATCAATGAGATGGCCAATCAACTCAAGTTGCCCAATCATTGGCTCATACACAATGCTTTCCACGTGAGCCTACTAAAGCCTTACAAAGGAGAGCCACCTCAAGAACCAACCATTGAAGACCCACCAGAGATGGAGGACCAAGAAGAGGTGTTGCAGCTCCAGTCCATTCTTCAACACGAAGATGAGGTATTGGGAGGCGGTAAAACTATCCGATGATATCTTATCGAGTTTAATACTTATCCTTTTGAAGATGCTAGATGGATGCAAGGCATACAGTTAAAGGATAACCTAAACCTTGTCAATACTTACAATGATTCCCTAGAGTAAGCAA
Source organism: Adiantum capillus-veneris (assembly GCF_014529385.1). Taxonomy (NCBI): domain Eukaryota; kingdom Viridiplantae; phylum Streptophyta; class Polypodiopsida; order Polypodiales; family Pteridaceae; genus Adiantum; species Adiantum capillus-veneris. The sequence continues at coordinate 23,242,200 of NC_140938.1, read as the reverse complement.
AAAAAAAAAATTGTCTTATAAGACTCTTTTCTTTATTGTGCACAAATGTTAATAAGTTTGCATGCATAGAATCATGTTTGTGGAGATGACGTCTCCCGGACACCAAGTAGAGTTTGTCACTCTACTATGGAATATTGATACGGACTAATGTGCAGACATGCTTGTGGCAGCTAAGGCTCTCAAGCACCAAATGGACTAGTCATCCATTCTGGAACGGTGTCGTTGGGTAAAATAGGGATCCTCTACCTGCTAGAAAACGGATAATGACTAGGCTTTATCTTCTCTACCTCCTCGACTATGATTTCAAGAGAGAGGTAATGGCATAAAAACTAATATCTAATTCTCCCAAATGATTTTCTCATGTTAAAGTAATTATTTAATATGGGGAGGTAACAGGGGAGTAAAAGCTAGAATATTGGTAAGGCTCCCATACCGGTCTTAGTAAGGATCCAAAGGAGGGAAAATAGGATCCAAAGGGGGATAGTCTACAAAAGAGCAATGTGCACCAATGGAGCTTAAAAGACCTAAGGTTCAGCTCCATTGAGACTTCCATAGGCTAAAGTTCCTAAATTTAATTAAATTGTCCAATGGCCAAAAGTGGGGAAAATTGGATGGTTATGGGAAGACTAAAGAGTCTTCCCACATCCCTAGGAAGGAGGGGGCAAGCCCTAATGCTAGGGGAAGAGAGAGAAACACACACACACACACACACATAGTCCCAAGCTCTGCGCAAAGGGGAGAATGGACACATGGCAAGGTCCTAGCCCAGTTGCCCCCAATCTCCCCTCAAATCTATTGGATGGCCATAGAGGTGGACCAATGAGAATCAGGCTAGAGTAAAAATAGTCTAATCAATTCAAAAATGCTTGATAAAAGAACCAATAGAAATTAAGTTGCCTAGAAGACTATTGGACAGTCTACCAAGGGGTCCAATGAGCCTTCAGTAGCCCAATATCTTGCTTGATTCCTATTGGCTAGAAGATTAAAAGGTCCAATGAGAGTTTAAATATATTATTTTAATTACCTAAAGCTCTCACAAAAGGGAAAAGGGGGACACATGTCACAAGGCTATCAGTTATGCTTCTTAATTGCTATTGGTTGAGCTTTGCAGGAACCAATGGGAAGCCACATGAGCTTTTGGGAAGAGGAGTCGACCAAGAAGAGAGAGGAGGTTGGAATTTTACACACACCAACTTTTCTTCACACACACGCAACTCATGTGTTGAGCAAGAACTCCATCTCCTTCTCCAAGCATTGAGAAGTAGAGGCCTACACCAACAACTCTTGGATATGGAATGAAAATCCAACCAAGAGCCAAGCTTCAATGGTATGCTCATCTCCTCTACTATGCTAATTACTAAGCTAAGCTATCCTATTAGAGTGATTATGTGAGGAGAATACTTCGTTCTCGTAAGATACATCTTCTTCCTCTCAATCTTTCCTGTTCCCTGCTAGCTCTCACCATTTTTTAAGGTGTGTGAGGTCTTGGGACTGAGGCTAGGCCCACTAGGTTTGTTTTTCAAGCATTATTTGGTGCATGAAGCTTCCATCTTCATTGCACCGACGAGTTTTGTCAAGGAACACAAAGATTGTATTGTCCAAAAGTCTCCTTTGATGGGAGAAGCTATAATACAAATCCTTTTTGGAGGGGGGACCGGCTCCATGTAAATCTGGTCCTCAACTGTTGTCAAATGTTCTATTTCTCTCTCTTTTCAAGTATTGTCTATGCCAAACTAGCTAGGTGTAAATTGCTATGTTACTTTATCAAACTAAGTACTCTCTCTATGCTCATTAGGAACTTGTTCTTAATAAAATACTCAGTATATTATCATTTTTCGCTACACACAAGTTACTAGTGCATTAAATGTTACATTGCTATCAAAGCTATTCGTTTCTCTTTACTTGCTCAAGAAGAGAGGTGCTCAAGCTTGCTACAAATGGTTGGTGTTATTAATTGCAAAAGAGTAAGTAGAATAGGGATTTTTCATCCTTGAAGCATACCTGCTTTATGCAGTTAACGGGGATACCGTCGAGAGCTATAGTCTTAATAATGGAGTCCTACGGGACTTGCCTATGGCTTAACCATTATTGAGCTATTAGAAGCTTGATAGGAATCGATGATGTCTCGACTGTGGGGAACCCTCTCTTCTATTCCTTGCAATAAATAATATTCAAGCCACCGGTATAGATGCTTGAGTGCTTATAAAGAGAAGTAGCAACTAGGGCTTGAAGTGCCAAAGTACAAGTAAAAAATTTACACCTATAATTTGCTAGTATGGCTGACAAGGGAAAAGAGAAATGAATGTTGATAGCTTTGATTTTGCTAATGAAAGAGCAACTAATGATGCCCCTATGCTTGTAAACTATCTTGTTTCTAGGCTTCAACAAGCCCTGGGCAATGCATCCCTCCAAGGTGAAGTACTACAGTAATTGTGCACCCATGGTATTCTCCAAACTCCCCACCAAGAAGAGAGAGTACCTAAGAAATCTCCTGGTGAGACTTCCAAAAGAGGACTCTCTCCGATAAGGGAAAAAGAGGAGGATCTATACAAAGGGCTCAAAAACTTACTACTCGATGAGGCATCTCTCTCTCAAAGGAGAGCCCAAGTTTCAATGGTAGAGCCCCCACCGAAAGAACAAGAAAGAAGTGAGTCTCCTACCACCTCGACAAAGATGGCTCCATGAAGACGTCGGGCAAAACGCTCTCCAACACCCACTAAATGGAGAAGACCATTGCATACTCCTCTTCACCATAAGTCAAAGAGGAAAGAGAGAAAACAAGAGAAGAAAAAGGCGAGAAAGAGGTCACCCTCTTCTCCATCTTCCTCTTTTGAAGAAAGTGATGGTGCAGAAAAGAAGGAACAAGGGAAGAAAAAGGTGAGATAGAGGTCACCCTCTTCTCCATCCTCCTCATCCTATTCCTCTTCTGAAGAAAGTGATGGTGCAGCTCTCAAACCTCCCAAGAGAAGAGGCCATAGGAAATCATATCCCATGTGGAAAAGGTGGTCCAAGCTCAAAAGGTTCAAAGAGGGAGGAAAGAACATCGCTTTTCTTACCTACGATGGCACCTTTGGTGCTATGGACAAAGTCTTGGCCTTTATCCAACAATTTGATGCAGCGTTTGGAGATGAGGGATTCATAGAGTCCTCTAAACTACGTCATGTAGCTATGAATTGTCAAAATTTCACCAGGCAATGGTGGTCTAGACTACGAGAAAATGGTGAAGTTCCACGAATATGAAAAGCTTTAAGAGCTTCCATCATGAAGCAGTTTTTGGCTAGCGATGCCAAAGACAAAGTACTCACCAAATGGCGAATCTTGAAGCTCTCTCCCTATGAATCTATCCACAAATATGTAGACAAGTTTTGGGATTTACATCTCAAAGCCACTATCTACAAAAAGATGGATTTTGGAGAACAAAAACAACAATTTTGTGCGGGTTTATTTGAGGATATGGTGAAGTATGTTAACTCTCAAAGGCCTCGCACCATATCTACGGTCATACACCATACCATGGTGGCTCATTAGGAAAAATATGAACCCTCTAGGGGCCCTTTGGGATTAAGGTTAATTACAGGCCAACCAATGAGAAGAGGGTGGTGGACACACTCTATGCCCTCAAAAATGTAGGGGGACAAAGTAGTCTTACACTTCTTAAATGGGCTCTTACCTAGTGAGAAGGTGGGGGGGGGGGTGTGGGCCATATGGAACCTCCAACTTCCCTCCTTTTTTATCCGGGTTTGAAAAAATCCCAAAAATTTGAAATTTTTCAAAATTTTCAAAACTCAAATTTCATCTTCTTAAAACCCCCCTAAAACTATTTTATAGTCAAAAAAGCATTTTTTGACCTCGAAAAGTCAAAACGTGCACCCAAAAACCCTAAAATTCAAATTTTTTAAAAAACTTTTGAAAAATCTTTTTTTGCTATCCAGAGCTCCCTCAAAAGTAGTTCTTAGGCAAAAAGTGATTTTCTCTCTCTAGAACCCCTTTTCCAACCCCTTCTTGGTTACAACCATCACACTCATCCTCTACTCCAAAACTCTCTCTCTCTACACCATCTCCATTGCTGCAGCAAGGAAGCTCCTCTCTCCTCCCCTACCACCTTCCATTGCCACACCAAGCAAGGGTTATCCACCTTCTCCTCCCATTGCGACAAGGGTTAACCACCTTCTCATATCACTTTATCCCACCTACATTGTAGCAACAAGCATGGTCCTTCTCCTCCTCCTAGTTTTCTTTGTTCAACCATGGCCAACTCTACTTCGCAAAGGCGGCCAAAGGATGAGGTCACAGCACTTGCATGCCACAACACTAGAGGTGTAGATGATGAGTGGGTGCCACAAGAGTTCACCAAAGGTGCTTGGGTATACATGCAACCATCTGCTATTGGCCCTCATCGTGTGCGGAATCGTGCAAACTTGGATCTTCATTGGAAAGGAAAGATCCTTGGCTTCAAGAACCACAAAGACAAGGGGACCGTAGCCATTGTGCAACATGTTTTCTCAATGTCAACCATGCATTTGCAACAACCACCTCGATTTCCAACACATTGTAAGTACATGTTTTGAGAATACAAAGCTAGGTGTGAAATCACAATGTAATGTTATTATGGATTCATACTTAAGATTTGTCATGCATTTATAGTCATATTTCCATCCACGTTGGTGGAGGAGCAGCCACTACATAGTCTCTCCGGCACATTCAATGCTATACATGTGGATATTGGAGCAAAAATGTTCCCACATCTTTGCCCAACCAAACTCGTTCAAAGAAGGATTTTTTTCTATTCTCACTCTTATATTGTCCCTACTTCTACACAAGCGTTTGGAACGCTTGAACCCATCAAAGTAACTTCCTTATTAAGTATGGAGTGGCCGGTGCCAGATTTGTGGTCGGTAGAATCTTTCAAGCAAAAGATGATAATGGATGTCCAAAACTCTTTGAAATAATCTAAAGCTTCTAGGTCTGTGGGCTTGAGTTGGTGTTTGCCTATTCATTGTTTTGTGCACATTTTTAAAGAGTTTGGATTTGTGGAGAGTACCACAATGCTTGTATGTAGAGATGCGTATTATGAGGAATTAGGAAGGCTTTTAGAAGAGGACTGGGGTTTTGTGGAGGGCATGCACAACGGGGACCGGTACCGTTGTAAGGTTGGAGCTTCAGGTATTGGAATGCGCTATTTGAAATCCCGAACCTCCTTGTACATACGATTTCACTATGATCGTTGGATGTGCAAGCTTGGAGTGTGGACTCCCTTACAGAGTGTAGACGGCGCTATTGCAAGATTTGACATTGCAGTGAAGATGCCCAACGATGCTTTGGAGGAAGTCCAAGTGAACAAGCATTGGACTCTCAGTAATGTTCGAGAACCTTTGGTTATTATGGGTTTTGAGGCCCTTCAACAAGCACAATTTCGTTTACAAGGTCACAAGGTGAGAGTCCTTCCACCACATTTTCAATACATCATGGTCTGTCGATCATTGGATGCTTATTGTAATGAGTGCTCGCAAATTGGGAAGAGAATGGAAGACAAATCAAGGTCGAGGAGGACTGGGGGATGGATGGAGCTATGCTATCGATCTTATAACTTTGTAACTCTTGCAATTTTCAAACGGATCCCCGATGTAATCAACATGATTTGCTTCGGCAAATCATGCCTTTGAATATAATTTTTTGCATTGGGATGAGAAATCATTTTTTGGTGAAAGTGCCTTTTTTTTAATGTCTTAAAAAAAGGGTCCATTATAAAAGGGGGGCCACCTAACTCATTCACTATTTTCACTTTTGCAAATCTTTAGCTCCTCCACTCTCTATCTACACCCCAGGCTAGACATGGATGCTTCCACAGCCTCTGCATCTGCAGCCACATCCACCCCTTTGTCATGCTTCATCCTCTTCCTCGAGGACACCAAATAGAAAGGGAAGTTGGACCTCCACACCTTTTTTACTCGTCTCCCTGACCTTGACGCCACAGTTGCCCTTCACATGGATGCATTTGCCGAGATTTTTGCGTTCATGGAGGAGCACATCATAAAATATTTTGTATCTTTCCCCCCACATGTAGGGATCTGGGTGCCTTGCGATCTTTTGCGTTAAATACACAAAGGTGATCGCCCATTCTCCAAGCGGTTGCAACGATTCCAAGAAATTGCAACCGATGCAGGCCATTACTTGGACGAGCAAGCCCCAGGGGTGTCAGCGCTCAAGAAGCGCAAGTTGGGGGTGGAGTACCTTTCTCGGCTCGCAACATTTATCTTCTTGGTGAGCGAGGAACCTGATTTGGAGGAGCTCCGCTTACCACACCTTCAGGTTGGGTCCTTTATTAAGGACACCAAGGAGCAGCAAGTTATCCCCATGAACACTACAGCGGAAGGAAAGGCACACCGGCTCGAGTACCCTAGGGGTCTTGAGGAAGTGGTTGAGAAATCCATAGTTGCATCTGGCCCTAGTGACACTCCAGTGCCACTACCACTGACGGATGTGGCTATCCCAGAGGTAGAAATCAGCCGCTTCTCCTCAGTGTTAGTGGATGGGGAGGAGTATGTGTTCCTGCATGATTTGGAGAACGCATTTGGCCTGTGCATGGATGAATGCTTGAGCGTGCTATGCAACAGCACCAAATGTCCTTTAGACAATACACCAGATACCCTAGAAAGCAAGCTTTTGCCAGATAGGGACTCTGTTTTGCTGATACTATTGTAGTTGTATGTGCGGAGGGGTCCTGGCAGCAACAGAGCAGTTGCACGTGGCTGATGAAGAATTCCAAGCCACGCAAGCCAAGGTTGAGGCTGCTAGGATACCTATGCCATCCCATCTGATGATCCAAAGGTCGTATCTGTGGTGCATGGGAGCATTGACTTGGATGCAAAGGGCAATAGGGAGGAGGACGACAAGGAGCAGGAGGTAAATTGTATCCTAATTTTCATGTTACTATTTTATCCTTCATTGTCTTTTTTCTCAACCTTCATCGGTTTATGACAGGATGTCGTGGAGGTTGATGATTTTGCTGCAAGGACGGGTGGCAAGCGGATGGGCTTTGGACCTCAAGCTTCCCTTGCGCATTACCTAGGACAACTCCCCCCTGGCGACGTGGCCATTATCCATAATGAATTTACTCCCCAACCCCATTTTATGACTTGGTCGTTAAAAGCTTTGAGCAAGTTTTTGTGTTTGAGCACCATTGCTCAAACTGCACATCAAGTGTTCCTAGTGCGTACATCCCTTGTATGCACAGCATTTGGCATTGGCTTTCGTGGTAAAGTGCTTTCCCAAATAGGGATACATGCTTCCATTGGCTCAACTAACCCAAAGGCCATAGCGCAGTCCCTCTTGACTGGGGAGTTGCCTTACGCGCAAAATAGGCGCCAGGAAATGGTCAAAAAAATTATGAACTCCTCAGATACATGATGTAAAATCACCGTTTTGGAAGTAATAAAAAATATTTGAAATTGTCTCTCTATCTTGCAAATTCTTTTGAATGTGATTTGTCAATCTTGAAAATTGTTTCAATTGGTGATAAGAAAATTGTTTTGATTGTTGGCGACTTTGTAATTTCAAGTTCTGTATGTAATTTCAGCCAATTTCGGTAAATTTAGGTATTTTATGTTCCCTAGGGGGTAGATAAGCCTACCAAGGGCCAAAAAAAGCCAAATTTATTGAAATGAATTGGTTTTGCATCATTAATTTAGATGCACCCTTTTTATGGCAATTCCAGCATATGTTCACACTCAAGGACACTAGAAAAGGTGAAATCAATTATGAAATGAAGTTTTGAGCACACTATCACCTGCTTTAGCTCTACCTAGTACACCCATGCACCAAAAAGTCCAATTACATTGGACATTTGAAAAATCCAAATGAATGTTGCATAGACACTTGGTTTCACAATATGTTTTTTCTTTTTATATCCTATAGGGAATTCAAAGCTTGAAATGGCCAAAAAAGGGTGTCCACAAGGATCCATGTAAAATAATGTTGCAAAACCAATAGGTTTTAGTAAATTTGTGCTTTTTAAGTACCCTTGGGGGTAGATAAGCCTACAAGGGGCAAAAAAAGCCTGGCCACAAGGGCGCGCAAATGGCCCATCCAAAACTGATGGATGGGCCATTTGCGCGCCCTTGTGGCCAGGCTTTTTTTTGCCCCTTGTAGGCTTATCTACCCCCAAGGGTACTTAAAAAGCACAAATTTACTGAAATTGACTGAAATTACATACAGAACTTGAAATTACAAAGTCATTTCATTACAAAGATAATAGACACAGTAGACACAACTGTTGATCATATTGTCATTGGAAAGTCAAATCATTACAAAGATAAGGGTGTGCAATACAAAAAGAGGGGTAACTTCGGCTAATGCTCGAAGTCTCGTCGCAATTGACGTGCAAGCTGCATATCTTTTGGTTGTATTGTCACTCGCTTTGCATGAATGGCGCATAGGTTGGTATCTTCCAACACCGAAATGATGTGGGCCTCTGCAGCTTCTTGAATAGCCTCTAGCGCTATTGCTTGCATTCTATACTGATTTCCGATCTTTTTATGTGGGGAGAGCTCCTTGGCCTCGAGGCAATGTCTTCCCCCCAACGGCCACCCGGTGTGTGCGCGGTATTTTATCTTGCAGCCATGGTGGCTCACTCTCTGATTCAGTGTCTATATGGACCACCCAAGTCCTGGATGGTCCTACTTGTGATTCGTGGCGCGACGGCTGCTCCCTATCGGACTCTGTTGTTTGTTGGCCCTCTTCTTCTCTCCAGCGCTGGGCACGTTGCTTCATTCTCCTTCTAGGTGTTATATCTTGAGGAGGTGGAGATTCAACACTCCTCGATGACTCTTGTGCCCTACCACCATGCCCACTACCAGATGAGTTCCTGGAACGACCAGGCATTTGTGGCCGTTTTCTTGTGCCTTTAAGCCATGACGGCTTCTCACATCCTTGGAGGGTGTTTTTGTTGGCGGGCGGATGCTCTTTCGCGGTTTGTTTGGTGCGCGCCATTTTGTTGGTAAGAGCTCACATGTTCTTAAGAAATGAGTGGTTTATGAGAGCATGCAATATTTATAAGGGCCCATTTAAAAAGGGCCCTGTTCACACTAAATTTTTTTTAAAAAGTATTACTTTTTGAATAAACATGTCGCTTAGAGTTGGACCCTGCGTTCACGTTTAGTGACTCGCGCAGTATCCACTTTGATCCTTGTCGCACTCTGCATCGCCACCATGGAGCATGCTTAGTGGGACCTTGCGACATTTGCCACTTGTTGCTATGCTCTTGATGACTCCATTTCCGCACTTCAATAGCAATCTTGGATTGTCGCGCACGCTCCATTGTGAGCTTACGAGCAAATGCCAGTTGAACATCTCCTCCAAATAATTGGATTGCACCATTCCACCACCATGTCGAGTATTTTTGAAGTACACTCCCCTTGCTCGATAATGGGACTTCTCCATACCTTGAGTGCTAAAAATTTCAAGCGATCCATACTTGTGCATAAAAAATGCACCATGCACAAACAAGATATGTTGTTCACATTAGTAAGCGATCCACATTATTAAATAAAAACAATCCCTTGTAATGAATACACAATGTAAAATGACTTACCATGTAATGTGTGATGTTATTTTCACCCCAAGAAAGGGTGAAGACCTTGGTAAAATCCGCCAAGGCTTCTTGAAATGATTGGCGTTGTTCTTCTGTTGTGCTGTTAAGGCCCATAAGCTTGACCATTTTATCAAAATGTGCCCAAACTTGCTTGCGCTTGTTTGCAAGCTCGCCATTTGAATCATTGTCGGTAGTAGCTTTGCATAACTCCTTCCAAAGCTCCCAAAGGTTACCTGCCTGCTGGTTGGAGCTGTTTTGAGCATCATATCGACTTGGCTTTCCTTGGGAAACTTTCTTCAAAAAGTGTCTAGCTTTTTGTCCACTCATTGCCACTTGTTGAGCAATTTCATGGGCCTCCCATGTGTTCTTTGCAGCAACGATAGACACATTTCCACCATGAGAGCCAATGGAATTCAAGAGTACCTCCACCCTTTCGATCGCTTCTTGGGACTTTTCCAACGGTTTCATTGTGAAATCATAGTCAATGTGGAGCTTCAATAGCCTATCAAAAATGCGCATGAATGCATGTAATGTACAAAAATGTACATTCGATAGAGGAAATCGAAAGATTGGATTCCAAGCGTGGTCCTTTTGATTACGATCTGGGGCATTGAGCATGGGACATCTCAGAATAGACGCTTCCCATTCTCTACCTTCATCTTCGACATCGCGACAATCTAACCCTTGTTCTCCATGCCCTTGCCATGGAAGCATGGAACCGGCCTTTGCAGTGCTCTTATGTGATTTTTGTCCATTAGGTTTGTACCCTCGAGTGCAAAATGGACAAGGCATGAGAGAAGAAGCCCCTTGTTTGCAGCCAAGCAAACACTTTATGGTCTTCAAATCCCCACCTAAGTGCCACTCCACATCATAACTACCAAAACCCTCAATCTCCAACTTCTGACCTGCAATTTGGGAGTGTATTACTTCTGTGATCCATGGAGTTCTCTCAAAAATCCATAAAAGTACTCCATTGGTCTCTTTGGGCACCTCAATAGCACCCAACCACCAAATGTCTTTCTCTGATTGCATGCTAAAAGATGGGGTGGGAGATGGCTTGACTGAATCCCTTCGCTTGGTTTGCAGAAGGGCCTCGTTCATTAGACTGACACTTAGCCTCTCTAACCTTTGGCCTTTCACTATTTGACACTCATCGAGTTTCAGCACAAAAGCGACTTTTGTGCCAAGCACTACAAAATAATTTGTGCTAAGACCTTAAACTTCAGAGTATATGATAAGAATAATACCAAAGAAAAAAGTAAAGTGTGTCACCTTCTTCAGGTAACTCGTAAAATCTAAGCATGGCTTCTTGAAGCCTTCTAAGATCAACGAAAATATTGTTCCACATTGTGTAAGGAAAGCCCTTCTCCGAAGGTCTTATGGATTGTTTCTTACCTTTTCCCCTTGTCTTTGTTGCGCACGAAGCATAAAGGGAAGTTGGCATTGTTTCCTCAATGTGTAGGTAGGTCCCAATGTGGGAGAACACATCTTCGTTTGTGGCCTTCTTTGCGAGCTTGACCTTGTGAGGAACGGGAAATAGGTTTTCCACAATGCCATGTTCTTTGAGGGCATCCTTTAGGAGTTGGAAAATAGCCTGATAGGCTTTGGTGTTGATTCCAGCCTCATAATCACAAGCTTGTTGAACGTCATCATCACTAACCACATTTCTTAATTTACGCATAAGGTCCTTGGTGACTGCATCCTTAATGTGCTTACCTCCAGGTGATTGTAAGATAGAAATCACGTCCTGGATATTCAGACAACTAGTGAGAAGGTTGACTCGATCATCTTGGCTTGTTCCACCACATGCCTCCTGGATGAAGTTTCTAGCAACAAATAAACATAAATGTTAGAAAATAGTGTGAAGTAAGAATGCATCATGCAAGTAAAAACCAAATCACCTTGTGGTTGTAACTCGTTGTTTATGTGCTTCTCCCGAATGTGCAATAGTTTCAATGGATGAATACGTGTGTTTGCGTTCCCTTGCACCAAGGGGTGTTTCTTTCAAGTATGTGATGGTGTTGGTAAGCTTCTGGATGTGGGACTCCTTTTCTTGCATTTGTTGTTCAAGAGTTTTAACTACCCTCTCCGAAGAGGCAACACTCTCTTGTAATACCGTCGTCTTGAGGTGAAGAGCTTGACATTCGTGCATCCACATATGCAAAGAAGCACCTGCACCCATACACAACCGCTTGCAATATCCTAACAAGCCTACTTCTCCCCTCCCAAGAAATTGAAAAAATGTGGAAAGGCTATTAAACGGTGGATGGAAGCGGCTTATAGGATCGTAAGGGTACAAATGGCCATCCACCCAAATGTCAGCATTGGTCTCACAAGCAGTGCGACGTTCCTGTGATGACCTTTGATCACCTTCACTAGTGGTCTTCGGTGCAAATGCCGTGGGTAAGCGAATATGTATGCTTTTGGTGTGCAGAGTACGTGGTGGTGGAAGCAAACCATTTGTGATATCCATGAGCACCATGGAAGCTATTGCGTGAGGAAGCAAATGATGAAAAGATAGAGGGGGAATGGTAGAGAGGTTGAGGAAGATGAGAGGAGAGGAGGGAGGGGGGGGAGGGAGAGATTGGGGAGGAGGAGGAAGGTAGGGGCAGGGAGGGAGAGGAGAGGGAGAGGGAGAGAGGAGGGAGGAGGGAGGAGGAGGAGAGAACAAAATGTTTATTACTTTTTTTGGGAAAAGATTTTTGAAAAAATGGACTTTCTAAGCTTGTGGGTTAAAAAATGGGTCAAAATTTGATTTTTGGATATGTATATATGTTGGGAGGGAGTTTTAAGTAAAAAACAAGTAAAAATGAATTATTTTTTTTTAAATCAAATTTTGACTCTTTGGGACCCACGTTTTTGCTAATGTGGACACACCCCTATGCTTCCTTCACTTTAAAAAGAGCTAGAGAGAGAAAGTAACCCTTTAGGTCCACATCCTACATTTGTCTTAAAAAAAAGCTAGAAAATCCTACTCAAAACTACCTTCTTCAATGCCCTTGCCCCCTAAACCCCACACAACATTAGCCTTAATCCCTAAAAATTAGGATTCCTTACAAGGCCCATGCAAGGTTCATATTTCTCCTAATGTTCAAGAATGAACTTCCAACAAGGGGCTAAGAGAAATCTTAAGCCCATGGAAAACAAGGACCTTAGTGAGCCTAAGGGGAAGGACAAAGTCCAAAAGTCTCCCAAAGGAAACTCGAACAACAACAAATCCAAGGATAAGAGAGTTATAAAGGCAAAAATAAACTCTCTCCTGAAGATCTAGAGCGTTATCAAAAAGATAACCGTTGTTTCAAGTGCCGGGAGCAAGGGCATGCCTATCGTGATTGCCCGCACAAGAATACATGTAATGAGCCTCCTAGAGCTACCTTGGTCGAAATTCAAGAAGAGGATGCTCATCACAAAAGATCTCCTCTATGTCATGCTTGGGGAAAGGTAAGAGGACATGATGCTTTCATTCTCTTTGACCCTCGTTCTACTCACAATTTCATGTCCACAGAGTTGGCCACCAAGCTAGGCATTCAAACCTATGAGATGGGAGATGTCCTACCTGCCAACGGTGCTTTCAAGGAACAAGAAGCCTCAATTACTCCCTTAATTGGTAAATTGAGGCTTCATGTCCAAAGCTATGTAGACAAGGATGATTTCTTCATCTTTCCTCTCAAACATGAGGATGTAATCCTAGGGGCACCATGGTTTGATCGCATGGCTGCCAATGTTAAATTCCCTGAAAGACAAATCTATTTTAGGTACAGGGAAAAAGATATGGACATAGATGCTAAGGATTTGGGTAGCACCATACCCATTGTACATAAGCAAGCTTTCAATAAGTCAATAAAGAGCTCTATTTTTGCGTACATGATCTTTGTAAAGATTCTCAAAATGAACCTAATGTTTTAGCAAAAGAAGATATAGGCAATCAAAAGGAATTAGAGTTATCCAATTTCCTCAAGGGATTCCAAGATGTTTTTATTGACAACATCCCTTGTGAGCTACTCCCAAACGAGGGGATGATGACCATGCAATTGAACTTCTTCCAGGAAGCTCACCGCCTAATAAACCTCCTTATCGAGTTTCTCAAGCTCAACAAGAGGAGATAATGTGACAAGTGCATGAGTTGGTTGAGAAAGGCATGGTTAGCTCATCTCCATTTTGTTCACCAGTTTTATTAGTGCAAAAGAAAAATGGCACATATCGTATGTGTGTTGACTATAGAGCACTAAATAGGATCACTATCAAGAATAGGTTTCTCATTCCATGAGTAAAAGACCTATTTAATAAGCTACAGGGGTCGACCTACTTTAGTAGGATTGACCTAAAAAGTGGCCACCATCAAATAAGGATAGTTGATCAAGACATTGTAAAGACCGCATTCCGCACTATGTTTGGTCTATACGAGTACATTGTCATGCCTTTTGGCTTGACTAATGTACCAACTAAATTTAATCGTCTGATGGAGAAACTATTCAGGCCTCACCAAAGCTTTATTGGAGTGTTCTTTGATGATATAATCATTTACTCTAATTCATTAGACGAACACAAGCAACACCTCCAAGTAATATTTCAAGTTTTACGAGAGAATAAACTTTATATTAATCAAAAGAAAAGTGATTTTTTCTTACAAGAGATTCAATATTAGGGTCACATTATCTCTCAAGATGGCATCCAAATGGATCCATCAAAGTTAGAGGTAATAAAAGGATGTCCTAATGCAAGGAATCTACATGAACTAAGAAGCTTTAAAGGTATGTGTGCTTACTATATACGCTTCATAGAAAAGTTCTCACAAATTGCGGGACCATTACATGACCCAGCAAAGAAAAATGTTAGGTATATATGGTCCACCAAGGAGAACAATTCTTTCAAAAAGCTTAAAGAGAAGCTTATCTCTTAACATGTGCTTACACTGCCGGATCTCTTAAAGCCATTTGAGGTCCAATGCGATGCCTGTAGTGATTGCCTTGGAGTTGTTTTTCTCCAAGAAGGGTACACCCTAGTCTATGAAAGTCGAAGGCTCGACCCTGTTGAGCAAGCTTTAGGTATATATAAGAAGGAACTCTTAGCAGTTCTACATGCTCTAGATTCATGGAAGCACTATTTATTGGGGACTCCTTTCATTCTACGAACGGATCACCAAAGCCTTAAGTACTTCATGACCCCGACCAAGCTCTCTGACAAACAAATGAGGTGGGAAAATTTCCTTTTGCAATTTCATTTTCATATTGCTCACATTGTTGGCAAGCATAATCAAGTAGCCGATGCACTCTCAAGACGGCCAAGAGTGAATGCGGTTTCCATAGCAACTCACAATGATCTGTTCTATGATAGATGAGTCCGCTATCGATCCCAATTTTAAAGATGTGATTTCAGCCCTTGCACTATGGAAGAAGGAAGAACCATTTACCTTACAAGATGGTTATCTTCTCTATTGCAACAGACTATGTGTTACTAACTCACTACAAGAGAAAGTAATGTATGAATCCCATTCTTCTCCTTATTTGGGGCATAGAGGGATTCAATCTACCCTAAACGGGATAGAAACGTACTTCTATTGGCCTGCCATGAAAGCAAACATACATTAGTTTCTAAATGTGTGGTATGCCAAAAGACAAAGTTTGATAGAGGGAAGCAACCTGGATTGCTTCAACCTTTTCCAATCCCTAATTCACCATGGGAGAGAATAACCATACATTTTATCTTTGGATTGCCCAAGTCTATCCATAAGAATACACTAATATAGACGATAGTGGATAGGTTTAGCAAACAAGCACATTTCATACCTGTCAAAAAGACTATCAAGGCCCATCAAATGGCAGCCCTCTTTATATCACAAATCTTCAAGTACCATGGCTTGCCAATGTCCATAGTGTCGAATAGAGATCCTAGAATGATCAGTAATTTTTGGAAGGGTCTCTTTGAGAATTTAGGTACAAGGCTAAACTTCTCTTTTGCCTATCACCCGCAAATGGATGGCCAAAGTGAAATAGCTAACCTAACAATTCTTGATCTACTAAAAGCTTATGTCACAGAAGTAGATCAAAAGTCCCAATGGGAGAAGTACTTACCTTTAGTGGAGTATGCTTACAATAACACTGTACATACTTCCACGGTAAAAGCACCTTTTGAGGTGATAGAGGGAAGATAAAAAAGTCCCCTGCTACTCAAGGTACATGGGAAGATCTTCGTTGCAGATGAATATAGCCGAGACCTACAAGAATCTTTCCAAAAGATTAAGGATGCTGTTTCCATCTCTCAGCAAAGGCAAAAGGCTATTGTTGATAAGCACAGAAGAGCTCTAGCCTTTAAACAAAATGATTGGGTCTTGCTTAAGTTTCCCAAGGCTCGATTAAGGCATACGAGTACCTAATCCAAATGCCAATCATGGGATAATCTATATTAATGCAAGAGAATTTTCAAGAATAGCATGTTGTGTAAGAATGGAGTTGATAGGTGACATGTGAAGGGAAAAATGTAGTACATGTGACATCTAAAGATGTTTCAATAGCTTCCCCTTCTCCAAGAAGGTTTTTTTTTGTAGAAGAGTTTCCACTCATATCTCATTGTGCTCAGCACTTAAGTTTCTTTAGACTTTCTTCTTCACTCCACCAAACGTATAATACATAGAGTTTGACTCTTATGTTCACCTGTGACTAGCATGAGTGACACAAATTAAATAATTGGACCAACTTGAGCAATCCTTAGATAGCTAAGATGCTTATACCAGAAAAATATCATTTACTGCTTTGGAGCTAGTGCCTTGCTCAATTATTGGCTTGGCTACCTGAATCTAACTATGCCAAAGGATGTGTTTTGCATCCTAGTCAATTGACTCAAATTCTCAAGCTACAAAAAAGATGTCATCAGGAATTTGTAGGTTTGGATCCTCAAAAAGGGGGTTGTTGAAGGACCATATTGGCAATAGAGGTTTCTTTTTTCATACTTGTTTGACTATTTTTGAATATATACTTTGCATGATGGCCTTGTCCATCTTGAATTTTGAAAACTCCATTATTTTCTTTACTCTCCAGGTAGGCGATTGTATAGAAGTTTCATATGATGGTGTAGGTCTTGCTTATGTGATGATTTTGGAAACCATATCCATGTGTTACCTTGGTAGAAACCTTGTGCCTCAAGTGGCTTGGTTGGAACAATCCATTGTTGATTTCTAGCACACAAATCCCATTCCCCTGATTTAAATGGTTTCTTCTATCCTCTTTGCTACAATATGAGACTTAAAAATCTAGTTGAAAGGTTCTTGGGAGGTAAAGGCCTTTGATTATTGCCTTTGATTTCTTTTAGCACTACCTAATTTCACCCCTTTCTTGATTGATGATTGCTTTTTGGTGCGTTAATTGTTTCTGGCTTCTCTGTATAGGTTGTGAGCTTTGGCTTTAGCAGCCGATATTGTCTGACATTGCAAGTAGCCTTGATAAACTAAGAATCTATCCAACCCATGTGCTTTTTTTTCCTTATTACATGTAAATTTCAAGACATACTGTATCATTGACTTGTACATAAGTGCTTGAGAAAAACGCTTTATGTGCTTGTTTCTGCTTTAAAGATCCTATGAAAGGATATTTTGGTTGATAGAACTTTGATTTTCTATTGGAGGTTGTAAGTCATTCCTTGTGCTTAACAAAGACTCTTGAGCCACATTCTCCTTCTCAAAAGTGGCGATGCCTCTAAAATTGGTCAATGTAGATACATACAAGATGTTGAAGTTAGAGGCTTTGGAAGGCCCCATTTTAGATTCACCTTTTCTTGATATGTGGCTTTGATGATAGTAGGGATTGACCTCATCAAACCTTGTGATTTTAGAGTTGCTACCTTTGACACCTTGTCATACTCTTCTACCAAAGATACTTGGACTTGTAGCTCTATCTCACATAAAGAAGATAGGAGAAGTGTTGAAGATGTTCTAAAGCATTGGCTCCATTGTTGCTCAATAACTACTTCAAAAAAAAATTTATTATTGCCATCACTTCAAAATTCAACCTCCATTGGTTTCTTTCAAATATTAAATGTAGCTATCATTGTGTCAATTTTTTTTTTATGCAAAGGCTTGCTAGATTACCCAAACTTGGTGTAAAAATGTATTGTCCTTTGGCTTACTATCCAATAGAGCTAGTTCCGTTTGGACATTCTAGCACAACTACAATCCTTGTTGTAGGCAATGTAGAAGATATATGCTTGTTTTTCTTTGAACTATTGCTAGCACTGAGTTTCGGCTCTTTGCCATTATCTTTGTTATGCACATCTATATACATCTGTCGGATTGTATTTGTAGAGCTCACTCCTTGGACTCTAAATCCTTGCTTTGTTGATTTCCTTGAAACCCTATCGGCACTATCAATTGTGTCATCCTGTCAATATCATTGAACACCAGTTCCTTCTTCCATGGGGTAATCACCTCAACTCTTTTGGTTGTGGCAAACTAAGTAGGATCATACTTAATTGAGCCTTCATATGTGATTTGATCATCCCATTTGACAATACTTGTAGCATCCTAAGCTTGAACTAGTCTTGACGGTGTATCTATGTGGTCATGCTTTGCAACTTGGGAGCTCTGAAGCTCTACAACTTTTGGTGCTATAAACTTGCCAAAAACAAGATCCTCTTGCTAACTTTTAATTGTAATTACATGAAACTCACCTTCCAAAATGTGAGAGTTGATTATTCTGGAACTGAACTCCAATCCTCTACACTCTCCTAAAGTGTGTGTGGATGTAGAAATATGCTATGGAGCATTATGCAGCTTTTTTTTACTATACAGTACCCAAATCCCATACGAAATGAGATGTTCCAACTCCAAGTCCATCTTTACTTGCCCAAATAGTTCTTCTTCACCAAATATACCAAATCTGATACTTTCCAAAGGAGTAAAGTTACCTTCCTTTTTGGTGTTCCTTGTTTGTTCATCTTTCACTTTGTGTGGCGATTGTAGTTGTAGAAGATCTTGCAATTCGTTTCACTAATATTAGCTACGATATTGACCATGTCTTTGTATTCCTTGGGAAGGCTACTTTCCTTGATCCCTTTAGTAACTCTTGGATCCTTATCCAAAACTCACTTGCAGGCCTTGATGTGGATTAGTTGATGATGGATCGGACACCCCTTCAGCTAGAACTTGCTTTTCCTTGTTATCTTGCATATGTTCCACTCTTGATCTCAATAGATCCATCGTGCTCTCTGGTAAAACTTGCCTTGTTGGTGGTGACTTTGGCTTGACTCGATGATGCCTTTGGTGATAGCCCTTGAGGTACTAGTACTTGTCTTGACAAGAGTGATGGTGTTGCAATTGATAACTTGTTAGGATTTTCACCTTCCTTCCCTTGCCCTATAAAAGCATGTGGTTGTTTATCTATTGTTGGAGGGTAGGAGGTGTTTCTCCCTCCTTCCTAGAGGATTCTCCAAATGAAAAAAAATTATGCACTTCCCCAATTGAATTGTCCATTTTTACTTCCTTATGTTCATTTTTCAAGCTCCCCCTTCCTAGTGGGATACTTAAGCAAAAAATATAGTTGTGCATCCTCTATAGTGCTTTATAATTTTGCATTTTGGTGATTGTTTATGACTATGCCAAATGATGGTGTTGATGTGCATTGATGAGCCTAATTTTTCATATGCTGTGCTATGTCAATTGCTAATGGTGCATGGGTTGCCAAATCATGCTCAAGAGCAAATGTTGGCAGTACCACCTAATGTCTAGAAACTCCTTCAAACATATGAGGAATGCCTAATTGTGAAACATTTTGTTTAAGATGTTGCCAGATCTTCCATTCAGCCATGATGTTTGAGGTGTACTAAGTTTTAATCCTAGGGATGGCGTGATATTGCTAGAATGTGCCCCAAATCCTAATTATTGAGGGTGCATATTAGAGAAAGAGTTAGAGGTACTTAGATCCATGTGTGCACCTCTATTGTGAGTTGCAAATTTTTAATGTTCAATCCAATGTTGATGTCTTTATAACACATACTATTGTTTAATCTTATTTTTAAAAAATTGATGGTTTTGTCCTCGCCCAAGTAGTGGCCCTCTTGCAAATTTCATGTACCTCATCCCATCTGAGTAATCCATTAGGTAGCTTGACTAACTCCTTTCCATCTACATCCTCATATATGCATATACTAGGCCCTTCTTCCTTGATAAACATAAGTACTAACAATCCATGCTTGGGAGTCCAGTTGGGATTTCCAAATCTTTAAAATTGTTCACTTTTTGGTACATCATGTACACATTGAAACGTTGTATCCAACATTTGCTGAAGAGTTAGTACTTGGTGCACACAAGCAAAGCTAAACTCGGTACTCGAGTGCTCTTCATCTACACTTGGAATTAGTCTCTTGCTTTTGCTAATTGTACAACATCCATCCGAATCTCATGGTCATTTTTTTCTCTTTGAGAGGCACAAGAGTTTAGTATCACGATACTCAAGTTTTGGCTCAAATTTTTTACCAAGCTTGATAAGTTTTGGCTCAAACGTTTAGTATCACAATACTCAACTTTTGGCTCATTTGTTTACCATGTTGTGATAATCGCCTACTGCAAGAGGAACTCAATTGTACCCTTATTTCAAAATTTGGAGCTTGTTGGATGCTCTTTTCCCATATTCTTGATCTATTTGTTTTTTTTATTGGTTTTTTGTGTTGATCTTATTTTAGTGGCTCAAATTTGCTCCAACTTGAAATCTAAGGTGTAACATAGTATATCTACAAGATTGTCAAGTCATATTTCACTAGTATGAAGAAAATTCTAGTGTCACCCTAGAGCTCAAGACTTGTTGTGATAATTTTGTGTTGATACGGTTGTTCTCAATATCAACTTAACTCTCTTGGAAAATTTTGGTTAAGTTTGGATCACTTTAGCTTGACCAAATGCCCAATATTTAGTGTGGTAGACTATCTCATTTCAAATTTTGGCCTCTAGTGGTGAACAAAATGTTCAAATTTTGTTTTGACTTCACCTATGGGATAACTTTAGCATGTGTATACAGTGTATATGCCAAGAACTTTGCAAAATCCCAATTTCGGCCCAAAAGTCTAGTATCGGGATACTCAACTCATGGCCCTATTTTTGTCTAAACTGTCAAATGGATAGTTCTATGCTTATTGAGTTCAAAGATGTCCCTTGTGTGCAATTTATGCTACGAGCACATGACTAGGCCTTAGTCAAAGGTGCAACGATAGACCCAATACAAGTTGACGTTTCAGATAACATTAATGCACTTAGGAAGAGATTTTCCATTTTTGTTTTTAAGGATGAAAACTTTCCTTCAAGAGAGGAAGCAATGTCAGGACAATGATCCTACAACCTAGTACAGATAAGGGTCCTATATATGGGGAGATGGCTAGCCTATATAAGGAGTTGATTGGGTATAGCTTTACTTTTCTTGTTTGTAAGTCTTCAAGAGCAGAGGCCATGCTTGGTGATGCTAATAAACATGTCACTTGGACTTGAGCCTAGCACGCTACCATTCTTGTCATAGCCTCATATAACGATGGGACTAGTTCACATGCACGTAGCAAGTAGCCATGGGCCATCCTTAGGATTTCTAGAGCACCATCCATGAGACATGTCCACCTCTCAACCAGTATGAAGGAAATGAATAGTCTTGAGATTAAGAACCACAAGTTTTGAATCGAGGCAAGTGCCCACACTATTTTGGAACTTCATGGTGATGATAGCAGGGATGATTTATTTTATCATAATGTGTTTGACATGTGTAAAAGTATAACAAATTGATCTGCCTAGAAGTTATTCACAACCAGGTGTTTTTGTGCATTAGCAATATCACTGAGATCGAGAGGAGACTTGAGAGAGAGGAAGTTTGTCACTTTTTCTTCATGGCCCTCAAATTCATGACAACATGCATTTGAGAGCTTTGTAAAGAATGCGTTACTACCAAAGAAAACCCCCAAATGTTGTCTTGAAATTTGCAACCATATGTGGCATTAGAAGAGGTGAAAATATTCATATTCCATGTAGGACCTCACTCTCTTATGAAGCTCATTACTTTGAATACAAGACCACACTGGTTTGAGCAATCCTTTTCGGCACGACTGTGACAAAGACCTTGGTGCTGGGTATGTTTTCTTGGATTTGGAGATAAGGTAATGATGTGTTGAAGTAATGATCCTCTAAATCATTGTTGGGTTCTTTAATGTTAGATCTAGAACTTGAGAAAACCAATGCTAATATTAATAATAATCACTCCTTCAACACCTCTCTCTCTCTCTCTCTCTCTCTCTCTCTCTCTCTCTCTCTCTCTCTCTCTCTCTCTCTCTCTCTCTCTCTCTCACACACACACACACACACACACTTTTTTCTAAACCGTTTTGATTAATTTACTAGTGGGAAACCTCAAAGCAAGGAAAACTCACCAAAAGGATCATATACAAGGGGAAGAACACATAATTGTTCAGTGGTACAATGTAGCTAGAAACATTCATAGGAAAGCTGATGTATCTCTGCGGTGGTATCACCAACTTCCAAGGCACACCGTAACGATCACCTAAGAGAAAGCTTGAAGAGTGGGAAGGGGTCTGCATGATTATGATGGAACATGTAAGCATTATGTTGATGCCACAGGGTCCAATAAGCCCAGTATCTGACTCACATAAAGAAAACCGCAACATGTTGTGGTGTCAGACAGTGATTAAATGCCAAATGCCGAGAACCTTTTGCGGAAGGCAATCCTTGGAAAACAGAGCCTCATACAAGCCGATACATGGCAAAGGAAATCTCTAGTAATATAGAAATCGCACAACAAGTGGCAGACATTCTCTTCTGTTGTTGAGCAAAGGACACAAGAAGAAGGTCGAATATGACGTGCCCTAAGATAAGTGTTGAGAGGGAGCACTCCAAGAAAAAAGCACCAAAGAAGTAGTCGCTCCTTCAAAGGCAAATGGGTTTTCCACAAGGCAGAGAGAAGCTTCCTCCACCAGATATCAGATTTGTGCATGTGCCAAAGGGCATTACAATGATCAACAAGCCAAGGTTGAGGTAGAAGAAGAGCATAAATTTGACTGGCAGAAATACCTCGAAAAGGCGTTTCCCAAAGCTTCCAATCACACATGCAATCGCCACCATCAATCAAAGGTGTAACGGGCAAAAATTCAAGAAACGTGTGTTGAAGCTCTCTCCAAAACTGACGGTAATGCATGCCCAATCCAAAACAACGAGCGGCAAAGGGAAACTCAAAAGTATATCCGGATGCATCGACTACACCCTCAACCAAACGAGCACCATGACCAGAGAGAAAGTAAGCCTGGCGAGGCGAGCGATCGACCAAAGTAAGAGAGAATGTTCGGCTCTAATGGAGACTCTTCAAACAAAGCAAATTACCTTCATGTTGAGGATTCCATGATAGATGAATTGTAACCTCTTTCCAGGCAGATACCAAAGTGGAAGCAAGAGGACATCTAGGAATGTGCCCTTCCATCTTGTCAAATACCACCTCCCATATAGATGATCTCCAATGGCCAAATGAGAAAGTAACAACATGCTGACTCAGGTATGCACATCAGAGTCCAAGGTTGAATTTTTTGTGCAAGTGTAGGCAACAGCATAGCTTTCCTAACAAGAACATGCATGTGCAAGTCAAAGCATTACGAAGGGAATGGGATCTAAGGGGGTCTTTATTTGCCATGGGATTAAAAATGAGATTATGGAAGGGAAAAATGGGTGGATGCCATGTGGACTGAAATGGTGGGTATGGCAGGGCCTAAACATAAGTGGCCAAACTTGTACTCTTTTATAAAATATAAAGAGAAAATATCTTATAAATTCAAAAAACTGAACTTTTCTCTAAACAGTTGAGTAAAAACCAATCCTTTCTCTCTCTAGTGGCTGTCAGTTTCTCCCTCCCTCTCTCCTAAAAGAGGATCCCTCCAAGAATGTGATGATCATTCCCTCCCTCTCTCTCTCTCTCTCTCTCTACTATACCATCTCTCACTTCTCTTCATTTCACCTTGCAAGTTGCTTCTCTTTCCTTCCTTTCAGTTTTCCCTCCCAAAAGCTCTGCAGCAAAAGTTTGAACCTCCTTTCCCTCCTCAAGCTTACTGCATTCTCCTCAAGCTGAAGTTCTCCATTTCTCCATGAGCCTCACTAACACCTCTACCTAAAGCTGAAGATCTGCAGCACATCCTTCTGCCAGATCATCCCTCATTCTTTCCTCAATAGGTTTCTTGCTCCTTCTCCATTAAGCTCTCTAGAGAGGATATACTTCCCTCTCAAGCTTTGCAACATTATGTTCCCCATTAAGCCAACAAGCAGGTGGAGCAACATTGCAGTAAGTGGCATCCTTCGTCTTTGTGTACCATCAAGAATCTTGCTCTTTATACAACTGAGAACATGGATGTGCAATGTCTAATCATAAGAGTTTGTTTGCAGGTTGTACCACTATTCTCCATCGCATCATCAGGTACTTGACAACCTAGGAGTGTCATTGACTCCATTTCATGCAGCACTGTACAAGACAACGGTGGATATTGGGTGTTAATGGAGTTCAAATGAATGATGTGGGTGATGATGTAGCCCAGCTCAAGAGGTGCACACAAGGTCTCAAGGAGATGCATGGCTTCTTGAGCACACCATTGGAAGGGAAGGATCATGGAGTTGAAGCAAACACAAGACGGCAAGAGGCTTGCAAAGGTGCAGCATGTGTATGTTGCTTCACAATTGAAGCTAGAGACAGCAGTGGCTCCATTGAGGTTTCCTGTAAACTCTAATTTTACGCCTCTTTCAAGTTTTTAGGTTTTCTATTTAGTATTTTTGCCTTGTACTATGCTTTTGATGACTCTAAGATTTTCATTGTTGTCCATGTTTGTAGATGTTTTTCCATTTGATTATGTAGAGTGGGAGCCAATAGAGTCCTTCACAGGAACTTTTGAGGCCATCACCACTAAGCTTGGCAAGTTTCTCTATGATGGTTGTCCATCCTTTGAGCTTGCCTCAAGTGACATTTTTTTTTATGATCATACTTATGTCACACCTAGGCAAAATGAGTATGGTAATCTTTCTCCGGTTCACTCGTCAACCTCCGAGAGTTTGGAATGGCCTAAGCTAAACAGTGCCTTGATCTCAACGACCAAAAGGAGAATCGAGGTAGATGTGCAGCAGCAATGAAGTGCACCTATGGTTCCCACAAAGCCAAAGTAGCATGGTTTATGTCTCTTCATGTATTTGTGTTTATCTTTTGACTTCAAATTGTTCATAGGACACCAACAATGTCGATTTGCAAAGGAGGAAGTGTGATCAATGGATTCCTTACAGTTGGATGGGAGACTAAGGTGGTCAACCACCAGGGAGATAGAATCAAGTGGTATGTAGTTGCTGACAATGTGGTATTCACATACCATATTGTGACGCAAATCTTGTCAATGGTCTTTCCATATAGAAGAAGGAAGTTGACGATGGGAGAATGGGAGGCACTAGACTCTGATGTTCTGCTAGAGAATCAGTTGACCTGCAAGTATGCCTCCATGACAATGCAGTACATGACATTGTAGTGAATATGACTAACACCTTAGTCACCTTTGTGGGTATCTTAATCTCAAATATACCTTTCCCAAGCAATATCTCTTTGTAATCAATGAAAAAGGTGTTCGCTCTAGAAAAGAGAAGAGCTTTCTGTGTGAGAACATTCCGTTTTCGCGATATATTTTTGTAAAATTTTGTAACTGATAGGGATTTTGCTTCAATTAATACATACGGTGTTTTGAATCTCGTTTCTGCGCATACTTGTTTATTCTCAACTTGTTCAAGTTTTCGATTGAAACGTGCAATTTCTTTGATGTGGAGCACAAATGTTTTCAATGTTGGTGTCTTTCAATGCTTTGTTGCATGATTTTGTTCAAAAATATAGTATAAGTGATTTTGATGTTAATTTTATGTGCTTTTTAAAAAGCGACTTTGGGTATATAAGTGACTTTCTAGGTTTTAAACTTTATTTCTCACATTCACAAAACTCTAGCTCTAAGCTCTCTTCACATCTTCTTCGCAAACGAACCCATGGAAACGTCTACTGATGCACTTCTCACACAATTAGAAAAGGTAGGACTTGCGGATTGAGCACATGAACTACTCAATGCGTTCGAGGGGACAATTGACATACAAGCCACTGCCAACCTTCATACAGAGGCATTCGAAATATTTCTTGACTACATGGCGCAGCATATCAAAAAATATGCCATAGTCTTTGAGAAATCCGATACGGCGTGGTTGCCAATGGATTTCCTCAAGCATCTCTATGCGGCCGATAAAAACTTTTGCTTTTGCTTGTTGAGGTTTATTAAAGGCCTCATGGAATGGGGCTACAGAATAGAGGATGAGGATGATCTGATAGATTTGGGCATGGGGTGCATAGGCAGCCAATTTATTTCTTGGGACATGGTTCTGGCCTTACTTGTGCTTGAGGGCATGGATAAGGACAAATCAAAGGAAAAGGTCAACCAAAGACCACCTGTGACCATTGTGGAGGAATCAAGTGAAGTTATCAAAGAGATTGATGAGCACATTGAAGCATCTATGACACTCGTCCTCTTGCAAGATCCCAAGTCCACTGAGAAGGAAGATCGGATGATAGAGGGAGATGATGTGTTGGAGAAGTCCCAAACCTCCAAATTCTCACTTTGCATGCAGTGGTGGTGGATGATCATCACTTTTTGTTCCTTGATGACATTGCCAAAACATTAGGAGTCACAAAAGATGAGTCGCTTGCAGTGCTTGCTATCCATGCGGGCATGAGGGATCCTAGTGCAAAGGAAGAGAAAGTCAAATTTCAAATTGACTTTGAAGACCAAGGTCCCCCAGCAAGCCTCTCTTTCCTCCCCAATGAAAACAAACAGAAGTTGATGCAAAAAATAGCAAGTACACTTGTGGAAATCGAATCATGTGCCTCATTTTACGAAAGCGTCCCGGAAAGCACTTTTCATCCACACAACCACTGATTGCGATAGATAGAGATGATCGATCTAGCATCGATCTTACAAAGAAAATTCTTGAAGAGAAGGATGAGGAAACTGAGGTGAACATATCTTAACCTGGTCGATTGTCTATTGTTCCTTACAACAAGTGTTAAGATCGTTTAAAATGCTTTGCAGCCAGCATATCATGTTGATAAGTTCGCAATGCGTACTGGAGGTTCATGCAACACGTCCATGGGTAGGGATAGCTCGCTTTGGCACTACCTGAGCCCCCTGGGGCCATCGATTCTTTGAGTTTCTCACATAGAGTTCTCCAAGATGGTTCTGTGGCTCAAGTGCAAAGCATTAAGTGTCATACTCGCTGAAGATTCCCTCACCCTAAATGCTCACAAATGTTATATTGGTGGATAGAGAGGCGGCATTGTATGCCTTTACAGACAAGCACCCATGCTCAATCTCTCCCACTATGCCTTGAGCCTAGGTCAAGGGTTCACAAATCCAAAGGAAATTGTAACATCCCTTGGCGTCAAGTCAGTCATTCGCCACATACCCAAAGATGTAATTCGTAGTAAAACTAATTGACCAGATGTAATATCCAAATCAATACAGAACAATTGTTTTTGTAATGATTTTTTCCAACATTTTGTACTTGTTTATCTGATTCATATTGTCCAATAAATTTCATTTCCGCAACACATGCATAGAACCTTGAACATGCAGCGACCTGTCGGCCGAGGGGGGCACATTTCGGTGATTTTTTTACAAAATCGAGCGACGGGGGTGACGTACGGGATCAACGTGACCACCACGGAACATGACGGCGCCCAACAGGGTCCAACTGCACACAAAAAAGGCATGTGCACCGTGGCACTGATAAATTTGTCCCCTGCACGTCGTGGCGTGCAGGGCTTTTTTTTTTTGCATTGTTCAACCTCATCGGGCGCCACCATGCTCTGAAGTGGTCTTGTTGACCCCGTATGTCCCCCCCCCCCCCCCCCCCCCCCCCCCCCCCCATCGTCCGATCTTGTGAAAAAATCACCGAGATGTGCCCCCCGACTGACGGGTCGCTGCATGGTTTTTTTTTTTGCGCCTTCCCACACCACCGGGCGAGCCATGCGTCGTGGTGGAAATTTAACATCTTAAACAATTCAAATACTTTAAAAAACAATGTACAAAATCAAATTCAACAATTGCAC
Organism: Adiantum capillus-veneris; assembly: GCF_014529385.1. NCBI lineage: Eukaryota > Viridiplantae > Streptophyta > Polypodiopsida > Polypodiales > Pteridaceae > Adiantum > Adiantum capillus-veneris. The sequence goes on along the minus strand of NC_140938.1, from coordinate 23,214,483 downwards.
GAAATGGTAGAAATTCGCTATTTGGTATTATATGAGAAGATTACAAATCTCATCAAGAGAGAGTACATGAGATAAACTATTTCTTATGACGGCATTCTTCATTTTGCAAATTGATTACTAGAGCTAAATTCGTATTTTTTAATGGTACATGCTTAGCATGCACCATACAGGAAACGCCGTCCTGAAATAGATGCACCAAAATGTCCTCGACGGCATCCTGTAGGGCTAGTAAGGCAGCACGTTGTATGCGTGTAACAGAATCGCTATACTCATCCATTATCTCTCTCACCACCCAAGAGAAGGCCGCTTTATGTACGATGGGCTCAGTGCTCTTCTGATATTTTTGAATCTCCGCAAAGCAATTGTGTCCGGCTTCCATCTTCGCTTTTTTTGTGCTATTGGTAGTGGTGGAGGAGTCATCTGCCTGGCTCATTGAGAAGGATCATTTTTGTACTTTTTCATCCTCTCTTCCTGGGCCTGTTGTTCTTCAGGCGTCACCTTGTCCTTTTTTCTCTTTGCACATTGCTTGGTTCTTTGAGGTATTTTTGAAGGCCTAGAGCTCCTAGCCTTTGCTTGTTGAGTAGCTTGAGCTCTATCCTCTTCCGCCTTCGGCCTCTCTGTCTTTGCTCGTGCTTGTAAGTTTGCCAGGTGAGCTCTCTCGGCCTCGAATCTCTGCCATTCCTCTTGCTCCCTCTGTCTTCTTTGTTCTTCTTGCAATCTTTTTGCTTCCTTCTCAACTACCTCTTTCTTTTCCATGTCTTTCATTCTTTTCCTCCTCTTGGCCTCTCGTGCTTTAAAAATCGGGTCACCTGGTATTACCTTGATTACTCTTTGTTTGACTCGCAGTCCAAATCTTCGCAGCGTGGTTTTCGCAGTGGCCTGAGCACCATGTGCTGTGACACCAGGCGAGGGCTCCAGATTTTGAAGCGGACCTCGGTATTCTTCTTCAGTTGCTCTTTTTCTTGTGTGGCTCTGTGTAGAGATAAAATTGGTGGGGAATTTGGCAGAGATGTGCCGTTGGCATGGGTTAGTGGTCCGAGGTCACCAAAAATATGCCGCATGGTGGTTTGATCATCTGGATTCAATGGTTAGGGAGGCTATTGGGCGTCTGGAGCGGGTTGGGATGCTGGGTTATTCACTTGTGGCTGGGGATATGGATTTGAAATCGTAGATTCTGCATGGGATGCTGGCTGTGAGTTTTCTGTGGTGTGAGTGGTTGTGATGGTATTGATGTGCGTAGTGGTCTACTCGTGTGAACCGCCCATGTGGTGCAAGATATGAGTATGTGCACGTTTGTACTCAAGAGGATTTTCTAGAATGTACATATACTACTTAAAAATATTTATAAAAAATTAAAAATTTCAATAATACTAATGAAAATATTTAAAAAAACTCCAAAATAGACGAAACTTGACCAACGGAACCACTAATTGGGGCATCAACAAATACTACTTAAAAATATTTATAAAAATTTTAAAAATTCAATAATACTAATGAAAATATTTAAAAAACTCCAAAATAGACGAAACTTGACCAACGGAACCACTAATTGGGGCATCAACAAATGACGTGGCATTACAAATGCATATTTACAATAGAAGTGATTAGTGTCAGAAATTTATTGGTTTTTCACCCAACGCCTGCCATTTCGTCGTCTTGTCTTTAACCATCGTCAGAATCGATATTTTGCACTAGAAGCATGATATGATTGTGATCGCCTTAGGCTAACCACTTTCTCTATTCTGTATTTCAAACTTCTTTGCACTCTAGTTTTCTTCCTCTCCCTCCCTGCTAAAACTTCGTAGAACCAATTGAACATTTCATGTAGGGCGTTGCTCTTTTTCCTCCCACCTCCATGCCGTGTATTTTTAAAATACACTGCTTTTGCTTGATATTGTGAGTGCTCCAATCATTTGCTACTTCACATGCCCAATGAACCAAATGTGTCGAGAAAAAATGAGCTATGAGCAAAAAGAATGTGCTGAAAAAAATAAAACTTTAGTTCAAACACTGATGTTTTCTAAATGCAAAGACAAAGTCTTCAACCCATCGTATAATGTGTTATGTGCGTCTCCCCCGAGGCATCCACTATTTACGCTATGAAACTATTGATTACAAACTTTAAGGTGGATATCTCAGCATAGGTTAGCTTTGTCTTTTCAAGCAAACAAGAAATATCATCTACAGACTGCCACACACGAGCACGCTTAAGTCCTAGGACTGCTTCGCTACCTCTATAGGTGGTAATGTCACACACATTTTCTCACAATTGAAACTCATTGGGACTTTGGTCAGAATAGTCTGAAAGAAAATGCTTAGCTTTACTTCCGCTCATACATATTTTATTAGGATGATCCTGTGTACTTCCAGATGCCTTCTTGTCCTTTGATAACTCAATTTCACCCCTATGTAGACCAACAATTGATAGAATAGACTCGAGTTCTCTTATACACTCTTCTCTTCTTTTTGTAGGCTCCATATTCCAAGAATAATTTATATGGAGCATAAGCAACTTGTTAAGAATTCATAGACGGGCATGAAAAGTGCACACATGCACACTTATCAAAGAATCGGTAGAATAGGATCCCAATTTGGATCGTCTATGTTTCGATTAGCAGGGGTACACTTTGGTTACAACTGAGGATACCTTGAAACCATTGTTTTAGTGCTTTACCCACTATTTGTGTACTGGGCACACCTTTCGTAGAGTTGATTGCAGCTTTTTCACCCTTACCCTTATCGCCCTTTGACTTGCTGGCTTAGTATGACTTAGTGTGACAATTCTATACAAAGCTTTGTAGGACTTGAGACTTATTCATGTGTTGTCACACACCTCCATCATTTCTTGAGGCGGCACAATGCTCTTTAGCGCACTGAAATACTTCTAGCGCAAAACATTAGCAATGCTAGCATTGGATGGATCATCCAATAGCTCACCACCTCCTTTGGCTTGATAGTATGCTGCAGCAGAGTATGTCCAGTCGTTTGAGCATCGAAATTGATTTCCATCATCATCCGAGCCAAGTTCCTGCATATTGAAATAATATTACAGCAACCTGAGAAAATGTAATAAATTAAAAGCTTGCATTTGTATCCCTATCGAGTTTGACGGATATGTTTCTTTTGAACTCCACCACTTGAAGATAGCATAGACATCGCATCTCTCTTGCGCTTGCGAATGTGGTAGCCCAATGGAATGTGTGTGAGATGATCGATTCGTCGGTGCATATTACGCGCAATGTGTTGTAGCTGAACATAATTGTCTAGACGGCGCTCTTGCTCCATTTTTTTGATGCTCTACTTTTTTATTAAGCTTCACCATCTCATTGTTTAGCTGCTTCGTCTTTTTGTTAGCTTCCTCTCTTACTTGCTAAATGTATTTGATGTACTTATCTTGCAAAGATATTTTCTTGCTTTCCTTTCATTGACGAAAGCTGAATATAATCTCTAGTACTAGCCAAACAATCTCTCTCTCCCATCTCCAATAAAATGCACTAGCTCAGTGACGTTACGAAAGGGCGGGGATGCATTAGTCATTGGATCGCCATGGTAAATATGGCCATCAACCCAAAAATTGATTGCCTTGCACCCAAGGTTCCGTAGCTGATCTCCAGCATTGGGATTAGATATGCCAAGTCGCACAATAGCGTACTCCTGCTCTAAATCAGTGTTTAATCGATATCATTTTGTCTTGTTAGTAATGTCTCGCAGTGGTAGGGAATTGAATGACATCTGTGTTAGCTAATCAAGAAAATTAGAGAGAGAATGTGTAATGGTGACTGCTACAAGCATGTGAAGTTGGCTATGGAAGAAAGAAGTGGAGAGTACTCAAAGATACGAGAAAAGAATTATGTTGTGGAGGGAAGAAAGGGAGGGAGTGCAGTTCAATCTCCTTTGAATTCAAATTGTTGATCATGAGTGTAAAAAGAGAAATGTTGCTGCACACAAAGGTAATGGAGTTTTCCATTGCTCTTAGTTGGAGCTGGAGTGGAAGAAGCATGAGGGGGGGGAAGGAAGAGAGAGAGAGGGAGAGAGAGGGAGTGGGAGATAGAAAGACAATAAAGAAAGAGAGAGTGGGAGAGAGAGCAGACCTGCGACCTTGGAGGATTTGCACTCTGTCAGAAGTAGGCAGCAAAGAATGTTCCTTAATGATTGGGAGGGAAAGTGACAAGAGAAGAAAGGGGGGGAAAGAGAGTTGGTTCATGTTTGAGAGAGAGAATGCAGTGAGAGAATGTGGAGAAGAAAGGGGGGGGAAGAGAGTTGGCTCACGTTTGAGAGAGAGAATGCAGTGAGAGAATGTGGAAAATCTGCTTTTCTGGCAAGGGGGGAGGGGGGGGAGGGGAGAGCTAAAAAGTGCTTCCTTTAATGAGATCTAAGTGACAGAGAGTATTTTATATGTTAAAGAGAGAAGAAGAGTGAAAAAAAAACATTTTAAAATTCATTTACCCACCTCTCTTTTGGGTTGCTAAATAGATTACTTTCAAATACAAAATATGAAAATGATTTTTTTTTAAATCTCAACATAAGCTTTTTTGCCCTCTCTTTTAGGCTTGGTCAAACTTAGCTTAAGCTTTAAGCATTCTCTTAAACTGCCAAATAAAGAGGCCCTTCTATATCCCATTCACTTCCTTAAGACTACCAAGACGCTTAAGAGTGCAAAGCTTCTCCATCGACATTAAGCGCAAACCTTTTTGTGAGCATGGGTCCACCATAAATGGAACAAAATCTCTGATTACGAGGCATAAACAATTAGTCATCCGCATAAGCCTAGCAAATGAAGGTAGACCCAAGGGGTAACCGCAAACCATGAAGTCGCTTAGCACAGGTCAGGTGATCAAGATACATCAACAGGGGGGTGAGTGGCAATAGCATACAATATAGCAACCTTGCCTAAACGAACAACCAAGAGGCCAAAATTTCGTTAATTCACCTTCTAGGATCCTCGAAGAAGTACTGCAAGCATACAAGAAATAAACCACATTGGCCAATTTAGGACCGAACTCTAAGCACTTTATCATGGCAACAATGAAGTCCCGTCGTATAGTGTCAAAAGCCTTTTCAATATCAACTTGCATAACCAATAGATCTTGCTGAGTGTACCTAGCATACTCTATGCCAATCATAACATTAGCCAAATTTCTCTCTCTCTCTCTCTCTCTCTCTCTCTCTCTCTCTCTCTCACGCACGCACGCACGCACACGCACACGCACGGGAGGCCACATAGATAGATATATTTAAACACTTTCAGTGTTTCCTATTGCTCATTTATCAAATTTAAAAGCGCCTAGGCCATCTCGAACAGTTCTTATATTTGACATATACTTGTTTAACTCTGTCATGACATGGGCACATTGGCTTGGTGGTATGAATATAGATGACAGCAATGGGGAGGGCGATGTACAGAAGGTACTTAAAAGACCTCTGAATGCAAGTTGGTGCTTTTGGATGCTTTGGCAATAAAGTGTGTGAGTTCTGTTGATTTTTTTATGAGAAAACGAACACTGAAGGATAATATTACTGTCTCAAAAATTGCAAATTAGCACTCTTATGTGTGTGATGGAAGAATATATAACTTCCATGGCAAAGGGCCAAGGCTTAAACAAGTGATCGGCCTAAAAGAAGAGGAAGAAAGTATTCATGTATAATCTGGATGAATGTATTTTGTAGATCTACAGGTCGCTTGTGAGTTAGGATTAGGTATGATTTTGTAACAAGTGGAAACAATGTGTACTGAAGAAACAGGTTTGCTAATTCGCAAGGCCGCAACTCATTCGCACTTCTCCTTCAACATTCGTCAGAACACCAATCTGGCTCATCTTCAAGAAGGAGAGGTGGAATTGTTTGAAGAATTGGGCCTGGCTTAAGGCAAAGGAGCGCACATACGACAAGCCCTCATTGTCATCCAGAAGAGCAGCATCTGAGTGGAAAATGGCCTGTTTCTTTAGCACATTCTTGAAGTAGGCATTGTCAAAGGAGTCAGGGGTGAGGCTATCCAAGTGCACGGTCAAGTGTGACTTGCGTGCAGCTGGATGGTAAGCCAGGCAAATTTGAGAGAGATTGGCTCCAAATGCAGGGCTCAAATCTCTAGACATGGTGGGGGTGAGTTGTGAAACAGCAAGCCCACAATGTGTTTGTCCAATAGTGTGAGCACCTGCAAGAGTTGTCAACATTCATCATCATTCCTCGAACTACAATAAAGCAAGGTGCATCCCATTCTGTATATGTATGGCATAAAATTAAAGCCAAAATGGGCACCCTTGCCTGATAATGCAACGAGGTCCTTAACACTCAGGCCCTTGGAGGCAAACAGACGCTTCAATTCCGAAAAACCTAGTGTCGCTACGGGGACACTTGCCATAACTGTTTGGTTAGATGCAGCCACGATGCTGTCTTTCCGGCCTGTCAATATTGGGATCCAAGGGCCTCCAACCTGAACAATGACATCATAAAACAAGTGACCCACAAGACAATATAACTACAGCTCCATCATGCATAGCATTGACTAAATACCACAACATCTCCACTAATGTCGTCAATGCCCAATAGCGGGTGTAGAACTAGGTACTAACAAATGCTCCCAAACACGACACACACCACATGTGCACACACATGAACATACATCAACACAAAGTTCAGCTTGCTGAGTTTTTGTCATGACTACAGAGATCAAGGGCAGACTCGGCCATAATGAAGCCTAGCACTAATAGTTTGGCTATATAAAGCTCTTTCTTATCAACCAGGCTTTTGGTGGTTTTGTGTGCAGATGTCCAATGATACAACACCTTTTTGGCATTCCTTGTGAACACACAAGAGAGATATACATTGCAGAAATTTAGGCATATGAACATATCAAAAAATACATGGCATTTACGTTTCTACATTCAGAAGTGTAAAGCCTGACGGATGAGAGCACCCCAATCAGGAGATGAACTCACCATAAAGATAGAGTCACGAGCCGCAAGGGCGAGAGTATCAGCACAAGATACAACACCCGGGCAGGCGACCTCAAGGGAGGCCTTGATTTCATTGATTATGCGCACAGAGGTAGCACGAAGAGAGTTGAGGTCTGAGGTAGCACTTCGCTCTGAACCCTCTGGCCTCTCCAGCAACAGCGAAGCATCACACCCCTACAAACACATTACAATGCATCTCTTGTGATTAAACATCAACTGGTGAAGAAGTTTGTGCAAGCAAAAAATATTGAGTTGCCTTATGGCATATGATCCCATTGATTATACAACTTGAATCAAAAATTCATGTAGGACCTGGACAAAGCAATCCTGGAAGAAAATGCGTAGAATGCCAGCTGCCTGGCTAGGGTCCTGAGATATGTAAAACTGCACGCGTTCGCGCACCACATCATATGCACGTGGGCAAGAGTCAATGTAGTAAATGTAGGACATCCCTTTACCTCCTCCTCCACGATAATGTGTGCGACTTTGAGCATTCATGGGTGGCCGTTCTGTGCTCAACAGATCAGTTTCCTCCGATGCCTTGTTAGAAGAGATGAAAGTAGCCACCCCAGGGAAAACCCCGACAAGAAAGACATACATAAGAGCCACAATTCTAACGCAAATCCTCTCATAATCTCTAAAGTAGGTTCTTTTCAGCAGGCTCATTTCCCTGGTAGTGATTTCTCGAATTCCTCTGTGTTAATTGCAAGGTGGTGGTGGACCTTGGGGAGTTGCTTTCATGGAGGACTGCCTCTCTCATGCACGTTGATAACCTTGTACGTTTGTGTGGCGAGCCTCAGTACAGTTGTTTTCTCTTACTACGTCGTCGATGCCTTGCTGCATTCTGCATCAATTCTATTGCCTCACAATTATTTCGCACGTCTTGAGTTCAAAACTTGAGGTCTCTCGAGAGAGAGTTGGGGCGGTTCCTACTACCTACGCTGAAACTTATCCTTCTTCTTCTTCTTCTTCTTCTTCTTCACGCTCTCTCTCACAACAACGTCACACACCCGGATAACAGCATTCGTCTCTCTCTCTCTCGGTATTGTGCTCAGTTTCTGCCTCTTTCCTCTCCCGCTCACGACGTAAAGGCTTCTCTTTACCTTCGTCTTCTTTGTCGTGACTCGTCACACCCCAACGCAAGAAGTCTTGAACTGAAGACGTAGGAAGAGAGAGAGAGAGAGAGAGAGAGAGAGAGCAGAAATCCTCAGGTATGTGGGTTGTGTACGAGGGAATCTGTGAGATGCCCCCCCTTTCTTCTCTCTCTCTCTCTCTCTCTCTCTCTCTCTCTCATATATATCTGCAAGATAGATTGATTTGTGAGAAACAGCCACGGAGAGAATGTACCAATATTCTCAACGGAAGGCTGCTCGATCGCTTTAACTTACCCCACTACCTATAAAGCCAAGCAAGCTGCAACCTCTTTCTGATGGGGGAGTGAGATCTGGGGACTGAACCAATCACCCAACACACAAAAAACCAAAAACAAAAGCACAGCGCTGTCAAGTCCAGCTCCACCTCCACTTTTTTTTGTCCTTGCGTCTGTTTCACGACTCATTGCCCCCCCGCTCCAATCCTGCACCTTCCTTGTACACACTTCTTATATTACCCTAATTAGACCTGAGTTTCTGCATAGCGACTAGTTACTTGTTTGCAGAAGACTGATAGTATCTGCACCTAGCTAGCGCTCCCAATCCAAGTGTACGAGATTGCCTAGAGGTTAACGCCTCCACAGAGCTTCAATTCCACTGCCAACAAAAAAATTTCCACAAGGCTTATTCGTGATTTCCTTCTCGCTTCCTTTTGACCTAAAGCTGGAAGCCCCAAAAACCAACCCCAAAAAAAAAAAAAAAACCATCATAACAACTCACATGTAATCCATTCCTAAAGTGCGCCATATCTCATCATGTACGAAAAGGCTGCTTCAACTTTGCACCTCCATGCTCCGGAGTCCCACCATACCTTACCCCAACACATTCCTTTAAGTTCTTGAGGTGGTGGGAAATTCTCCCAGCTAAGGAAACATTCACACTCTCCACGAAAACGTTTTAACATGACTAGTAAAACAGCGCCACCTTTCGCGGCGGCATGGCCTCTCTTACCCTCAAGCTTCTCGCTCTTGACAAATTTCATAAAAGAAGATCACAAAAAGTGAGTATCTCTCTCTCTCTCACCGACATATTTGAGAAATGCTTTATTATAACAAATCTCTGAAGATGCTAGCTTTGGGATTGAAAAGAAATCAGGCTCACCTGCAGCTCTCTCTCTCTCTCTCTCTCTCTCTCTCTCTCTCTCTCTCTCTCTCTCTCTGCGCAATCAGGTGCCTACTTGTGGGAGGTTGACAGCTTACAGTTTTGTATCTATTTCGAGAGCTCGCAAGAGTTCTCTCTGCCTCTCTATTTCTCTCTCTCGCCTATGCATGGTGCAACTCAAAGGATCTCTCTCTCTCTCTCTCTCTCTCTCTCTCTCTCTCTCTCTCTCTCTATAACGTACGCTCCCGGCTCACCCGCCTGCCTTGGAGTTGCTAAGTAGGAGGTAGGAGTTGCTAAGTAGGCCTAGGCTAAATTGGAGCTAGTCTATAGCGAGGGCAATGCTCATTGCTCAATATTTGTGCATTGTGGTAAGGATGTTGGTGATGAGGGTTCAAAACATTGCCCACTGCCACTGTCTAGTGTACACGCCTCTCAACGGCCCAATTGCCCCCTTCCACACTCATGGTCCCACAGTGGACCACACATACGCACTCACAACACAGGCGCGACTGACTTACCATCTCACACAATCCAGACCAATCATTTTTTCAAGCATATAAAATTCCTTTCCTTGAATTTTACAAGAGGAATTTTTATGAAATTACGTTATTTTTTGGATTTTTGTGTTATTTTCTCTATTTCGGGTAGAATTTCTCCTTTTCCCCTTTCTCTGAACCGGCAAAAACAACACAATTTTTTGGGTTTTTGCATTATTTTTCTCTATTTCAAGGCAAAATTTCTCATTTTCCCCTTGCTCTGAACCGGCAAAAACCACCCGATATTAAGAGAGAGATGCATTTTTTCCTAACACTGGGACTCCAAACTACAAAGCTATGGGGGTCTGAGCCTCTCTCTCTCTCTCTCTCTCTCTCTCTCTCTCTCTCTCTCTCTCTCTCTCTCTCTCTCTCTCTCTCTCTCTCTCTCTCTCTCTCTCTCTGTGTGTGTGTGTGTGTGTGTGTCACGCGCGCACTGTGGCACCTCACGCAGAGCACACACCCTATGGATCCCTAATCTTTGAAGTGTGTGTTGTGTTTGGTCAACATTGAGAGACGGAATTTGGAAAGAGTTAGAAACTGACTCATGCACTTGAGGCAATCGTGAAAAGCACAGGTGTAAGAATGAACACGAGAGGAGGATCCTCTGGCAGTGGAGGAGGAGAAACGCTGAAATCCATGGAAGCTAAGGCGCCAAGAGGGGAGCTCGCAATCAATGCAACCACTTCCTAGCAAAGTTTGCTCCTCATCTTCTTCTTCGTCACGGCTAGCTTGGGTTTGGGGCTGCGTAGCAAGGTGAAGCTCCATTTCCGGCTTGTGAGCTGCCATGGAATCTCAGTCATGCCCACAAAATGGACACAATCATTATTATCGTCGACCAGGGTGTACTGTTGCTTTTTGCTGATGTGGGTTTGTTGGCGATGCACTATTACCTGGCGGCCTCTCTCTCTCTCTCTCTCTCTCTCTCTCTCTCTCTCTCTCTCTCTCTCTCACACACACACACACACACACACACACACACACACAAAGCAACTTCTTTCTCTCTCTATCTCGCATAGTTGACTGTTGCAGAGAACACTGGCCAGAGGATTCTCCTTTTGCCACGTGTCCTAGGAGGGTTCCGGAATCCCTTCCCCCAGTATACTTAGTATAGATATAGATTATGCTATCCCACATTGTGCAGAGATTGGCTTTTTCCTAGACCCACCAAAGAGTTGGCAACATCTCCCTAGGAAGCAAAGATGTAGCTCATGTTTTTTATCCACATTTATCTCTTACACTATATTCTACTCAATTGGTTTCTCACACTTTAGGGCAGTACAAGTAGCCATTCTTGCTCTTGATTTGTCATATGAAAAAGAAAAATATTCCTACTACGTGTTGTGAAGTCTCTTCTCTTATTCTCTTCTATTCGTGTGCTTCTTCAATCTCTGCACCTCTTTACTTCATCTAGAGAAACTAGTATGTGACCCACTGCCGCGGCTACATGTGCGTCAATTGAAGCAACCATTGTTCTCCTTATGATTGCACATGTTGCATTGAACTAGAAATCACCTTATTGCATGCATCAAGCACTAAGCATAGTGTCTAGCATCAACATATGCTCTTTTACTTGATTACTATCCTAAGTATTAACTAATGTGTGAGTTTGATGTTTGTAGAATGGAAGCTCATGAAAGAGGCTTGCAGTGCAGTTTGACTCTCGATAAGTAGCCACTATGGCTACTTCTCAATAAGTTAGTCTGTACATAAGGTAGATTATGTAGTAAGCTCATAATGGAAACGATTTGTTAGAATTTTGTAGATGAGCTCTTACATGCAAATGACTTTTTTGTAAAGAAGGGACTATATTTTGGCACAACCACCTACTAATAAAAATATCAAATACAAAAGTGTACGAGTGTGATGTGCACTTTGGGGTCCTCTATAAAGTTTGATTGATATGTCTCTTCTCTTCGAGTCTATTTCTTGTATTAGAGTAGAGAGAGAGAGAGGGAGAGAGAGAGAGAGAGAAAGAGAGAGAGGTGTACATTACTAGAATGTTGTTTGCATTAATTTTAGGGAACTCATCGTGTTGTATGTGATTTAGCATCAACATGTGTTTTAGGGGATATAGTTGGACTTGTGCGCAGATATTTGATTGATGTCCTAGCAATTAGTGGTTTAACCAATGCATAAGTTTGATGACTATAAACTAGAACTTAGGTAGCTACAATGCGATTCAAGTCTTACTAATTAGCCACTATAATTACTTTTCAAGAAATTAGTTGGTACATAAGGTAGATTAGGAAATAAGATCTTAACTTTTTGAACAGAGAGGCCTATAATTTTTGGCACGACTTATTTTAATCAAATATCTAACATTCAAGTGTAAGCATGTGCCGTGTATTTTGGGGCTCTAGGATTGAGGCCACTAGTGTGAAAAATTTATATTCTCCTTCCGCACCACATCTATGTGTGCTTGGCCATGGAGTATAATTGATGTGTCTCTTTCTTGCATATCCATTTCTCGTACTAGAGAGAGAGAGACAGAGAGAGGTGTACATGATTGGCAAGTGTGTTTTGTGAAATCAACTAAAGGGAAAAGGGATAGAGATGTCAGGTGGGTGGGCCTAGTGTGTGTGTGTGTGTGTGTGTGTGTGTGTGTGTGTGTGTGTGTGTGTGTGTGTGTGTGTGTGTGTGTGTGTGCACATGCACATGCACAAGTGGAAGTGCAAAGAAGCCTCTCCCATCCCTTCGGCCAACAAATTTTAGCCTTATACACATGCTTCCCATCATTGGGCATGATCTTCAACTTATAGACCCATTTTATTGACAAAACATTCTTCACTTTGTCAATATTAGCTCTTAAGTCTAATTATTCCACAGATAATCATTTCAAGTTTCATAACACCGATACAGACGAATGTGTGGCTACCCTGCAAAATACTCAAAATAACACGTTTAAGCGCATAATCGCATGATACACGAACATACAGAGATAGAAAGAGATACAACATAAGAGCGCATGCGGATGCACCTCCGAGAGAGGAGTGCTACACTGGCACCGCGAGAGAAGAGAGGAGAAGAGAGAAGAGAAATATGCAGGCACTGGGTACAATCTCCCCTCGTGCAAGAGTGAGCATTTCCTCTTGCACGTATTTATTTATAGAATTCTTGAATGCCCAAAAATGAGTACAAATTGGGCGACCAGACATAAATGGCCAAAGCTCATAAAAGAGCATTTGAATAATAAAATGTACAATATATATATTTCCATTCGCATAGGCCTAGCTCGATCCAGTCTTTTTCACCTGTCACAACTGCAATAAATAATAAAATATCAATTCCATAACATACCTCTCCGTTGGAAAGCAACTGTCCTCAGTTGCAAAGATAAGAAATCTGCAAACGATACTTGTAAAAACAGTGATTACAAATCTGTGTCAAAATATAGCATATAGTAAAAATGATGAAGCTAAACAACATTGCTTATGCCTGTCGTCATCCACATACTACCTATTCTAGTGTCCCATATCACTAGAATAAGCGGTATATGTCATACCTTGATGAATCAGGATATCATTGGCCACACTCATCATTTAATAATCCATGCTCATCATTCTCAAGTTCAATACTATCACGATAGAAAATTAGCATATATCCATTTCAAATCCAAATCCAAACATCTGCCAACATGTACCCATTTCAAATCCAAATCCAAATATCCTTCAATTTGTGTACCCGAGAACAAAATCATACCAATTGCAATGGTGGCAGCCATTGCAGCATGATTTTGTGATCGGTGATGCCTCAACCGACGAGTCTACACCAATAAGACGTGCTGCCTAAATCGACGAATCTGCACTAATGCTACCTAAATTGCTGAATCTACATTTGATATTGTGTGAAATTCATGAATCTGCAATTTGTGGTTGTGCTGCCTAAATCGACGGATCTGCACCAAGATGAGTATCTACACACTGCCTAAATCCGCGAAGATGTGTATCTGTGACCAATGGACTAGGCTAGGCATAAAAATATAACATTTATCACATGTGTGAGACCAATTTGGAGCATGTTTGAGTAGCAGGGTACTTACAAACAGTTGCTCACTGTCCCAGAGCACCTCAGCTCACATGAGTAGCTGTATAGCTTAATGACAAATGATTGTAATTAAAAATCCTTTAAATTAATGAGAAACGAGAACTGAAGCAGTGTGTGCGTGCATAGAGAGCTATACTTGAAAGAATGACCATTCGGATTAGGGGGTCGCACAAAAATGGAATGCTCGTACAAGCTAGAGAGGGTTGTAACTATGTTGTTCTCTTTTGGAATGGGGGCAGTAGACACATCCAGAGTTATAGACAAGAGAGTTAGCATACTTAACAAATGAAGTATTGAGTAAGAGATTATGTTAGATAGTGGATCGGTACAGCAAGAATGCCAACTGAGAACCTTTTATAATAGTGTTAGTGGAATATGACCTGAATGTGATAAGTAATACTGTAAAAATAAAAGAAGCGGATTTATGGTGTGATTAGTGAGCTTCGTGACAACGTAAAATTACGTACCTGGAGCGGTTTGAAGAAGGACTAGTATCCAAATCGTCAAATACACAAGTTCTTGAAAATAAAGGGCAACATCAAAATTCATCATTTGAGAAATGTCATGCAAGATAGAACAAACCAAAGTACAGATGCCATAAAGTTCAAGTCATACAGATGGGTGTCATATATCGGAGTTGTATATGTGAGTAAGTTTTTTTAAACCATTGATTGTTGTCACAAGAAAATTAGAAGCTAGTACCAGTTTTATTGAAACTAGCTAAAATAGCAAAACATCGGCTAGATTCCATGCTTTTCTTCAAGTAAATCGGCAAAGTTATACAAATCTTAGTGTGAATACCTGAAAATCTTTGAATTTTGACCAAAAAAACAAAAGAGCTTTAGGTGTGCCCTTAGTTTCTTTAGTTAGAAAAATTGTTTTTGGCAAGCCCTAACTCGATCAACAAACATTGCTATGATTACCCTGATCCAAACTTTGATTTCCACCATTGCTCTCTCAAAGAGAATTTCTCGTGAAAAAATTTAGTAGGAACGACTTCTTTGAATGGATACAATAAGCATTGAAATACCAAGAGACATAGCAACACTTATCTCCACCTTAAATATAGACACACAAATCTCACACCGTGTAGCCACAAACATTAACTCCAAGCTATCAAGGCCCATATAGAACACTTACAGTATGTGTGTATGTGTGTGTGTGTGTGTGTGTGTGTGTGAGAGAGAGAGAGAGAGAGTGTATGTGTATATGCATATATCATCGAAATTAACGAGTGTGTGTGTGTGTGTGGAGGGCAGGAGGTCATCGACTTGCGAGGTTGGGGACAATCAAATACAAAGGTAGGGTCTGCAATGTGGTTGCAGTATTGATATCAATCACAGTCCAAAAGCAAAGGGGGAGAGGGGGGGGGGGGAAGAGAGATAGAAATGTAATGAAATGTTATAATAACCGTTGTCAAAAGGCCAAAATTTTCTATGAGACCAAACTGAGACAATTGATCTTGTGGATCTAAACCAATGCCTGGGCACAAAAATAAAATGAAATAAAGTGGAAGACTAAAATTAAAACCCTAAAAGCGTGATTAAAATCAACATCATGATCACGAGGGAACGCGGCAACCAAAGAACTCAAGTAGAAAAGTACCCTGTGTATTCATATCAGAGAAAAGCGTGATTAAAATCAACATCATGATCACGAGGGAACGCGGCAACCAGAGAACTCAAGTAGAAAAGTACCCTGTGTATTCATATCAGAGAAAAGTCTTGCATACGCCCGCTACTGCTGCGCACTTGCGAGGCTTCAAAAACTGATAGGCACCTGCGAGGCTTGCAAGCAATGTGTTGTGCAACACAGCTACAACCTGCGAGGCTTGCAGCTATGACTCGGGGGCTTGAAAACCTGCACACCTGCTGCAAAATGTGCTTTATCTATGTATCTGCAGGGTTTGGTGATGGAATTTTGAGTGTCTTTTTGGAAGCCAGGAAATTTGGGTTGCATGTGCTTGTAGACAGGTCTAGTGGAGTATGTGGTTTTGAAACCTTATAGTCCTTCACTTGAATAAATGGCAGCTTTAATCGATGGGTTGCCAGATGTTGTTGCCTTGCAATGCCTAGCACGATGCCACTTAGTAGTCTAATCCCTAAACATGATGGTGGCCGGCGAGTGCATCTGCAAGGAAGCGAAGGCGTGCGGAGGAGGGGGAAGTGGAAGAGGCACACCAGAAACTCATTGCATTGGAAGAACACTTGAAGGATTTACAAAAATGCTATCCACAAAGAGAAGCAATGCAAAAATCTGCAGAGGATCTTTGACATGGGCTTTCCAATCAAATTGCCGCAAGGTATGAGCCGGATCTATGGGACGCACGGGATAAGGTCATAGCGGAGCTAGAACAACTGATCGAACACTGAGTTGTCAGCGTTAAGTGATGATATACAAAGAACAAGTTCCCATATTGATAAGCTTAAAAGCTGTGGACCAATTCTCCCGTCGACAACTCACCACTAAAGCCTACTTGGAACAAATTGTGGAACTGGGACACCTTCAGCTAGGAAGAAAGAGGGACTTCTCTACAGTCAAACGGCGCCGTATTTCTTTGCTGCTTTCTAGCTACTGCACAGCCACCGCTTCCGCTCACCCGAATGCACCCTGTGTTTGGGCAGTTTGTTGACGACTTAAATGCTAATGAGGAAGCTCTATCTCCGGGTGTCTGCGAATACCTTTGCTATGAGGTGCTGGGAGGGGCGAAATATGTTACTGAAGTAGAGATGAAATAGGCTTTCGATTCTGCAATCACCAAGTTGCTTGAGTGCACGGTTTCTCTAGTGGCCGAGATCAATTGTAGAGGTTCAGGTTTCACGGGTCAGGTTTGCATGTTTGCAATGCAGGCAGTCAAAGACACAAATTGGTTGCAATACAGGTACGTAGGAAGACCCCAAATCTTGGAGAAATACTTCAACAAACTGCCATGCCACCATGCAATGGTGTGATAGAGTTGGCCTAATAGGCGTGAGTGGCCAGCCTTCAACATCTGAAGCTGAGAAGGGGTCGAGTGGTTTGGGAGCCATTGTCTGCAAGTTTAGTTGACGGATGGTAGGTGATCAGAGAGAGGGGGTTGGCAAACATCGGTTATAATTAGCTTAGAACCGCATGGGTGGTTGTGGGCATGGTAGGAGAGAGACACAGTTGAGCTGCACAGAATAACGGCGACCTCCACTTGTGTGTGTGTGTGGGTTGGTAGACCACATAAAGATGGGAGCTACAGGTTGTTGACAGAGAGCCTGAAAGAGGGTTGCTAGAAAGCGGCTAAACTTTGCATGGGGCGTCCGGTTAATTTTGTGAGAGGGAGAGAGAGAGGTGGTTGGAGTGTGGATGCCACAAGTAGACAGGGAAGGGAGAGAGATAAAGGTAGGGTCTGCATGCTACTGCCCGAATCAGCCACGCTACATGCTACTGCCCGGATCAGCATGCAAGAAAGAGAGAGATTTTTGCCACTTTTGCATGAGGGTGGTTGATGAGGGAGAGAAGGCAGCTTATAACAATCGGTTAACTGACCAAACAAGAAAGGGAGGAGTAAATTTAGTGCCTCTGGTTTGTTGTGCCAGACTGGTGCTCATCATCAGGTACTAATCATCTGCAATTCGCGCGGGCATTCAGCTACATCCGACTGCGAGTGATAGTAAGACATGCTAGGCGCTCTCGGTCCTCAAGTCAGGCATCATTGTTGTTGCTACATTGATGACAAATGGCCACCCTACTCTATAGCATCATTTTAATAAAAATTTTAAAAAATGTTAATTCTTTGGTTACCATGGGTTCTCACCGCCGCTAGTCAAAGCACTCGGACTCAATCCAAGGTGCTCTAGGGGTAAGTTCATCGATTCTGAAGTATCCTCACTCTTCTCTAATCCATGGAATATCTTCAACTTATTTGTATATATTATCCTTAATTATATACAATCATACACGAGCCCTATCATCCTATTCACAATCAGTTACATTGATATTGATCTAGTGCTCAATAGTATATACTTATGGACACTATTTAAGCTTTGGACACAATATAAAGTTGAGATTTCTCTTATCCTAGTCGGATGTCTTTTACTAACAAGTGATTTAAAGAATATTAAACGATAAAATTAAATAAAATAGACAAAAAAATCAGTTAAATGCACTTATCTCTGTAAATACATTTCTCCATCATGCGTATGTTGAGAGGAGCGTCTCCAAGGCTCTGATGCCACTGATACAGAGGCGGATGCGTGGCTGCCCTGCAAAATACCCAAAATAACACGTTGCAATCCATAAAATAGACTAATCGACATACTTGGTAATCCTATAAGCGCGCATAATCGCATGATACATGAACAGACAGAGATAGAGAGAGATACAACATAAGAGCGTGTGCGGATGCAGCTCCGAAAGAGGAGTGCTACACCGGCACCACGAGAGAGAAGAGAGGAGAAGAGAGAAGAAATACATAGGCACTGAGTACAATCTCCCCCCGTGCAAGAGCGAGCATTTTCTCTTGCACGTATTTATTTATAGAATTCTTGAATGCCCAAATATGAGTACGAACTAGCCGACCGGACATAAATGGCCAAAGCTCATAAAAGAGCACTTGAATAATAAAATGTACAATATATATATTTCCATTCGCATAGGCCTAGCTCGATCCAGTCTTTTCCACTTGTCACAGCTGCAATAAATAATAAAATATCAATTCCATAACAAAAACTCTCTTGCTTATGCTCCTCATCCCTCAACAAAGACAATTCAATGCAATCTAGGCTCGGCAAATACCATTCACCCAACCTAGAAACTTGAGTTGACCTTCTCAGTGCAATAGTTTTACGCCATAAACTTATTGTCCCACTTGCATATTATCCATGTGGGGCATCATTATGAATTGCCTCTATTCAAACATTGCTGACACAACTTCCTCAAAAAAGAAAACATTAAAGAGCAGATCATAGTGCCGAACTCACTAATGTGAGTATATTCACTTATAGCTATAAGGCTACAATTAGATTCCTACCACCATGAATGTGAAAAAAGTTCAACATTAGCTACAATAAACCATGACTTCCCAACCCAAAAACATGTGTGAGATCTGAAAAGAAAACCATCAAGTTGTTCAAGATATTTACAATCTTTTTATAAATCCACATGAAAAGTATATCATTGCTTATTACCCTGGTTAACATATGTCACTGTTACTACAAAAAGGTGTGTTCAATCCTCAAAAAACCAAGCCCGGGGAGGTCACCTCATAATAATGTAACCTATCATGTGAGTTCAGCAGAAGGGTATTTAAAGTTCTTGAAACTTACAAAAATATATATACAGAAGGGCATTATTTTTTCAAATTTAAAAAAAAACGTATAGATTTTAAAAGAAAAGGGTACATTATATTCTTAACAAAATTCACAGATAAGGGGTTTTACAAACATGTCTTGAACGCATGTGATATGGTAGTTTTACACATAGTGAACCCCCCGGGAAACCAAGAGGCATTATGCTTAATGGATAAATTCGTAATACTATGTAATTGAACACCTTGAGTTGTCATCCAATTGATTGAACAATTTAGCCAAATGGTCTAAAAAATGAACTAGTTATCCTTCAAAAAAAAGGGCCAACTAATTGAGCTTTATGCTACAATATGTCAATTATATAAGCTTAAAATTTTGAGTACCAAAACAAAGCTTACACTTTGCGTCTCAAACTCTGCTCATGCTATTTATGTGTCCTAACTCATGTAATAAAACCACGTTCCAAATTATCGGACTGGATTATTGTACCCTAAAACATCGAGAACAATTTGAGTGGATCTGCATGTAACTGGTCGTCCATGCATTAGTCTTCTGAGGTTTACAAAAGTGAGCATTTCATATGTTATTGCATTATCGATCAAAGATATTTTTAGTACTCTAAAGTGAGTTGTCGATGTGTGTACACTCAAGGTCCGAAGCCACAAAACCCAAAAAGCATTACAATCAACATTGCAATCAAGAGTACTCTAAAACATCCGTCTTTAATCTCTGTAGGCAAATCAAAGTGTAACAATTTTGGCATCATTTCCTTTGTATTTGCTTATTTATGTTCAAAAAATTCATGCCAATTCCATCTCCCATTGAGACCCTCACATGAGGTTGCAAGCAAGCCGGGTAGTGACATTCATTTTGGAATTTAAAACCAACTTTGCAACCAATCTATTTGTACCTTGTCCAAATTTTTAGACAATCATCAATTACCACAATCTCCTTCCAAATCAAAATAGTTTTTCAGATTTTTTTCCCAATTTCAAATCAAAATTTATCAAAACAAATCAATTTTCATTGTCATTTTAGAGTGTGTTATAATTTAGTTGACAAACCATAAGCATATAGGTACAAAGTTGAAAAACAGTCAAGTGTTTTGTGATTTAATTTCTATTAACCCAGATCCATGAGTAGAAGATCGACAAATACATCATATTGCAAGCAATCTAGATCATAAGTTTTAATAGCATCATAATTCCTCTCAAGTATCCAAAACACAGAGAAGTGACAACATGAAAACACTAACATGTGTAATGTAGGTTTTGATTGAGCGAGGATGGCCCGAATTTGTTGTGTTTCATGTAGGTGGGTACGTGGTTGTGAGAGCTTATGGTAACCAATGTTTATAAACCCAGCAGAAAAGATGAGAACATTAGTTTCAAGACAACAAATATGTTTTTTAAACTGTTTTGAGGTGTCATGCTGTGGAATAACAGTATTATATGCCACAAGTCCTTCAACTCGAGTTCAACTCTACATGCAATTTCGAACAAATACAAAACTACATATGTACTGAGTAGGTGCCTCGGCATCTACCTATATGCCAATCAGGACCCCGACAAAGGAGCACTCTCGAAATGTTGATTTTCTCCATTTGGATGTTGACGATCATAGAGGGCTGCATGGTCTACTGAACGAACTTTCATGTGTTGTTTATATGCATGTCCTTCTATTTTTTTATGATCCCAGGGTGTAGATTGACCTTCTTTTGAAGAGAAAAAAACATTTCCATCGATGCATTCCTGTTATAGAGAGTGTTTGAATGTGTGTGTGCGTGTGTGTGTGTGAGAGAGAGAGAGATAGAGAGAGGGGGGGGGGGGGGGGGGGGGGGGGTGATCACAGGTACAAACATGGTTACCATAGGCCTCAAAATTCTTGCAAAAGGTGGTAAACTGAAAGCATGTACAAAGGGGAACAGAATCCTATCGAAGAAAGTCATTATTATAAATTAACTTCTTTATGGGATGTTGATACTTTCATCCTATGCATATATTGTCGATTAATTTGTGATTGCCGAAAAACAGATCAAAGCACTCACAAAAAAGATTTTTTGGTTGAATCCAATCTAGGAGTACATTGTGAAAGAGACGGTGTATGTAGATGAAACCATTGTCTGGATAAGCTTTGTCGAGAGTTCTTCTTCCACAAGGGCTTGTAGTAACTTGCAATATCACCAAGGTTTAAATATCAAGGAAGTTCCTAATGGGGTGAACCTGCCTCTACCCCTTGTGTAGCTATGAACTTTTCCCCGGTTAGAGGATGAGCTAGGTGTTAGAAAGGAAGTAAAGGAGTTGGGGATAATCAAAGAGTTGGATCTTTTGAGAGTAGTGGAGTCATCCTCATCAATACAAGGTTTAAGTAAACTAGTGATGATCTTAACACCTTTAAAGTTAGCATAAGTAGTTAAGTAAATTGCAGGCTCATCATATTTCAACTCCTTCAAGATATCCAGCATTAGTCCACGGAAGATGTTGAAGGCAATCTGCGCAATTACAATTTGCTTAGCTTGGCCACCTAACCAAGAGCAGATGAGGGAGAGGTGAAAATCCACAGGTTTGTCTTGGAAGAGTAAGTCCAGATGGTTGAGAATAAACCAAACGGTATGATCGAACCACATGATGCTGGATTCACAAGAGGCTTTAGGGTCAAGAAATCTATAGGCATATTTTACATACGGTCGAAAGACATTCCAAATAGATTCAGTGTAAAAATCCAAAGTACTCTTGGCAAATTCCATGTTTCCTTTGGTACGGATGTAGAGGCCCGAACTAGAGGGGCATGTGGAGTGGTCGATGAGATTGAGATTGAAGGGTGCTTTGATCAACTCCCCTTAGTCCAGAAATTGCCGTCCTTTTAGAATCTTGAGTCTCCAATCTTCCACAGTAGAGGCAGGTAGGTTGGCAAGGTAAACCCATGTTTCAAACAAAATGGGTGCCAGGAAATCTTTATTGGGAAGGACCCAAAGCTGATGGTCAACCCCAAGGGATTCAATTTCAATTTGTCTAACAGGTAAGACAGGAAGAACTTTGGATATTTTAGACACCATCTCCAGGAGGTTAGAGTCATTGAGGGAGCAAAGATTACTCTGAAATTCCTTAACTGCTTCAAGGGCTGCACTATCCTGACAAAAGATTCCACCAGTTTGTGGGATAGTTGGAGTGGCTGGTGTACAAACAAATGAGGGATTGAGACCACATAACTTCTTAAGAAAGTTAGATAGCTCAGCACCAGAGGAGGAAAATAGGGTAAGCTCTTGCTTGTATTGTAAGGAAAGTAGGGAAAGCTGGGCTATGTATTGGGTAATTAAATTTACCCCTTCCATGAGTCTTTATCCAGAGTAGCCAAAATCTTGACCCAATCATTAAACGATAACATATGTAAGACAGATAATTTTTTGTCAGAGGTAAGAGCCGAATCATATATTAGTTGAGAAGCATCCAAGCTGCTAATACATCTGAGTATAACAGATGTGGCCACTGAGAGGGGCTCCGAGGAAAATTCCAATCCTTGTGAGAGAGCAAGAGTCTGCAATTTTTCAAAAGAGTGTGGTGAGGTTCACTTATTCTTACCATAGTAAGTAATACAATCTTTGGCCTTCCTAGAGAGGAAGGGTCTAGTTCTAATTGCCAAAGCATTCTTTGGTTTACGGTCCTTAAGGTAGCTTAATCTGTTTGAGAATCTTTGCATGATTCTCAGGGTTGTGATTAGTGCTCATGTGGGCTGTCAATCTATAGGGTATACAGTCATGAAAAAGAAATAGTATAAACATAAATAAAAGTAGAAACAGTAACTGTAGTTTTTGGACATGCAAACCTTAAATCGGCAAAGTCAAAGACTATAGTAGCCGTGAGCAAGGGACCAGAAATAGAGTCTACAAAGAATCACCTAACACCAGTCAACCGGTGTGCGCTCCTTGCCGCACTGTCGAAGCAAGGGACTTGCCAATACACCGTGTGCGAGCCACAAACGGCTCCAAGCACACAACAAGCCTAAACTAGCAAGCTCAAGAAAACAAAGGGTGTGTCACTCACCGCTCTACGCTCGCCTTCATGGTGGATTCCTCGCCGTGATGAAGAAGAAGCTGCAGTCGTGCCACGCTCAACCGCTTCGTCGCCGTCGTGCCTTCGTAATGCTCGATCGCACACACACTCTCTCTCTCTCACACACACACACACACACACACAAGGAGGTGAAGGAGAAGAAGAAGAAGATGGAGATGGAGCAAGAGCACTCTTCAATTGCACAAATGAGAGAATGAGTAAAAATTAGGTTTAGTTGGCTTTTATAGGAGCTCACCCCATTCACACTTGGGCGCCCATGCTTAGCCAACTAATCCCTTGAATGTCCAAGTTAAAGTGCGCCTCTCATCGGCGATCACTCTTACCCTTTTCCTATTGGACCGACAAGCCCGGTACCTGACTCTATCGAATACATAATACACGCCCGTCGTAGGTGATGGGGTGTCCGTGAGCCGTGAGGGTTAACATGCCCCCCTTCCTGATGTAGATTCCGTCCTCGGAAGCTATTGAGTTGAAGCTGGTTCGTCGAGGTGGAAGAGCATTTGAGATGAATGTCCTTAGCCTTCTTCAGTCACTGCAAAATCAAACAACATTGGCACAGTAATTGCATTCTCTTAGAAAGCATATGCAGTTTTAGGTAGACAAATTGATTGGTCAAAGAATTTCAAACAATTTGGTAGCAATGAACATTAAATTGCAATGTAATCAAATGCATAAACAGATGTAAAGGTAAAAAATTAAACAAGTCTGGGGTCGCTAATTTGACGGTCGAAAGGCACTAGAGATCGAATATTAATACCATGGGTAAGCTTCTTAATTTTCTGTGGTCAATTAAGTTGTTTAATCGTGAGAGCCAAGTATTCATGTTCGAGGGCTGACTAGAGGCTATATCTAGAAAACCTTGTAGTTAAGCTACCATAAAAGGAATTTCTCATGAAATCATCGCCTGACTGATTACTTTTTCTTTGACCCCCCAAAGTCTTTTCACATTGATTCAATTTTGATGTGTGTGCTTATTTTGTATGCCTTGGGTTTTTTGCTTTTCAAGGAAAAGCGCCCACACTGGGAACCTCTAGGGCTCTAGCACCATAGGCAATACATGTGAGTGAAGTACCAAATCAAGCTGAGATTTCTCTTCCAGCTTAAAATTTTACATTGTGGCACTTTGATTTTTTTTGTTTGTTCATTTTCAGCATTTAAATTTTGTAACTTTGGGGGGTCATATAACACTGTTACCCTCTCCAGGCTCATCACATTAGTAAACTCCCTTTATAATACTTAAGCTAAAGGTCGATAGGGTTAAGCCCACTAGAAAGCCCTAGTACATTTCATACAATGCTGCCTAAATCGGATTAAGAACCTAAGTAACCATTGCTTATTAGGAAGGCATTCCCCATGGTATTAAGAGAAGATTTCTAATACCTAGCTTGGTCAAACTAGCTTAGTCGGACTGCTTGATTTTTAAACCTAGACAAGTGATTATGACAAAACATTACATTGAATTAAATGTTTGATACTAAGCAAATGCGCTGAATATTATGCTACCAATCACAATCAAAGCAAACAAACATGGATGAAAAAAGATAAGGGCAATGCTAATGGACAAGAAACACCTGTTTGTGTTGATGGTCGCGCTTGATTTGAAGGTTCCATGAAGGTTCAAATCCTATCAATAGCAACACGCTCCTGTACACACTATGAAACACAAACAATACCTCTAGGAGGAACATCAGTGGGAAAAGAGAACTTTGCTAATCTCTCAACTCTAAAACAGAAACACTCCTATCGTACTAATCTTACCTACCCTCCATCACTCAAGTGATGAGGATCAAAGGTTTTTTATGGCATAGGTTTCTGTTTCACTGTACCAGATGTGACATGTGTAGGTCTGAGTCAATGTTTTGACTTTAATGTGCATACTCGTTTGCTAATTGCTCTTGCTCTTTATTTTTTTGTTTTTTGTGAGTATAAAGCTTTATATGTACATTCCCTAAGATTGGAGATATAGAGGTCAGGGAAAAAGGTTGAGAGGGAAGCAAGTGAATGATGACAGTCAGCAAACACTCCCCCCTTCCTTGGGTAGATCATACCGTTTGAAATGAGCTTGTCACCCTTTGAAACCAATTATTCCAGTTGGTAATAGGTGAGGATTTTTGCCAGTAGTTTTCTATTACCCTAGGTGCCTCATCAAGCTGCAAGGGTGGTAAGGTACTCTCCCAGGATCGAACTTGAAGTGGTTCATCAGGTGATTCTTGAACACTGGGAGGTGTGGATTCTTTTGTAGCTTCATGGAGGTCCGCTACTATAGATGGAGGCTGTGTAGAAGCTTTTACCTCTATGGATGTATTACATGAGGAGCTAGAATCTTCATGGGACTCCCCCCTTCCTGAGCTAGGTGTAACAAATCGTTCTTTCTTTGGTACCCAAACTAGCTCGGGAGCAGGTGTGTAGCATTCTGTGATTTTTTTCTTTCCACGATCATTGATTCGTTTTGGAGCTACGGGATTGGGCTCACTTGGGTCAGGTGATAGGTAAGAGCACAATCTACGTTTTGGTACCCAGATTTGATCATTTCCTTGATAGTAGCCTTGGGCTTCCAATAGTTGTTTAGGGATCCATCGCAACATTTTCTTATTTTTCTTGGAGCGAGTGGTACGTTTCTTACAAGGCTTCTGTTTTTTAGCACTAGTTATGGTCACTAAAGAAGCTTTAGGGACCCACTTGTATGTTTTCTTCGTTACATTAGGATGAGTCTTGTCGGAAGCGATATGCATTGCTTGTAGCATATTTAAGGGTATACGCATTTCATCCCCCTCAGGTGTTACCCAGGTCGTCCCCCTATTTCCCCAAGTGTCTATGGTTGATGCTAGGTGGACCCAATCCACATTGTCTGATTCCGTCATACCCGGTAACACATCCATGTAAGGAGAATCTTGGCCAATGTCTGTATCCTTCTTACAAGTGTAACAATATTGTAGTGGGGCCGAGTGAACTGTGGTGTCAGAGCAATGATCAATAATGGTTTTACTCCCTAAGGGGTGTACCTTACCAGTCACCAAATCCACTCTAAGGACAGAGTCTTGGAATTGCAAATAGACATGATTTTTAGACCAATCGTGAACCATTTGTGCTTCCCTCATGAATGGTCGTCCTAAAATCATTTCATATGACATAAGGTGTTTAGAGAAATCCATTACAATGAACGTATGTCGTACCTTGTGTCCTAGAACTTTGATCTTAAGATCCTTGAGCATCCCCATAGGTTTGGCTATGGTACCATTTGCCATCTTTACCACAATGTTAGTAACACTGAGGCGGGGTTTTCCCATGGATTCCCAACAATCTTTTGTAACGATGCTAACTCCCGCACCACCATCAAGAATTCCCTTTATAGTTAATCCCTTGGTAGTGATGGGTAGGGTCGCATTAGACTCGTCGCCTTCAAAATACTGCCCTAATTCGTTAATGGGTACCTCAATCACAGACTCGTGTCCATCTAAGTCAAGTGATTGCACATGATTTTCCTCATCAATCATAATCGAGTAAGGCCTATTTGGTTGCGCAAACTGCGGTAATCCCGTTCGTAGCTCTCCATTAAGGAATGCTCGAAGTGCAAGGAATAACTCAGGATCTCCATACAGCTTTGCTATGATCGTGGTTCGGACCTCAGAAGACATGAAGTCCACTAGTTTGGCAACATTCATTGGCGTTTTGCAAGGTGTAGGTCCTTGACTAGGAACTGGTGAGGATGGAATCTCATATTCC
Organism: Adiantum capillus-veneris; assembly: GCF_014529385.1. NCBI lineage: Eukaryota > Viridiplantae > Streptophyta > Polypodiopsida > Polypodiales > Pteridaceae > Adiantum > Adiantum capillus-veneris. The sequence goes on along the minus strand of NC_140938.1, from coordinate 23,187,629 downwards.
TCAATGGGATCAGGTATTCCTTCGTTAAACATCCTTTCCAACAAGAAAGGTGTATGCTCACTTTGTGATGTCCCGTCCTCACTCCCTTCTTGGATGATACTAGATATGGCTAACGGTCTATGGTTCATGTGGGGTGGATGAACTTGCGTGGGAAACACTGTGTCATGAATTTTGACCTGCATGGGTTCTGGTTCTAGTTTCCTTTGAGTCTCCTCCACTAAACCTCTTAGATGTTTCACCTGCTCAATCTCGTCTACTAGGTTTGGGTACGTCCCAATCTTCTTTTTACGATTCTTCCCTTTTTGCCCCTGCGGTTTATCTTGGGGGTCTTGGATTGGATTTGGAAACACTTGTGGTGTTTTCAGAGGCTCTTTATGGTTTTCTCTTATTCAGTTTTCATTTGGTTCCATGTTACGGTTTTCTTAGTCGGTCTTTCCCTTTGTGGTATTGGTTCTAGTCTCCATTGTCTCGACTGAATCTGAATCATCCTCGAGGTCATTCATATACACGGGGTCATCTCCTGTTCCTATGTTTGTTTTGGAACTTGGCTTTGAATTTTCCGTATTCTGCGACTTCTTCCTTCGTGTCTTCTTTTTCTTTGCTTGGATAACTGACGCGGTATCTCTCTCTTTGAGGATATGGCCTAGCCCTTGAAGCATGGACCGTGTAATCGCATAAGCGGGTGCGACGGGTGGTATTGGTGATGTCACACTAGCAATTTCGACCAAATTCAGGGGTGTGATTTTAGGCGCATTTGGGTTATAGGGGCATTGGGCAATCAAGTGATCTATGCCACAACGATTACATGTGAGTATTGGCATTGCAGACGTGCTCCCTTGATTCACTTGCATCTGTGCAGCATTCTTTTGCAGCCTAATAGGGCACTCCGCTGCTCGATGTGGTCCACCACACTCGTAGCATTGAAGAGGTGGCCTCCTAGCCTGGTTGTTGATATTTTGACCCTTGTCCCCAACAATCTTCCATGTAGTATATAGGACACTCTTCCAATGTATCAAGTCCGTAGGCAATACTAGTGTCTATTTCCTCCTCACAGCCATCTGCATAAGCATTAGATGGCTCGCAACCCACTTGGTTCATAGGGGCGACTCTTGGATGCGGGGGCTGCGGTCCTAGCACAGGAGGTGGTAGCGGTGCAGCTTGTACAACATTTTGAGATCTAGGGACCATGTGTTGCGGTAGTTGCTCAACAGGTGGAGTAGGCATCAATACAGGAGCTCGAGGCGCATCCGTCCAGGCTACAGGTGGTCTATTTGCCATCATACGTTTGATCATTAAACAATCCTTAGCTTGGTGACCATACCTACCACATGCGTTGCAAGTTCCATTAAATTTTACTCTAAACGTAGGGCACTCACTAGTGCTATGTGGACCTAAGCAAATGGAACACCATTGTTGCTCCCTTCTTGGATACATGTGACTATTTTGAGGGGGTCGATTATCCTTAAGAGACTCTTGGATTGCCTTGGTGAGGTCTGTCAAGAATGTGTCAAATACCTTTGGCTCATTGGCAATGGGCTTTGCAGTCATGGGTTCATACTCAATGGCTTGTGAGCTAGTGGATCTCGTGTCAGTAGACACCCTCATGCCTGCTATCATCAAGTTGTCCTCTAATTGGATTGCATTGGCAGTGACATCTTCCCAGGTTGTGATACCTCTAATCACTAGTCCATTATAGATTCCTTCATTCCTCAACCCTCGAATGAATCGATCAAGCAGTTGGTTATTGTTGAAGCGCTCATTTACAGGGCAACGAGAGTTTAAGTGCTTTAGACGACTAATGAAGTCCCTTACTGACTCTCCTTCCTTACGTTCGGCCTTCTGTAGCTGAGATGCTACACCCCAAATCACACCTTCTCGTATGTACTCCTTTAGAAACAACCTTCGAAGGGTAGGGTAGATTGTTTTCTCGTCCACCCTTAGGGTCCTATACCAATCTCCAGCCTTCCCACTTAATGTCAAGCTTAAGGCATTGCACTTATGTAGTTCGTTGCGTTCCCCTAAGGAATCACATACTTGTTCAAACACTTCAATGTGTTTCCTAGCATCTTCATCCCCATTGAATTTTTGCGTGAGTTTGGCAATTTGTACTGCCTTACTTCTAGGCTCTCTATCAGATGCATGACGCATATTTTCCGCGATAGATCGACCTATGGTTTGAGCAAACGCTGCCAAGTCACCTATGTGAGGATGTAGGGCCGGTGGAGGTACTCTTGGAATCATATGTGGGAGAGGAACGGGTACCGGTCTTGGCATATGTGTAGATGATGCAGGATATGGAACATAACCGGGCATAGGTCCACTCGGATAAGAGCTAGGGAGCGGCACTCGAGGAGCATAAGCAAGTGGTACAATTGGAGGTGTGGGAGCCATGTGTGCATAAGGGGCTAGAGGCACATATGGTCGAGGCCCCATATTAGGTACTACGACACTAGGTAGTGGCACTGCGCTAACCGTAGATGTCATCGGTACATTCTCTGTCAGGCTTATCCCTGGAGTGAGCACTTTGTTTTCCTTAATAGAGGGTTGAGCCAAGTTAGGGAAGCTAAAGTTTTCGCTCGGAGGCTCAGATTGCATAGAGACCCCAGGTGAAATGACGTAAGATGGGTCCATGGGGCTCATTAGAGGAGTCTCCATTTGTGATAGAGTAGGCTGTTGAGCCTTGCTCGTATCCAGAAATCTCATGGGGCCAGTTGAGATTATATTTACCCCTCGGTTTTGCCTTTCTGATTGAATAATGCCATGGATAACATTACAGATCATTTTCTGTTGATCTTCGATGCTCGTGGCACTAGAAGTGGATTGTACAATCTCTATCCATCCTACATGGTAGGTGTGGCCAGAGTGTAGATCCGTCAACACCTCAGTGTGGAGGTCGTATGTCCAATGATCATTAATGAACAATCCTTCTAGAGTCGACGTGTTAATGGTTTCTTGTGAGGTAGAAGCAATGTTGCTCCCCGTGGTTTTACTTGTCACCAACGGTACTCTAGAGGGAACTTCTGAAGGAGGCAGCTCAACAGGGCCTTCTTGGTAAGAAGTTGGCAGGATATCCACATGGACACTCTTTGGGGGTGTGGGGTCCACTTGCGATGTGAAAGGAGAGTCCACTTCCCCACCCCCTTCGTGTGCTTCATTTGCATCAGGTTCCGAGCGAGTAGCTCTACCTAATGTTTCCATGAAACGGCTAAACATACTAGTACTAGGCTGTGGAGCTTCGGGAGGTGCATGGCCTTCTCTCTCAGTGTTTTGGGTAGGGTATGCTTCCATGATTTCTGAGTCGGAGGAGGAATCACTAGCGGCTATTTTAGGGTCTTGGGTGGTGCTACCTTGTGTCCCCGCTGAGGGTCTTGATCCTATCGTGGATGGGTAATGGGTGTCCGTATGAACAGAGGCACCCTCAATATGCTCGTGTTCTAGCACCCGCCCAGAGCGTAAGTGCATGTGCTTTTGATACCCTAAGGTGTCAAAAAGTTGCTCTAGGAGGCCTTGTGACTAGTTTTTAGTGTGTTTTTTGTTTGTTTTTTTGCTAGATTTTTTAGAGTGTGTCGTGGAATGGGCCGTGTGATAGCTCGAAACAAGCGTATCGGTCAGAGGATCGTGCCGTGCTTTACAGCCCTCCGTTTGGTCACTCTATGCCCTCGGAATCCCTAAAACTGTCAATTTCCAGTAGGGAACTAGGCCCAAACTAGAAAGTCTAAGGGTGCAAGTGGGAAGAGAAAGGAGGAGAGTGGAGGACTTGTCCCACATGCTCTCATTCTCTCTTGAGGGAGTAGGGTATATATATAAGAGTGAGTCTAGTATATATCATAAGATTGAGGACTGAGGCCTGGGCCTGGGCTTGGGCTTGGGCTTGGGAAAATGATCCCGATCTATCTTTTATACAAACCAACCCGTCCGTTTTAAGAGTCACGTTTTTTATTTTCGAAAAATTTCGCCACCCGCTCACTCGCGTTTTTAATTTCCGAATTTTTTATTTTTATTTTTATTTTCAGAATTTTTTTTTTCAGGGATTTTTTTTTTTAATGCAAAAAATACAGAATTTGAAAACGCAGAAATTGAAAATGCAGAAATACAGAAAATTGAAAAACGCAGAAATACAGAAATTGCAGAAAAAACGCAGAAATGCAGAAAATGCAGAAATTGCAGAAAATTGCAAACGCCGAACTTGAAAATGCAGAAATTGCAGAAATTGAAAAAACGCAGACAATAGCAAAAATTGAAACTTGACAGCAAATGCAGAAAACGCAAAAAACAGAAATCTCCACACACTCCTTCCCTGCCTTTCCTATGATAGAAATTGCACCACAAGGAAGCGTAAAGTGCTAACCGAGCTTAGTGTAGGGCATATCCCCGGCAACGGCGCCAAAAATGTGCGCTCCTTGCCGCACTGTCGAAGCAAGGGACTTGCCAATACACCGTGTGCGAGCCACAAACGGCTCCAAGCACACAATAAGCCTAAACTAGCAAGCTCAAGAAAACAAAGGGTGTGTCACTCACCGCTCTACGCTCGCCTTCGTGGTGGATTCCTCGCCGCGATGAAAAAGAAGCTGCAGTCGTGCCGCGCTCAACCGCTTCGTCGCCGTCGTGCCTTCGTAATGCTCGATCGCACACACACTCTCCCTCTCTCTCTCTCTCTCACACACACACACACACACAAGGAGGTGAAGGAGAAGAAGAAGAAGATGGAGATGGAGCAAGAGCACTCTTCAATTGCACAAACGAGAGAATGAGTAAAAATTAGGTTTAGTTGGCTTTTATAGGAGCTCACCCCATTCACACTTGGGCGCCCATGCTTAGCCAACTAATCCCTTGAATGTCCAAGTTAAAGTGCGCCTCTCATCGGCGATCACTCTTACCCTTTTCCTATTGGACCGACAAGCCCGGTACCTGACTCTATCGAATACATAATACACGTCCGTCGTAGGTGATGGGGTGTCCGTGAGCCGTGAGGGTTAACAACCGGTCAGGGGATTACAGATTGTGGGTCCAACTTAGAACTCAATTTCGAAGAAAATTTCCAAAGCCAGTATCCCGGTTTATCTAGAAAGAAAACCCTTATGTATAGGATGTGTGTGTAGCTGTTTTAATCTTAGATAATAAAATATAATTGAACTTTTACATTCAAAGGATAGCTGGCAATGGAACAAAGAACAGATAAGTACAAAAACAATTCAGTATTAGAATCATTTAAGTACAATTTTTGTAGAAAGAGATCCCCTTTCAGTATATAGATAGTAAAGAGCTTCCCAAATCATAAGTGAGTGTTCCATCCAGTGTAGGACGGCTTGCCAAAGTTTAAAACAAAAACCTCCATGATAAGATAGAGTCAATACCTACATCTATCCAAACAAGACAACAATTCAGTTAGCTGTGGATGTGTATTACAGGTATCAATGGACCATACCAGTTGCTATCCATGTCCATCTTACAAGATTTTTTTAAAAACCTTACCAAGCTAAGTCTATAGAAAAAAATGTTAATTATTATCCCCCATTTTTTAACCATAAAACTAGAGTTTTTAAAGAATATCATTTTGATTAGAAGGCAATCACCGCTTTTAACCCAAGTGTCTGAATCCACCATCATTTTGAAGTCATTTAGGCTCTAAAAACCCAATCGAGTGTAAAAAATTCCAAGTTCTCAAACATTAGTAAAAAAATGGGTCAGAAGTCCATTACGGTAGAATGATCTTTGAAAAAACCATTACCACTTAACCATCTTTTCTCTTTAATAGAAAAAGATATACCCCATTTGTCATGTTATTTACCATGTCTATACTTACCTTAGTACTCAAAGTTTATGAGAGGAGCACCATTAGCCCAAGAAAATATATTCAAACTGAATACAGTATAGTCCTTAGTGTTGGCATGGTAAAAATGACCCAACATTTTTTAACAAATACAAACTACAGCGAGGAATATAGCAGTGAATGCTTGGTATGGCTAATCGTGACCTGAAATTGTTGATTGAACTATGTATTCTTGCATAACTAGAGCTAACTATTGATCATGAGTTGTTGTAGTTCATTAGTGTTTTTTTAATAAAAACATTGCTAAACTTTACAATGGCTTATACTTGCTCTGAGAACAAGACTTACATCTTATTTTGGTCAAAGTTCTAGCATTTACAAACCTTTCTTAACTCTAGTAATACTATGGTTGAGGACTTGGTGATTATGACTGTAGTTTTGATTTAATTAAACCTTACCAGTTGTTTGTCAAAGCTGGACAAAGAACAACATGGCTAGCCAACAGTCTATATAGGCAATGCAGTGTATAGTTTGACCTAGTCCATTAGGTAGTAAGAATATCAGAATGTAGAAGCATCAAACCACATGATACCCAATCATACCAATCGACAATACCAGTAATAGGAATAACTACTCATTCGAGGTGTATCCCCTTTCCAAACCTAAATCGGGTACTTACCATACAAATGTCAAGCCAAGCGGCCTTATACTTACCTTTCAGTTCAGTGCACAACCCCCCCCCCCCCCCTTTTTTAACCATTAGTAACCTAGAATGGTGGGTTTTTCCAAGTATACGGCTACAGTAACCTTGATGCCAAGTAAAACAGATAGCTTCCATTCAAATGCCCAATATCACATAGTTCCTAGTGCTTCGAGTGTTTAAAAAAACCAAGAGTAACCCCCAAAAGAAACAGCACAGTCTGACGTGATGCACCACCATTTTTCTTTAAAAAAAACAGTCAGATGGGATGTGCCAACGCAGTCTACAAACGGTATAAGCCTGCAAAGGCTAAGAAAATCCCAAAGTACCTTGGTAATCTCAGGACCACATACCATTTATAGGAGTAACTTTTGAATCATGCTTCGCAGCGCTAAAAAAGTGTGACAGTAAAATTAAAAAAAACCAATTTTAACGACAGCCCCCTTTTTTTTGAGAGGTCAAAAAGCCAGACCTTTATACCCAATATGATAGCAAGTAGTTTGATGTCGGCGGCAAAGTAATTTGAGCAAAGTATACACTACTACCATGCCACTGTCTGTCATCCGATTTATACTTACCTTATCGTGCCAACAAATACCATATGTATGCTCTATGTACAACAATAGCAAAATACAAACAGAACCAGTAGAGACGTAAGCAAGGGCAGAGAAAAACCTGAGAAACTTGAGTGGTGAGCTCCATAGCTCCTTTTTTGAAGCAAGCAGTAGATTTTTCAGAAAAGACAAGACAGACCAACCCTAGCTAAGTGAGGGGCAGAGATGCGCCCTCACGTGTTTATATAGTGGAAGGAGGAGGGACTACCACTCCTATGAGCGGGAGCCATAAGTGAGCCGGGCTGCCTTCCTGGAGACTATGTGCGTGTGTTTGCTCTGTTCGGCGTGCAGATATCCAAGAGTGGCGAAATCCACTGGAGAGGCCGCCTTCGTGGTGTGATGAAGAGGGACTCCCGAAATGTAGTCACGCTCGGCTACGCCAGAGCTAGTGATAATCAATTAGAACCTAGGTTAATTATAAGAGCAAAACCCTATTGTGTAAAGTAGCAGTGGCATTTAAGTAGCATCCCGAGTGATTTTATGCTACCCAACTGGTCCTGGGTTAGATCGATAAGTTGGGTTGGGGGTGGGGGTGTTAGTTCTTATAATTTTGAAAAATCAAGACTAATACAGTATCACAGTGTGTGTGTGTGTGCACGTCAACATGCACAAGTGGAAGAGCAAAGAATCCTCTCCCATCCCTTCGGCCAACAAATTATACACAGGCTTCTCATCATTGGGCATGATCTTCGACTTATAGACCCATTTTATGGACAAAACATTCTTCACTTTGTTAATACTAGCTCGCAAAAGAAAGCAATCATGTCTAAAAATAACAAAGCATTTCTCCTCAAAAGCCTACATAACGAACTCAAATTCTAGTTTTAACATCTTGTATGCATAGACAATCAGTCTTCTTATGAAAAGCTACAAATTTTTTTATTTTTGGAGAAACTTAATCTCACAACCAGGTGTGTTTTGAGAATTTTGGAAAGTTTGAAGGGCATTTTGAGAATTTATGACAAAATATTGGGGGTATTTTGAGAATTTTTGAAATTTGAAAGGTATTTTGGTAATTTTCACAAATTAGAGTGGTAATTTTTTCTTTTCTTTTTAATGGCACGCACTCCACCTACAACAAATCTCTCTCTCTCTCTCTCTCTCTCTCTCTCTCTCTCCCCCCCCCCCCTTGTCATCTCTCTCCCCTTGATCTATTTGGCCTCATATCCTTGTCTTGATCGATTTTTGTTTTAATGTCAAAAAAGGTATCTTAGAAGATACCTTCTAATTCAACCCAAATGCAAAATTGGGCACGCTTATTAGCTCGCAAGTCTAATTATTCAACAAATAATCATTTCACATCTCATACCACTCTCTCGCTTATGCTCCTCATCCCTCAAAAAAGACAATTCATTGCAATCTAGGCTCGGAAATACCATTCTCGAGCCAATAATTTTACGTCATAAACTTAGAGTCCCACTTACATATTATGCATAAACATTGCTGACACAACTTCCTAGTGATGAACCTTCCTTTATCTCAAGCTGTTTAGAAGGGAATTTTCTTATTTTCTTCTAATTTGAATATGGCATCATTGCTTTGAACATTGTTACGAGATGAAAATTTTCTCAAACAATACCCCATCTCGTTTCTTTCTCTAGAGCCAACAAAAACCCACTACTTAGAATTTGGTTCTAGCTTTTGAAAAGCTCTTAGGAATGTGTGCAAAATCTTCACAACCAAAAGCTCTAAGGGGCTGTGCGTCGCGCGCGTGGGGGAGGCAGGGGGGCAAGGATGTAAACCCTTTATATCACGTGCATTCAAGTGGTATTTTAAAAAAATCCCAATCTGTAGATTTTTTCGTTTTAACACTTTCTATAATAAATTTTTTTGTTATGTATCAAAATTTTAAGTATTTCAAATAAAATACTTCTATATATGTATATTTTCTATAACTCTACAAGAAACAATCAACCCTTATGTTGAACTCGCGTACTACCTTACAAATTTTTTAGTGAACCCTCGAGCTACTGCAGAGTTGAGGCTGACTTTGCGATTTCTTTGTTGCAGAGGGGAGAAAGGTCGGAGCATACAGTGCAGCTCCCACGCCGTGCAGGTGTGGTGAAGGGAAGAGGTGCAGGTGTGGGAGATAGAGAGAGGGACGAAGTTTCTCTTTCTGAGCGCAAAGGCGGAGAGAGAGAGGAAGAGAGAGCGGCGCCATGTACTGGACATTGTGGGTCTGCTTGGAAGGTCCGTCGGGATTGCGCAGAGTTTAGGTTGGAGGGAACAAGCAGCCGCCGAACGCGGCCAGAGCCCTGCTTTGTGTGCATGGTGCCGAAGACGATCATATCGTGCTGAGGAAATGAGGGGTGTCGAGAACCGTGGCATGGGAACATGGGAGAGATGCAAGGCTATACTTTTTTCAGGCTAACGAGAGAGAATCCGGGGGTCAAATTAATTAATGGGTAGCAATTCGATCCAAATATGTAGTAATATTTGCATGCAAAAGAAACACCAATCTTTCTCCTGAATTGTGTGATTTATTCTCTAAGAAAATGCATTTGGGAAGGTTGCAAGAAGCGTATGCTCTCTTTTTATGTCATTCTTTCCCAATATCAATTCTCAAGCACTTTAGTTTAAGAATGAGTATTATTGGAGATTATTCTTTGCCGTTTATCAATTCTTAAGCACTTCAAATTTCTTCCCACTTAATTTTGAATGACAGACGTCCAACTCCATCATCCTTATGAGCCATAGGATATGCTTAAACTTGACAAGTTGTATCATCTATCACTGTAATGAAATACACATCAAAACCTATTTGTTTATAAGCATAGGATCCTACACACCGAAGTACACCAGGTCTAGTTTCTCAACCTTTTTCTTGCTTAAAAGTTCCAAAAGTCCTCGCCACTTTTAAGTCCTTTTCCCAACTTATCAATTTATCGTTATAAAGAGTGCTTGATTTGGCATTTTAGGGGTTTCAATGCTTTTGATCCTTTCACATAACCATTGTGTAGGAACTTGAGCCTTGAGGTCATCAAGGAGCATCATGGCTCTCCCACCTCTACTCCAACTCTTCGTTATGATGTACGTAAGCATCTTCCTCATGCTCCCTCATCATACAGGTTCTGCAATGCAATTTGTTGAGCAACAATCTTAATGTGATTATGTGTTTATCATGAATAGAGTGCCTGGTTTGTATGATAATCATCTTATGTGCACATGAGCTCCTTGCCCTAGCTAAGGAGGGTACAGTGAGCTTCATATCATTGCATGAATTAAGCGTCTTGCTTAACTAGAGGCAAGTGGGTCTACACCCAGTTTCTTAAGGGTACAGCGAGCTTCATAGCATTGCATATATAGGGATTGCAACAGTAGTTTTATTTACGAGCTCAATTTGTATAGGAAATGAATAATGGCTTCCAATCTTCTAGGGTAGGGCGGCCTTGGCACTAAGTAACACCCATCTTTAATGCGGGGTGGAGTAATGGGATCAACGGTCCAGGTTGAGGGGCGGGATCTCAAGGCGCGCTAAGCCTGGTCAGCGGGGAAAACAAGGCATGCCACCAAAAAAGCGAGGCTCATTAAACCTAGCTAGTGAAAAAAACGAGGTGCGGCGAGGAGATTTGAACCCGTGACATCGCGGGCCAGGTTTAGAGTCACATGGGGTAACCACCTCACTCGCACATGCATTGTGTATCCATAGCCCGTTTTACAACATTATATTGTAAATTAACATGCATTGCCTAGGCTAACCAGGTTTAGTTTTTGATGTGATATTTATGGCAACGATCTTCTCGGCTTTCGCGCGTGAGCTTCTCTGCCTTTGATCCCATTGCCTCCCCCTCTCAAATATAGGTGTTATTTAGTGTTGAGGTAGGGTAGGGTGAACTTTCCATTAACGTTTTGGAGGTTTGACTTTTGGAGGCACAACCTTCCTTAGGTCACAGGTGTTGTTACCCGAGATACGTGCTAGGATTCAAGGCTAGGAGAAAACCCATGTGCATGCTCATGATGTTATTTGCATCATTCCATTCATTTTAGAGTTAGGGCTACCCTAGACCTTAATAAACATTTACCATTGAGTCGTGGAAAGCTCTAAAATCCTGGACTCAAAGCCTTGTGGTTGAGATTACTCCCACCAATAGTGCTAGTGAGACTCTTGGGAAGTGTGTGTGCTAGGTATGTGAGACGTGTAGGAAGTTATGGGAGGCCTCAAAATTACGCAATTTGTGTTAATGATCTTGTTTTCACTTTCTTCGTCTCCTTGAGTTTCTCTTTCATATCTTTCATTAGTGTCTCTAGTGGCTATACATTGGTTGATGTATCATTTTGTGAGCTTGCTATTTGCAATAACGCATTGGATTTCTCTACATTTTTTGGTGATTTCAAGCACCCCATGCCTCAAGAATGCTTCATGGTCTTGCATTCCATGTCTAAACATCCACTCATAACATAAACTAGCCGATGTAATGCTTTGATTCATCTCGTAATCTCATGTGAGATGGTGGTAGGATGGTTGGTATGCAGTATAGTTTTGTGCATCCATGGCTCAGTTCTGGGCATGGACTTGATTGTAATTTTTTTTTGGTTTAATACAATACTACCCACATATTGTGGGTTTTGCTATTTAAAAAAAAAAAACATAAACTAGCCATACTTATCGTCTATCTAATATAGAGAATAGGAGTTTCATAGATGCAGTATTTGCATGTGTTTCACCTACACTGCTCTCTCTCTCTCTCTCTCTCTCTCTCTCTCATACACACATGCACATGCACTTTCAACCAATCGCATCAAAGCCCCCATGGCTGTCTGTATCATATCATCTGAGTGAATCGGAGAGGATTATTAATAGGCTAAAATGTATACTTTAATGGATACACTAGAGGGGGATGGGCTTTTTTTGCATAAGCACATAGTGTAGATATAACATGTATATTAGGGTATTATCAATAATCTCTTGTACTACGTGATATAGGGAGATTTTGATTAGTGATCGCCCCAAGTTGGAACTAGTGCTTAGATTTGAGAGCTTGGTTGGAGTTCAAATTGCATAAGAATAGAATGAAAAAGACAAGTTCTCCAAAGAAAGTTGTTTCAACTCAGCTAAGAGTGAATCTTAGATAAAAAGTTTTGAGAAGAACCTGCTTATGCACGGCTGCAAACTGAGAAAATGGATGCTTCATACAATGCAACAAAAAAGTTATTTTTGAAAGCAAGCTGCTTATGCATTTCATCATCAACAAATCAACAAGAAAAAATAGATCATTGTTCATTAAAACAAAGGTAACAACTTGGAAATTAATATTCCTTATACAATTAAAGGTCAATTAGGTGTGTCGATGAACTGCAAATACAAATATTACAAACAGGATATTTGTAGCGAGCAAAATTTTCTTAGTAAACAAGGTGGAGAGAGGGACAGAGAAAGGGAATTAAAAAAGGGGGGGGGGGGGGGGGGGGGGGGGGGGGGGCACAAGTATACACCAAATGTGTTCCGCTATTAACTCATCTCAGTGGTGCATACAATAGAGGAGGGAGGGGCTATAAATAGGGAGGTAGCATTTCAAAAAACTATACAAGTTACCTCATTTAAGGGGGAGAGGGCCAACTTTTAAGAGGGGTTACTTTCTAAATTCAAGGGGGTACTCTCAACAAAAAGGAGGGAAAGGGAGAGTTAGTGTGTGGCTCAAGAGGGTACAAAAATAGAGACTATTTAAAATAGGTTATGAAGGCCATACAAGTACAAAAATTAGTGGAGTTTAGAGGGATACTAAATGTAAATGAAGTGGAGGGTGGATCTTGACCAAAAGGTTGTCATGGTGAGGCATTTTAAGCAAATGAGGCTCAGGAGGGGACTCCGTGCAAAAGGTTGCTAAGGTGAGGTAGGGAGAGACAGGAGGGATTTCTTTGAGAGAAGAGTGCCAAGATTGGACACATTCAACCAGCAAATAACCCGTTTAGGTAAGCAGAAGAGCTCAGGATTGAAGTTAAGAAGTTTAGAGAGAGGTTTGTTATTAATGGAATGTGTTAGGTTGACCTTGCATGTTTAGAGGTGAAAAAGGAATATATGACAATAGTTGGTGAGAGTTTGGCTTTAAGCATTTTTTGGAGGAGAGAAGGCCTAGACTCATAGGAGATGTATAGAAAGCACGCTTCTAAAAGAGAGGAAGAATACCCTTTTGCCCTTAGTCTAGCAAAGAAAAGGTTAAGTATAGAGATAAAGCCCAAAAGGGATATTTCTCTAATGATATACCTTTAAAGATTTGACATAATAAAGGCAATATTTTGGTGCATAGGGTGCCAACATTTCCAAGGGATATAGTTGTAGCAGTTGAGACCTTTTTGGTGGCAATGGGTATCCAGGATACCATGAGTGGAAAAAGAGGGACTTTAAAGAAATGAATGTCCAAAATAAAATCTTCTTGAGAAGAGGTTAAAGGAGAGATCTTGATATGTTCTTGGAAAGGGTGTCCATAGTCTTGGAAGAGCTTGCTTAACCTAGAAGGAGTTCCATCCCACATGCCAAAAGCATCATCCATAAATCTTTTAAAGTAGAGAAGGGAAGGGGAAGATAGGAGGTTCATGCCTTTGTCTAAAAAGCAAAGAAAGAGACATGAATAAACAACCGCAAAATTAGACCCCATTGCAATGCTTTTAACTTGATGCCAAAATTCCCCATCAAAGGAGAGGTAGTGATGGTTGAGGATAAGAGAAGCTAGGGACAAATTGAAATGGGCTTTAGGGGAGAGGAAGAGATCTTGGATAGAACTCATACAAGCAAAATGGCCTTCACGGATGGGGATGCTTGGGTGGAGGGGTTCAACATCAAAAGTCAAGAGGATGACATTGGGAGAAAAAGAAATGGAAGCTAAGTCCAAAATGAGCAAATGGGAATCTTTGAGTTGATGGGTTTTAGCCAAAAGCACCGGATAGAGTTGTGCATGGAACCATTTGGATGCATTTTCCAAAACATACCCTTTGTAGGAGAAAATGGGATGGCCAACGAGGATGAATTTATGGATCTTAGGTAAAGGAAGAAAGAGCAAGGTTTTGGGTTATCTAGAGTGGACGAGAGGATAAAGATTCTTTCGTTGTTGGGAAGAAGAGGGTAATTTGAGACACTAGAGAAGAGGAGGGAGCGTAAAACGGGCAAAGGAGGTGAGGAAAGTTTAGATAGGTAAGAGGGTCCATGAGATGGTGTAGGGATTTATTGGTATAACAAGATTTGGATAGGACAACCGGCCCTAGATTCTTATCTATTGGTTTGATTATGATGTTACAATCATTTCTTAAGGAGGATATAGATTCAATCAAAAAAAGGCATGAAAAGGAGGATAAGAAGAAAGGGTCGGTTTCAAGAGAGTGAAGATATGGTTAAAGGTTAGGCTAAGGTTGTGGAAGGAGAGGGAGGACTACAAGAGGGATTGGGGATAGACAAAGAAGAAGGAGAAGAAGGGGATGCATTTTTGGAAAAATATTTAAAGTTGTAAACTTCTTTCTATGTTAGAATAGGCTCCAAGGATTGGGATTGGGAGGAATATAATTAAGTCCAAGGCCCAAAAGCTTTTGTTCAAAGGAAGAGAGGGAGTTTATAAAGGTTATGGAAAAAGATGTTGGTTACCTTGCAAGGGGTTTGAAGATGTCTTTATTGACGACGTCCCTTGTGAGCTATCTCTTAAACGAGGTAATGATGACCATGCAATTGAACTTCTTCCAGGAAGTTCACCACCTAGCTCATCTCCATTTTGCTAACCTGTGCTATTAGTGCAAAAGAAAGACGCCACATATCGTATGTGTGTCGACTATAGAGCACTAAATAGGATCACTATCAAAAATAGGTTTCTCGTTCCACAGGTAGAAGACCTATTTGATAAGCTACAAGGGTCCACCTACTTCAGTAGGATTGACCTAAAAAGTGGCTATCATCAAATAAGGATAGTTGATCAAGACATTGTAAAGACCGCATTTCGCACTACGTTTGGTCTTTACGAATATGTTGTCATGCCTTTTGGCTTGACCAATGCACCGGCCACATTCAACCGCTTGATAGAGAAGCTATAAATTAGGCCTCACCGAACCTTTACTAGAGTGTTCTTTGATGATATCATCATCTACTCTAATTCATTAGACGAACACAAGCAACACCTCCAGGTAATATTTCAAGTTCTAAGAGAGAATAAACTTTATGTTAATCGAAAGAAAAGTGAATTTTTCTTACAAGAGATTCAGTATTTAGGTCACATTATCTCTCAAGATGGCATCCAAATGGATCCATCAAAATTAGAGGTAATAAAAGGATGGCCTAAACCAAGGAATCTTCATGAACTAAGAAGCTTTTAGGTATGTGTGTAGACTATAGACGCTTCATAGAAAAGTTCTCACAAATTGCAGGACCATTACATGACCTAACAAAGAAAAACGTTAGGTATACATGGTCTGCCAAGGAGAACAATGCTTTCGAAAAGCTTAAAGAAAAGCTTATCTCTCAACTTGTGCTTACACTGTCGGATCTCTCAAAGCCATTTGAGGTCCAATGTGACACTTGTGGTGATTGCCTTGATACTGTTTTGCTCCAAGAAGGGCACGCCATAGCCTATGAAAGTCGAAGGCTCGACCCTGTTGAGCAAGCTCTAGACATATATGAAAAGGAACTCCTTGCAGTTTTTAATGCCTTAGATCATGGAAGCACTTTTTATTGGGGACTCCTTTCATTCTGCACACGGAACACCAAAGTCTTAAGTACTTCGTGACACAGACCAAGCTCTCCGACAAACAAATGAGGTGGGAAAATTTCCTTTTGTAATTTCATTTTCATATTGCTCACGTTGTTGGGAAGCATAATCAAGTAGCAGATGCACTTTAAAGACAGCGGAGAGTGAATATGGTTTCCATAGCAACTCACAATGATCTATCTTCTATGATATTTGAGTATGCTATTGATCCCGATTGTGAAGATGTGATTTCATCCCTTGCACTAGGGAAGAAAGAGGAACCATTTAGTTTACAAGATGGTTATCTTCTCTATGGCAATAGACTATCCTAGAATGACTAGTAATATCTGGAAGGGTCTCTTTGAGAATTTAGGGACAAGGCTAAACTTCTCTTTGGCCTATCACCCACAAACGGATGGCCAAAGTGAAATAGCTAACCTAACAATTCTTGATCTACTAAAAGCCTATGTAACGGAAGTAGATCAAAGATCCCAATGGGAGAAGTACTTACCCTTAGTGGAGTATGCCTACAATAACACTGTACATACTTCCACGGGAAAATCACCTTTTGAGGTAATTGAGGGAAGATCAAAAAGTCCCCTGCTACTTAAGGTACACGGGAAGATCTTTGTTGTAGATAAGTATCGCGGAGACCTACAAGAATCTTTCCAAAAGATTAAGAATGCTATTTCTATCTCACAGCAAAGGCAAAAGGCTGCTGCTGACAAGCCAAGCACAGAAGAGTTCATGCCTTTAAAGAAAATGATTGGGTCTTACTCCAATTTCCCAAGGCTTGATTAAGGCACACGACGGGCAAGAATCCTACGGGACACCAAAAGTACTATGCTAAGTTAGCAAAAAGGTACTATGGTCCCTTCCAGATTCTTAAGCCAATCAATGAGATGGCCTGTCAACTCAAGTTGCCCAGCCATTGGCTCATACACAATGCTTTCCATGTGAGCCTACTAAAGCCTTACAAAGGAGAGCCACCTCAAGAACCAACTATTGAAGACCCACCGGAAATTGAGAACCAAGAAGAGGTGCTGCAACCCGAGTCCATCCTCCAATATGAAGATGAGGTACCAAGAGGTAGTAAGACTATCCAACGATATCTTATTAAGTTTAAGAATTATCCTTTTGAAGATGCTAGATGGATGCAAGGCATACAATTAAAGGATAACCTAAACCTTGTCAATGCTTACAATACTTCCCAAGAGTAAGCAAATGTACAAATGTTAAAAATGAACGAAGTTTTTGTCTTATAAGACTCTCTTTTTCTTTATTGTGCACAAAAATGAAGTAGTATGCATGCTTAGATCAAGTTTGCGATGAAACGTCTCCCGAACACTAAGTAGAACTTGTGACTCTACAATGGAAGATTGATAGGACTAATGTGCAGACATGCTTGCGGAAACTTAGGCTCTCAAGAGCCAAATGGATTAGTCACCCATTTTGGAATGATGTCGTAGGGTAACACAGTGATCCTCTACCAGCTAGGAAAAGGACTAATGAATATGATATATCATCTCTACCACATAGTCGAGGACGACTATGATTCAAGAGAGAGGTAAGGTCATAATAACTAATATCTAATTCTCCTAAATGATTTTCTCATGTTAAACTGATCATTTAATATGGGGAAGTACCAGGGGAGAAAAAGCTAGAATGTTGGTTAAGTTGGCAGACTAACCACAGTAGGGATCCAAAGGAGGGAAAATAGGGATCCAAAGGGGGGGCCATCTGCAAAAGAGCAATGTGCAAAAATGGGCTTAAAATACCCTAAGGTTCAGCCCATAAAGACTTCCAAAATGCTAAGGTTCCAAAATTCAAAGGTTGTGTCCAAAGGTCAAACACTAGGGAAATTGGATGCTTTGTGTGTGTCCCAAAAAGTCTTCATAATCCCTACATAGGAGGGGTCGAGCCTTGCAAGTAGGGGATGAGAGAGAAACACACACACACACACACACAAGCTCCCTTTACACAAAGGGAGTGAGGGACACATGTCAGCTCCCTAGCCCAAATGTCCACAAGGTGTACTCAAATCCTATTGGATGGCCATGGAGGTGGACCACTGAGAATTAGGCTACATTAAATCTAGTTTAATTAATTTCAAAACACTTAATAAAAGAACCAATAAGAATTAATCTCTCTAGAAGACTATTGGACAATCTCCCCAAGGGGTCCAATGAGTATTCAGCAGCCCAATGGCTTGCCTAATTCCTATTGGCCATGAGACAAAGGGGTCCAATGAGAGTTTAGTTGCATTTATTAATTACCTAAAGCTCTCACAAAAGGGGAAAGGGGGACACATGTCAGAAGCCTATCACTTATGCTCTTGAAATTCCATTGGCTAGGCCTGGGGAGGTCCAATAGGGTTGCAGCATGAGCAATTAGCAAGAGAGTTCGACCAAGAGAGAGAGGGGGCTGATTTTTCAAAGGCATTATTGCGCGCGTGCACACACACACACACACACACTAGTCCATGTGTGGAGTAAGAACACACTCTCTCTCCATCTCAAGCTTTAATGGAAAGCTTATCACCTACTCCAAGCTTGTGAGAAGGGAGGCCTACACCAACAAGTCTTGGCTTTGTGATGCAAATCCAACCAAGAGCCAAGCTTCAATGCATGCTCATCTCCTCTACCATGCTAATTACTAAGCTAAGCTATGCTAATATGAGTGACTATGTGAGGAGATGTACATCTTTCTCTACTCTCATACCCCGCTAGCGCTCACCATCTTTGAAGGTGTGTGAGGTCTTGGGTCTGAGACTGTGAGGGAATCGATGTTGTGTTTTATAAGTGTTTTGCTCAGTGCTTGAAGTTTCCATCTTCATTGCACTAGCTAGTATTGAAGGAACACAAAGAATTGAAGGAACACAAAGAATTGTATTGTAAAATGTCTCTCTTGATGGGAGAAACCATAATACAAAGCCTTTTGGAGGGGGGACTGGCTCCATGCAAATCTGGCCCTCAACTGTTGTCAATAGCTTAATTTCTCTCTCTTTTGAAGTATTGTTAATGCTATCTAACTAGGTGTTATACTTTTTGTTGCTCTCTCCACCCAAGCACTCTTGTCATTCTCATTAGGAATAGATTCTAATGAAATGCTCACTATGTTCCCCTTGAGGTTTAAACTATGAAGAAACTGACATCTCTGTCACACTCCAATCCAGGAGCAAAATAACATCTCCAATCCTCCAGGATCAAAGACAACATACATCCCCAATCCAGGAGACAAACAACATAACACTCCAATCTAGGAGCCACACTCCAATCCACGATTAAAAAAAATGCTCTAATCCAAGAGAAAAATCTTGAAAAATGTCTGCTTTGCTCTAATCCAAGAGCACCTTCATCTTCTTCAATTGCTTCATGATCTTTGTCTTTGTATCCTCCCCTCAAAAAAGTGTTCTTTCCTCTTTTGTTGTGCAATCAAGCTTTATTCCATGCGTCATAATGACATGCAACAACATGCTAAAAAGATCCTATGAAAAAACTTATGCAAAAAACTAATGCCTCCTCTTCCATCTTGGTCATACTCCAAGAGCCCAAGCATGGGGTGTCTCTCATACACATCCTCACAAAGTTCTCACACATGGAGAGGTCTTAACAATTTGGAGACTCTCCAATGCCAGTGTCTACCCCCTTACAAAAGGCCAAGTATAATGTCATCCATGTAGACAAAAATAATTACATATATTGCAAATGGTGGTTTGGTTGCAAGAATTTTATCTTTGAATTACAAGGGTGAAAAGAATTTTGCTTTGAAGCTCGAGAGATAAGAACTTTAAGTTCGAGAGAGAAATTATCCTTCTTTGATTGCTTTAAGCTTGAAAAAAAAATTGAGGCCTATGAATGGCTCTATGAAGCTCTTGATAGCTTTGAGAAAGACTTCCTTGCTTGGGTGATTGTTGCAAAGCTCGTGGGAGCTTAGGGTAGATTGTCTATGGCTGCAATTGTGGGAAGCATCCCTAAGCAAGGAGCTTAGTGGTCCTTGAGTTATGGAGCATTGGGGCCGTGGGGTCACCCCCTTGGGGTTGGAACGCACTTAATGAGGTGCCTTGGTGCCGCAGGATCAGGGGCTTTGAAAGCCGGGCAGCGCGCGTAGGCGGAGTCACTACAAGCTGAGGGGGGCAGTCCAAGCAGGGCAGTGAAAAAGTGTTTGCATGGGACAAATATCCTATGGACCTGACCACAAAATGAATGGAAGTTTATCGCCGAGCAAAAATCCGCCCATCATGCATAACATAGGAAACCCAATTTGAGCTCCAGACCTCGTGCCCCACCTCAACTGAAGTCAACGCACTAAGCCAAGAGGCTACTTGCCTTGTTGTGTAAGAGTCCCTGAAAATAGGTAAGATAAGATATGCTTAGCAGAGAATGCACACATAGGACTCACATACACACACCTAATAATAGCATAAAGTGGGCAATGGGTTGAGGGAGCTCCCGATGTTCGATTGGAGTGTTTGAGGGCTTTACGGGAAGATTGCAATGAGCACTTTGAGATAATATGAGCAATGCAAGGAGAAACTGAACTCGATGAAATTAATTGAAGAGGAAATTTAACCAAAGTCGACACAACCACAACACAAGTGTGGTCTAGAATGCAAGTTAATGCAATTGTTAATGCAAAATTGCCTATTGGCGGCTACTAATGACGACTAATCCTCCTTCATTAGCTTAATCAACATGGGTAGTGGCAGATTTTTTCAAGGGTGCATATCCCATTATTGATTAGCATTAAAAGGGTGATTTGGGAATGCAATTAAAAGGAAAAACTATGCGACATAAAGGAATGCTAATCCTACCATAGCACACAAAAGCATAGCAATAATCCTAGCTAGCACACCATACCTCTGATACCACTTGAACGAAATGGGATCATTCTAGCTAGGGTGGATGAAAGACAAACATCCTGCACACACAAGTGAGTGTTTGTAGGCTAGATTATCACTCAAGCAAATTAGGTTCCAAGATAGATTAACTTGGACTCATAAACAAGATCGTGAGTAGTTGCTAACCCATCACGAGCTCACCATAAACAAGAGAGATGTAATGCAAACTTGGAATGGATTTGTTATTCATGAATTGAGCTTTATGTAGCTCTATAGCCTTGCACCACTACATGTGGGATAATTCCACCTCTTCTCGCATTCACTCATACTCTAGTGACTCTAAGACAAAGCTCACACCTTATAGGGTGGACAACCGGGAGTGAGGATTCAGGCTTCTTCAAAGGTTGTCGAGTGTTATTTCCATGGGAGTTTATTGCGGACCAAGCTGTGGGGATGCTTGTAGTTAGGAGGCTTCTTTGGGGAGGATGAAAGAACCTTCCTTATTTGGGTCGTGACTTATTGATGCACCAACTCGCCCAACATCTCCTCCTTAGGTAGAAACTCCACTTCTTTCAAGAGGGAAATTTGGGTTTTCTTCCTAGAATTGTGTGCCGCCATGCTTAAGAAAGATGCCAAATGGGTTTAGAGAATCTCATTTTTCAATTGTGCGTCAAACTCATTGAGAGAGGTTTGCTTCGAGAAGAGGAGTTGCCTTGTCCATGCCGAGGATTGAACTCTTGGAAAGGAGAGGGGTGCAAGCTTTTTGGTGAGGTTCAAGAGTCTCTCTTCTATAAGGCCATGGTAGTCCTCTAAGTTTTTTTAGAGATTCTTGAAAGCACACTTTAGGCTTGGATATAAACTTTGGTGCAGTCTTATTGAAATTGGATATTGAGGGATTCTAGCTTGGCACTTAAGAGGGCTTGTAATTGATTGTCTTCCATGATAAGGTGAGGAGGTTTCATGTAAAGACTCAGAGGAGCTCTTTGGTTTGTGTGAAGGTTTTGTAAGTGTGCAAGATGTGATTTGGATTTCTTGAGATTATGATTGAGAGCCTTGGCCCTTAAACTCCTCCAAGGAGAGGGATACAATTTTATTGAATTCCAAAGGCTTATCAAATGGCAGGTAGAATGGGTAGAGGCAATGGATGAGGGGTAAAGGCAGAAGAGGAGGAGCTAGCAAGAAGAGAGAGCTAAAGGGCGAGGGGAAGGTAAGGGGGGTATTGGAGAGGATGCCACTTTGAATGGTATTGAAGAATATGCCACTTTGATTGAAAAATGAGGAGCTTGCATTGCCGAGGTTTTTGGTAGAGGGAAGGGAGAGTTGATCAGGATCTTCAATTGGCAAGTTGGTGGGAAGCCCAAGGATCTCCTTCAAGATGAAAAATGTTTTCTTAGAGGAGTTCAAGGTGGTGGGCAGGGCTAGCATTAGAATGGGTTGGATCAAAGAGGCTGGGTTGATGAGGTTTGTCGTCACCGAGAGATGAAGCTGGGAAAAGCATCACCATGGTTGGGAGGGATATTATGTGCCAAAGAAACCGCATGGGTAGGGGATGAGGAAGAGGGTGCTTGGTGGTTTAAGTGTTTGCCGCAAAATCGGGGGCGCGAGGATCTAGAGGGGAGATAATAGCCTCCAAGCTGATCCGGAGCTTGGGCTTAACTGAGGTGAGACCTAGCACTAAAGGCTCCAACCACTTTCATTTGAAGTGTTTTTGCCAAAGATGAAGATGAGGGAGAGGTTTTCTTGTAACCACCAAAGGTTTCAAGCTAGAAGGAGATTTAACGCAAGTGTGTGAAGAAGCAAAAAGAGGGTTATTTAATACCTAACAAGACTCCAACTGGTTAATCAAGAAAATTTTCACAGCTACCCAAAATTACAAATGAGGTGGGGTTATGTTGTGGTTGTGTGAAGTTGGACGTGACTTGCCTGTAGAAAACTCCGCCTAGTTACTTGAGAAAGGTGTTGTAGCCGGCCAGAGTTGTAATGGAGGTGGGATTTTGCTGCAATTGTGTGAAGCCCAATATCAAGGTATCTCTCAAAGATGCAAGCCAAGCCAAGGTAGCCACTTGAAGAAGATAGGGGGCCTAATTATGCTCCAACCAACACACCTAGCAAGGTAGTCCCAGATGCAAGAGAAGAGGAAAAGACGCAGAAGAACACTCAAAGCCAGAGAGCTTTCTTGGAGTGTTCCATATGTTTGTTGTTGCTTCAGTGGATAGGGAAAGGGTTAAAGATGGCGTCTGCCACTTGGAAGGGTAGGGGTTGTAGGGGGTCAGGATATGGAGCAAGCTTGTTGAAGCAAGTTTTTTTTTCTGGGAGGGGGCCACTAGTGCACCACTATTGCCGCCCTCATTGGCCACCAAAGCCACCCACTCTTCTCCTCCACCACTTCCACCTCTCATCCTCCCTATCCTCTGTCCTCCCCTCTCCTGCTCTCTTTCCATGTTCCTGCCTCCAAGCTCTTTCTGACTAGCTTCTCTCTCTCTCTCTCTCTCTCTCTCTCTCTCTCTCTCTCTCTCTCTCTCTCTCTCTCTCTCTCTCTCTCTCTCTCTCTCTCTCTCTCTCTCTCTCTCTCATCGTACCCACCCTTGATTTCACTCACTCCCTCAATTTCACTGCCATGTTCTCTACCCATTATGTACCTTTGTTACTCTCTCCCTCCCTTGATCTGCACGTATTCTTTAAGCCTACTTCTTTCCTCTCTCACATCCATTCCCTCCAACACATACAATCCAATACACTTTTGATCAAAAAGAATTTGAGATCAAATGATCTATCATCAAACATTATTATGATTTTTGGACAAAAGAATGTAACATGGCAACCCATGTGTACTTAGTTCTAAGCAAGAAAATACTAGCAACACAAGCAATTATAATGAAGGAAAGATAATGGTAGCAACACAAAGTTGGTTGCAAGTACAATTGCCAATCACCCCAAACCTTATTTTGAATATTTTCCTTTTTGTGATATCTTTGACTTTAATCATTTATTGTTATCACATAATTAACAACCTCACACTTGTGGTCTTATGCACTCTAGACTCCTAAATGTCTCTCATCCTTGGCTCCACCTAAAAAATGAGGATATGCTTGGTTTTTTTAGTGTGAGTTGCAGGCTTACTTAGATTCCATGGAACATCGTGGCACATGTGCTCAAGCAACTCCAGTAAACCACTTTGTAGTGTAAACTTCCTACTTAAAAATTTAGAATCTCAAAAAATTTTAAGCCAAATCTTCAACTTCAAGTCAAAATGTAGACAACGCAATTTTAATGTATTATAAACACCTTATGTTTTTTTGATAACTCAATGATCTCAAATAAGCTTTTCTTGAAAAATAAAGGCATATTTTTTTAGTGTAAGTTTTGAAGCTTGCCAATCAATTGGCTGCCACATGCAAGCAACCCTCCTAACCACGTAACAATCTCATGCCTAAAACAAGGTGCAAGCTACATGTAGCCATAGGTAGGTTTCACACTTCAGAGCTCCACCAAATCATTTTCCATGTGGCTGTGCCCAACTCTACTCTTATGGTTGTAACCTATCTATAGCCATCTGTATTGGTGTAGATTTCCATAGATAGATTTCAAGCTTCAACAGATAGTTGAGACTTGATCATTAAACAACTCCACATGGTTGCATCCACTCTATCTTTGTGCTCTAAATTTACTTATATCCATCTGCATCGGGGTGGATGGCCACAAATAGGTTTCAAGCTTGGGTTTTCCCTATGGCTTTGGGGAGCTTGCTTCAATAGAGTGCATGACGATGATGCCTTTGATGGTTTAGACCTCTAAAACAAAGGGCCTGGCCCAACCATCTATCCAAAGAGTAAATGTCCATCACTTTGGTGCTTGCCTTCCCTAATCTTGTGCTGGAAGAAATGAAAATACTAGTGCAAATCATTCTAGATAGGACCTCTACATCCACTATAATGTAGCATATAAGCTTTGCAAAGATCACAATACACATAAATTTGTGTTTTTAGTTAAACTCCATACTACTTCATTGTCTCTGGCCAAACTAATAGTCATAATACTGCATGAAACACACCACCTTAATGCAATGCAATATCATAAGAATCGTCCTTAAGATATCTTCTTCTCCATTGAAATACTATCGCAGCTACTCTATCGTTAGAGTGCTTCCTACTTCCTCTTCTTGATAGTACACACTCTAATTGATCTAATATATTCGTTCAATGTGTGATGTTGTCCCATCAAATGTGAATCCCAATAAGACGAATTCCAATCCTTCTCATTGGTTGGAAGGAGCTCCTTTTGGAATATTTTTTTCAAAATAGCTCATATTTTAGGTGTGAATGTGAAGTATACATCATGCATCACTTGTAGGCATTGCCTTCAAGTGGTGGGAGACTCATGTGCTTTGCCATGAATACATTTAGAGTATGACAACCTATGGACATCTCCCCATCTTCATTTTATAGTCCTTGTCCTCACCACAAAAGTTGGGTTGCTTCATGCTCTTTAGCAGTTCAACCACTTCTTTTGGGTCTAAAGATAGTAACAAATCAATGTTAGCAAAAGTTCCAACCCCATGGATGGGTTTTTCTACTGAGGCTATACTTGAAGTAGGTATAGTGCCCCTGGCAGCAGATGCAGTGTCAACAAAAGTTCCAACCCCATGGATGGGTTTTTCTACTGAGGCTATACTTGGAGTAGGTGTAGTGCCCCTAGCAGCAGATGCTACTCCTTTTGTGGCTCATTGATCCATAGGATTTATGAGATCCATTAATCTAATAACATCCTTGTCTATATCTCCCATGTAGACATCAAGTGGGGGATTCATACCGTTGGTAGAAGGTGATCCCTTCTCAAAGTTGAAGTGATAGGGCTTCAGAATTTCTAAAGACATACATTCATGGAGTTCAAGATAGAAATCAATGAAATGACTAGTACGATTGATTCTAGTGCATATGGAGCATCTTAGAGTTCAAGATTGAACTGGATAATTATGCTTAGACTTGTTGAAGATATATACATGTGATGCATACCATGTGGTTTGTACCATTGATGCATGTAACAATTGATTAGTTGATAAATATTGTTGTGTTACCCTTTTTTTGTATTGCAGATGTAATTGAGGATGATTATTATTTTTTCAAATCAATCTTAAAAGTGAGGCGCATAACACAAATCAGCCCTAATTATGAAAATAAAATACCCCTTCTGTAAGCGAAAATTTGATATGGAAGCAAAAGAGTTCATCTCAATTCTATAGATTTGAGAATTGGCATAGCCTCCACTACCATGGTTGCAAAGGATGAATTTAGCTTCATGCTAGGAAAATGGTAGGACCAAGGGTACGGCCCTAGGCTAAGCATGCATTGTCAAAGGTTCTCCTAAAGAGGGGCTAGGTGGCCTATAAAGGAGTATGGATGGTGGAGATGGGCATGTATAGTTCCCTCGGCCTTTCACTAATATGAGAGCTCAAGTGAAGGAGGGGAAGTCATGACCTTGCATAAGCTTTGCATGTTCTCTCTCTCTCTCTCTCTCTCTCTCTCTCTCTCTCTCTCTATATATATATATATATATATATATATATATATATATATCTCACACACAGGCTATGGTAGGATTCACCAAGGTGTGCCGCAAGCGAGCATGGCCACTACTACACACCAAAGTGATGCCAAACAGACATCCATGGAACCAAACCACTATGCAAGGGCATGCTGAGCACTTTTGCCTTAATGGATGAGGGCATATTCCTCTGCATGAATGTTTCTTCTTCCCTACTCGCCACCTACTTGATATGTTGATCGCCATGGCTTAGGAGAGGGTTCATGAAAGGTTTAGGGTGGATAGACAAGAGAACCATTCATGTTGAAAAAGAGCATAATGATTGCATTAATAGGGTTTGTGAATACAAAGGGTTTCTTTATACAAGCTTGTCACATGGACCTTGCCTTTTTCACATGCTTCTCACATATATACAAGCTTGTCACATGGAGCTTGCCTTCTACACATGCTTCTCACATATACACAAGCTTCTTGTTGACACGACTTCTTGCCACACACATGTTACACATGACTACTACAGTAACACAAATTTTCCTCCCTTTGACACATAAGTGTAGGCAAAGAAACCCTCCCCTCACAAAAAAGTAGGTAGGCAAACACAAGCATGCCCTACACACAAGGGTGAAGACACAAACTTCCCCTAACACATACAAACTAGGGTTGAGGAGTGCACTCCTCCCCTACACAAAGAAGGTGGCACAAGCCGAGGCTACCCACAAATATTCATAGAGGTTGTGGTTGGTAGTTTGAAGGATTTGACCCCCACACAAATCTAAAAAGTTTTGTCATTCTAGGTTGTCGCCATATTCTTGATTTTTGTTGATGTTGGTTGGCTCTTTGATTCCTTGACATACTTTGTTTTGTTTGTTGGTTGAAAACAACATGTGATGATTTTATCATAGATGACTAATGCATTTATGGTAGGCATGACATACATTTCATAGGTTTATTAACTTATTGCCCATGAGGAAGGTTTTATTGTCAAAACGAGAGCAATGTCTAATCCCCTCATATTAGACGTAAGTGTGGGAGTACATATAATATAAACATTTATATATTTTTATTTGCAAGGTCACATTGGTGGAGTGTGTTATACAATTTAAATACAAGGTGTATGCCAATATGATAGAGTACTTGTAAAACATGGGTCCAAAAGAAAGTTGTACAATGCATTTCCCTAGTGTTGTTGTTTAAGCTCCATGAACATGCTTCAAACACTCGTAGCTTGGTGTTAATGGGCTCTTGATCTTGAAGCGTGGTAATCAAACCTACCAAATGTGAATGTGTTAAGCAAAGTGGGGGCCTCATTGAGCATGTGCTATGTCAACAACACGTGGCCAAGTGATGATGTAGGCAAGCTAGCACAGTGGAGGATTAGGATTTAGCAGTGCATAGTGTGCCAAATTGACTAGCACGATGAGAAAAAAGGTGTCTATGGGGGCATGTGCCTTAACAGGTGGTTGCTTGGCAATGTGACATGAGATGTACTATATAAAGAAAACAAAAGGTTTCAATTGTAGCAAACACAGGGTCCAACAAAGCAGGGCCAAGTGAGTGCAAGCCCTTCCATGAGAGGTGGAGTCAAGGGCTCAAGTTGTAGGTGTTGAGTGGTGTGTTGATTGTAGATGGATGTAGTCTAGAAGCCATAAATTCTAGAACAAGTACCACTAACCAATATTGTTGATGATGTTGATAACATTGAGGATGCCCAAGATTGATGTGAGATGCCTTTCTAATTTTTCAGACATTTGATATGTTGTGAATAGGCTACCAAAATTATAGTTGCCAAGGTCTGAGGAGATCCACTAGTTTCTATAGGTTGAGTTGTACTTGCATGTGAAGCCAAATTTGTTGCAAATATGCATGTGGAACTTAATAAGAGTGTTATTTTCTATCGATGATGCTGATTGAGTATGTTGAGCAAGTGACTTATTTTCAAAGCCAATACGGTCCTTGTTGACTAGCAAGTTGGGGTTGATGCCACTTGCAAAATACGCTAAAAAAGGTGTATGACATGTTCAATATGTATGTTTAGGCACTCAGCATCCATGTGAAGCATGGTAAAGTTATTGTTGTAGTTGCTTGTGTGTATGGCACACAAGTAAGATGGGCTCTCTCACTACCAGAATATGCTCCTGAGCATATGATCTTATACTTGCAGTGACTTCCCATACATAGAGCAAAGTCACATTACTAAAGTCTAATCTAAATGTAAAGATACTAAGAGCTTGCAAAGATACTAAGAAAGCAAGCATGCAATACTCACAGAGAAACTAATTAATGGAGGCTGACACCCATCAGTGCAAATAGCCCAAACAACTAATTAACGAAGATTGACAACCATCGATGCAAATAGCCCAAACAAAGGGTAAAGGCTCAAGGCTTAAGCCAAGAACTTTCCCGATAAGTAATTAGCAAATAATTAGGTGATGTCAATTATTGTATTAATGCTAATTAGAGAGGTGATTAGGAGATATGCTAATAAGAAAATGGCTAGGATTGTGATTAAGAAATATTAATCACTCAATGGCTCTGATACCAGCTGAAAGGTTTAGGCTAGATAGACAAGAGAACCATTCATGTTCAAAGAGAGCATAATGATTGCATTAGATAGAATTTGTGAATACAAAGGGTTGCTTTATACAAGCTTGTCACATGGACCTTTCCGTCTACACATGCTTCTCACATATACACAAGCTTATTGTTGACATGCATTTCTTGTCACACGCATGTTACAAATGACTAGAGGATTAGGGGGTTTTCCCATGAGTGTGAGGTGCTACAATGCCTACACCACAACACTTCATACCTTCTAGGGTTTTAAAATTTTGGTCACTTAATTGGCCTTTTTTTTTTAATAGGCATGGTTTCCCACACATCAAGTCTCAAAAAGCCTTCCATGAGATTCCAATAAGCCACATCATGGAGAGGAAGGTAAACAATGCAAAAGATTCAGCTTGATGAGGCTTTTGATGTATGGTATGCAACGATTTTTTGAAATTCACTTTTGAACTCGGCTTGGCAACAACATACGTATGACACAAGACCATGCAAAGTTAAAGGGCATTGTCAGCCATGCAACACCATACCCTTCATGGAAGTTGCTTCACATATAGTAGAGTTCTCCATGCAGAGGTTTTTGATGACTTGTAAGCACAATAAATTTGAAATTAATAGTTTTGATCTATTTCAATTTTGTAAAAGCTTTTGCACAAGGAAACAAGGCTTTGATGCCATTACTCGTGCTTGAGGAGCTTGTTCCCAGGGTGCTTGTTAGGGAAAAGTTCTTGGACTTTAAGGTGGCCAATGGCCGTTTCCTTACTGCTTTGGCAAGGGGGATTGCATGCGACAAGGCGAATTGGCTCCCACAGCTTGTGTTTTTCCCCATCGCGGCTGATTAAAGCAAGAAAAAAATTAAGCTTAACTTTGGAGGTCAATTTGAGATGCATCATGTAAAGACTACAAGTTGACACAAAACCCTCTACTTTGTTAATTTTTTGCAGCATACAGTAAAATGTTGCAGAATTATTTTTGCATACATGCAAGGCATACATGGGTGGGGAAGCTCTTCCCAAGCTTGCTTATGTTTATTTATCCCTAATAGGATGCCTGCAAGACATGCTATCATGTTCAGGCTAAGGAGCAAGGTTCTGTACAAGGCTCCTCAACCACAAGGTCGTCAATTTAATTGGCTAACATCTAGATTTTTTATGCATCTCTTTGTGCTATTAAAGAAGTGAGCAAAAACTCAAAAAATCTCACCAAATATGTATGACAATAGACACTGTCTCAGTAGCAAAATCCACAAATGGTCTACATGCAATGCCAAAAGCCTCGCAAACTAGCTCACTCCTGACCGAGTAGCCTTATGGACATGTACCTGTCCAAAAACAACGCAAACCTGTAAACCTTCTACCTGCGAGCTATGGCTAGCTCAAACTGTATCCGCATAATGCATACATAGCATGAAACTGCACAAAACCGTGCTAAAAAAGCTCTTTGAAATGTGTCACACAGTCAAACAATGCGCATGAAACCGCATCTGGATGTGTAACGATCTGAAAATCACATCCCAAATTATCACTTGCTTACACAAAAACAAGGTGAATTCTCTATCAAACAGCACCACAGTGTGCCATACATAGCCAAAGATGCAAACCGCATCACTCTCTACACTGTAGGAATCAAACTGCAAAACCTTGATATATCAAGATTGTTGACATGCTGCAAAAAATTCAGCCCTCAAAATTTCAAAATTTTGATATAAGCAGCACATCCGGAACATGCCAAAACCTCAGTATAGACTCCTGGATCACATGTATCCGAGTTTGGGTGTGAGAGATATGTCAAAAACCTCTGTTTTCGACCCACAAGCGCAACATAAACTTTTTGTTGTTGCACTAGTTGTAATTTAGAGCAAAATTTCAGAAAATGGACATCACCATCATGTCTAGAATGTGCCAAAACCCTAACCTAGACTCCTAGACCATATTCGTCCGACTCCGTGTGGTGACGGAGATATGCAAAAAACACTGTTTCGGGAGCCAAAAACAACAAAAACGAGCTGCAACACTTCTTGTTTGTGCTCTTTCTCTGCAAAATTTAGCAATGGCTTGCTACACAAGCTCTACACAAGCTGAATATACATGCTTAAGCTGAGATCTGACACCATCGAGCAGTATCCACCTCCGCCGAGCTCAAGCCGCCATAGCCGAGCTCTATCGCTTTCCTCTCATCGGGAAGCCGTCGCACACGCGTGGCCAAGGCTTTGATACTAATTGTGAGTGCGCAAATGCCGTGCGTGTGCAGAGAGTGAGAAGGAAGGAAGGAGAGAGAGAGAGAGAGAGAGAGAGAGAGAGAGAGAGAGAGAGAGAGAGAGAGAGAGAGAGAGAGAGAGAGAGAGAGAGAGAGAGAATGTAGGATGTGGGTGGAGCTCCCAAATCTCACTGTATGAGCATAATGTGAGAATGAGTGAGAGCTCCTTATTCTTTGTATGTATAAAGAACAAGGAGATAAATGTGCGCGATCGAACACTGGCCAACAGACACGGGAAAAGCACGGTGAGTCACACCGCTTTACCTAACACTTAGTGCATATTAAGCAACAAGGGTAGCCCTGGGGACAAGTGTCACCCTTTCTCCTTTGAGAGAGAGGACTTAATGAATGCAAAAACAATTAAGTAAATCAACTAAATTATCATTGGACCCCTTGGGAGACTAACCAATAGGCTTTACACACACTATGGGGGCAACATGAAGAGAAGGTTGACAAGTGTCCTTGCTGCTTTCTTTGTACCAAGGATGCCTTGTGTGAGGGTGCATGTGTTCTCTCTAGCCCCTACAATGAGGGCTCGCCCCCCCTTGTGTAGGGATATGCTTTGACTTTTGAGTACCTTACCCCCTCAAGCACCTTAGTCATGGAGCACCTTAGCACCTTAGTTATTAAGCACCTCAAGCACCTTAGTCAGCAAGCACGACAAGCACCTCAAGCTTGGGCCGGGTTCCCACCCCAAGCACAAACCTAGCTTACCTAAGGTCAAATGACTTTTAACACTAACCATTAGAGGTCTTTAATGAAGCTAACCCTAAGGTCTTTATGCTCCATTATCTAGCCTTGCTCTTTGACAGATCATCTTTCATTTGGACCTCTTTACCATTGGCCCTGTGTTGAGATAGACCCATTAGCACATGTCTATATTCTAACCCTTGTTCTCGTCTATTCTCCCACATGAAATGATCATTTTAATATGAGAAAATCATATGGGTTGGTTAGATATAAGATTTTATGACATTACCTCTCTCTTGAAATCATAGTCATCCTCGACTACGAGGTAGAAGAGATAAAGCCTTAGTCGTTAGTCAATGTTTCTTAGCGAGTATAGGATCCCTTTTTACCCTACGACATCATTCCAAGATGGATGACTAATAAATTTGGTGCTTGGGAGACATAGCTACCACAAGCATGTCTGCTCTTTAGTCCATTTCGTTCTTCCAAGTAGAGTGACAAATTTTGCTTGGTGTTTGAGAGAAGTCTTCATCACAAACATAATTCTGAGCATGCATACTACTTAAATTTGTGCACAATAAAAAGAGAATTGTCTTATAAGACAAAAACATTGGTCATTTAAAAGAAATTTGTACATTTACTTACTCTATCTAATCTAGCATTATAAGCATTGACAAGGTTCATATGATCCTTTAGTTGTATTCCTTGCATCTATCTAGCATCTTGAAAAGGATAATTTTTGAATTTAATAAGATACCGTTGGATAATGTTACCGTGTCATAGTACCTTTTCTTCATGTCGAAGGATAGCTTCGGGTTGTAGCACCTCTTCTTGGTCTTCGATTCCGGGATGGTCTTCAATAATTGACTCACTTGGTGGCTCTCCTTTGTAGGGTTTAAGTAGGCTCACATGAAAAGCATAATGTATGAGCCAATGGTTGGGCAACTTGAGTTGATAAGCCATCTTATTGATTTGCTTCAAAGTTTGAAAAGGACAATAGTATCTTTTTGCTAGTTTAGCATAATACTTTTGAAGGCCCGTAGGATTTTTGCTCGTCGTTTGCCTCAATCAAGCCAAGGGAAACTTAAGTAAGACCCAATCATTTTCTTTGAACGTTAAGCCCTTGTGTTCTTGCCATCAGCATCTTTTTTCCTTTGTTGAGAGATGGATATAGCCTCCTTAATCTTTTGAAAAGATTCTTGTAGGTCACGGCTTTACTCATCGACAACGAAGATCTTCCCATGTACTTTAAGTAGCAAGGGACTTTTAGGTCTTCCCTCTATGATTTCAAAAGGTGCTTTTCTCATAGAAGTATGAACAATATTATTGTACGCATACTCTACAAGATGTAAGTACTTTTCTCATTATGAGCGTTGATCTACTTTTGTAACATAAGTCTTTGATAGATCGAGTATCGTAAGATTGGCTATCTCACTTTGGCCATCTGTTTGTGGGTGATAGGCCAAAGATAAATTCAAAGAGACCTTTCCAAAAATTATTGGTCATTCTAGGATCTCTATTTGACACGTTGGATGTTGGCAATCCATGGTGTTTGAAAATCTGAGATATGAAGAGAGTTGCCATTTGGTGTGTCTTAATAGTCTTTTTGACAAGAATAAAGTGTGCTTGCTTGCTAAACCTATCACCTATTGTCTATATTCTATATTCCCATAGTTAGACTTTGGTAATCCAAAGATAAAATCCATGGATATACTCTCCCATGGTGAATTAGGGATCGGCAATGGGTAATCCAAGTTGCTTCCCTCTATCATACTTAGTCTTTTGGCATACTACACATTTTGAAACATACTCTTGTATGTCCACTTTCATAGTAGGCCAATAGAGGTATGTCTCTACTCCTCGAAGAGTAGGTTGAATGCCTCTATGCCCCGCATAGGGAGGAGCATGGGATTCATACATGACCTTCTCACGAAGGGAGTGGGTGACACATAGCCTATTGCCATGGAGAAAACAACCATCTTGCAAGGTGAATGGTTCCTCTTTCTTCCCCAAAGCCAGGGCTGACATTATGTATTTAAAGTCAAGGTCATTAGCATACTCATCTATCATAGAAGATAGATCATTGTGTGTTGCTATAAACACCGCATTAACATTTGGTTGTCGTGAAAGTGCATCGGCCACTTGATTGTACTTATCAGCAACGTGAGCAATATGAAAATAAAATTGAGAAAGAAAGTTTGCCCACCTCATTTGTTTGTCGAAAAGCTTGGTTTGCGTCATGAAGTACTTGAGACTTTGGTGGTCTATTCGTAAAATAAATAGAGTCCCCAATAGATAGTGCTTCCATGTGTCTAGGGCATGTAAAACAACTAAAAGCTCTTTCTCATAAATGCCTAAGACCCGTCTATCCGTATTGAGCTTTTGGCTCTCATATGCTATGGCATGCCCTTCTTGAAGCAAGACTGCTCTAAGGCAATCACCACAAGCATCACATTGGACCTCAAATGGCTTTGAGAGACCTGGAAGCATAAGAACTGGTTGGGAGGTAAGCTTCTCTTTGATCTTGTCAAAATCATTTTGCTCCTCAGTAGTCCATGAATACTTAAAATTCTTCTTTGTTAAGTCATGTAATGGTCCTGCTATTTGAGAGAATTTTGCTATGAAGCCTCTATAGTAAGCACACATAACAATAAAGCTTCTTAGCTCATGTAGGTTCCTTGGATTAGGCCATGCTTTTATTACCTCCAACTTTGATGGATCCATACAGATACCATATTAAGAGATAATATGACCTAAGTATTGAATTTCTTGAAGGAAAAATTCACTTTTTTTAAAATTGAGAAAAATCTTGTTCTCCCTCAATGCTTGAAAAATCACTTGGAGATGTTGCTTGTGTTCCTCCAAGGACTTGGAGTAGATGATGATATCATCAAAGAACATTCCAGTGAATTTGCGGTAGGGTCTAAATATTTGCTCCATTAAATGATTGAACATGGTTGGTGCATTAGTCAAGCCAAAAAACATGACTAGATACTCATAAAGATCAGACATTGTACAAAATGCGGTCTTTAGGATATCTTTATCCACTATCCTTATTTGATGATAGCCACTTTTAAGGTCAATCCTACTGAAGTAGGTAGAGCCTTGTAGCTTATCAAAGAGATCTTCTACTTGAGGCACGGAAAATCTGTGGTTTTAGTGCTCGATAGTCCACACCCCGTCCACACACGTGTGGTATATACCATCTTTCTTTTGCACTAAAAGGACCAGAGAACAAAAGGGAGATGAGCTAGGCCTCACATCCCTTTTTCTACCAATTCTTGTACTTGCCTCATGATCTCCTCTTCTTGATCTTGGGAAACTCGATAAGGAGGTTTGTTAGACGGTGAGCTTCCTGGTAGGAGCTCAATTCGATGGTCATCATCCCCTCGTTTTGGAGGTAAATCCATAGGGATATCATTGATGAACACATCTTGGAAGAAAATTAGACAAGTCTACCTCTTCTTGATTCCTACCATTTACATTCGATGAAACATTAGGATCTTTTAGGGACTCTTTGACAAAAATCATGTATAAAGAAACTGAGCTTTTCATTGATTTATCAAAAGCAAGAGAATTTACAAGTGGTATAGTACGACCATACTCACTAGCATCTATATACATGTTCTTTCCCCTGTAGGTGAAGTAGATTCTCCTTTTAGGGAACTTCATGTTGGCAGCCATGCGATTGAACTATGGTGCCCCTACGATAGTATCCTCATGCTGGAGAGGAGAGATGAAAAAGTCTTCTTTGTCGACATAGCTTTGGACACGAAGCCCCAACTTCCCAATCAAGGGAGTAACAGAGGTTTGGTGTCCCTTGAAAGCGGGAGCTAGGGTCGAACAAGATGAAGGCATCATGCTCGCTTACCTTTCCCCAAGCATAGGAGAGAGTTGATCCTTTGCAATGAGCATCCTCTTTTGGAGCTTCAATGGTGGAAGCTTTAGGAGTCATTGCGGGCATTTCTCTTGGGGAAAGAACGATAGCCATGTCCTTGTTCCCCACACTTAAAACATTTGTGGTCCTTCCGAAAAGCTTCAAGCTCTTCAGGAGAGAGTTTATTTTTACCTTTGTAGACTCCCTTCTCCTTGGACCGATTGTTGTTGTTGTTGTTGTTGGAATTGCCTTGGGAAGAATTTCGGGCATTGGTTTTCCCCTTTGCATCACTTTTGTCTTGCTTTCCATGGGCTTGACATTTCGTCTAGCCCCTTGTTGGAAATTGATTCTTGAAGCAACCATAGTGTGGTGGATTACTTTGGTGATATAACCAAGCCATTGAGAGTTCACATACTCGGCCATCTCTTCAGGTAATCCCGCAAAAAATTGTTGCTTTTGCTCAACAAATCTATCTTTTGAAAGACAATGGCCTTAGATGTAAATCCCAAAACTTGTCTACATATTGTGGATAGACTCATGAGAGAGAAGTTTCAAACTCTGCCATTCAGTAAGCACTTTGTCCTTTGCATCGCTTACAAGGAATTGCTTCATGATGGAAACTTGTAGAGTTTTCCATGTCTTTGGGGCTTCTCCATTGCCACGAAGGCTAGCCCACCATTGACGAGTGGATTTCTGGAAGTGCATAGCTACATGGTGTAGCTTGGAGGACTTCGTGAAGCCCTCGTCTCCAAAGGCTGCATCAACTTGCTAGATGAAGGCCAATACTTTGTCGGTAGCACCGAAGGTACCATCATAGGTAAGAAAAGAGATACTCTTTCCTCCCTCTTTGAACTTCTTAAGCTTTTGGGACCTTCGCCATGCAGGGTAAGATTTGTGGTGTGCTCCCCTCTTGTATTCCCTAGGAGAATAGCCATAGCTTCTGTTGGAAGAGGAAGAAGGTGAAGAAGAAGGAGACCTCTTTCTTGTCCTTTTTCTTCCTTTATTTCCTCTCTTCCTTTTCGAAGTGACGGGAAGAAGGACTCTGGGTTGACCGTTTTCTTTTGGGAGGAGTTGGCGACCGTCTAGACCGTCGTCTTCGTGGAGCCACATCTTCAGAGGAACTTAGGGATTCATTACTTTGTTGTTCTTTGGATTCCTCCTCTCGTATGGGAGAGAGTCTTCTTTTGGGGGTCTCATCTAGAGGACTCCTAAGCTCTCTCTCCTCTTGGAGAGGAGAGGAAATCCCATAAGCGCAAAGTTGTTGAGTAATTTTGGCTTGCAAAGAAAGGTTGCCCATAGCTTGATGCAACCTAGTAACAAGATAATTGACAAACATGGGAGCATCATCATTAGCACCTTCATGTGAAAAATCAAAGTTATTAATGTTCATTCTACTCTCTTGGTTATTCTCATCCATGCTAATTATACTTATGTATAGAATACTTTGTCCTTTGGTACCCTCAAAAACCTTAGTCGCTACTCTTCTTTACCTTTGAAAATCATTCCTCAATCAACCACACCTGTGGTTTAGACACTATTGATTGCAAAGACTAGTGGAGAGGGTCCAACATTGCTTGATTGATTATGGTTCCAGTTGAGCTTGCTCGTAGCTCAATAATGGTTAAGCCAAAGGCAAGCCCCGAGAGGCTCCATTATTAAGACTATAGTTCCCAACGATGTACCTCGAACTAAGTCCTTCTCAACCAAGATAATAGATCCTTGTCCCACTTACCTAGTGGACAACTTAAGGACCCTCTTCTTAAGCAAGAAAAGAGAAACCACTAGCTTTGATACCAATGTAATAGAAATGGCCTATGGACTTTGAGAATAGAGGAATTAAGAGAATTAGAGAGAACATTTTTGTGAGGCTACTTTGAGAACATAGAGGGTGAACTTAATTGACGATAGCAACATAATCATAGTACTTAATTAACTTGGCATGAACAATACTTTTGAAAGAGAGAGAGTTTAGAGAACTTGACAACATTTGAGGACCGGATTTATGTGGAGTCAATCCCCCCTCCAATAGGCTTTGTATTATAGGTTCTCCCATCAAGAGAGACTTGGTACAATACAATCTTTGTGTTCCTTGTGACCTAGGTGATGCAATGAAGATGAAAAGCTTCATGCATCATGAGCATAACATAGACTTTGTAAAAAGCATTAACTATCCCCAACCTTAGTCCCAAGGCCTCAAACACCTTCAAAGGTGGAGAGAGCTAGTGGGGAATGAGGGTAGGGAAGAGGAAGAAGAAACATTCATAGGAGAAAGAAATAGTTCCTTACTTATCATTACTCTTCTTGCTAGCATACATAATAGCATAGTAATGAATATGGAGAAGATGTCAAGCTTAAGCATTGAAGCATGGCTCTTGATTGGACTTGCATTCCATAGCCAAGAGTGTTGGTGTAGGCTCTCAACTTCTCTACTAGCTTGGAGAAGGAGATGGAGCACTTGCACTTTGCACTTCACACAATGAGAGAGAGTGTGGGTGTGCACATGAGAGTATACCCCCTTAGCTAGCCCCCTTCTTGCTTTGGTCAACCCCCTCTTCTAGCACTCTGGCACTTGATTGGACCTCCTCAAGCTTGGCCAATCACATGCTTAGTGCATATCAAGCAACAAGGGTAGCCCTGGGACAAGTGTCCTCCTTTCCCCTTTGAGAGAGCGGACTTGATAAATGCAAAAACAATTAATTAAATCAACTAAATTATCATTGGACCCCTTGGGAGGCTAACCAATAAGCTTTAGGCACACCATTGGGGCAACATGAAGAGGAGGTTAACAAGTGTCCCTGCTGCTTTCTTTGTACCAAGGATGCCTTGTGTGAGGGTGTATGTGTTCTCTCTCTAGCCCCTACAATGAGGGCTTGCCCCCCCTTGTGTAGGGATATGCTTTGAATTTTGAGTACCTTACCCCCTCAAACACCTTAGTCATGGAGCAACTTAGCACCTTAGTCATTAAGCACCTCAAGCACCTTAGTCAGTAAGCACGACAAGCACCTCAAGCTTGCACCGGGTTCCCACCTCAAGTACAACCCTAGCTTACCTAAAGTCGAAGGACTTTCAACAATAACCATTGGAGGTCTTGAATGAATCCAACCCTAAGGTCTTTAAGCTCCATTAGCTAGCCTTGCTCTTTGACATATCATCTCTCATTTGGACCTATTTACCATTGGCCCGTGTTGAGATCCGTGTTGAGATAAACCCGTAAGCACGTGTCTATATTCTAACCCTTGTTCCCATCTATTCTCCCACATTAAATGATCAATTTAATACTAGAATATCATTTGAAATGGTTAGATATTAGATTTTATGACAAACATTTTGTGTTGGAATGAAGCGTCACCCAGTGAAAATGCTAATTACAGTGCACGCCATGCAAAAGTGTCATACAAAAGTATGGTGGAGAGTTGGCACTGTGGTCTCTCCAAAAATTATAAGAAACGAAAGCCATCCCTGCCTCGTAGCATTTATGTGTTGCACCAAGTAAACACATAGACATGGAAATTGGATGTAGATAACGAACCTTGCAGCGTTGTTGAGCTAGAGTCGTGCTTGTGCAATCGAAACGTCTACTGTTGTGAATATATGTGTCTAGCAAAAACGCCTGCAAGAGCTTGGATGGCCATTGTGTCACCTATTCCACCTTTCTCTTCATTGCCTCCAATTTTGTATGGCAAAACTGGTGAAAGTCCTCATTGATCTCTTCGGGACGAGGTCCTGATCAAATCTGCCACATCAAAAGATCTTCAATGTGCATCCTCCATTGTGATAGAAGCGAGCTACCAACTCGAAGGCCTTGGCACCTCCTGGCATATCACGCGTTAGCATCCCTACAGAGGTAATCCCATTGCTTTCAGGGGGGGGGGGGGGGGGGGGGGGGGAGAGAGAGAGAGAGAGAGAGAGAGAGAGAGAGAGAGAGAGAGAGAGAGAGAGCGAGGGAGAGAGGAGCAACTTTT
This sequence comes from Adiantum capillus-veneris, assembly GCF_014529385.1. Taxonomy (NCBI): domain Eukaryota; kingdom Viridiplantae; phylum Streptophyta; class Polypodiopsida; order Polypodiales; family Pteridaceae; genus Adiantum; species Adiantum capillus-veneris. The sequence goes on along the minus strand of NC_140938.1, from coordinate 23,148,160 downwards.
GTCACTTGCCATGGGTGCTGGCGTAGATGCTGATTGGCCAATTAACGGCCGTTGACGAGCAAGATAAGCTGTTGCTGAGGACTGTTGATGGTGTTGGCCATGAGTGTGTCGGTGCTTTCATGTGAAAAACTCAAAAAATGTTCAGATACTGCTTTGCCATAGCCCGCTGATTAGAATCAAGTTTGTCAAAATTCATATCAATATCATCCTTGTTGTCCAAGGCATTTAAACTAGTCCTTTTATTGCCATATAAAGAACCCACTTCATCGCCATGTGAAGACCCGATAAAAACATTAGATACAGCTTTTCCAACTCTGACAAAGGTCTCATGGCTCACAGAACCACCACACCCAGTAGTACCAGCTTGATAAAAGGCAAGTTTGTTGCTAGAATCAACATTTACTAGGGATAAATCCTGAGAGAAAATAGTAGAAGCCTTGGCCATTCGTGAAACTTCTTCCTGAAACGTCTCTTCAGATTTGCCTCTGCGGCGACAGGGCAATTCAGAAGTAACCACCGAAGCAGCATCCACATTTTGTAACCACCAACCTCTTCTTGTTACTTGCCGTTGCTCATCAACCCCTCTCTCCTGCTCTACAGCGGTAGTCCCCTTTTTGATTATAATACTTGAGGTCATTATTAAAAGCAAGCCTAAGGCTCTTGGCCGTACGATTGGGCTATGAGGGCAATGGCTGAGATCATACGACATGGTTGCCTGTGGATTCAGGAAATCATAAGACCTCCTTAGGCCAGGGCTCGGGAAACATTTTTTGTGGACCTGGCTTTGAAACCTTTTCACACGCATATGAATAGGCTAACTCTAAATTTGGGAGGGATAATCACACTAAAAATCTCATATTATAGCTAAAAGTTCCATACTTTGAACTGCCTAAGAACCTTCTTGTCCGGCCATTTTTCATTTTGAAGAGGCTTTGGATAAAGTGAACCTATCTTTTCCCAAGCCCTGCCTTGGGCTCACCAAAGTAATCAACATTTTAATCAACCACGTCTAGCAGTCGTTGGAGAGCTTACAGTCTTACGTATGGCGAACATTATGGTTCGGGGTGCTCCTTCGAAAGAGGAGACGACCTTGGAGTGGGTGAAGCTGGTCAGCGCAGAACTTAGCGTTTGCGTGCATCCTGCCTGGTCCAATAACGTCTTTAGAGGAGTTCAAGAGTCTCTAAATTCTCTGCTCTTCCGGTGAGTACCACGGCGTGAAAAGTTCTCTTTCTCAGACCATACCTACACAGGTTTTTCTGTATATCTTTTTTTCTTCTTGCTTTTTTTCATTATTCACGTAGTGAGGGAATGACACCACTCAGACATGTGACAAGACATGTAGACATTGCAGCGTCACCAATAGCCGGGGCAGTGGAATCTCGATCCTAAAGATGCTCAGAAATCTGTTGCAAAGCACGTAGAAGATTCTTCCAAGTTGTAGCACGGGAAGCTTGGCCAAAATTTGAGTAGTTGTATCAAACTAAATGCTCATCCTGAAGCTGTTGTATGAGAGCAATAAGAGCATGAAGAGAAGGGAACTGCGAGCACTACAATTGTTCTCAAGAGCAAGGATCTGACAGGGGTAACCGCCTCATGTAGGTTGCAAAGGTAATCCCAAACCTTACGTGCTAATCGAAATGATATAACAAGTGAAATCACAGAATCTCCACAATAGTTGCAAAGATAGGAAAACACCCTGTGATTGGTCTTGTTCCAAGTATCAACTATGGCTTGCGTAGCAAATGATGATGAAGTACCATATCCCAAATATAATAAGTCACTTGAGGAGGTAGGAGTTGACAATGTAGAGTAATCAAGGAAGCCGAAATAGTAGGGGAAGTCGTGTGGTTGCGATCCATAAGCCAATCCCACAAGACGGTCGCTATAAGAATAACCATGATCATCATCTTCCAGACCGTAAAGTTGGATCCATTGAACTTCTCGAGGGGGCATCCCGTTTCCGAAAGTCAACGTAACTGCAATGCAAAGTAAGTACACCAAAAAATCTCGAAATCTTACGAAGTAGAAAGCACGAGAAAGGAGGAGATTTGGAGACCCGCGACTAACAAGCGCAAAAGCCAACGGGAGGATGGGAGGAAGTGACCGAAGATAGTCAAGTAACCGAGACTGAAGATGTCTTTGTCCAATCTGGGAGTCTTTTTCAGCTTAGATTGGCTTATATTGGAGGAGGAACCTCTCTATGCACTATATTTAGGCCATGTAGTTTTTGTCTTTTGCAAAGCCTCCATTTATTGTGTATGTCTCATTTCAGGACAAAAAGCTTTCAACTATAGTGACATAGGACGTAATCTTAAAAAGCAAGAGAGGCTTGCAATCTCAAGTATTGATTGCCCTTGTAGTAAATCTGCCTTTTCTTCTTACGTAAATGGAGCTTTGGGTCATGTAGTTATTGCCGATTGTTCTATCCTTCCTTCGGATTCCTTGAAAGACCTTTTCTCAAGAGGTACTAAATATAGGCTCCCTTCTTCAAACGACTCTTGCCTTCTCAAAGCCATAGAAAAAGGAATTTCTAGTTTCGTAGTAAAGTTTGAGGAGTCTTTAGGAGTTCAAGGTATTTTTACCCATTGGAAGTCTGTAATCCTCAAGAAAGCTTCTTTGAAATTAGCATCTTGCTCTCGGAACGTTTCTTCAGGAAGGAATAGCTTATCTTCTTCTGATCGTGATGCTCTTAGGAAATTTCATCGTGATTTTGTAATCTCTTATGTAGATAAGTGCTCTAATAACTTTGTTGTTACGTGCAAAAAGTTCTATTTAGAATGCTTGTTAAGTGAAGTAAACTCTCAGACTTACAGTGATTGTGATCTTTCAATGCAAGAGGTTATCTTGAAACATCAAGACTTTTGTAAGTCTTTTGGTTTCAAATGCCAGCCTAAATTACCTTTTTTTATATACCGTTTGGAAGTTCCACAAGAACCCTATAAAGCCTAGATTTATAGCTGCTTCTTGTAACACCTCTTTGACTGAGGTTTCGAAATGGCTTAGTTATTGTTTCAAAGCCATTTTACCTAGCGTAAATGAATTGTGGAATAATATGCTAAAGTAAGCAGATGTACCTACCGATTCAAGTTGGATTTTAAATGATTCAGTAGGCGTGATTCCTGTTTTAAAGTTTTTGAACTCTTCAAGAAGCCTTAAGGAGAAATCTTCTCCTTTATGTCTCCAAACTTTTGACTTTACAACGCTATACACGAAGCTAAATTTGGAGAGTTTTTGCGTACAAGCTTGAGAAGGATAGGTACAAGGCATTGCTAGTAGAAAAGTCAGCCTTGAACTTTGACTTCTTATGGCTGAAAAATAAGAATGTAGATGTAGACTAAGGAAGAAAGAGATTCACCAGGATTGTAGATGACATTGACATCATATCTTGGTTAGATTTTCTTTTGGACAATTTATATATAACCATCGGCGACTCTCTTTTCAAGCAAACAATTGGTATCCCTATGGGCACTAATTGTGCTGTTTTTCTTGCTAATTTCTATCTTTTTACTTATGAGTTTGATTTTATGGAGCGTCTTGTCCTTGCTAACACTTGCCCAATATTTTTGCACAAGTTATGCAATGTAAGACGCTTTGTAGATGATCTTTTTGTCCCCGACGTTCCTTCTTTTCAAGATTTTATGTACTTGAATTCGAGTTCTGTAGGTGGAGGAATTTATCCCAAGGAGTTTTGTGAACTTAACTGTACCACAAATAGTGATTGTTGTGCCTTTTTAGACCTTAAGATTTTTCAGGCTCCCTTGGGATTAGAAGTAGATATCTATGATAAGCGCCTTGAACCAGAATATGCCAATCTAAAAATCATCCGCATGCCTCACATTTCTTCGAACATTTCTCTTTTAGCTAAGTACGGTGTCATTTGCTCTCAACTATTTAGATTTTCTCGTCTTTGTTCTAGTAAATCTACTTTTGTTGTTCAATCTTGCCATCTTATTTCTTTACTAGTTGAAAAAGGATACTCATTCAAAAGAATCATGAAAAAAGTTCGTTCATTTTTGCATCGTAGTAAGTTTTATTTTTAGTGTTTCTTCCTTTGGAATGTTCAAGATAATCAGTAGTAAATTCAATAGAAGTGGGGAGCTAAAAAGCCCACTTATTGTTTGACTTAATAACACCTTATGTTGTTGTTTTGATCTTTAGCGCTTGTAGTATTTTCACTATAGCTTGACAATTGCTAGCCTTTATCATGGCTGAGTATGCCCATCACCTCCGGAGGGTGATAGAAACTCAGCTCGTTGGTTTTGTAGAGTACGTTCAAAGCATGAATGGCCTCTATATAAACCTGCACCTACTCTTGGGCACTGACGACTTGAGTAGGGATGTCATAGCTGTTGTCCAAGCTATGCATGATAAAGGTGATAATCTTATTCTTCCTGTTTGGACAAGCAGTGAAGTTGAGATCACATATTGTCAAGTTTGGTTCTTTGCTCTTCGTAGGTTTGTAGTAGTATTCATTTTTCGATTTCATATTTAGCTTACCTGAGGACTTAAGAATGTGTTCCGTTATAAGTTGTGTGAAGTTTGATTACTAGGATTAAGTTTTTAAGATGTCTTATCCTTTTTTTGCTTAAAGTTGAGTACTTGTTTTAAGCCAAGTAAGTTGCGTCAACTTATTTTACACATGCCTTTTCTAAATACATTTTAAAGTTAATAATGCTTTGTTTTATCTAGTTTTGTTTCGTAGCAAACAAAGTGATTTAGTTAGTTTGTTTGTTTGTTTTTGTTTTTGTTTTCTTTTCGTGTGTCCCTTGCTTTTATAGTTTTATGAGTGCTTTATTCCCTCTTATAATTCGCGAGTTCAGACTATTCTGAACTTATGAAGGTATATATGTCTCACTTGTATAAGCCATATGGAGAATTCATGTGCCGATAAAGAGCATATGTGCAAGATATGGTTATAGTGCCTATTAACCATTGTCCCATTGTAACAAAACATGAGTCTAGCATTTGTGTTACTTCTATATTTGCTTTAATTATATCAGATTGCACCATAGAATAGAGAGAGGGAGACAATGGAACACAGAGAGAAGAGATGGAGACTCACAAGTGTAAAGTTGCTGACGTGGTACACGATTAGAGCATCCCTCCATCCCTACTCAGCAAGGACAACCCGGCACTGCTCCTCAACAAAATTGGCCTGAGGTTATCTATACCTATTGTGGAAGACATGGACATACTGGGGCTAGATGCTATCAGAGATGGTGTGAATGCCGAAGAGATGTGGATGGTGATGGATTATCTGGGATTGGGGACAACTTCTATCCTTACTATTCCCACTCTTTCTGCCGAGTTATTGGTTGCCGCCATTGCCCTTTAGCAATTCATTTGCCTCTTTTCCTACTCTTATATTGTGCTACTGCATAGTTATTATAACCAACTCTACATAGTAGAGGGCGGTACTAAGTCAATTACGTGTTACTTTTTACATAGAGAATTGAGAAGAACGGAGAACACAGACGCGTTTAGCAACTATATTGTCATTGCGCACACAAAGACCGACACCTTGTAGGCCCCAAGACCGGTGCCCCTTTCGGCATTTCTTTATTCAATTGAAAACAAACGACCCGAGCACTTAGACCAAGCTCTCACCAAGCTGGCCAAACCTGTCAAGGGCTGAGATTGCAGGTTTTTGACAAAATTTTGGCAGAATAACGGCGTCTAAATCCTTGTAGGTCAAAAGTACAAGTTTAGGACAGATTCTTTCGCATTTTAGAAGCTTTCCGGTGAGCTGCAAGTGAATTTCAGGGTGCCGTAATTTTTTGTTTAGGTCATTGGCAGGTGTTCCTACAATGGGGGCTAAATATGCTTATACAGTCACCTTAGCAAATTGCCCTACTTAGAGTTGGACAAACAAGTAAAATAAATACCTAAAGCCAAAATAAATATTGGGATCACATTATGTCACAAGAAGGGCACCACGTGCCAATAGAAAAGAACAGACTGAACAGACTTTTAACACTTCAATAACAACTAAACTGAGAGAGAGAGAGAGAGAGAGAGAGAGAGAGAGAGAGAGAGAGAGAGAGAGAGAGAGAGAGAGAGAGAGAGAGAGAGAGAGAGAGAGAGAGAGAGAGAGAGAGAGCACGCGACACGGAGTGGCGGAATTCCAACCCAGAGAATATTGGCCCCAAACCTTGGTGCCCCTTTCGGCATTTCTTTATATTGCATCAACATAGTACAAACCGATACTCCACACTCTACACCTTCTCACTGAAGCGTGTCAGAGAATGAGCCCTAGCCTCATATTTAAAGGCCCTTGGCCATTAAAAGCAGTTTACATGAAAAGCCTTCAAACTCTAAAGCATCTGGTCCAAAAGCAGATGCCCAAAAGCTGCCAGCGTGATTTATGAAAATCCGTACAACTGCCACGTCAACAACGCAAATCCGTACAGGCTGCCATGTCAGCATGCCAACGCGAAATCCGTATAATCTGCCATGTAAGCAGGCCAGTGTGAATTGCGAAAATCTGCTGCTTTTGCTTCTTAGGGTTTTGGCCCCTTGGCCGAGATCTGAAGGTTGGCTCCGTTCTTCAGTGGCTTGACACGTCAGCAGTTTGTGACATGAAAAGAACAGACTAAACACACTTTTAGCACTTTAATAACAACTGAACTGAAAGAGAGAGAGAGCACACGCGACATGGAGTGGCGGAATTCCACCCCAGAGAGTATTGGCCCCAAACCTTGGCACCCCTTTCGGTAATTCTTTATATTGCATCAACACAGTACAAGCCGGTACTTCACACTCGGCTTCTCTTTCGGTGTTTCTTTATATTGCATCAACACAATACAAGCCGATACTCCACACTCTGCACCTTCTCTCTAAAACGTGCGAGAGAATGAGCCCTAGGCTCGTTGTCTTTTAAGAAAGTGGTAGCTTTCCTGACCTTAGAGGCCTCTGTAAAATTCCCTCCTGCATAAGCTGTATCAAACTGCTGGAGGAAAGTAAGAGCCTTTGCCTTATCCTCAAAGCCGTTGAAAGTGCTAAACTTTACAGCTGCACCACCTTCTTTTTAAGCTTTCGGCTTTTCTAGTGCCCCCAAATTGTCATAAGGAATCGTCTGCAACATGGGCATTGTAGTAGGGATCATCGAAATTCTTTGGCCATTGACATTTTGTGTCGTAAGTTCCATATCTGGCTGCTATCCAAAAAAACCAGCCATGCCAAGATTGCCATGTGGCACTCCAAACTGGCCCTAATGAAAGCCTTGCTACATACCGATATTACCATACATGGGGTTTGGCATCATGCCTTGCATACCCCCAAACACTGTTCCTGGCATAAATTGTTGGTTTCCAGGCGCATAACCAGCCGTGCTCTGAAACATTGATCCACCTCCGAAATACCCAGGATGTACTGTGGGTGGTGGAAAAACCTGATGCATTGCCTAGAAATTGGTTCCCTGTCCCTATAATGCAACATGCGGGCTTGGAAAGGTGGCGGGCTGAACTGGCAAACCCTGTAGAATAGGCGTCCTAACCACCTGTTCATGGACAGAAGGAACCTGATTTGGAGCCCTTGACTTTGCAACATGCGAGTGCTCCCTATCCTGCTGGGACGCATGAAGTACCTGGGCTTGAGCCTCAACAAGCCACGGGCTGTGTGAGTTGCCTTGACTGCTGTGGCATTGGTGGCGCTCTTGGGTTCTACACCAGTCGAGAAAACACGTTCATAGCGGCAACTAAATGAGTCCTGAACGCATCATCTTCAAGTTGCCCAATCATAAAGCACTACTGGTGGAGCATTCACATCAACAAGAGGTACAAACAGACGCGGCCGTGAACTCTCGCCAACCTCAACACTGTAGGAATTTCCTGCCTGTCCTTCGAAGAGGAACCCTCTTCCATAATGCCCTTCCCTTTGTCGGTCATAGTGTAATCCCGCGTTCCTGTACTCTGTGTGTTCACCAAACCAACCGAGGCTCACTTCTTGAGAAAAAGTGATTTTGTCCTGGCAACGGAACCATGAAACTGGCCCGTAGGGCAATAGACATAGGCTTTTACCCAAAGCTTTACTTTAGACCTTAGGACACAGAGAAACTTTGCAAAGAAAAACATGTGACGAGAATTGATTCTTCAAACACACACGGCTTGGAAGCTAGAGCGCTACCAAGGAGACGCCGACACTTGTTGGCCCCAAAGACCCAAAGACTGGCGCCCCTGTCGGTAGTTCTTTATTGTATTCACAGAGGGAATAAAACCTGTGATTTCCCGCAAAAAGTGATTTTCCCGACGCATACGGACACTTTGCAAAACGTGGCGAGAATCTGCAACACAATGAATTCTCTGTTTTGTGCGCTGAAAATGCGTTAGATCACCCGCACAGTGGTCCTCGGACCTCTTGGGGGTATTAGGGACCATTTAGGGCCGAAACCCTAAACCTGCAAAAATACACACCAACCCTATGTGTCCGTGGACAAGCTACACCATGATCAGGGTTCAGCCAGTCCAGTCACGTTTAGATTAGAAGTGATGTGGCACTTTTTGTGAGTCTATTCGTAGACTGTGCATGCCCAGTCACTTAGTGTAGATGCATATCCTTTGGTTGCACACAGCATGATCATCAGTATTCCCATCAAAATCCATCAGATTCCATCAGATTCCATCAGGGGAATTTTCCAGTGCATTTAGCCTATTTTACCTGTTTTTGGCATTTTTCACTTATTAATTTAAGTGACTTTCCAACAAAAGTAGGTAGGGCAATTTTGCTAAGAAAACCAAAGTTAGCACAAAATGGCAGAAGAGGCAACAGGAGCTAAGCTCAGCAGGTAACTTCTCAACAAGACCCTTGGCGGTACTCCCTCCAAGTAAGAACCCCCATGCTAGTGTTTTTTGCATCAGACATTCTCTAGCGTTTTCAAGATCTACACCATCGCCAACAAGAACAGACACCAGCGTTTTGCATCAGCATCACCGCATCAGTAACCCCTTGCCTAGCGTTTTGCATCAGCAGGGATCGCCAGAAGATTCAGCTAGCAAGCTAGCATTTTTGGGAAACCAGCAAGCTAGCGTTTTTGACCTGCATCAGCAGTGTTTTTCAGCATGGAAGACCTGCAAGTACAACCCTAGAACAGTAGCAGATTCAGCCCCTAAAGGTAGCAGATTCAAGCCATGAAGAAGTAGCAGATTCACCCCTAGAAAGACCTCAGTTTTCAGCCATTAAACTGCAGATTTTCAGCGTCAAGGAACCACCGAAAACAGCCCTCAAATCAGCGTTTTTGGACTAGTCCTAGATTTTCAGCCATAGCATTTTTATGGACAGCAGTTAGAAGATTGCAGAAGTCAGCCTTTAGGTCATCACCGTCGTCATCGTCGACATAGCCTAGACTTGCATCAGTCTCATGCATACCATTTGTACCAGATTGTGCAATCATAAGTAGACCACTCTCGCCGACGAGTGGGGCCTTCGAAGGAGGGTTTTACGACTCTGGTGTCGTATCTCTCTTCTCTCTCTATCTCTCAGTCTCATATACTTGCACGCAAAGTGTCCATTCACTTTGTTTGTGATCATAGCATTCTCTCATTAAGAACGGAAGGCTCTACCTTCCATAAGAACAAAAGGAACCTTGAGCACAGTTTGGAGCACTCATCTTGAGCAAAGCGCAAACATTCATTCCGCTGCACCTAACACAAATAGTGCTAGCCTTGGTTATTATCTTACCCAATTTGCCCTGCTCAGTTCCCAACAAAAGTCACTTAAAATAATAAGTGAAAAATGTCAAAAATAGGAAAAATAGGTAAAATACATTGGAAAATTTCCCTGATGGATTCTGATAAGTACTGATGGTCATGCTGTGTGCAACTAGAGGCTATGCATCTAATCTAAGTGTCTGGACATGCACGGTTTGCGAACAAACTCACAAAATTTCCAGATCACTTCCTACTCTAGACTTGACTAACTGAACTGAACCTTGATCATGCTGTAGCTTGTCCACGGACACATACGGTTGGATGTGTCACGTGACATCCCCTCCTTTTCAAAGTGAGGTACTGGTACCGAACTGTATGGCGTCGAGGGAGATCGCCAACAACATTCGGAATCCTGGAAAGGACTCTTCGTCGGCCCACTTTGATGCGTGGGTCGTGCGGTACTTGAACTTCATAAAGGTCTGCAAAGTCTTCTTCTTTGGGCCGCGCCGAAAGCGACACAAAGTCATCTTCAATGCTTCGACTTTGTCTAGACTCTAGAGTCATGCTTCTTCCTTCAAGAATCTCCGAGGCTGAAATTTCTAAAACCACTTCCAACACAAAAACATGAATATACCTATTCAATGTGAAGTGCTTGGAAAAAATCTCGTCTTCCTAAAAAGCTGTGCACGCAATGTAGAGGAACAAATAGACGGAGTGCCAAACCGTTCATCAAGCACATGCAAACAATGAGATCGAATCTTGTGTTTTTGATCTAAATCAATCAACTGTGGCAATTCACAACGGAAATGCCCATGCTTGGTGCTCATACTTTCATGTGCTCTTTCTACACCTGTGTCGTGCCAAGGAAGAGACATGGAATGTAAATTCCTTGAATGCATACTTTTGAACTTTCCATGAGAAATCCGTATACATCCGTGCTCATTCATGAGTGAATCGTGCTCAACGTACAATATGTCATGCCTAGAAAAGGGGATTACATAAAGACGCTGACTAAATTACAGGAAACGATCATGAATGAAACACTCGAACAATGCGTGCTGACGAATCATTCGAACACATAGTACTTCCTGTGGGGGTTGTTTGGACCTAGGCTCGAGAGCCAAGATCGGTTCTTCTTGAAGGGGTGCTTTGGACCTATGCTCGAGAGCCAAGATCGATCCTTCGTGATTGATCGAATCTGCAACGAGGTTAGCTTCGCTAGAAACAGTATTAACTAACCCATCATGCTTATGAACAATCACATCATCTTCATGCAAATCATCATGCTCGTGAGAAATCACATTGTGATCATCATGCAAATCATTATGCTGGTGAGAAATCACATCTTGATCATGCAAATCATCATGCTTGTCATTGTCATGCAAATCATGTGTCTCTTGCTTTGTAGAAGTAGAGACGGAGAGAGTCTTCTTTTCCTGATTCTGTGCAAAGGGTACCTGCACTTGGGAAAAGAGTCGCAACATCTCATGCATTCTTGCTTTGTTCTCGCGATCAAATCTTGCTAGTCTTTCTTTGTTCTTGTGCTCGTGCTCATGCTCTATGGCTTCCATTTTTGCGTCGTATTCACGATGTATTGCTGCCATACTTTCTTCGCAGGCCTTTCTTTCTGCTTCTCTTGCTTCGCGTTCGAACTTCTTGTCCATAAACAACCGCGTCAACTCCTTCATAGGAGTTAGTGCAATCCTTGGCGTAGATGGGAAAGGGGGAGGGCCTCCTGGTGGGAAAATTCTTCTTCGTCTCTCTCATGCTCATCACCTCCAAGCGAAGTATCCATTCCACTTCAAGTGATGACCATCCACCGAAGTCTTGGGTTCTTAAGTTCACGAGGAACTTGGGTTCTTGTGGGTCTTGGGTTCTTGGGTTCTTAAGTTCACGAGCAACTTGGGTTCTTGGGGTTCTTGAGGTTCTTGAGGGTCTTCTTTTGCTTGCAATTTGTGTTAGAGAAGGATCTTCTCTTCACCCGAGTTCTGCTCTTTTCCGCGGGCCTTGGCGGCCTTGCGCTCACACCAAGGTTGCTTTTTCCCACCTCACGTTGATTGGCCGCCCGCTAAGTGCACGATCCGATCTCAATGAGTGAAAAGAGGCACAAGGGAAGGCTGGACAAGCCCTTCTTTCTTGGGTTTCCTGTCACTCTTCAAAAACACGATTAGGAATCGACACGCCCAAGTGAACTTGGGTTCGTGCGACCGCAACAAGCAAAAAAATTCTTGTGATTCTTGTGGTTCTTTCTTTGAGTGATACAGAACACTGCCAAAGCTCTGATATCAATGTAAGGTGCAGCGGAATGAATGTTTGAACTTTGCTCAAGATGAGTGCTCCGAACTGTGTGTCACAAAAATACGGAAGCGTAAACTGACGTTTTAATTGCACTTCAAATACTCAAGAGAATTAGAGGGAGCGAGAAAACTTGACACTTCATTGGGGACCCGAAGATGGGCTGGTCCCCCCCCATAAAGAGAATATCTTTATTACTAAGGGAGAATCTTTACAAGCACAGGAACGGTGCATACGCCCGTCCTCTATTCTTTCTTCTGTTCTGTTCTGACTACTGACTGAGAAAGTGTTTCCACTTTCTTACTGCTTAGGGGATTTCCCCTCTTCTGTGAGACTGGTTGGAAGCTCTCGAAAAGAGAGTCTATCTTTCGAAACAGCTCATCGGAAGCTCTCACAGAGGAGACTCCATCTTCCGTTATGTGTTGCCTTCATGCTCATTCATTCATGCATCGAACACAAAAGAGAAACAAGCAAAATGCACACGCACATGCTTGCTGTAATTTTCTGCACATAACCTGAAATTCTTACCTGTGCACACCCCTACGCCGAAACAGAGGTCTTCTTCGCGATGGAATCGCGCCAAACTTGATGTAGACTTAGGATAAGGAAGGAGAAGAGAATTTCTATGGCTGATTTGCTGAAAACAGCCCTAATCGAGGTGATTAGGGGCTGAAAACAGAGAATTACAGCAGCCGCACTCTGCTAAGAGAGCGTCTACGGCAACTTCTCGCGATGAAACTTCACCTGAAGGTGTATATGACTGTGAGATCCCTTGTTCTTGACAATGGGAGCACAAGGCTACCACATATGTCGCAAGGGGCTGTTCTCAAGCTTCAATGGAGGGCTCCATCGCGTAGAGCACGCTCACATTAGGGGGGGTAGGTGCACTGCCAGCCCTGAAAATGGGGGAGGGGGGGCTCCTAAATAGCCATCAGGGAGAGGGGACGCTAGGAAGAGAGAGAGTGAGAGTGAAAGTGAGAGAGAGTTAGTTTGCATTGGTAAGTGTGCCACTTGGCACACTTACTTTAAAAACTTAAAAACCATTCAACTTTTGACTTTAAAAACTTCTAGCTCATTAATTAAAAATGTGCAACTAACTAACAACTGCTACCAATGATTCTTTTATGAGAACACCAAAGGTCTGTCGGCGCAATGCCGCACCGGCACTGCACCGCCTTTACCTGTTCACACTTGTCCGGCCGCCCGCGTGGGCACGGACCGTTAAATTTAATTTCACGAAACTTACCCTAAGGCTTTATTAGCTTTATTAGCCTTAGGGTCACTGTTCTAAGGACCCCATCTCATTCATGTGCTTGTACTGACGCGCGTATTTTTCTGAGCCTAAAATCTGAGGCTACCGCTTATCCCTTTCTGAAGACCCGATTTCCCAATCACTAGGGCTTCAGGGTAATTTCTGCTAAGGTCCCTCTGAGGTGTTCTAGCCCGCATTTAGGCTCACCTGAGGCCTTAGAACTGCTAGGTCTATTCTGGTGTGCACACAACTAATTAGATAATTCTTTTCTCGTAAATAAATTAATTATTTACAAAGTCTGACTTAGTTACATCCCTCTTGGTTCTAAACAGTTGACCTCAACTGTAGAGCGTCAACATAACTGTGCAAGATGTCAGGGTAGTCCTTGAGATCGGACTCAGTCATCCACTTTGCATCTAAAGGAGTGTAATTCTTGAACTTGACTAAATACTTTCGATGTTAACTCCCCGACTTGAGTTGTCTCTCCGAGTGGTGTATTATCTGTTCAGGTTGAAGGATTTCCTCAGTCTCTTCGACTTCTGGAGGATCTTCTTGTACGGGCGCCACTGGAGGAGGTCCAACATAGGGTCGGAGGAGACTGACATGAAAAGCATTATGGATTCGCCAATTATAAGGTAAATCCAATCTAAAAGTCACATCATTGACTTTATCTGTAATTTTGAAAGGGCCGTAGAATCTATGGGAAAGTTTGACAACTTTCCCTTTGCCGACCCGCTTTTTCAATATAGCTTTCTCAAACCGAAGCAGGACATATTGTCCTTTTTCAAGATTGAGATTCCTTCTGTGCTTGTCTGCTTTTCTCTTCTGTTGCTCTTGAGTACGAAGAATCGCTTGCTTTACTTGTTGATGGGCAATATCAATATTGCGCACAAATTCATCTGCGGCGAAGATGTTTTCTTTGGTCACCATAATAGGAAGTAAGAGTGGCTTCCCGTAAATAATTTCGAAGGGGGCTTTACCAGTTGAGGAATGTATGGTATTATTATACGCAAACTCAACTATTGGTAAGTACTGTTCCCATTCGGATTGTCGTTCCGAAACATAGCACTTGAGGAGATCTAAAACAGTGGCATTAGCGATTTCGCTTTGACCATCTGTTTGAGGGTGATAAGCTGATGAAAAATCAAGCTTAGTTCCCAAGTTTTCAAACAATGCCTGCCAAAATAGACTAGTCATGCGGGGATCTCTGTCGCTCACAATAGTCTTTGGCAATCCATGGTGTTTAAAAATCTGAGCTAGAAATATTCTAGCCATGTGATCAGCTTTGATCGTCTTCTTTACTGGAAGGAAATGGGCTTGCTTACTGAATCTGTCTACTATAGTCCAGATTGCATCATTTCCATTCTTGGATCGAGGAAGATCCGTAATAAAATCCATGGCAATACTTTCCCATGGCGTGTTAGGCACAGGGAGCGGCTGAAGCTTGCCATAAACTTTATGTCTGTCATATTTCACTTTTTGGCATACTAAACACTCACGTACATGTTTTTCAATGTCCGCACGGAGTGTTGGCCAAAAGAAATACCTTTCGAGGGCACTAGTGGTGGAAGCAATTCCCCGATGCCCGGCATAAGGAGAATTATGTGCTTCATCCATCACCTTTTGTCGTAAGGGCTGAGCTATGCATATTGCTTGTTGACGATAGAGTGTATTATCCCTGATAGAATAAGGTGGCTTTGAGTGACCAGCTTGAAGATCTGCCCAAATTGTGGCGAAGTCTGGATCTTGAGGATGCATCTCGCTGAGAGATTCTAGTTCCTCATGATAAATTGTTGTGAGTGCATTGATCTTCGGACGCCTGGAGAGAGCATCTGCAACTGCATTCTTTGTTCCAGAAGTGTGTAAAATCTGAAAATGAAACATTGAAAGAAAGTTGGCCTATCTCATCTGCTTTTCTGATAACTTTCTCTGTGTGAGAAAGTAGCGAAGACTTTGATGATCTGTCTTGATAATAAAATCAGCTCCTAATAGATAGTGTTTCCAAATGGGAAGAGCATGAATTACTGCCAGTAGCTCTTTTTCGTATATGGAGGCATGCAACTCTGCATCTTTAAGGCGCCGACTTTCATAGGCTATCGCGTGACCCTCTTGGTTCAGAACTGCTCCTACACAATCTCCAGATGCATCGCAGTATACCTCGAAAGGTTTGCGAAGATCAGGGACGGTGAGAACAGGTCCGTGACTGAGTAGATACTTAAGCTTTTCGAAAGCTTGTTTTTGTCCAGACCCCCAATGGAATGGAATCCGCTTCTTTGTCAGGTCATGGAGGGGACCTGCTATCGCGGCAAAAGCTCGAATGAAACGCCGATAATAAGAACAGAGGCCGAGGAAACTTCGTACATCATGTACTGTAGTTGGCGTAGGCCATTCTACAACTGCTTGAATCTTTTCAGGGTCCATTCTCACCTGGTTGTGAGATACTATATGGCCCAAATAGTGGATTTCTTTTAAAAAGAACTCACTCTTCTTAGCATTCACAAATAATTTGTGTTTGCGTAATTCTTCAAACACTGAGGCGAGATGCTTATAGTGTTCGTCTTCCGTCTCTGAGAAGATTAAGACGTCATCAAAGAAAACGCCTGTAAAACTTCTATATGAGTGGAAGATTCTATCCATCATTCTGTTGAATGTAGCTGGTGCATTAGTGAGTCCAAAAGGCATCACTAAGAATTCATACAACCCGAAGGTTGTTCTAAATGAAGTCTTATGCACATCCTGAGGAGCTATGCGGATTTGATGATAACCGCTCTTCAAGTCTATACGACTAAAGACACTTGCTCCTTGTAACTTGTCAAGAATGTCGTCAATCCGAGGGATTGGAAATCGATTCTTGATTGTGATCTTGTTTAGAGATCTATAGTCTATGCACATGCGGAATGTGCCATCCTTTTTCTGTACTAGCAAGACAGGTGAACAATATGGAGAAGTACTAGGCCTTATTAAGCCCTTCTCCAAAAGTTCGTTAACCTGCTTGAGAATTTCCTCTTGCTGCATTAGACTAACTCGATAAGGGGGCTGATTTGGAGGAGAACTTCCTGGGATCAAATCAATGGTATGATCCTCAGGTCGCGAAGGTGGGAGTTCATTTGGAAGTTCATCTGCAAAACAATCTTTATATCTTTCTATTAACTTAAGTCTTTTTTGCTCTAAAGAGGAAGAAAGTTGTGAAACAGACACATCTCTCTCTCTTGCAAAAATCAAGTACGCTGAAACACACTTTTTCATTTCTTTCTTGATGGCAATGTGGTTGGCGATAGGAATACGCCAATCACCTGCATCTGCAAGTACAAGATACTCCTTTCCTTTATGAGCAAAAGATAAGGATTTCTGAACATAGTCAGGAATGGGATGCATCTTATAGTGCCAAGGCATTCCCAAGATAACATCGCATCCTTCAAGTGAAGCTAGTAAGAAAGACTCTTGATCCTTGTAGTCGTCGACCTTTAGATTCAACTTCCCTATGATTGGAGTAGAGTTTGAGTTCTGCCCTTTGAACGCTGATTGCGCTTGAATAGAGACTCCAAAACGATTGGGCTGCAAGTTCAGGTCGTCAGCTAGCTGAGTAGAGATGAAGTTGTCTGTACTACGAGGGTCAAACAAAATAAGAGCCCGCTGGTTGTTGATACTACCCCATGCTTTGAGAAGAGCTCTTTCTTTTCCATCCTTGGTTGTATTTCCCTGTACATCTGGGACTGCATTGGAGGAGGGTGGTTGTGGAGGTTTGGTTGGACAGTCACCCTTCATATGACCAACTTGTCCGCACTTGAAGCATCTTCCTTCACTAATGTATGTTCGCAACTCAGCAGGAGAGAGATATCTCCCTTTCTTGGGCTGATTTGGCTTTGCTTCTGCTTCGGCGGCGGTTCTTTTCTTCTTTTGAGAAGAAGTAGAAGAGGTAGGCTGCTCATGGAGAGCCTTCTGCTTAGCATGGTAAGTGCTTTGCTCCATCTTCCTGGGAGTACCCTTGTCATGTATTCCATCAGCTATGCGGGGTGATTCCATAAGTATCTGCAAGTTACCTCGAGGGTAAAGCTTCATAGCCTTTTGCAAGGCTTCATGCAAACCTGCTTCAAACTTGCACATCTTCTCCGAATCGTCAATCTTCTTGAATGGAGTGACTTTCAAGAGAACGTCCCAAAACCTATCCACATAGCGTGGAACAGTTTCGTTCTCTGACTGTGAAAGTCGATCCCATTCTTTCTTTACCTCTTCCTCATAGTCTGGAGGAAGGAACTGTGCGTAGAACTCCTTCCTGAAGGCAATCCAATCTTGGGGTTTGCGATCTTCTAGGATAAGGGTTAACCACCAATTGCTGGCGGTGCCTTTCAGGTACAAACTAACATGGCGAAGCTTGGATCTTTCTTTAAAATTCCCTTCAGCAAATGCAACTTAAAATTGGTGGATGAAAGCCAAAGCTTTGTCATTATCACGCCGTCCATTGTAGGTGTCGAATTTCACATCTTTATCTCCCGACTTGAATGTTTTCTGCCTGTGGTGCTTCTTCTTATGGTGCTCCTTCTTTCGATGCTTAGACTCCTTGGGGACAGGAGTCCTTTCCCTTGAATGTACTTCTTGCTGCGACGGATCGTCGAGAAACATGTCTTCCGGAGAAACTGTGTCTTCCAGATCCTTCATGAAAGAGAACTGAGGGGAATCAGGGGGATCCTGCTCTTGAACTTTTGGATTAAACCGCACATGACGTTCTGGAGATTTCTTCTGCCTCTCGTGCATGCGGGATGTTCCAATCAAAGGATCTTTTCTTGGTTGTGGCGCCTTTGGGTTCTGCGGAATTTCTCCTGACCCCATCGGCATTTTCTCCTTCCCTTTTTTAAGAGTATGGAGAATCTTTTGGACTTCTGGATGGGAGAGAGCTTTCTGCAACTCTTCCACCTGCTGTTGAAGGAGAGATAACTCTATCTCGCGTCCTCGCATTTCTGCAGTCTGCCAAGAGTCGTCAATCCCTTCAGGAAGAGAGAGAGGACCTTGCTCTGATACCACTGTCACAAAAATACGGAAGCGTAAACTGACGTTTTAATTGCACTTCAAATACTCAAGAGAATTAGAGGGAGCGAGAAAACTTGACACTTCATTGGGGACCAGAAGATGGGCTGGTCCCCCCCCCATAAAGAGAATATCTTTATTACTAAGGGAGAATCTTTACAAGCACAGGAACGGGGCATACGCCCGTCCTCTATTCTTTCTTTTGTTCTGTTCTGACTACTGACTGAGAAAGTGTTTCCACTTTCTTACTGCTTAGGGGATTTCCCCTCTTCTGTGAGACTGGTTGGAAGCTCTCGAAAAGAGAGTCTATCTTCCGAAACAGCTCATTGGAAGCTCTCACAGAGGAGAGTCCATCTTCCGTTATGTGTTGCCTTCATGCTCATTCATTCATGCATCGAACACAAAAGAGAAACAAGCAAAATGCACACGCACATGCTTGCTGTAATTTTCTGCACATAACCTGAAATTCTTACCTGTGCACACCCCTACGCCGAAACAGAGGTCTTCTTCGCGATGGAATCGCACCAAACTTGATGTAGACTTAGGATAAGGAAGGAGAAGAGAATTTCTATGGCTGAGTTGCTGAAAACAGCCCTAATCGAGGTGATTAGGGGCTGAAAACAGAGAATTACAGCAGCCGCACTCTGCTAAGAGAGCGTCTACGGCAGTTTCTCGCGATGAAACTTCACCAGAAGGTGTATATGAGTGTGAGATCCCTTATTCTTGACAATGGGAGCACAAGGCCACCACATATGTCGCAAGGGGCTGCTCTCAAGCTTCAATGGAGGGCTCCACCGCGTAGAGCACGCTCACATTAGGGGGGGTAGGTGCACTGCCAGCCCTGAAAATGGGGGAGGGGGGGCTCCTAAATAGCCATCAGGGAGAGGGGGCGCTAGGAAGAGAGAGGGTGAGAGTGAAAGTGAGAGAGAGTTAGTTTGCATTGGTAAGTGTGCCACTAGGCACACTTACTTTAAAAACTTAAAAACCATTCAACTTTTGACTTTAAAAACTTCTAGCTCATTAATTAAAAATGTGCAACTAACTAACAACTGCTACCAATGATTCTTTTATGAGAACACCAAAGGTCTGTCGGCGCAATGCCGCACCGGCACTGCACCGCCTTTACCTGTTCACACTTGTCCGGCCGCCCGCGCGGGCACGGACCGTTAAATTTAATTTCACGAAACTTATCCTAAGGCTTTATTAGCTTTATTAGCCTTAGGGTCACTGTTCTAAGGACCCCATCTCATTCATGTGCTTGTACTGACGCGCGTATTTTTCTGAGCCTAAAATCTGAGGCTACTGCTTACCCCTTTCTGAAGGCCCGATTTCCCAATCACTAGGGCTTCAGGGTAATTTCTGCTAAGGTCCCTCTGAGGTGTTCTAGCCCGCATTTAGGCTCACCTGAGGCCTTAGAACTGCTAGGTCTATTCTGGTGTGCACACAACTAATTAGATAATTCTTTTCTCGTAAATTAATTAATTATTTACAAAGTCTGACTTAGTTACACTGTGCTCAAGGTTCCTTTTACTTACGGAAGGGAGAGCCTTCCGTTCCTTTAGTGAGAGAGTGCAATGGACCAACAAAGTGAATGGACACCGTGCGTGAGAGTGTATGAGACTGAGAGATAGAGTGAGAAGAGAATACGACACCAGAGACGTTGTAAAACCCTCCTCCGAAGGCCCCACTCTCGTTGGCGAGAGTGGTCTATGACTGATTGCACAAACTGGTACAAAGTGGATGCATGTGACTCATGCAAGTCTAGGCTAGATCGATGACGACGACGGGGATGACGAGACCGATCTAAGGGCTGAAATCTGATGTAAATTCACTGCTGTCCAAAAACACTACTGGCTGAAATCTGATGCAAATCTCCTGCTGTCCCAACAATGCTAATGGCTGAAAATTGCAGGAACCAAAAACGCTGATGTGGGATGATCTCTGCTGGCTGAAATTCGCTGGTTTTAGACTGTCGACACGCTGAAATCTGCTGATGCTAGGCAGGCTGAAAACGCTAGTCAAAGGGGGGGCGATTTGGGGATTCTGGAAACGCCAGGGTTGAAGCTGTATGGCAATAGGTACTGGGATGAAAAACGCCAAGGCTGGGAAGGCTATGGCGATGGGTCTGCTGAAAACGCCAAGGGCTGAAGTCTTCTGGCGATGATGCTTGGTGAGGAAAACGCTAGGGGATGAAATCGCCCAAGAGTTGGTCTTGTTGAGAGAGGGTGAACCTGCTGCCGATGGCCTGTGTTCTCCTTGCTCATCTGCCAAATAGTGCTAGCCTTGGTTTGCTTATATATTATCTTACCCAATTTGCCCTACTCAGTTTCCAACAAAAGTCACTTAAAATAATAAGTGAAAAATGTCAAAAATAGGAAAAATAGGTAGAATATACTGGAAAATTCCCCTGATGGATTCTGATGAATTCTGATGGTCATGCTGTGTGCGACCAGAGGCTATGCATCTACTCTAAGTGTCTGGACATGCACGGTCTGCGAACAGACTCACAAAAGTGCCAGATCACTTCCTATTCTAGACTTGACTAACTGAACTGAACCCTGGTCATGCTGTAGCTTGTCCGCGGACACATAGGGTTGGATGTGTCACGTGACACATGGACAGTCCGGCAAAAGGCCTTGGACTATTGGATACACCTTGGTTTTGCTACCTTCAACTTTTTACCTTAGAAGAATGCCATCTTGAGCATTGGTTGCCTTGTAGAAAATTGAGCTGTAGACCACACTACGCCCAAAAATTCCCATTCTTGAATTGTGAACACATCGCGTCTAGACTTTTAAGACAATGAACTTTGAAACTCATCTTGTTCATAATCCGGCCAACAATGGATTGACGAACTCATCCATAGTGTTTTAGATACGTCTGATTGGTTCTCTGCCAAATGCATGTGCATTGAACTTCGACCCATGGGTTCAAATGTCAATAACTTGAACTCCAATACATGGGTTCAAATTATTTAGAGGGAGGTTCCTTTTTGCCCCTCTGCCACTCTCAAGCCTCTCCTTGGCTGAAGCTAGTGGCGGAAACAACCACTTGACTAGAAATTTGATGCCATGGCCATTGTGGTCGCCACCACGTGTGCCAAATCCTGTGTAAAATCTTTATCACCGTTATCTCTATCCAACTTGCCTTTGCCTTCGTCTTTTTGTGAGTTCTTGCTTTTGCCTTTGGCTTTGCATTCTAGAGCCAAACAAAGCGTCTTGTCACATTTATAACAACGGTTTTCGGACCTCGTGGGTACCGAGGCAGCTAATTGAGTATTGGTACTGGGGTCCTTGTCAAGCTTTCCTTTGCCTCTATCCTCTTGCAAACTCAAGCATTTGCTTTTGGCTTCCTATTCCCAAGCCAAACAATTTGGCGGCTTCCTTGAGAACTTCGGTCGAGCATAGGTTGCTAACTGAGTGTTGGCCAATCCACTTTCCATAGCCTTTAATTGGTGTTGGTTTACTTTAGCTATTGGTGTTAGGTGCAGCGGAATGAATGTTTGCGCTTTGCTCAAGATGAGTGCTCCGAAGTGTGCTCAAGGTTCCTTTTGTTCTTATGGAAGGGAGAGCCTTCCGTTCTTAATGAGAGAATGCTATGATCACAAACAAAGTGAATGGACACTATGCGTGCAAGTGTATGAGACTGAGAGATAGAGAGAGAAGAGAAATACGACACCAGAGACGTTGTAAAACCATCCTCCGAAGGCCCCACTCTCGTCAGCGAGAGTGGTCTACTTATGATTGCACAATCTGGTACAAATGAATGTGAGTGACTGATGCAAGTCTAGGCTATGTCGACGACGACGACCGTGATGGCGAGGCGACAATGGGGGCTGAATTGGGGGTGGATCTAACTGCTGTCCAAGGATACTAACTGCTGAAAATCTGCTGAACTTCGGGGCTGTTTTGGACGGCTGACGCAGGTTTGGCTGCGTTTTTGGGGGCTGAAACTTCTCGATAAAAATGCTGCTATCTGTAGAGTTTTAGGGCTAAAAACGCCAGTTAGCCTGCTGCTGAAAACGCTAAATTACCTGCTGTAATTCAGGGCTGAAAACGCAAGTTGATCTGATGTGCTTCAACTGAAAAACGCTGGGATTTGCAGCTCTCTGGCGATGTGGAAAACGCTGGAGGATGGGGGAGGAAACTGTGTGTCCTATGCTGAAAACGCCAAGGCAATGCTGGTGATACTGCAACAAAACGCCAGGGCTTGATAGATGGAAAAACGCCAAGGGCTGATGTGTGCTTGAGGGTTCTTGCTGAGAAGGTGCCTGTTGAGCGTGGAGCTCCTGCTGCCTCTTCTGCCAGTTAGTGCTAACTTTGGTTTGCTTATATATTTTCTTACCCAAATTGCCCTACCAACTTTTGTTGGAAAGTCACTTAAATTAATAAGTGAAAAATGCCAAAAATAGGTAAACTAGGCTAAATGCACTGGAAAAATCCCCTAACTGATTCTAATGGATTCTGATGGGAATACTGATGATCATGGTGTGTGCAACTAGAGGATATGCATCTATACTAAGTGACTGGGCATGCACGGTCTACGAATAGACTCACAAAAGTGCCAGATCACTTCTAAATCTAGATTGACTGGACTGACTGAACCCTGATCATGCTGTAGCTTGTCCACGGACACATAGGTTTGGATGTGTCACGTGACAATTGGAGAAGCCGAAACCATGCGGGTACCTCTTTGGCACAAGGTTGACTCTTGCAAATTGTCCCCATGCCCCACCAAATGCCTAGCATTTCAAGATGCTAGCACAAGGGGGAGCGAAAAACTCTCTGAAAACGTTGCTGTGGGTACCCTTTGTCGTAGCCTTTTAAGACACTTCAAAACACTGGCCGAAATTTTGAACCTCGCATTGTTGGCATTTCTATCCTCTAGCAAACTCAAGCATTTGCTTTTGCCTTCCTAGTCCCGAGCCAAACAATTTGGCGGTTTCCTTGAGAACTTCGGTCGAGCATAGGTTGCTAACTGAGGTATGGCCAATCCACTTTCCATAGCCTCTAATTGGTGTTGGTTTATGTTAGGTGCAGCGGAATGAATGTTGTATTTTCTCAAGATTAGTGATCTTTATTGCTCAAGGTTCCTTTTAGTTCGTAGGGAAGGAGACAGCCTTCCGTCTTGCAGAGTGCTGTGATCACGAACAAAGTGAGTGGATATTGTGCGTGCAAGTGAATGAGAGTGAGAGAAGGAGAGATAAGAGATACGACACCCGAGAGGTTGTAAAACCCTCCTCCGAAGGCCCGACTCTCGTCGGCGAGAGTGGTCTATTCTTTGATTACACAAAGGTGTACAATGCGAATGCAATGGACTATGCAACTTGGACTATGCCGATGACGACGACGACGACTTGATGGCTGAAATATGAGATCTTTTAATCGCTTAATTTCGGGACTGTTTCGGTGGCTGAAAATGACTGTTTTTGGCTGCGTTTTTATGGCTGACAATGGGGGAACATCTGCAACCAACTTCGGGCTGATCTGCTGCTATTCCATAGGCTGAAAATCTGCGTTTCTGACTGCTACAGATCTGCGTTTTAGGGCTGATAACTGAGGTTCTTCATGGCTGAAACTGATGATCTTTACGGGGCTGAATCTGCTACTTCTTGTGGGCTGAATCTGCTACTTTTTCTCTTGCTGAAATCCAAAACGCTAGAGACTGAGGTTGACCAAAAACGCTAGCTGATCTTGCATTTCCAAAAACGCTGGGCATGTGAAAAACGCCAGGCATGTGATGGTCTTTTCGGCGACGATCTGATGCAAAAACGCCAAGGGCTTGGCTTTCCGGCGATGGATGCTGTTGAAAGCGCTAGGGATAGGAATCTGCTGCTTGGAGAAAACGCCAAGGCTTGGGAGCTTGCCCGGCGAGGATGGGGATCCAAAACGCTGGGGGGTACTGTTGAGAAGTTGCCTGTTGAGCGGGAAGCTCCTGCTGCCTCTTCTGCCAGAAAGTGTGAACTTTGGTTTGCTTATATATTAACTTAGCAAAATTGCCCTACCTACTTTTGTTGGAAAGTCGCTTAAAAATAATAAGTGAAAATCCCAATAAATAGGAAAATAGGCTAAATGCATTGGAAAATTCCCCTAACTGATGCTAATGGATTCTGATGGGAATTCCGATGATCATGTTGTGTGCAACCGGAGGATATGCATCTATGCTAAGTGATTGGGCATGCACGGTCTACGAATAGACTCACAAAAGTGCCAGATCATTGCTAATCTAACTTGACGGAACTGACTGAACCCTGCTGTGGTGTAGCTTGTCCACGGACACATAGGGTTGGGATGTGTCACGTGACAGTTTACTTGAGCTATTGGAGAAGTTGAGACCATGCGGGTACCTCTTTGGCACAAGGTTGACTCTTGAAAATTGTCCCCATGCTCCACCAAATGCCTAGCATTTCAAGATGCTGGCACAAGGGGGAGGAAAACTCATTGAAAACGCTGCCGTGGGTACCCTCTGTCGTAGCCTTTTAAGACACCCTTCAAAACACTAGCCGAAATTTGAACCTTGCACTGTTGGCTTTCAAAATGCATGGCTATGTGTAGTCCAATAGCTTGTTGACACATGTGCTAGTCTCTCCAAGCCACGCCTCATTGCTAACTGCGTTTCAGAACGTTGTGTATCCACAGCATGGCATCAATCTTCCCATCCAATGTCTCACAATGGAGCTCATCTAGCTGCTAGCGTTTTAAAAGCTAATGAGGTCATGCACCAGCAACAACAAACTCTCACTTCTGGCGGCCTTTATTCCGGCGTGTTAAAACGCTCCAGAAAATGCTATCAAGTCGAGGGGAAACACGTGTCTTTCTTCTCCTTGCTGAGCTCTCCTTCATGATCAAAGAGCTTGGCGCTTTGATACCATGTCAAAGTCGACGATGCGGAAGCTTAGAGCAATGGGGAGAATACGAGAGAGAGAGAGAGAGAGAGAGAGAGAGAGAGAGAGAGAGAGAGAGAGAGAGAGAGAGAGAGAGAGAGAGAGAGAGAGAGAGAGTGTTGAACCAACCAACCTTTGCAAGGAATTGATGACTATACAATGGGGGCTGGGTGTGCTTATATAGTCACCTTAGCAAATTGCCCTACCCAGAGTTTGACAAATTAATAAAATAAATACCTACAGCCAAATAAATATTTAGGATCACATTAGGTAGTTCACTTGAGATGCTATAAGTTAACAGAGGCTTTCCTGGTGCTTTGTTCCAGTTTAGGTGCGAAACCCTCGGCACGCAATGGGACACTCCCCCTTTGATTTGGATGAGTTTTCACGTGAGAAAACTCTCCTGATTCACGCAAAGTTACACGGAACGGGAACAGGGGGCTCCGGAACGTTTTCAGAACGGGCCCCCCACAAAAAAGCGGAACAAGAACGGGGACCGGAACAGTAAGCTTGAAATATGCTTAAATTATGTTGGATTTAACCTATATGTTAGTAGAGAGTCATACACACCCATTAGTCCAAGTAGAATCCTGTTTAGACATGCTTTGCATGTAAGGATTCTAGGTGCTAATCCTTAATTAAGTACTTAAACTCATGATGAAGACTTAAGAAACTGAAACTGAACTTAGAACAAGACTTAGAAGACTGTGTGTTTGATTGATTGAAAGTGTGATACAAGGGTTCCTTTTATAGGAATTGAATAGTCATCAGTGAAGAGGCATGTCTCTTTGTGAAGAGACATGGCTTTAGGCGAAAAGACATCCTTTCGGTGAAGAGCTGCAACCATTGGGTGAAGAGTCGCATCCGTAAGGTGAAGGGGTGTGACCAGTCGTCGAAGGAGTGTGGCTTTTGGCGAAGAGGTATATCTTTTGGGTGAAGGAGTGTGACCATTCGAGAACAGGAGTCCTCCTGGGTTAGTCACACTTCACATCTGCATCTGTAATGAATCAAGAAGAGTGTAACAAGTCACAATCCTGACATTCCCTCCCATTTACATTAAAACCCCGTGTTCAGATGAAAGTCTTCCGCTTTAATTCTTGAAGAAGGTTTGGGTACTGTTGCATATCTTCATCCGTCTGCCAAGTTAAGTCCGACTCATCAAGATCCATCCACTTGACAAGAAATTTTGTTGTGATCTTTCGTCTTGTTTCTTTTTGTCTAACATCAAGAATCTTTTCTGGAACAAGAATTATGTGTTTATCCTCAATTTCTGGCACATAAGAAGATAAGTCTGGAATTGGCGAATCTCCTTGTATGTACTGTTTGAGCCAAGAAATGTGGAAAGTTGGATGAAGTTTTCCCCATGAGAGTGGAAGTTCCAACTTGTAACTGACAGCTGAGTACTTCTTGATTATTTTGAAAGGTCCATAGAAGCGAGGGCGCAACTTTGGAAAGACCGATTTCACAGTTTTCTAGGGATGAGGTGCTACATATAATAAAACTAAATCATAGAGGTAATGACTGGAGAGGGCGAGTGCTCTCTAAAGAGTCGCCAAGCCTCCCTATAGTCTTGGCTCAAGAGTATCGGATAAATAGCTCTCTCAAGCTGAGCTAAGAAAGCTCTTTTCTTTCGTCGTATAAGACGGTGGAAGAGTACACAAGACTACCCATGTGTGATTTCTCCCTAAGCCACCTCTCTTTGTAGTCGGGCTCTTGTCTTTTGACACTCATCATCATACCAACCATTCTGAGGCGTGCTCCTAGAACGTGGTCTCCCACTAGGCTCAGGGTGGGGAAAAGTTGTGACTGCTGCTGTGTGTATCATCTCTGTCAATGTCTGGGTGAGCTCTGACAAGGGTCTATGGGGATTCTCCCCTGCAAGAAGACTAAAACTCTTCTATATACACTCCATCTATCTCGCTGTAGAAGTGGTATCTCGGATGGTAATGTGCTAGATGATGAAAGCCACCAATATTGTAAGTAAAATCTATTGCAAAAGATATTTGAGCATGATCTACAACCACTCCAACAGGTCTGGGCGAGACTGATAAGTCCTGTATGCGTGGTATACGTGATGTGAGAATCAACATAATCCATGGTGCTCGCACCATGTCTATGATGGAAGCAAGTGAAGCTGCCTGAATAGGAGTATCTATCAAGGCCATTCAAAGTAGCCAATCCATGTGCTGCGCCCATCTCAATCACATATGCTTTGTAAATTCCTCAGCATCCTCTGAGGTCCTCAAGAG